>NC_051069.1:82157409-83357409 GCF_004664715.2 Peromyscus leucopus
TTTCATTTTTACAAATAGATTGCAAGGTGACTTTAGTACTATTTTCAAGTAACCTTTATTCCTCCAGTCAGTGCAACACATTGTATATGGATAATTACATTTTGATAGTCATGCCAATTCTCATTGCCTACTTTCATCTTGAAAGTATAATAAATTTCATATGAATGGATGAATGAATTAAATACAAGATGAAAGTTAGAGGGGGTTTGCATAAAAATTTAAGAGGATATGGTTGGAGATAATTCTGTCATTTTACAAATTCAAGATATCTATGAAGTTGATGTTGTTCTTGCTTGATATGCTGAGATAAGCAGCTGTACAGTATTTCTGAAGTTTCAAATGAATATAATATTCTGTATGTCTTACCCACAGCAAAGTCTACAAAAAAACCCTCTGGAAAATGTCCAATTTACATTTTGCTTGGATCAAAAGCTCACTTAGGATTCCCCAACTCACATCAAAGTAGTAAGCACTATTTTTGTGGAAGTTCATGAATGCATTTTAAAAGATCTTGGATTAGAATTTTTAGACATAGTTGATCATTCTTGCTTCCCTTTAAATATTCAACTTTAGGCATGTTTTGTTGAGTCCTCTTTAAAAAATACTTTCTTTTAATATGATTTACACTGTTAATATCTGTGATGGTTTGAATGTGAAATTCCTTTAACAGGCTTAAGTATCAAAGCCTGTGTTCTCTGCTGTGGTGAGATTCTGGAAGCTGGTGCCTTGGATATAACCTGGCCTTTAGGTGTTTAACTGTTTTTAAATCAGTAAGTGCTCAGAGGACTATGCTGCCTCTGTGAGGTATATGCCAAAAAGAATTAAGAACCATGCTCTGCCTTTGAGGATGTATGGCCTGGTTGGGAGAGTAGACAAAGTCCTGGAGACATTGCAAGTGTATTAACTAATGTGAAAAACGTGTGTTTCATGGAAATCAGTTTATTATGGAAATAAACACTGCCCTTAAGCCTGAAAAAAAAAGGTGAAGTCCAGTTGGATGAAGGAAATCAGTAAATTCAGGTATTTGAGGGATGTATTACATCTGACACCTTCCTGTCTACTTTTTATCTTCTTCTTAGCCTCCATTATGTGATAGCCTCCTTTTCATGTCAGACAAACCCTCTGAAACTATGAGTACAAATGAACAAGTCATCATTTTAAGTTGTTTACATTAGATATTTTATTACAAGTAATTGAAGTAGTTGGGCATCCTAGATCCAGTTCTTGTTCCCTAACTATTCATAAAACTACAAACACTCCTTAGGTACATTGACAGAAGTTCTTTTCATAGTCATCAAAATATTGCTTGTATTGACATATAAGAACCAGTATACCAAACTACATAAGCATTTGCATACCCATGGAAAAGAATTTCAAAACCACAATTTCCCTTTCTGATGCTCAGGTGGCTTGCATACCTCACTCACTAAATGTTTTGTGTTAGGATGCTTCCAAGTGGGTCATTGGAATGGTAGTATATAGCATGTATACAGATGAGTCTAGTCACTAATCAACAATGGATTATAATGAGCAAAACTTATGGATCAAAGTTAGAGAATGAACAAAAAAATCAAATAAATTCAAAATAGCACCTATATTTCTCAGCCTGTGACTTCATTAATAAGTCAAATGATGCATAGAATGGGAAAACAGGTAAAACAGGGATGTCTGAAGCTATTAGTTGAGTTTCCTGAGTCTCATTTCATTAGGCCTCCATTTTTCATTCATGATATTCAAAATGCTGCCTATGAGACATCAGTTGCACAAAAGGAGCCATATCAGTGATGAATTATCTGTGTTTAATGTTCTTATAATTATATAAGAGATAAGACATTCTCTAGCAAGTCATGGTTCATAAATCTATAATTATGCTTTCATTTATTATAAGCAAGGTATACAGTCCAGGCATTTCCATGTGCTTCATAGATGCCAACTATGCTTCCCACCACAGCTACCATCAGAGATATGATTTGACTGTTTCTTTCTTTTATTATTTAAATTGCTTTATTTATCATTTGAGATAATAGTATATGACCACATCACATTCCCCTTCACTTTTCTTGTCCCAAACCCTCCCATATCCCTTTTTGGTTATGTACAATGTGAATTGCATGGATGTTTTCAGAGCTGTTTGACATTGGCTAACCAATCTGCATGCACTTCCCTGGGGAAGACTATTTCGACCATTCCCATAATTCCTTTTTTTTTGTTTTTTGTTTTTACAATACTATTCAGTTCTACATAACAGCCACAGATTCCCTTGTTCTCCCACTTCCTGCCCCCCTCCCCTTCCCCCCAGTCCACCCTCCATTCCTACCACCTCCAGATCAAGGCCACCCCCGAGGACTGAGATCGACCTGATAGACTCAGTCCAGGCAGGTCCAATCCCCTCCTCCCAGATTGAGCCAAGCGTCCCTGTATAAGTCCCAGGTTTCAAGCAGCCAACTCATGCAGGGAGCCCAGGACCTGGTACCACTGCCTAGATGCCTCCCAAACAGATCAAGCCAATCAACTGTCTCACCAATCCAGAGGGCCTGATCCAGTTGGGGGCCCCTCAGCCTTTGGTTCATAGTTCATGTGTTTCCATTCATTTGGCTATTTGTCCCTGTGCTTTATCCAACCTTGGTTTCAACAATTCTTGCTCATATAAACCCTCCTCTTTCTCGCAAATTATACTCCCAGCGCTCCACCCGGGGCCTAGCCGTAGATGTCTGCATCCAGATTCCTCAGTCCTTGGATGGGGTTTCTGGCACAACTATTAGGGTGTTTGGCCATCCCATCACCAGAGTAGGTCAGTCCCAGCTGTCTCTTGGCCATTGCCAGCAGTCTTTTGTGGGGGTATCTTTGTGGATTTCTGTGGGCCTCTTTAGCACTTTGTTTCTTCCTTTTCTCATGTGGTCATCAATTACCATGGTCTCCTATTCCTTGTTCTCCCTCTCTGTTCTTGATCCAGGTGGGATCTCCTGCTCTCTTTCCCTGGACCCTCGCCGTTCATTGCTTCCACTCATGTCCAGGCTGTTCATGTAGATCTCTCCACAGGTCAGATTCTACTTTCACTTTTCACATATACACACACATACTTTCTCCACGTGGAAGAAAACATACAACCTTCAATCAATTTTCTTGCCAATGACACAATTTAATAATTAGAACCGGGTAAACCTCAAATCTTTCATATCAGTTTTTCAGCTGATGGGCTTGTAAGCTGTTTCCAGTTGTGTCCTCGTGTAAATGGTGCAATGATCCACATGCAAGTATCCCTATAGTGTGTTGATGTTGAGTCCCTGTATGTACACCAATGAAAAGTATAGCTGAGTCAGATGATTTTTCCATTTCTGAATTCTTATGAATCTCCACAGAGACTTCCATAGTGATCATATCAATTTACAACTCAAGGTATATAAAAGTTACTCTTTCCTACACACCTTCCAGAATTTTTTTTCTAACAACCACCATTCTGATCAGGTTAAAGTGAAACCTCAATGTAGCTTGAATTTGTACTCTGCTGATGACTAAGATGCTGTGTTTTTGTTTTACTTTGTTTTTCTCTTTTTTCAATACTTTGTTTTTTTCTTTTTCTAAATATTATTGGCCATTGTCTACTTTTTGAGAACACATTGTTTAATTCATTTGGACACATACTAACTAGAAGATGTGATTTGGGGATTTTAATTTCTGCAGCTCTTTAATATATATATTAAGAAATAGACATAAACAAAGAAGAGAAAGCTATCTATAGTGGAAGCTCTCAAACACACACACAGTTGAAGAAGACAATAGAAGATGTAATGACTTGTCATTCTCATGAATGAGGAGAATTATTATTATCTAAATAGCTAATTTATCCAAAGCAACCTTCAGATTTAATGCAACTCCTATTAAAAATCTCAATGAAATTCTTCAGATAATGAAAATTCATGTCAAGGCACAAAAGTCCCTTAATAGCCAAAGCAATCCTAAGTAGAAAGAAAAATGGTCGAGGTATCATAACAGGTGATCTCAAATTATACTACAAAGCCATAGTTAAAAAAAAATAAACCCAGCATGGTACTGTTTTTATTATACAGTTTTATAAAGGATATACCTATCTATTTTATTGTTTTGAGCCAAGGTCTCTAGCTCAAACTGGCCTTGGTCTCTCTTTTGTTACTGAGATAACACTGAATGAACTTCTGGTCTTCCTGCCTCCATATCTTCAGTGCTGGGATTAAAGTCAGCCCTATACATGCTCCATTTTTATACAGTACTTGTATCGGATCCAGAGCTTTTTGCAGTCTATACAGGCACGCTACCAGTAGAGCTTCTTCTATAGCTCCCACCCTCCTAATTTTTGGTACAGGTGTCAAAAACGTATTTGAAGAGACAGAATATCCAGTAAAGAGTGCTAGGAAAATCTAAAATGAACTAAAGTGAAGCTTAAGTCTAAAACACCTCTGCTTAGCACTATCTTTATAAAGTTTTCATTGCCTTTTCTCTTAGCTTTGTTAGCACTTCTTGTATGTTAAGTATATGAAGATAAATCTTTTCTTTAGCATATATCCAAAAACTAGCAATCAGTTACAAAATTGCTCTACTACCAGACAGATTTTTAGTAGTTGAATTCATGTCAATTACTGTCTTCAATTAAATTGTTTTGATTGAGTATCTCCTTACTCTTCAGGACCTTGGGTAGAAAATGATTGCATAATTGCAGATTTCATTTCCTGCACAGTGTTGGAACTATGATACTTTAGTTAACCACAGGTGGGGAGATAACAGAAAGCTGGAAGTAGATAAGCAAAAAGAAAATGAAAATTATAAAGAAATACTGATACTTATCAGGGTGGTAGAGCTGTACCTTGGTTTTTTGGTTTTGTTTTGTTTTGTTTTGTTTTTTGTTTTTTGTTTTTTTTTTTAGTGCTCAAAAATGGATCAAGAGGAAAAATTCAACCTAAGTCTATTTCATTATGGAAAGAATTCACAAAAATTATAAGTCATAAGAGAAAAGAAGTTGAGAACTTTTTGATGGAAAGAATAGATAGCTGTGTTTGGATAGAACAGTTTAAAGTAGATGGAGCATTGGAGATCTTGTTAACAGAAGTAGGGAACTAAAAGAGTCAATGTCAAATATTGTCAACTGAAAAATGCCAACATGCGCTGAAAAAAAAAAAAAAGATGATTTATGAAGTAAGCAAGCGTTAGATAAAAATAAACTGTGGGCACACTAGATAAGAAGATGAGTTTCTGAAAGCAAAAGAGCAAAGAATAAATAACCACTTTTTTTTAAAAAAACACATATGAGCTTGTGAATGACAGCCTCCAGAAAACTGCTACTAATGACTTCCTGGAAGAAGGATGGACTCACAGTGTATACAAAACAAAGAAAAGAGGATGGAAGAAAGAGAATTACATGATTTTAAAAGTGGGGAAATGTTTAGGATCAGCTGGATTATGCTGCTCTGAAGGCAATACTGACAGAGTTTCCCCAACCTTTTAAAATTTAAATTTTCAAAATGTATAGTTTGTATGTTTAAATAGGCTCAGCTTTCTGTTTGATGATAAGTGTGCTGTACATGATTGGATTTAAAAATTACCATAATAATAAGAAGAAAAATGGCCTATCTTGCATTCTGTAGGTATCTCTTCACTATGTTGTTAGACTCCTTTTGCTCAGGTTTTCATCTTAATGTAATTCCATTTGTCAATTCTGATGTTATTTGTTATGATATTGGAGTTCATTTCAGGATGTTCTTACCTATGCTGTATCTTGTTTTTTATGAAGAAAACTTTTTATTCATTTTGCATACCAATCACAGATCCCCCTCTTCCCTCTTTCTGCTCTTTCAGCCTCCCACCCCAAACCACCCCCCATTCTTTCCTACAAGAAGGTAGGGCCTCCCATGGGAACTCAGCAGAGCCTGGTACATTCAGCAGAGGCAGGTCCAAGCCTCTCCCCCTGCCTCAAATCTGTGCAAGGTGTCCCACCATAGGTAGTAGGCTCTAAAAGGCTTGCTCATGCACCAGGGATAGATCCTGATCCTACTGCCAGGAGACCCCTTAAGCAGATCAAGCGACACAACTGTTTTGCTTATGCAGAGAGCCTAGTACAATCCTGTGGAGGTTCCACAGGTATTGATCTAAATTTCATGAGTTGCCACTTGTTTAGTTTGTTTGTCTCTGTAGGTTTCTTTGATGCTGTATCTTAAAATGCTAAATTGTCATATACCATTTGTTAAAGAGGTTGTTTTTGGTTCAGTGGAAATTGTTGACATCTTTGTCAATATTATGTAGCAATGGAAATGGAACTTTCTTGGATTGGGGCTTGTAAAGACTTGGGAACTTCTAAAGGGGTTTCATTAAGATTAAGAAAGTAAAAAACTCACAAATATCAGGAATATCCTAAAATTTACCAAATTCCCAAGTACACTTCTCCAAAAGTTATATAAGCAGTAAGAACTGCCTAGGAGAGATTCTTCAACCTCTTGAGCTACATTCATGTTGTGGAGAGCACCAGTGATGCATGTTGTATGTTATTTTGTTTATATTCTGACAAATAAAGCTTGTCTGGAGACCAGAGGGCAGAACTAGCCACTAGTTAACAGGCAGTGGTGGCACACACCTTTAATCCCAGCACTTGGGAGGAAGACACGGGAAGATCAGAAGTTTAAGGCCACCCTGGGCTACAGGAGAATGAGCCAGTCTAAAAGAGAAATGGAGCCAAATGGTGGTGGTGCATGCCTTTGATCCCAAAACGTGGGATCTCATGCTTTTGATCCCAGCACATGGGAGGCTCACACCTTTAATCCCAGCACTAGGGAGGTGGAGAAAGGAATATAAGGTGAGTGGAGACAGGACCTTTGCCCCATTCAGTCTATGGACTCATAAAGACAGGATCCTGCCCATTTGGTCTGAGATTTCTTAGTGGTAAGAAGTCTCTGGTGACTGGATTCTCTGCTTTTCTGATCTTTCAACTTTCACCATAATATCTAACTTTATATTTTTATTGTTAAGATTAATTAGGATCATGCTTCAGATACACCTTTTGTGTACTGGTACCCAGTTTAGGGGTGCATTTCAATAATACAGATGCCTTTGAGTAAATGCTGTAAATGCTGTGAGAAACCTGTGTGAAATAGACCCCTGTAACTAACCACAGTAAACTCATCTTATATGACCTCATAAGGTTCCTTCACCTGGCCCCTGCTGCTCCTGAGTATACAAATGAAGTACCCTTCTTAATGTTCTTGCCCCAACCAATGACATACCACCACATTGATGCAACCGTCATTCTTCTTGTGGTATAACTATCTCCTATCCCTCCCCATTAAATGAGTTGTCCACTGACATAATCTTTCCTTCCCCTTCTACCCATCCTCCCACCCCAGCTGAGCTAGCGTACAATAGTCTTACTATACCAGGACAAAGTAGGACTTGAACCCAGCAATGTATCTGAAGTTAATCCATTTGATTGTGGTACATTCATGAGGCATTTTCCAATATGGTTACCTTTCCAATGTGGTATGGAAGGCTGTGCCTCTTTGCTGCAGTCATAGTATCAGGATTCATGAGATAGCTGAGAAGATACACAACTGAAGGTATGGTGGTTATTAATAGAGCATCTTTTGGAAAAATCCTATAGTGACCAACTTCCTCTGTGATGATGTAGCATGTCTCCTGGAAGAATGGAGTCTACCTTGTGAGTATAAGCATATCCCCCCAAATAGCTGACGGATTAAAAGATATATTTCAATTCAGAATATAGGATATTAAGGATATGAAGCCAACTATGGGATCAATTGTGTGGCCTTTGTCATATGCAATTAGACATACCACTGGGGTTCAGTTGGCTTTCCAGAAACAAGTGGTCATAGTATGGAAATCATAACAGCATGAAAAAATATTAGTCTCTGATATGAAAAGGAAAATGGAAAAAAAGTGAATAAGAGATGGTGTGTTGACTTGCAATTTCTCAGAGTTGGCAGGATGAAAGAGAAAGTGAGTGTAATCCAATTTGTCCTAAAGATCTCTTCCTAGGATCCAAAACATAGAAGTTCACAGAAAAAGTGAGATAATGATAAAGAAGGGAGTAAGGAAAAAGTGAGAGATTTCTCAACTCCAACCTTCAAAGCAGAGAAAGGGAAATTTCATGGTTCAACATTTTTATGGGGAACTTAAAAATAGCATGATCCTAGAAGTCATGAGAGTCAAGATTTGTGCTTCTAAACTGCATAAATTGGGAAAGACTTTTAAAGAAGCAATGGAAGAACTTTTCATTTACTGGGCTATGAGGCTCTAGAATACAGAGCCAAAGAGGATCAACATGAATGCTTTGGAAGGGAAGAATAATTGAATCTACACTGAAGAAAAAGGGGAAGATATAAAAATGACAAAAGGTAGACTACTGAATGTATTATGAAAAGAAAAAAGAGAGAATATGGATATGATAAGATAAAAAAGGGAGATTATGGAATCTACTTTTAAAAAGGAAGTACTTGTTTTAAATAGGATAAGTAATGAAAATTTTTTGGTCTGAGTTTATCAGATGTTACTGGACTGGACATTGTTAATATATATAATGGAGTTTTTATCTGAATCTGTCAAATGTTAATGGACTAGACATCATTAATGTAATCTTGACTGTATATTGCATATACTTATTGGATAGTTTTTCTTGTATTAGTTATAAGCTTTTTTTAATTTTAGACAAAAAGAGAGGAAATATGGTGGTATTGTGTCCCCCAAAATATTGTGTACCTTAATAAACTTACTCAATTCTCCTCTTTGAGACAAGTCTACATGACCTGAAGAAATATGAGGGAAACTAGTCCCTTTTGGACTGGCTCATGGGACCTATTAGATAAACAGTTGGTTATGACCAGCTGGAGTCCTCATGGCTATCAGCATCCACAAGATAATATTATAACAGTGACTGGGTATGAGAGAAATGGCCCTTGCCTCTCATTTTACTAAACCAGATAGACTGTGTACACAGGAAAGTTAAGAAAAAGTTTATTCAGTATGGACCTTGGACTAGTCTGGAGCTTTCTTTGTTTGTTGAGCCTCATGGAAAATTATGATGTTTATGAGGTAGTAGAGACATTGGTAGATCTGAATGATATAAAACAAAATGTTTGTAATGTGATAAAGCAATTAAAAGATGGTGAAATGAAAGGAAAGCAGATAAACCTGTCTCACTGGTTTATTCAAAGGCAAATGTGGCAATAATTGTGTCACCCACAGTATCCAGGGAAAGAAATAACAGAAAGTCAAATCCTACACCAGTGAGCTGCTGTAATGCTTTTAAATTGCTTTGATCAGCAGTTTCAAAAAGGAGAAAAATATGAAGATAAAAAAGACTAACCATGATGATGTGGATACCTCTCTCCCCTATATTATGTGGAGGTGAAGTACGCTGGCTGAAAACTGTTCACCCTGTAGAGGACCATTGCAGAAGAGGTGACAGAGAGAGTAAAAGAGTAAGAAAGCCAGAGGCAGCAGACAACTACAAGGAAACAGTGTTTTGCACACCACCAGGCAGCTGCACATATGAGCTCACAGAGGTTGTGACAACATGCTTAAGATCTGGGTAAGCCTAAAACGACCAAGTAACAACATGGATAGGCGAGTTAAGCATAACCTTCCATCCCTAGCTGAGGAGCTATTGGTAAGTATTAGCTGCTGGGAGGAAAATGATCAATTTTCTCTGAATATGTAGTGTCTGGTAAGTCAAACATGCTCTAATGGAAGGCTGTAATTCTAAGAAGTTCAAAATTTGGCTGGGAGGGGAAGGTACGGTGAATGGGGAAGAGAAAGTAGGGTGGATATAACCACAATATGATTTACCAACTTTCAAAGAACTAATTTAAAGCCTTTTTTTTTTTAAAAAAAAAAAAGGCAAGAGCCACAGCACTGAACTTCAGCCTATCAGAAATAAGGAACTGTCTCTAATGGCAAGCCAGCCTTGAAAGTTAAGAGTGAAAACCTTGTTCCTGAAAGAGACCAAGGAACACCAGAGCCTTGCTGAGGCCCTCAGGGGTTGGAGATGCATGGAACCCCCTCTCCCTTCTCCCCGAGGTAGCAGAGTATCAGGTTGAGGAGCTCTGATGATTTGGGGAAAATGCCCATGGAAGGCAAGGCTGGAGAGGTTAGCGTCTACCATATATACTGACATATTTAATACTTGACACAGTGAAATCTTTTTCTGTTGTACTATCTCTTGCCCATGTTTCTTTCTAAGTATCCCCTTATCTGACCAAGACAACTGTCACTTTATGGATTGGATGATGATGGACCTTCCTGTCCACTCTCAGTAAAATCAGGTTTTGTTACATACTGCCTATCCTTGAGTATTTTATAGATTTATAATGAGTGAGAAAGAACAGCCTCAGGAGGCAAAGGTCATTACATAATAAACTCATTGTCAGGAGTGCCTTTCTAATGATTGTTTTCCAGAGAAGATTCCCAAATAATAAGGCTCAGGCCACTGCTGCTGGTTTCAGGCCACAATTAGATGATAAGGCACTATTGCTGAAGAAGATGGATGAATTGGTTGCAGGACGTAGAGGACTTAGGCATGGACTTAACTAAAAGCTATCTACCTTCTGGATAGTTTTCACAATGTTCAGTGACACCGCTCAAGTATCTGGAGGATTTGTCACCAACATTCCCACACAACTGTAGATTGTGCTTGGTACATAATCAGAATGACAAGCAAGATGTGACTGTAGGTCCAGTAGCAGCATAGATGGTTTAGTGTAACCAATATTTCTGATTGCATTTAAGGGCCATTCTACAGGAGGAATTCTGATATTGTGAGTCAAGACAAAAATCCATGGCTGGGGGATTTTAGACTCCAGTGGGGAAGTAACTACTATTTCTTTGTTACATGAATGTGATATACCTATCAAATTGCCTTGTATGTGTGTTTATACCCATAGATCACTATATTCAGCCACAATTGGTCATGAAAGGAAACTATCCTTTGAAAATGTGGTATACTGGGAGGCAGAGGCAGATGGATCTCTGTGAGTTCGAGGCCAGCCTGGTCTCCAAATCGAGTTCCAGGAAAGGCACAAAGCTACAGAGAGAAGCCCTGTCTCAAATATATATATGTAAACAAATAAATTGCAAACAAAAGTTTAGGGTTGGGGATTTAGCTCAATGGTAGAGCGCTTGCCTAGCAAGCGCAAGACCCTGGGTTCGGTCCTCAACTCAAAAAAAAAAAAAAAAAAAAACAAAAAAAAAACCCTACTTTTGCTGGGCGGTGGTGGTGCACGCCTTTAATCCCAGCACTTGGGAGACAGAGCCAGGAGGATCTCTGTGAGTTCGAGGCCAGCCTGGCCTACAGAGTGAGTCACAGGAAAGGCGCAAAACTACACGGAGAAACCCTGTCTCAAAAAACCAAAAAAAAAAAAAAAAATCCAAAAAACAACAACAACAAAAGAAGGAAAGAAAGAAAGAAAGAGAGAGAGAGAGAGAGAGAGAGAGAGAGAGAGAGAGAGAGAGAGAGAGAAGAAAGAAAGAAAATGTGGTATACTGAAGAGATACATAATTTCCAGGGAACTTCCCAAGAAGAAATGATTATTGCTATGAAATGGCGGCCCAAAACTGTTACTTAGATAGACATCTTTATCACTAACAACAAAGCTCATGGGAGATCATAGCAGAGAGGATCAAAAACTGTACTAGCTGGAGAAATGTGTAGAGTGTCATTTCCTCTGAATTGAAATATTTCATCCCAGAGAGAAGCTTATTAAGACTCAGGATGATTTAAAGAGAAACTTTTAAAGATTAAAGAAGATTTAAAGGAAGGCTAATCAAGACTCATTTCTGGAGTGAACTTCATCTTGTGCAGAGAGTTCCAGGGATGCACCTTCTGAGCATCTGCCCCAGGTTGGGCTCAGTCTTTTAATGATTCAGCTGCCTTTGTATTATCTGTGCTCCTGTGGTTAAAACTTCACCCATAATCCTGTAAGTAGCCACAATAAACTCCATTTATTATTTGGTTTGTCCTACATATACTAATTAGGGTGAGTAGACTTTTGTTCATATCTTAGCACAAGTAATGTTATATAAAAGTTAAAATTTAGGTGTATGTATATGTGAGTGTTCATTTCTATTCCCTCTATTCTGTGCCATTTGGCTATATGTATATTTTCCTGCCAGTAGCATGTTTTCTCTTTTCCCATGGATCTGTTCTTTCTAAGATTGTTTTGACTACTTAGGGTTCCATATATGCCATCTCTGGCTATAGATTTAAAAGATGTATTTTGTTAAGTCCTACAAAATGTATACTTGAACATCAATGTTTATTATCAAACTATTACAAAAAGACCCTTAAGAAATGGAATCATTCCAGATGAAAGTATAAAAAGAATATAGTACATATGCATGATAGAATCATTTAATCATAAAGAAAAAAATCTGTGGAACTTGAAATTACTGCATTAAATGAAGTAACACAGACACAGAAAGTCAAATACTACAAATTTTCCATCTTATGAAGATTTTATGTTTTAAGACACCCACTCATACAAACACACACACACACACACACACACACACACACACACACACACACACACACACACACACATTGGGTTGGTAGAAATGTAACTAAAAAAAAGAATCATGAGATAAGAAAAAGAGACCTTAAGGGAGAAGTCCAGGAAAAAGACAAAGAACAAAGTAATAAAACAGACAAAAATAAGTATTCTATTTTCATTCCACTGTTCCACTGTGATAAAACACCTAAACAAAAAGTAACATAGGGGTGAAAGGTTTATTTCAGCTTATAATTCCAGGTTATAGTCAGTCATTGAAGAAAAGTGAAGTCATGAACTTCAAACAGCTAGTCATTTCACACCCACATTCAAGAGCATAAAGAAATAAATATATACATGCTCATATTTCCTTTCTTATACTAAGCCTGAGCTTTCCACTCTTATGTAGGACAGGATCCACATCATTTCTCTCTATGGAAGCCACGTCTATTTCTTATTCTCACTCTTATTCTCACTTATTTCCTCACCTATAGAGCCTTTTGCATATTATTACCACTCATTAGGTTTTCCTTCAAAATGTTAATAAAATATCAATGTATCTGCTGTACCTGACCCTCCTAAATTTGGTACAATGATTTGCATGTCCCAATGGTATGGCATATCTAGATGCATTTCCAAAATACACAAAGCCCTGGTTTAATCTGGCAGCTTCTCCTTCTGTTGTGCCTCATCAGACAGAGAGTAAGATGAATAGCTGAATTGTGATTTTGCTGAAATTGTGTAGTGTTGAGCAGGACTGAATTTAAGTTTGCATAAATAACTGTGAGGTAAGTTATTAATTTTAAGTTGGACTAGAAACTGATCCAATTATCTTACTGAATAATTACTTTGGTTAGATTCAAAAGAATATTCATTAAAGCATAGAACTTTTGATAACCAAAAATTATACAAAAAGATCTTTAAATATCTGCATGTGTCTTTGTGTAGAAAGGTAGACAAACTGTTATAGTGACATGGGTTTGTAGTCTTCTGACAACTTGTCTAATCGAAACTCAAAGATTTTTTAAATGACAAAACAAGTTAAGTATAAGACAAACATACATGATGCATGCTACATCAAACAGCTTACCTTTGCTCAGTTTGTCCAAGGACCCTACCTAATTTCCTGCATCACAGCTGAGCAAATTACCTATCATTTAACATGCTGTTTTTGGACAATTCAAAAGAACAGATTTTAAAACAGGAAAGAATAACCCTCAAGTGCTGTGGGAATGAAATATCGCTTGTCAGGTTTGCAAACACGGGCCTGTAGTCTGGGTTGGCAAAGAGTTGCTGAGTATCTGCCTCTACGAGGGCTCCTTCCTGCAGCAGATACAATGAACGATGATTTTCATCAAGTTATCCTCACAGAATTATTCCAAATACTTAGGTTATGCTGATCTCAAGCACAATATCTCCAAGGTCTTAGAAGATAAGGAAATTTTTTTCTTCATTTGTTCTTAGTTACTTCATTTTCAGTTACATAGCTCATATTTTTTTCCCCTGGATTTGACACTGGCAACATGCACTATTTTTAAGAGAAACACAAATTCACCTGCTCACATAAACAACAGTCAAATCCACCGTTCTTGACATGACATTGTCAGAAGAGCTGAACATTTGTTTCTAATAATCAGGACTATTAAGCCTCAATAGCACGATGTCGAGCAACAGTGAATCTTAGGTAACATTTTTCCATTTTTTTAAAGTTTTTTAATTTAAATAATATTATTTTGATTGATTTTATATACTGACCACAGTTTCCTCTCCCTCCTCTCATCCTGTTTCCCCTATCCCCCCTGCCTCCCATCTACCCCTTCCCCATCAATTCTCCCTCTATCACTATTCAGAAAGGGGCAGGCCTCTCATGAGCTTGAACAAAGCAAGGCACATAAAGTTTAGGCAGGACCCAGCTCCTCCCCTTGCATCAAGGTTGGGCAAGGTAATCCAGCATGGGGAACAGGTTCCCAAAAGGCAGCTAAGCACTAGGGACAGGTCCTGACCTCACTGCTAGGAGCCTTAGAAAGAGACCAAGCTATACAACTGTCATACACATAGAGAGGGCCTAGAACGGTCCCATGCAGACTATTGGTCCAGAGTCTATGAGCTCCCTCATGCTCAGGTCAACTGTCTGTGGATTCTGCCATTATGATCCCCTGGCTGGTACAATTCCTCCTTCCTTTCTTTATCAAGACTCCTGAAGCTCAGCCCAATGCTTGGCTATGGATCTCTGCATCTGCTTCCATCAGTTACTGGATGGAATGTTTCTGATGACAATTTGGATAGTCACTAATCTGATTATGGTAGATGTCCAGTTAAGGCATTCTCTCAACTATTGTTAGGAGTCTTAGCTGGGGTCATCCTTGTGGATTCTTGGGGGTTTCCTTGGCTTCAGGCTTCTCACTAAATCCAAAATGCACCCCCATCAAGACATCTTTTTTGTTACTTTCCCCGTCCATCCAGCCCCCAACCTACTTCCTACACCCATCCCCCATCACCCCCACCCCTCCCCAGTTTACCCAGGAGATCTCTTCTATATCCCCTTCCCAGGGAAATCCATGATTTCCTTTTTGGACACTCCTTGTTACCTAGCCTCTCGGGGGCTGTGGATTGTGGGTTGTTCACTCTCTCCAAATCTATTCAATATAGTACTTGAAGTTTTAGCTGGAGCAATAAGACAACAAAAGGAAACACAGGGGATACAAATTGGAAAGGAAGAAATCAAACTCTTGCTATATGCAGATGATATGATAGTATACATTAAGTGACCCCCAAAATTCTACTAGGGAACTCCTACAGCTGATAAACGCCTTCAGTAATATGACAGGATACAAGATTAACTCAAAAAATTTAGTAGCCCTCCTATATACAAATGATAAATGGGCCGAGAAAGAAATCAGAGAAACAACACACTTTACAATAGCCACAAATAATATAAAGTACCTTGGGATAAGTCTTAACCAAACAAGTGAAACAACTGTATGACAAGAACTTTAGGTCTTTAAAGAAAAAAGTTGAAGAAGATATCAGAAAATGGAAAGATCTCTCATGCTCATGGACAGATAGGATTAATATAGTAAAAATGACAATCTTACTAAAAGCAATATACAGATTTAATACAATCCCCATCAAAATCCCAACACAATTCTTCACAGATCTCAAAAGAACAATACACAATTTCCTATTGAAAAAAAAAAAAAAACAGGATAGCTAAAAGAATCCTGAACAATAACAGAACTCTCAGAAGTATCACCCTCCCTGAACTCAAGCTCTACTATACAGCTATAGAAATAAAAACAGCTTGGTATTGGCATAATAATAGACATATGGATCAATGAAATTAAATCACAGACCCTAACATAAATCTACACATCTGTGAACAACTGATTTTTGACAAAGAAGCCAAAATTATACAACAAAAAAAAAAGAAGAATCTTCAACAAATTGTGTGGTGTAACTGGATGTTGACATGTAGAAAAATACAAATAGATCCATATCTATAACCCTACACAAAACTCAAGTCTAAATGGACAAAAGACCTCAACATAAATCCAGTTAAATTGAACCTGATAGAAAAGAAAGTGGAAAGTACCCTTAAACACATTGGCACAGGAGACCATTTCCTGAATAGAACACCAGTAGCACAGACACTGAGATCTACAATTAATAAATGGGATCTCCTGAAACCGAAAAGCTTCTGAGAGACAAAGGACACAGCCAACAAGACAAAATGTTAGTCTACAGAATGAGAAAATAACTCCCTCAACCCATCATCTAACAGGAATGATCTCAAAAATAAATACAGAACTAAAGAAACTAGACATCAAAATACCAAACAATCCAATTAAAAATGGGGTACAGATGTAAACAGAGAATTCTTAATAGAATCTCAAACGGCCCAAAGACACTTAAGGAATTGTTCAATATCCTTAGTCATCAGGAAAATGCAAGTCAAAATGATGCTGAGATGCATCTTGCATATGTCAGAATGGCTAAGATCAAAATCACTGATGACAGTTTATGTTGGAGAGGATGTGGTGTAAGGAGAACACTCCTCCACTGCTGGTGGGAGTGCAAACTTGTACACCCAAAGGATGCTCAATCATACTACAAGGGCAGTGACTCAATTGTATTTATAGCAGCATTATTTGTAATAGCCAGAATTTGGAAACAACCTAGATGCCCCTCAACTGAAGAATGGATAAGGAAAATGTGGTACATTTATACAATGGAGTACTACTTAGCTGTGAAAAAACAATGACATTTAATCCCAGCACTTGGGAGGCAGAGCCAGGCAGATCTCTGTGAGTTCGAGGCCAGCCTGGGCTACAGAGTCCCAAGAAAGGCGCAAAGCTACACAGAGAAACCCTGTCTCGAAAACAAACAAACAAACAAAAACAAAACAAAAACAACAAAAAACAATGACATGATGAAATTTGCAGACATATCATCCTGCATATCATCCTAGAAAATATCATCCTGAGAGAGGTAACCCAGACCCAAAAAGACAAACAGGCATGTACTCACTCAAGTGGATATTAGGAGTAAAGTATAGCGTCTTTCCAGTCTTAATATTGGCAAATGATAAAAAGAGACACCAGCCTATACAAATTCTCTAGTTTTAAGTTGCATATATTCACCATCCACTGTGACAAAATACTGGGACAAGGATTCATAATATATATATATATATATATATATATATATATATATATATATATAAAACAAATAAAATCTAAAAATAGATATCGAGAGAAAAATATGTCTTCTTCATTATTATACCTAATTCTGCTAAAGAAACACAACATTAATTATATATAAAAGAGCCATATATCATTCTAAAGTCACTGGACTTGTAATATTTCTGATCAAGCTCTTGCCTAGCACCAAATGACTGCATTTTTTGTCTTATACGTATAAAACTAAAAGACATTTTGTAGAAAAAGCAGTTTACTATAAATATGAAACTCAAAAATCCTGGCACATGATAAAACAAACAACTGCTTGTTCTTTCAAAATGGTGATTATTAATTTGTTTGTCACAATAAAGAGGCACTAATAGAACTCATGATACCCATCTGTTGTGTGACACCTAATTGGGGGAGACATGAACAAATGTCTACTCACTCTAGATAGGGAACCAATGACAGACCAAAGTATGCATCTCACCAAAACTCAAGGTGGGGAATCAGTGAGGTTATCGGGGGTCACTTGCATAAGCGTAGACTATGACTCACTTACAGAAGCAGGAATTACTTAAAGGGAGCTCTATCACTGAAATCCCATTCCCACATGGAAAACAGAAAAGCTGGAATCCTGGACAATTTGCAAGCAATGTGACAGGTCCTTTCTTGGCTTTGTAACTAATGTTGGCCCCTTTCAGGCAGCATGGTTGTTTTGCATTTTGTCCAGACAGCTCTGTTAGTCTGAGCTTCTTCCAGGCAGTTCAATGGGTCTGAACTTCTTCTATGCAGTTTAGCTAATCTGTGTCTCTTTCTCTTCCAGGCTACTGAATTCTCCTCCCAGGCAGCTCAACTTATCTCTGCTTCTCCCAGAAAGTTTTACTGGTCTCAACATCTGACACAGTCTTTATTGCTTCTATAACCTTGGGGAGGTAGGGAGAGTCTTGTGCATCTGGTCGTTTTGGGAGTGATCAGAAACCTCTGAGTTGTTTACTTGTTGAATTTTAATGAGCCTTCCTTTAGAGCAGTGGTTCTTAACCTTCCTAATGTTGTGACCCTTTAATACAGTTCCTCATGTTGTGGTGACCCCTCAACTATAAAGTTATTTTCATTGCTATTTCTTAACTGTACTTTTGCTACTGTTATCAATCATAATGAAAATATCTGTATTTTTCAACGATCTTAGGTGACTCCTGTGAAAAGGTCCTTCATCCCTCAAAAGGGCTGCAGAATGGAATATTTCACCTCCCTTTAGAATATTCAAAGTCTTATGGAACTGCCATCTAAGGTGGAATGTTTTATATCAGAGGAAACTCCTACAAAATACCATCAAATATGTTCTCATCTATAAACCCAAAGATTTTTTTACAGGCTTTTTTTGGGGTGTGTGTGTATATATCCATTTTCTCTTCCTTCCTTCCTTCCTTCCTTCCTTCCTTCCTTCCTTCCTTCCTTCCTTCCTTCCTTCCTTCCTTCCTCTCTTCCTTCCTTCCTTTGGGTCCTGTCAGTGATAAGAATCTATTTTATTCATTCCTTTAATATGATAAAAGGTAAAAAATTTCTATTTAGATACCCTGCAGATATTTTTCATCAATCTGTTTTTCATTATGTAGATCATAGTTTTGTTGTTAAAGGTGTGAAATACACGTTATTGCTCATGCATTCTAAGGAAGTGCCCTTCACATTACTGTCTCCTGCAGCCCTGCCTATCTGCTGTACTTCCAAGGAGTCACTGGAAGACATGCCATCTCCATGCCCATGTTCTCTCAATAGTTTTGCAGCATAGTGGTCACAGTTTTCAATAGTGCTGTAAGGTCTTAATTAGGTCCTTGCCATCACACACTCTTGACAAGTGTATCTGATTTCTGTAAGATAAGAATAAAGGGTGGAAGGTTTAAAATAAATAGCAGCTACTCAAAGAGGTTAAAAAACCATTATGTAGATCAGATTAAATCATTATACAGATTTACTAAGGTTTAAGGAGTTAGAGTTGGCAATGTCTGACATAGGAAACCTGGCTTCATGCTTTCTTTCTTGTCTCTGTTCTTGCCAGTGTTAACCCAAGGAGACAATGATTTCCAAATTATCAAACTGTTGTGAGGTTTGGCCATAAATTATTATATATACAAAGTGCTTTGTATATAGCACACAGTTAACACATAGTTGCTTTATTGCCACTCTTTAGCTTTGCCTATATAAAAGGGCTTTTCTTTTTGGATTGTTTTCAGTTTTGTATTTTTCAAAGTCCTTTGGACAGGATGGTTCACATTGATTTCATATTAATTTGTCGAAGTTAAGCTATTTCTGCATCTAAAATAGCTTTTGAAAGGAAGCCTTCTGAGAACAAAGCATTATTCACTTCTGAGAGATGTCTAACCACACCTATTCTCTGATGAAAAGCCAACAATGAAAAGGAAGCAACTGTCAGCTGTTCAATAGCTTCAGAGCTACGTGATGATTTAAGAAATATTCTGTAAAATTTTATTTATTCTGTGAACTTAAGGCACTTTCAGTTGTTTTTAAATTCAAGACTCTAGAATAATAACTAGTTCCACTCAGCTTGAATAACCAAAAGAAGTCAGTACAGTGGCTCCAGGTAAGCTTTGGCCAGCACCTGAATCTACCTCTTGGCAGGGTTATTTCTTCAGATATTTCCTGCTTATCACCCTTTTTATTCCCTTATCCTCTCAAGATGAAGTCTTTTAAAGGAGCAAAGAGCTTGAGGAAATTTGATTTATACATGCTGTATGTGTGCTTTAAGATAAAACCAGAAGCACCAGCCACAACTGCCAAGACAGACTATTCTGGACTTTATTCTAACTGAGACAGCATAAATGATGAAACCTTCCCTGATTCTGTCATTAAGGTCATCTCTTATCTAATTGACATGAGTAAACCACTGCCAGAACTGCATCTAGAGAGAGCTCACTATAGCTAAATGGCCATTACAAAAGGATGGGGAGTAAAACAGGTTTCTGGAAGCTAATTCACAGAAGCAAATGTATGTGCATGTTTTAACACTGTCATTTAATCATCTGAGTTTCCTTTAGTTATAAGTGTGAAGTAGGCTCATGAGGCATTGATTAACAACTTGTCAGAATCCAACAAAACCACGCACACACACACACACACAAACACACACACATCCTTACACTCCATTGTATGGAACAGCTTTATAAATAGGCAACGAGGATAACAGAAGTCTTTGATTCAAAGCAAGTCAAAACTATAGGATCAGGAAAGCTTTCCATGGTAAAGTGAGTCTTGTATGCACAAACTCCAGCTACATTATAATTTAGGAGCATCAGATAGCACTCTATCTTGGGTTTTATATCTTGAAATAAGGATAATTAATAGACAAAACACTAGAGACTGTAGTGTTTCTAAGGTAAGAGGATTTGAACTGAGCTTGGTCTCAGGTTGCTATAGTATATTCTACATCTTTTTTCTTGAAAATTACAAGCATGAGTAAAAGAACTGGATCTGGTTAGTGCCACCTAGAGAACTGGCCTGTGACTGACTACTTGAGTTAGGCATACCACTTACAAAGACAATCCATTCCATATGCTGTCCTATACCCCAAGTTTTGAAATTGGAAGTTTGCATTCTTAGGTTGATATATTACCTTGCCCTACAAGATCTCATACAAACACCACAGAGCCAAAACTAGAATGCAATCACTAGACTCAAGAAGATATAATTAAATCTGCCCAAAACAGTGCCTGCTCAGGCCTCACCAAAGTAATCCTAGTGAGAAGCTGGTAAAGACATTAGATAACGATCCTTTGAGTGGCATTTCTCTCTGCAGTTGGCGCTAGTATGAAGTGATTTTTATATACATTATATATTTATGTAGGTAAAACAGGGCATGCTGGCCATTACACTCGTCCTAGATTAGCTAATGAAAATCCTGTAATAATTCTCTATACAACTACTTGTAGCTAGGAGTTTTCCCCTGGTCGTGCCAAGCCCCTTAGGTCCCATGGCCCACTTATAAAATAATCATTCAGAAGTTTATATTAATTATAACTGCTCAGCCATTAGCTCAGGCTTACTACTGACTACTCTTACACTTAAACTAAGCCCATTTCTGTTAATATATATGTCGCCACGTTTTTTTTTTTTTTTTTTTTTTTTTTTGTGGCTTTACATGTGTGCTCCCTTGGCAGTGGGCTGGCATCTCCTGACTCAGCCTTCCTCTTCCCAGAATTGTCCTTGTCTGCTTATCCTGCCTATTCTTCCTGCCTGGCTACTTGCCAATCAGCGTTTTGTTAAACCAATGTACAAAAGCATTATTCCACAGCAACTACTTCTTTAGAAATTAGGGGGAGCAGGATGACAAGAAAGTGGAAGTAATGTTGCCATGTGTTGGGATTTGAAAGAGTATGATGTCCATAGGCTCATATATTTTAATAATTGGACCACAGTTAGTGGAACTATTTAGGAATGACTAAGAGGATTGGCCTTGTTAGAGGAGGTGTGTCACTAGGGGTGGACTTCATGGTTTCAAAAGCTCCTGCCATTCCCACTAAGGCCTCTTTGCCCCTCTGCCTCTGCCTTTATATCAGATGTAAGCTCTCAGCTTCTGCTCCAATGCCATGCCTGCCTGCCTGCTGCCATGCTCCCTACCTTGAGGATCATAGACTCTAACCCTCTTAGAGTTTCTAAACTCTTAGACTATGACTAAGCCCTGAGTAAACTCTTCTGTAAGTCTCCACAGTTTTGATGTTTTGTCACAGCAACTGAAAAGTAACTTAGACACAATGATCAAGAATTTCTTGCTCAACACTTTATAGGGAAAATATTGCTCGTCTATGTGTGAGTGACCCATGAAATGACCTCATAGAAAGATATAACCCTCAGTTTGACACTGCTGCTCTTCCTCTCTTATTTGGTCAGTAACCTCATTGTGAGTATCAAAGCAATGGCATTTACCAGCTAAGTCTCACTGATGGTTCACAGCATCATTTGTGAAGCCCATGAACACAGTCTTGTCCTAGATTTTACCACTGCTGCTGGGATAGTCCACATTGTCAGAGAAGTATTGGATATCAAAGTACAGCCCTGCTATTTTTGTTAGTTGTGTTGTGACATTTTGCTAAAGACTCAGTGAAGTTCTTTTGGCTCCCTACTATGTGTGTGCGTGGGGGAGGGGCAGATCCTCACTCAATAGCTGAGGCTTGGGCTCTAACTGTGACATTAGTAATGCTAGTATACTTGACCACTTGCTGGATTGGAGGAAAGCTGTGGTCTATGAGAGAGTGGGGGTTCTTTATGGCAGATCAAACATTTTACATAGTTATTCATGGTGTGCAACCCTCGAAACAACATAAAAATTATTATCTTTCAAGTTCTTCATTAACACATCATTGTGGGAAAATCAGATTGACAGGTTCATGCCCCACCCCTAGCCCCATCCTTTCTAGGATCTTAGGTGCTTCTTATCTACTCTTCCGGGGTTCCTGAAACTACCACCTCTGCAATAACCCTTTCTCTCACTGCTTTTGGGAAGAAACAAATATATCCAGGTTGATTTCACAACCAACATGTCCTCCTAAAAGAGAATGTATTTGCACTATGGCATGGTAATAGCACACATGAGAAATAAGTAACAGAGCGCCCTCATTTGCCTTCAACATTAGAAGGTGACCCCCATCCATCTTCCAGTGTTTTGACAAGCTGACAGAAATATTGTTAACTATTGTCACTTATGAAGACTCCCCTCATACTTTTCATTTCTTTCCCATGAATTATAGAGGCATCCTGACCTTGCCTATCTCAATTGCAGAAGTTAATCTTTACTAGCATCTATCCCAAAGGAATAAAACAACTTAGCACCATCAATTACAAGGTGAAATACATTTGCAAACAGAGGATAGTTCTACCTGCAACAAAGATTGCTGGAATGTTGAGCATAAGAGTAGTGAGAGAGCTAATGCCTCCAGATCACATCATATCAAACCATCCACAGCACCACAGGAGGCCATGGCATCCTTCAAAGGAAAAACAAATACTGTTTCAGTGTGTTTTCTTATTTAAATAACTCATGTTTTTAGTGGGAGACTGCCCTAGGCTTATGCTTCTCCACATTTTCCAAATGTACAAATGTGAATTAAATCAACATTCTAGGGCTCTTTTAAATCAGGTCTCACTCTTCTGAGATAAGATTAAATATTAAATTTTTCAATAGTGGTAAAACAGAATATAATTTAAAGAATGCTTAAAATATAATTAATAAAATACCCTTTTGTGGGATAGTGAATGAAGTCAGAGGAACTTGCTTTTCTAAATCCATCATGAGAGACCCTCACATTTTCTCAGAAATAGATAGATGCTCAAAAGTCCAATATTGACATTGCATTAAATCAATAAGATTTGTACTTGCATACCTCTCTGAAAACAATAGATAAGACAGGGTCAGGGCAGATTAAATGCATTTAAATTATATAGAGACATTGTATTTGGAGGCTTTTCTGTATCCTGCTCAGTTCTGTAGCCACTTATAAAATAATCATTTAGAGGCTTAATATTAATTACAAACTGTTTCTCCTATTGCTCAGGCTTATTACTAACTAGCTCTTACAACTAAAATTAACCCATTTCTATTAATCTATTTTGCCACATGGCCATGGCATAACTGGTCTGCTGGTATCTTGCTCCTTGAACAGCTGAATGGCATCTGTCTAGACTCTGTCCTTTCTCCCTTTATTCAGTTTGACTTTCTCACCTAGCTATATCCTGCAGCTTTATTCATAAACCAATATAAGCAACACGGATTTGCAGCATACAGAAGAACTCCTACATCAAGACACTCATAAAAATAAAAAAAGTAGGTTTATGCGAAAGCACTGGCAGAAAACTGGGGATGCTGTATGTTTGTATGTGTGCCTATGTTCGTGTGTGCCGACATGCATGTTATTATGAGAGAGTCACTCTTAAAACATTTTGTTGCCAGGCACTTTTTTTTGATTCCATGCACTTTTAATCCCAAAACTTGGGAGGCAGAGGCAGGGGGATCTCTGTAAATTTGAGGAAAGCCTAGTCTACAAAGGGAGTTCCACGATATCCAGAGCTCTAATGCACAGAGAAACCCTGTCATAAAAAAAAAAAGGATGAAGACATTTGAATAATCGCCCACTATACTATTTGACCAACACTTTCCTTAATAAAAGGAAAACGACATTACATGGGGTTAAAGTAGATCATAAAGTACTGAACTACTGCTTGGGCAATTTCTATTTAAAGAGGTCCATTAGTTGCTGTATTTATTTCTCTCAAAGGAGTAGAACAAATCATGATCTTTCTTCCTATTTGTGCTTATTTCAACAAGATGCATGGAATCTACACGTGGTTTTGTGACTGAATATAGACAGTGAAATCATGGTTCCTGTAGTCATAACCAAGGAGCAGTGTAAGTTCCTTAGTTTATCATTACTCATTTGTTTTAAACAGTTACTAAGAATTTGCCTTGGGTCATGTGGTCTGGATGCAAATATGATGAACAGACATAAAAGGCTCCCAAGTCAAAGGGAATGAAGAGGTTTGTATGAATATGCTGCATGGTAAAGTCAGAGGCTCAGAGATGTAGGAACAGTAAAAAACTGTTTCTCAAATTAGAGATTATTCAAACCAGGGATTTTTCCTTCATCATACAGGGAAAGAACATTTTATTTCAGTGTATGCTGGATGCAGATTTGCTAACACGAGTAGAGATATGTGTAATTTCACTTCACACTGTGACTCGATTCCCACCTCAACAGCCTCCTTCTCTTCCTCTTCTTTTCTATGTCATTACAACCATTTTAATGTAGTTTAGTGAGAAATATTGAAGGGAAGAACCATAGTTGAACACAGAGAGAAGGTTTTGTCCACAGGTCCTTTCCCAGATCACAAGAAGCATGTTTTTGGAACATGCATTATAGAAATACAAAGCTTCTTAAATCCCATGTTAATGGAGTTAGTGGGAATGATAAAAACCAGAGAAATGAGACACTGAAGAATATCCACTTATCTAAATTCAGATGTTTGAGTAATTATGCATCAGTGGGAAATTCCTTGAAATTTCTACACAAAATAATATGAAGAAATTTCAAATTGGCAAAATGGTGCAAAACTTGAGACTATTTTAAGTAATTTCATTAACTGCCTTTGTCATCAAATAAATCATGATTAAGAAAATATTATATGCTGGGTGGTGGTGGTGCACGCCTTTAATCCCAGCAATTGGGAGGCAGAAACAGGTGGAGCTCTGTGAGTTCAAGGTCAGTCTGGTCTAAAAACAAAATATGATATTGCAGACCTTGAAAGAAGTCCTTTCTACTAGATAGCCCTATTAACTGGAGAAAGAAGCAGAATAGCTGGTGACGAAGAGAGAGCAAGCATCAATACAGAGTAAAATGGAACACGTGACTGTACATCTCTGAAACCAAGGAAGGGTATCTTCCCCAAGAACAGAGCCAATAATTTCAAATGGGAAAGCAATTTCAAGTGTACTGAGATCTAAGTAACCTCAAGGTCAAGAGCTGGGCTGAACTGCTAGCTTATAAACAATTAGGCAATCATTAGGGGTTAAGGGAGAAATGATCAATTCACTGGCAAATGACTAATGAATTTTCATCACCAGTACTCAACAGTGTTTATTCAAAAAGATATATGCCTTCTAGGACAGCAGAGGTCACTGCCATACACTGCTTCCTTGTGCACTGAACCTTGTGTCTGTGATGGAAGCACACTCATGTGCTGCTACCATCTGATGTTTCTATCACTCTTTCACACTATCTTGTAATTAAATACACCTAGCATTCTCAAGATGAATGGTTTAGTCTTTAATGACACTTAAATTCATTTCTCAGCATCCACAAAATATTAATCATTGAAGATAGCATGTACCATTCTGAAGTGCTCCTGAATTATGTGACATTTCTGGCTCCAGACTCATCTTTCTACTTACCGTATCTGACTAAATGTTGTGCCAGTGGGCTGAAAATACTGTGAAACAATATCAGATAGGAAGCACATTCCCTGCACTCGTAGACATCCGCTGAGATATGAGGAAGCAATAAGCTGAGGGCAGGCATCTGAGACGCTGGACAGCTGGCGCTGTTGGAAGTGCAGGAATAACATTCACAAATACTTGAGAACATTTGCCTTTGACCAGCTGGCTATGAACTTGACCTTATTTCAGATAGCAGCTTTTCCTTTTCACCCACAGCACAGCTGAGGTTTAGCATGGAATTCATTTAGCTCAACTTTCAAAAAGAAATTGATTCAAAGCCTACTTCCTTTTGAAGGCCAAATGCCATGAGGGTTTCTTTTCCTCTGTGTTTAAAGATTAATGAAAAACTAATTACCTGGATTGTTCTTCAATAAAAAAGAATGAATCCTATGCTTTCTGTTTCTAGTCTGGCTGTATTTGTTTCAGATGTATGAAGTGCCAGATGGAATCTTAGAAGTTAAATGATTTTATGCCATTTGATTATAATATACAGTATTTAATAGAAGTACATAATAGATTGAATATAATTATTATATTTAATGGTTTTGACTGAAGTCATTTTAAAACCTTTTACTGAGAAGTGAAAAGATGTCTTTCAATTTGATATTATAAATATAAATATTAACTGAATTTGAAAGACCTGAATAAAACATCACTTAGCTCTGAAGAAGAATAATTACCTAAATGTATATTTTGTCCCAGATTAGGTAAAAAAATATTTGTTGATTATTAAATTAAACCTGTATATTATTTACAGAATAAAAGTAATACACTGCCCAAGCTTCCCCAGTTTGGATGCTGATTAAATTGGACTGAATGGACAGGACACTGGGAAATCTCTAAACTAGCACTGGTAGAGCCAGTTGATGCAGCTGATGGGACATGGAATGGCTTCCCTGATTTCACATAGAGAAAGAAATGAAGTGACTTCCATTGAATGACATCTAGACTACACTTTGTGGTGTTCATTCTAATGATTAGTACACAGACAATATAAACTATGGCGGAGGATTCTATAATTGTCTATCTAATTAATGTAATGTTCCATTTTTATGTTATTTCTTTAATCTATGGCCATAAACATCCCAAGGATGTTACCTGTTGCAAACCCAGACATATAGTCATGCACACTTTTCAACCTTTCACAGCCCACCTGAATATCTGGGTCTGAGCCTGTTTGTGTTGTAATTCTTTATCATTATATTAAGCAAAATTGACCCATTGCTTATATTTCAGTCTCTAAAACTGGGCAAGGACTTTGTTAACTTTGCAGTAATCACAAAGTACATCCAGCTTCCAAAGAGAAGGAAAGAGGAGAAAGTGACTAAACATGTGAGTAGAATGTTAAGATGTTAAGCAGGCAGTGCTGAAACACATTTATATTAAAATTTTTATTTTAAAATTTTATTTAAAATCTGAAATGTTTCATATTGACATGGATTTTTAATTCGCTTACTCATATCTTCTGTTCCCAAGATTGCTAATGTTGCAATTAAACGAAAACAACAGTAATTGATTTTTAGAACATCGCAAAAATTGTGGTTGGAGAGAGGGCTCAACTGTTTTGAGTGTTTACTGCTTTTGCAGAGAGCATAGGTTTGGTTCACTGAATGCTCATGGCAGCTCACAACTATCTGTAACTCTAGTTCTAGAGGTTCTAATGTCTCTTTTTACCTAGCCAGGCTTTTGCATACACATGATGCACATATACACAATAAATACATGCATATAAAACTAAGTCTATAAAAATTAAAATTACAATGAAAAATATATTTAAAAACCCCAAATGAGAAGTAACTCAAAGCAATCCCATTAAAATCAGGAATGAGACAGAATAGTTCAATAATCTACTATATCCTCTCTTTTTCAATATAATGCTCAAATATGGAGCAATAAGTCAAAAGAAGGAAATTAAAGGGATATAAACAGGAAAATAAAAAACCAAATTATCCATTTGAATATAATTTGATATCATATATAAGGTCCCCAAAATTCCTCCAGAAAACTTATAAATTTCAGCAAATGGCAAGATACAAAATCAACTTAGAAAAAATCAGTATCCTTTCTATAAAGTAACATCAAACAAACAGAGAGAGAGAGGGAGGGAGGGAGAGAGAGAGAAAGAGAGGGAGAGGGAGAGAGATCATGAACACACTCATGTTTGCTCCAGCCTCAGTGAAAACAGTATCTTGGAATAAACATAACCAAGGAGGTGAAAGAATTCTACAATGAAAACTTAAGCCCTCAAAGAATGAGATGAAATAAGACACTAGAAAATGGAAAGATTCCCCAGGCTCATGGTTAGATAAAATTAATATGTGAACATGCGCATTCTATTTAAAAGCAATACACAGATTCAATGAAATCCCAATGAAAATCCTCACAATTTTCTTCAAAGAAAGAAAAAAAATCCTAAAATTCATGTGGAACCACAAAAGACCTAGATAGCCAAAATAATCCTGAGTAAAGTTAATAGTGCTAGAGGGATTACCCCTCCAAAATTGAAGATATATAACAGAGCTATCAAAATAAAAGTAGTTTGAGACTGGCACAAAACCAAACAAATAGACCAATGCAACAAAATAGAATACCCAAACATGAGTACAGGTAACTATAGCCCTCTTATATTTGACAAAGATGCCAAAATATTTGCTTGACAAATGAAAGCATCTTCAGAGAGTACTGCTGGGAAAACTGGATGTCCATATGTAGAAGAGTGAGATTAGCTCTGTATCTGTCATTCTGCCCAAAAATTAACTCAAAAGAGGTTGATGACCTCAATGTGAGCCCTGAAACACTGAAAACTGTCAAGAGAAAGTATACAGACTACACATTAAGATGTAGATACAAGAAAGGACTTTCTGACTAGGACCCTATTTGCTAAAGAATTAAGGCCAACAACTGACAAATGGGACCTCATAAAACTTGAAAGTTGTACAGCTAAGAAAACAACCAATTTAGTAAAGAGGAAGCCCCTGTAGCAAGAGAGAATCTGACAGCTAAACATCTGACATGGGATTAAGATCCAGAATGTATGAGGAACTCAATAAACAAAGAGTCCATGAACCCTATGACTGAATTCAAAAATTGATGATGGATACAAAGAGTTCTCAAAAGAGGAAATAAAAATAGCTAAGAAATATCTCAAAAATGATTACCATCCTAAGGAAGTAAGGAGGTGTATATTGAAATGAATTTGAGGTTTCATCTCACCTCAGCCAGAATGGCTAAGATCAAGAAAACAACTGACAACAAATACTTGCAAAGATATGGGAAAAGTAGAGCCCATATTTGCATTTGGTGGGATTCCTAACTGGTACAGTAACTATGAAAATCACTGGGGAGAATTCCCAAATTAGCTAAATCTCTTATATTACCAAGTTATATCACTCCTTAGCATGTGCCCAAGGAACCAACTTCATACTACACAGATACTTCCTTGGACATGCCCATTTCAACTCCATTCTTAATAGCAAAGAAATGGGGAAAAAAACACAAATGTCCTTTCACGTATGAATGGATAATGAAAATATACATATATACAATGGGATACTACTCCTATATAAGGAAAACAAAATAGTGAAGCTTGTAGGTAAATTGATAAATGCATATAAGTAGAAAATATTATATTGAGTGAGGTAACTCAGATCCAGAAAGACAAGCAGCACCTGTTCTCTCTCATCTGCAGTTGCTCATTTCAAATCTTAGATGTCAGTGCACATCCCAGAGTAATTGCGGAAAATAAAAAGGGACCATGGGGGTGTGTAAAGAGGTCTAGAGAAGAGAACAGCATTATATGCGATATGAAGGGAGGAATGAGAGGAAAAGGCAAGGGCTTGGGGTGAGAAACATGAGTAGTTTGCTATTTATTGTAATAAATATTAATACCAAAAGCAACTTGAAGAACAGGTTTGCTTCTTTTTACACTTCCAGGCAACAGTCCATCCCAGGGGGAAGTAATGGCATGAACTCAAGTAGGGCAGGAGCATGGAGGGAGGAACTGAAGGAGAGGCCATAGAGGAATTCTGCTCACTGCCTTGCATTTCATTCCCTGTTCAGCATGATTTCTTATACCATCCAGGACCACCTGTCTAGTAGCACCATGCTTAATTGGCGGGGCCTTCCTTTATCCATCTGTAATCAAGAAAATGCGCCATCCTTGACAATCTGATGTACTTTCTCAATTGAGGTTTCTCTTCCCAGATAATTCTAGCTTGTGTCAAGTTGACAAAAAAAGCAAAAGAAACAAATAAACAAAAAAGAATATCTAACTAGGACAGGGAGGAAGAACAATAGAGAAGGAATAGAAGGGATATGAGATTAAAAAACACTAGGGATATTTGAAATAGTCATAGGGAATTATCTGAATTTATATTTATCTAAAATTATTTTATAAGACATATAAGTGGATATGTGTGTTTATGTGTATATGTTTATGTTTGTGTGTTTGTGATATGAATATGAATTTGATATATACATATATGAATATTATACATATATAATAAATTTATGCCACTTGTAGTGATAATGCCCCATTCACCTACCAAAAGCCATATACTATCTAAAGAAAACCTGTCACCAAGCATGAGAAATTTCCTTTGGAGTTGTTAGTCATGGAAATCTAAGAGACTTCCAAAACCATAAAGTCTATTGTTTTTTGCCTGTGACTGACTTTAAGAAGTTGATGGTAAGTTCATTTTGCTGAAAGCTCCACAGCACATAGGACCAGGAGGTACCAAGTTAATTCTGAGCCCAGAACTTCTTGGTACTGAAAGATGCTGTGTAAGCTGTAAATGAAAGCATTAAATAGTTCTACCCACTTGTGAGGCCTATGAAAACCAACAATGACCAGCATGGCAAAATTTGTAATGGTGTAATAGTTGCACTAATATCTTGGAAATAATCAGTATCCACCTAAATGGACTTAAGGCTAGCTCACCAAAAGTAAAATCATACCTGTTACTGTAAACCTATCCAACAACACATGGATCATGAGATGATAGATCTCAGATCAAAATCAACAACTGTGACTTTCCTAAACCATGGTATTTCATAAATATATTCTATAGACTTATCCTTGTACTTAGAGATGAGTAAGGCTCTCACCCTTCACTAAAGAAGCTTCTTTATGCACCAGACAGAGAACATTACAGAAACCCCCAACCTGTCAAAATAAAGAGAAAAGTAACTGTGGGGTGCCCAGCACTAATTCATCCATCTACAACACAACCTGATGATTTAGGGAACACTGTGGGAGAAGGAGAGGACCATGTCTGATAGAAGAAAATATCTTCTATAGATGACAGGAAAGCTACCCTCATGAAATCTCAATAGTATAGCTTCCTATATAAGACCTGAACAATGACAACACTGATGATTTGCCAACTTGCATGGGGGAAATCTGAGATGACCCCACCTCTAGATGAAGAGCTACAGGCAATTGACACCAGCTGAGAGAGGGAGTGTTATAGAATATTATTTAACTAGGTAAAGATGTATTACATTTGTTTATGCCGCAGAACATTGCTTTAACTGTGCAAAGGTGTGTTACTTTTGTTTATGCTGCATTTGTTTGACCATGTGAGGATATGTGTTTAGTTATGTAAATATGTGTTGCATCTGTTTCACCTTGCCTGCCTGAGGCACCTGATTGGTCTAGTAAAGAGCTAAATTGCCAATAGCAAGGCAGAGAAAAGAAAGGCAGAGCTGGCAAGCAGAGAAGATAAATAGGAGGAGAAATGTAGTCTCAAGAGAGGAAAGAGAGTGGTGGTACACGCCTTTAATCCTAGCACTCGGGAGTCAGAGGCAGGCAGATTTCAGTGAGTTTGAAGCCAGTCTGGTCTACAAAGGGAGTTCTAGGACAGCCAGGACTGTTACACAGAGAAACACTGTCTCAAAAAAACAAAAAACAACAACACCCCCCCCCCAAAAAAAGAGAGAGAAATGAAAGGAAAAACAAAACAGAGAAGAAGAAAGAGAGAAAAAAACACATGCCCAGAGCAAGAAGCCAGACAGAAGCCAGCTAGACATAGAAAAGTAGTGAAAGTAAGATATACAGAAGTAAGAAAGGTAATAAGCACTGAGGCAAAAAGGCAGATAAAGAGAAACAAGTTAAATAAAGTTAAAAGAGCTAGCCAGAAACAAGACTAAGCTAGCCTGGGCATTCAAATCAAATAATAAGTCTCTGTGTCATGATTTGGGAGCTGGTTGGAGAGAAAGAAAAAGCCTGGTACAAGGGGGAGTTAATATTCTTCATGGATAACCTCCCTAAATGGTTATCCAATACCAAGAAGTCAGACCCAAAAATATATACATACTAGCAATAGTAAATGGACTCAGTGGGTTATTTTGCATATTTATTTGCATATATATGTATGTAACAATAAAAATAAAGGAAAAGGGGCCATGAATTTGAGATATGATTATTTCTATTATCATTTATTGCTGTATTTTAATATTGAAATATTTAAAGCAAGTTGTCATTAAATTTCCCTTCAGTCTCTTTTCAATTAATTTTTAATTAATTTTCCAATTCAGTCTCTTCCCAAGAGGTAACAATACATAGTTATTATAATATACTTATCAGATATTTTAAATGTCTCTGATTACACATGCCTCTTTTTTAAATTGTGAAGTTCATATCTTTACTCCTTTCAGAAGAGTCTAGAAAGTCAGGGTCACATATTTAGTATGTAATGCTCAGTATTTTTCTCCCACATGTATTTAGAGGTGAATTTATTATCATAGAATATTTCAATCCAAGTGATTGGCATTCCTCAGACTTTAAGAGAGATTTGTTATTTTATTTGGAAATTTGAATGAGTTATCTCCTGTATTCTTTTCATTATTTAAGTTTCTTTCCTTTGATTGAATAATGATCACTCTGTTATATCCAGTTTTTAAAAATATGCTTTAGTATTATTACCTGGGCCTTCAATTTCAACTCATTAAATTGATTTTTAAGCTCTTTCTCATATAGCATCTTTGTGCCTTTATCAAACTTCCAGTATCCTGTCCTTCTTAACTCTTGCCCTGTAGGTAGAGGTAGTTCAGAAATGAGACTGTTCAATGTGCTGCAACTTTTGTCAGTACTAGGTCATTTTGCACACACTAAACCTTGTTGTACATACTGGAATTGTGATTTTATTACTCTGAGTCTAGGAGAAAAAATATAACCAAAGACAAAACTCAATGAGACAATCATGTTCTATTATGTGAGTCATATATTATGCTCTGATTTTAATTCTGTTAAGTTCAACAGTGGGCATATGATAATTCTAAATGGAACATACAGTTTTTAAAGCTGTTCAGAAAAATGTATGTGGAAAAAAAGAGTGATGAAATAGGAAATATAGGTTACAGCATGCTCCAGAGTACAGAACAAATATATGTCTGTATTTCGTCTAACAGGGATATTGCTTGCATGCTCTAATAGACTCTAAAGGACAAGGCAAGGCGATGGTATTTCATTTCAATTTAACATCATAGGTGTGATACAAGTCAAGATATTCTTACTTTTAAATGCTTTCTTTTAAAGAAAGTTGACAATTTTAGAATAAACTTTGTGCATATATTTATTTTGGTATATAAGTGCTTCTATAAAGAAGAACCATATGCATTCTCTATCATTATTATTAAAACACTATCACAGGGTAAGTTCTAAATAAACACAATGGTAATTAAGAAAGTGGATGTGAACAAACAGCAGATGAACAGACACTGATAGCACACCATAATGATGTGATTATGAATGTCATTGTGATGTCATTGTGAAGCTCTTTACCATCATCATTGATAGACCAAATGCCTTGCCTCAGGTTCTACTAGTGAATGAGAGCAGACATGGTCACTATTTTCAAGTCCCTTAGGGTAGAGAAACTCCAGTCATATAACTTCAGAAGAAAGAATATAAATACAGATGAAGTTAAAAGACAGCTGTGAAGTGAAAACATACTGTTTGGGGTTCGGTTTAACTAAAGAACCTTCGCAGACAGGATAATATAAGCAAATATAGTCTACAGAATGCCTGTTTAAGTCAGTGTTGAGGCAGTCAGTAAGAAATGTGAAGACAGAAAAGTTGTAAGAATGTTCCAGGCTGAGTACAGAAAATGTAAGGGGCCTGAAGCTAAAGAAAATTAAATAAACCCATGTTGGTCTTGTTTTGTTGCTCTGACAAGATACACAAGGAAAGCAACCTAGAGAGAGATGATCTCTTTTGGCTCATGGTTTCAGGAGTTTCAGTCAACATGGCAGAGAGGAATTAGGGGAGCAGAATAGCTTCCTTCATGGGACCAGAGAACAGTGGTAAAGCTCACACCGTTGGCTTCCTCTTCCTTCCCCATTTAGTTCCATCCACCCCCAATTTATTGGATGGTGCATCTCATATTGATATCAAGTCCTCTGTCTCAGTGTAGACATGTTGCTATAAACTCCCCCAACAACACACCCAGAAGCAAGCTTTCTGTTTTGTGTGGATCTATTAACACAGTACAATTGGTGACTTTTATAGAAATCTTGAGGACAAGAGAGCAGCCAGGCAATAAAGGGTGATATAGCCAGTGACTGAAAATCTAGGAGAATATGCAGTGATTACAAGAGGTACAGGTTTTTCTCCCAAGAGCAGTGAGAAAGAAATAAGGTAACTGTAATAAATTTGGTGGAGTGTACAAAACTATCTGAAATATGCTTTAAGAATAGAACAGCAGTTACAATCTGAAGAGCATTCAAGAAAGAATCTAGTGTAGACACCAAGAGACATGACCACAATCTATTGCCTTTATTGGGATGGGAGGAAATAGTAACTCAATATCAGGGTATAATACAAAAGAAGTAATTAAATGTATTTAGGAAATTTACTGAAGTTGTACATTTTTATAACTTGGTGATGTAATAAGATGAGAATGAGGAACATATATAAGCTGTGGACTTGGTTCCCCTGACTAAATGTGGTAAATCACATCATCACTGGGAATAATAAAATGTGAATAATGTTTGATTAGGGTCACGTTGTTTTTGAGAGTGATAGTTACAGCGCTGAGGCATTAATCTCATACAAATTAAACTTTAGATGATAGTGAATATTCAAAGAAGTGAGAGTTTTGACTAGGCAGTTGTATGAAAAGGTCTAGGGCTCAGAGAGGTAGGTTGACCATACACACAAGTCTATGTCACTGTTACATGGATGACAATGATAAAAAGAGGAGAGAGTTCCAGGAAGATCATTTGTTATCTAGCCAATAATATTGACTCCTTTTGAGGCCAAGGGGGGAAACCTCAGAGGTAGAAGAAAGACACTAAAAGTGTAGTGTGGGATGCTGATGGCAGAGGGGCTTGTGAAGGGAAACAGTGAGAGATAAAATCACCTGCTCCTGAGAAGTCAAGCATCACGAGGTATAGAGACATAAGTATTAACATAAGTTTAGTTAATTTTGAAATATATGATTATTTTCTTAACTTTGAAACAAAGATCATATTAATGAATGTGCAAATCCCCACTTTAGATTAAAAAATAATTTGCTTCTTTTATTATTGAAGACGAAATCTCCAAGTACTCATATCTTTACTTACACAGGTGGTTTCTGCATCAGCTTTTAATACAGAGTGGTTCACTCAAATATTCCATAGACCAACATTATATGCAAATAATAGAGATGGATTTTAAACTAGGAGAAGGTAGATACAACAAAGAAAATAAAAAATATTCTTATACTGCACAATTAATAAAAATAAGCTTTATTTGATTGTATTTTCCTTGCTTTCTCCACATATCTTTTTTTTTTTTTTTTTTTTTGGTTTTTCGAGACAGGGTTTCTCTGTGTAGCTTTGCGCCTTTCCTGGGGACTCACTTGGTAGTCCAGGCTGGCCTCGAACTCACAGAGATCCACCTGGCTCTGCCTCCCGAGTGCTGGGATTAAAGGCGTGCGTTATGCATTTTCTCTCTAACAAAGACTATATAGACCATAGTTAAATCAGTCCTTTAGTGGGAATAAGATAAAGTGAAATGAACTTTTTCAATCTGGGCATCACCAGGTTCTTAAAGAAAGAAGGTCAGTGTTTCCTGAAAAACCTTGAGGAAAGCAATTGAGAAATTCACTTATTGGAAGAATCAGGAGCTGCACCAGTGTGAGCAGGCCCTAACCCTTTAAGAGAGAAAACAGTTATCTGGTAAACACAGTAAGTTTTCACATAACAGACCCCCTCCACCTCTTACAGCCTCTCAGGCACTTGATATGCCCATGTTTTGTAACCAACAAGATTCCCATTGTCATGAGCAGCATTTGTGAAGCCCTCAATTGGATCAAGCATTGTCTAAGTATCACATTCAGTATATAACCAATACCCGGTGGAAATATTCATACACTACATGTAATTTTTAAACCCTGGAACAAATCTGTGTACATAAAAGTTACAGTTTGCTGAGTCAGTAAACCTCCAATACATACTCCAAAAATATTATTATGTAAAATTCCATATGATATAGTAAAAATGTCTCATGGATGGATAGTGTTGTTACCTGACAGGGTATTTTTTAATGATGACTAATAATATTTATACAGAAATACCTGATGGGATCATATTTCTTAATTTAAGTTCTATAAAGTCTGTAAAAAGTGCCTTTCAGTATCTCTACTTTGCTGATCAAGGAGTTACAACTTGGAGATGTTAATGATTTGCTACTTTAACTCAGCTTGAAAGAAGAAAGTCAGTAATGTAGCTTGTGAATTGTGAATATAAATTTATATAATTTGCATATAAAACCAATGTCTAAATGTATTCTTAGTCAATTTGCTCATCATATGTATTTTTTGGTATTTCTAAAAATAATTGAAATGGCAACAATTTTCCTATTCATCTTCTGTAGTTTCACATATAATGAAAAGATATTCATGTATTTATTATCTTATGGTATTATATCCATGTTATAAAAACAAGGCAAACTTAGTAGCACCATACATTCAAACCAACTCTTCCATAGTTTAGCATTCAAGTGGTACAGTTTCACCCAGTCATATTTAGAATCTGTACAGTTCTGTGTGTATGTATATGTACAGAAAGAATGACTAACATTTAATAAGTAAGTGCATTTCTGATTATTATTAATTTCTTATTAACAACAATAGATGAGACAAATACTCATTGTATACATCTTTGTTACAAAAAATGTCATAAATCTGTGATTTTATTTCAACATAAAGTCAATGTTTAAATAATATACTGGAGAATAGATCAGGATCAGAAAGATAAAAATAATTGTGTAACACTGAATGGGTTTTCAAAGACTAAAATATTAACATAACTTTACAATGTAGAGAATGTTACTTTAAAGAACAGATTACATCACACTCTGTTTTTTATAATATGTATGAGATTCATTTTAGCAGTCTGGATAAACCCATGTGATATTTTATTTAAAGTCACGAATCAACTCCCAATCAACATTCTAGTAGATTCTATCAGGGAGCACTTCTAAGTGTCACCTCTTCCTCACAAAGATCAGCTTGCTGCTCCCAAGTCTGAGGCCTTGATGGAGTTAGTTGAACTTTACGCGTTTCTCTTAGAGCAACGTTACAAAATTATCTATTTATACCTTGCTCAGTTTTACTCACCCCTAATTCTCTCATGTTCCTGATTACCACCAGTTTCCTAAAGGACCAATGGAGTTTCATAATTCGAATTGTGTCACAGCTGGAACACAAAATGTGGAGACCACACCACAAAACAGCAGGTCCTAATCTGAAAGTCCATATTTAACTGATGTAGATACTTTCCTGTGATTTTCATTAACAGCTCCAGTGTAAAATTTTTACATAGTTTGTGATGTACTTGTCTTACTCTGTAGTGGCTTGTATTGAACATCACTTCACGACAGTCAGCACAAAAACTTGGATCTGGATGCTTTTCACACAGACAGGCTCTCACTATGTAGTTCTGGCTAGCTTATAACTCACTATATAGACCAGACTGGCCTTGAACTCAGAGACACATTTACCTCTGCCTGTAAAGTGCTGGGATTAAAATCTTGATCTACTACACCTGGCTCATTAATTTTTATTTTAATGTGCACAGTCAATTATTGGGTAACTTTTTAAAATCTAAAATTAATTTAGTTGTAAACAAACTAAACTACCCATAACTACTCAAGAGTAGAATACGAGTGTCCCTGGTGGTTTGCGGAATTATTCTAAAGACAGAGATAATCCTTTGAGGGAAAAAAAATACAGTTTTTAAAAAGTACTGAAAAAAATGTCCCTGCAAATGGCTTGATGTCAATAAATATTAAAATTAAGTATATATATATATATATATATATATATATATATATATATATATATGTCATGGATAAGATTTGAAAAGGATTTCATTGGATTGCACCATAGACTTGATTACTCAAATGAATATATTGTTGATGATTCTACTGTCTCCGATTCCTCCTGTGCTCAAATCCCGTGAAAGGCCCTCCCACTTCAATGGGTCTGGACTGTGATATGTCATTCCAGTGATCCTGCTAAATAAGATTTCAATGACTAGTCTTGCCCTAGTCTTGCTTACTCTAATGTGGGAAACCATTGGGGGAGATGGTGACAGGATGTTGAGAGCTCCTCAATGGCCAGCCTGAAGCTGAGAGAGGCTCTGATTGACAGCCTCCACAGAAACTGCATTGGGTAACCACCTTACAAGCTTGGAAAGCATTTCCTCCCATTCTGAGCTCAGGGATGAGTGCAACCATGACAGTCTTGAATGCTGCTTTCAGATGAGATCCAGATGTATAAGTAGTTCACCAAGCCTTACCAGACTTGTGATCTACCTACAAAAATATGATAATTTGGCAATATGTTATAAATTTATACATAATTAAATAAAAGTGTTTAGCAAATTGCTTGAATGTTCACATCAGTCTAGTTGCTAAGAAATTCTAGATATTTGGGGAAAATATTAATGTAATTCATTATGATTAAATTTGCTGTTATACAAAATATACCAGATCACTTGATTCAAATACAGACATACTTTTTTCACAAAAACAAATCCTGACACTGAAGTTTCAAGATGAGTCTTTAGACTCTATTGTTCATATCTCAACTAAAAAGATGTGACTACCAGAAATAAAAGGAGAGAGAATTAGGGCAAAGCAAGACATTCTTATTTTTTTGTAAGACAAAGCATAGCTGCATGCAGCATCCAGTTTCTTTTAGAGGCTCATTCATTAGAGTAATACTATAATTTCATTATTTTTGGAGAAATGGAAACTCAGACTCAGGAAGTTAGCATCTTGACCACAAAACTTAGTTTCTAAAGGTATGTAAACTTAAATAAAGCACTACAGTTAAATATCAGAGTAGGTTGTAAACACAATTACTTTCCTACATTCTGTTTGCGGGAACCTGAACTTAGAATGAGTTGATGAAACAAGATTAAGTAGTAACTTTTAATTTATGAACATTTCATTATAATAATTCATACCTGTACTCTAACATCTCTTTTTAAGCTGTCAAATGGGCAAAAGCACGACACAATGTCAAATGAAATCAATATTAACTACTGAAGATTTATGCATGGGCTTCAAATAACTCGGTATGAGAAAATGTACCAAATTACCAGCACAGCTCTACTGTGTCACGTTTCAATAAATTAGTAACCAAGTATCATTAGTAAAAAAGTATGAATGTTCACTTCCTGCTTTTGAGCTAACTGGCTTTGGATAATCTCTGTGCATTTGACCAAAGTAGAATATCAACAAAACTAGGAAGAATTTAAGGAATAATATCTGATAAAAAAAAATATAGTTAGGCAGAACAGCTTTTCCAGGAAACCAAGCAAATTCAAGTTATTGAATAAATGCCACAGTGTTGAATCTCATATTGATCCATGAGGCATTCTATCATGTTTATTGCAGTTTTAGCTGTCAATGATTTTAGAGGCATACATTTTATATGCAGCTGATCTATTTCTAAAAATTTATTCTGGATATTAAAATTTGGTGTTTTAATTGTGGTAGTAGACACATAGCATAAACATATTAACAAGAAACCCATTCAAATAGAAAGAATTAACTGATATGGTTTATTACACTATGCACACTTTTAAAGGTAAGGTAAAGTGGATGGAGAGATGGCTCGTGGGTTGAGTTCTTACTGATCTTGCAAAAGACCTGAGTTCAGTTCCCAGCACTCACATGGCAGGTCACAATCATCTCTAATTTCAGTTCCATGGTATCCAATGCCTCTTCTTACTTTCAGGGGCTCATAGAATACGTGGTACACATTCATATATTCGGACACACGCACATATACACATTAAATTAAGTAAATAAATATTTTACAAGGTTGTATAGACAATTTTTTTTTTTTTTTTTTTTTTTTTTTATCATTTGTCATTAGTTCAATGTAGTGGGTAGCCATTCCAGCTTGGATCTGGAAGTTCCAACCCCCATTGAGACTCTGGCAACTGTCACACCTATAAGGCGGGGCCAGGGGAGGTGCCTGGAGAACTGGATGGGCTAGTGCTCTCTCTGTGCGCTCTCTGTGCTGGGACCCTGAGCCTGTGCAGGTGAACCCAGCAGAGCTCCAGAGAACACTGCTGGACTGCGATACACCTTTCCCAGACCCTGCTACCTACCTATCACTTAATTTGTGAGTTACACCATTAAATAAATATATTAACTACGTGGAGTGGCCATAATAATTTCACCAATAATAGTTTAATAAATTTATGATGCTTCTTGTGAAGTTCTGGAGAAAGCTGGGGGGAATAAGAAAACAACAACAACAAACAAACAAACCAGAAAATAAACAAAGAAAAGGAAAAAGAAAAGAAAACCTGCTCTCAGAGTCTTTTGCTTCCTCCTTGGAATCCTGTTTTGTAAACCCCTGAGGAGAACAGTACAGTCCATGAGATGATGGCAAGACTATTGGGCCCCTGCAGGGGGTGTCATCTCATCACTTCTGGGCTTGCTTGCCTTGCTGGCTTTGCTGGCCTTGCTAAAGCTGCCATGCATGCAACTTTGGTCCACATTCCTCAGCTCAGATATCCAGGGTTGCATTTCATGTCCACTTCTTACTAACCTCTGGGCTAATTAACTCACTACAAGACGTTTCTTTTTGTGAAAATGAGGACAATAAATATTTTCAACCAACATCACAATTGCTCCTGTAGGTGGTCTAGAACTTAAAATATCTTCATCCACAGTCTCTGAAAGAATGTCTAGTATTCCAGTTACTAAACTTCCTTAAATTCCATTAATCATTTAAATCACCAATACTAACACTATACATATTAATTAGGGAAAATTATAATGCAATATTTGTATAGAAAAGAAAATGAAAGTTATATGTTTTTGAACAGTTGACTTTATCACAATATTTAAATATATTCCATAACAGACTTTTGGTAGATAATCAGAATGAATGATTTATAAGGAAAATGATGGAAATAAAAAATAAAACAGCACTGTAAGATAATTCTCAGTTGTTAAATGCTTGTTAATCCTAGGGATTAGTAAGAAAATAGTAATTATTTGTGGAGTAAAGAGTGAGAAAATCATGGAAAGGGAAAATATCAATGTTTATATGGAGGAAAAATAGGCAATATGGTTCCAGAAGCATTTCTCAGAATTTAGACTCAGTAATTTACTTTATAATATATTTTCTTAATCAAAGTGAGGGAGCAAAATTGGAATTTATCATAAACACATCAATGTCTTATCAATGAAATCATTTTGTTTCCCACTGCTGAGATCAAGAGATGCATGACAAATTCGCTGAAACCTGTTAATCAGCTTTTTCAATACAACCCGGCCTCTACTTTCAAACTAAAGCACCATTGTGACATCTATGATCTCTAAAGACAACTTAGGTGCTAGAATTCACAAGAGATGGGTCCAAAATTTAGGTTTAATTTGCACTAAATTCTGTGTTTCCATATGACATCTTTTTTATTCTCAATAATTTGTTTAACATGTCAAGTTGTGTAATAGAATATGCATAATATGTTCTGCAGGTATATGGTATCTGCAGGTACATCTTCGGATGGTTTGTTAACTTCATGGGTTTCATTTCAATGAATACTACTGAACATTCCCTGATTCTACACTGTTTAGGTTCAATAGATAAAATGATAATGGAAAAAAGGCAGGGCGTTTTCCCAAGATCTTTCATCATTTTACCAGGGTAAGAAGAAACAATAAATAGGAAAAGTAAATTTAGTATGTGCTATGTTCTTGAGTAATTAAACATGATTGGGAAGTAATAATTATAAGCGGTAGGATAGGAAGAAGCCTCTTCATTTTCCCCTGAGATGGAAGAAGAGCAGGTCTGCTGAGCAATGAGCAAGAGTAGGAACTGTAGAAGGCATCTGAAGAATAAATTCCAATTGGCCTTGCAAAGATACAAACATAGAGGTGTCTCTGGGTTTAATTATGTCAGCATATAGTCACTCTAATGTGATATTCATCTATAGAAGACCATTTTTACTGCTGGATATAGAAAGATTACAGCAGAATGATAATGACAGGAATAAGAACAATGCTAATAATCTAGACATGATGTTCAGCGGCTAGATTCAGAAGAATCTTGAGCAAAAGCTCAATGTTGAATGTACGGGCAAGAATCTATCTGATGCATTGTTAGGAATTAAAAATGCTTTGGAGGTTTTGGGCAAGTAGAGACAGGAAAACTCTCAGAACAAAACTTTCATTTAGGAAAATGAAATATAATACACGATCCACAAGAATCTTTGCTACAGATAATAGCTTTGATTTTTAAATTACTGGCTTTCTCCAAATTGTACAACTTACTGACATCCTCTTACTAATACCATCACTTTTACTCATACTGATGTTGATTTGCTTAATTTTCTATGATTTTATAAACAGTATAAATACTGCCCATCTGCCGGGCTGTGGTGGCGCATGCCTTTAATCCCAGCACTCGGGAGGCAGAGACAGGCAGATTTCTGTGAGTTCGAGGTCAGCCTGGGCTACCAAGTGAGTTCCAGGAAAAGGCACAAAGCTACACAGAGAAACCCTGTCTCGGAAAACCAAAAATAAATAAATAAATAAATAAATAAATAAATAAATAAATAAATAAATAAATACTGCCCATCCTTCCATGTATATGTTGCTCTATGCGTAAGCTAGTGAGTATGTGTCTATGTGCATGAGGAAAACAGACAAAGAGAGACAGAGAGAAAAAAAGAGATATGAGAAGAAGACTATTTTGTAAAAAGAATCTAGCTAGCTTAGAGACATCAAAGTGACTTCAGAGGTTGGGTTTGTTTGGGGCTAACTTGGACATAACCTTATTAGATATACTTAGTTGTGTCTTTGATTGAATTATGATTTGTAATTATTCAAAGGCATAATTTAGTTTTACCATAGGATAATAACCACTCTTAGAGGTCTGATTTCATTTTTAAGAATAACAGTGGTGGTTTAGAATCTAAATTGTAGGTTGATGAGATCGTCTATTTATAGAAAAATGGTAAAATCAGACTAGGGGCAGAATTTCAAGATTATTTTAAGGTTTCTCTAGGTGTTGCCATTTCAAAATGCAAGGTCAGGAGAGAGTTTACGGACATCAGCTCTTGGAGTAATCAAATTCCAAAGAATTATTAAAAATGAAGTAAAAAAAAAAAAGTAGAAGAAACTGGTAAAAGTTAGCGATCAAGATTAGTTTGAGTAATATTCAGGACTGATTGCAGTAGAAAGATTTGCCAGAAATGAATTGGAAGAAAGGCCTCTCAGGACAATACCTAGTAAACAACTCAACTTGGTGTTGACACACACAAAGCCTCAGGTCAGTCTTAAACATGGCTTGCATTACGACTCTTTACAAATGAGGAGATAAACTAACATCCTTTTCACAAAGCAAGATGTTGAATTCATTTACTATAAGAAGACAGCTGCAGCCTGGCATGCTCTTATGTTACTTGGCTCCCTCTGTACTTTCCTAAGACATCAAAACTCTTGTTACACGTGATGACCTAATAAAGAACCCTAGTTTCAGAATACACATGTAGTTCCCATAAACCAAGCTACAATCAAACAGACAAACAACAAAACAATACAAAACCAGAAAACTTAGGTCATTAAAAAAAATAAAGTTCAGCATGAATTATGTTAAATTGCTTTTACCAGCTACTTCATTCTGGTTTCATTCTCTTTGGAATTCAGGTTAAATACACAAGCGCCCCATTTATTTTGTCTCCTGGTGCCTACAACAATCTCTTCCCTGTGACAATGAAGGTAAGGCCCATGACTTTCCTATAGCCCATGTTCAAACTGATACTTTAGGAGGTTGACTGCATCGTGAGATCCGTTCCTTCATTAATGGAATTAGTGTTTGTCTGCACCAGCCTTTAAATCAGAACTGAAGTGATCTGAGGAAGGATCTGGTTGGGGTTGCTCAGGTGTATGACAGACTCAGCTGTACACAGCATGGTGTAATTGTCTCTGCTTTTGTCAAATGACTTAAAGGAAATGAAAGATATTGGCTACCTGTTCATGATGCTACAGCATATAACAGAAGGGTAATTCACCAACTAGGTGGCAGGAAACAGTGACCACCATGATGGACTTCAGGAAAAAAAAAGTGAAAACTATACTATACATAATTTGAAGAAACATTTCTTGACACAAATGTAAAAGGTTAATTGCCTAAATATGGAAAAGATGATGTAGTTTAACATATAAATGTGGGGTATTTAAATGGGCTCCCACATAAAATGTATATATATATATATATATATATATATATATATATATATATACACAGCAGAATGCTCCATGGAGTGATGATCCCATTAAATTATGAATCAATTAGTTCACTCTAGAGAGGTCCTGTTATAACATAGTCTTTTTGAAGAATGTCTGCAAAAAGTGGTGTTCTAAAGAAGACAAATTTGGTGCTCAGAGACTTTGAAAAAGGATCTCATGATTTGATTGAGACAACTAAGCATGTTTATCCAAAAACTTAGTGATAATATGGATGGAGCATATTAGACTTTTAAAAACATTTTTAAGTTCTTATATTTATCTGCAAGATGAGAACATGCGCAGGCATCATATATTGGAACACTTTGCCTAATTATCAGACAGATTTTTAAATAATGAAGCATTTTTAAAATGCCACAGACTATTTCACAGTAAATGGTCTGTCTAAATGGCAGTTCTGAAGATGACCATTACAAACAGAAGGGATAGTACAGGTGGGGATCTGCAATTGGCCTTTGCTCTGAGACTCCTTCCTCTCTGTTCGTAAAGATTTCTGAAATCATGACAGGTATCCTCCATCATTCCCCTTTTCGTCAGATTATGCCAGTTTTACTGAGTCTCCCAAAGTCCAGTTGTTTTATGATTTTTATTTTCCAAGGCAATGTTTCATTAGTGAATAAACTTGTGTGGGTAAGGTGGAAAGATATTTAGGATCTGCCTGTTTGTGTTTAAGAATGTTTACCAATTTGATGCTACAAAACATCTGCAGTTCATACAGTAATCAGGAGATCTACACATAGAATGCTAATCATCTGTGTGCTTTCCTCTTTCCACTACACTGTCCAGTGTTATAGGGTCAAGCTGGGGCTTCACAGTTCTCCATCCAAAAATATGCTCACTCACACACTAAGCAAACAGTGTTGGAAAATCTAGCATCTACCAGGCACAGTCAAAATGAGAAAGAGCAGCAAGTTCTGTGTTGTGTTGCTTCAGCTTTTAGAGCAAGGGTGCCCTTTAAAATCTTGCTGCCTCTTACCTTTCAGCTTTAGACATGCTCTTCCTTTGAGTGCAGAATGTCACCAATGTTGATAAGGCCAGATGCTGCTTCCAAAATTATTTCTTCTTCTGCGCAAGAGAGTAACAATGAATAAGGTTATCTCATCCAAACTATTCCATGCACATTGAGGTCATAAAAGTCATGGAACTTTTAATAGATTTCAAATATTCATATTGTATAGGGATTTTTAAAGCTCTCTGTATAGGGAACACTCAGCGTAGTGACATTTTATAGGTATCTTGAGGCTGAATCTACAGTTTAAGGAAACTTAGATTTTTGCTTTCTTCATTAATATTGAAGCACCCAGAGTATGTCAAAATGCACTTAAATACTTAATGTTTGACTAAGAAAATGAGTTGATCCTTTGTACTTTATGATTTCTAAAACATAAGTCTATTAAAACACAAATACACTTATGGAATTATGATGTCTTAATTTAGTCTCTTTCATAAAAATTGAAATGATGTTATTGGACCAAGTTCTGATTCTTATGCTTGTTAAGCATGGATATTGTGGGGCTATGCTAAAATGAAAACAATTGGAAGACATGTAGATGTTACTATAGCAAAGTCATTGCCTCCACGTGTTGGGCAGAGACTCGAGGTAGGTCAAGTACTAGGTTAGCGTCATGATGGAAAAGAGGGGATGTTTCTGGTAAGATGCACTTGGAAGCTGAGGAAGGAAGATGCTAAAATAACTTAACTAGAAACAAAACATCTGCTGTGTTAGCTTGTGGAGCATAATCATATTTCTAGCTCTGGACATGAATTTGAATCTCACAAACAAAATAGGAAAGCCAGCTCTCACTGGGCAAGTATGGACTGTGAAACCAATTTGTAGAGGTAACATTTAGGTTATTGGGTCTGGTTGCCACTGAGTTTGTATATGAAAAAGAATACAAAGTCAGGAAATTGCTCATATGTAAAAATCAATAAAAATATTACAGCTAAAATAATTGTTGTGATAAAAGAAATATTTGCCTACTACACATCATAGAAGTAAACCTGTATAAAAATGCTAATTTTTTTAAAAATTACTTTTATTTTATCTTTGAAGATTTCATATAGCACACAGTATCACAATGTTCCACACTATCCCTCCTAACTATGCGCATGAGCCCCTGTCACATCTCCTCAATTTCATGGCCTCTCTTCATATTCATTTATCTTAACTCACTACATCCAATCAGCACTGCTAATGTGTTCCTAAGTACTGAGTTATCACTAGGTGTGGAGAACCTTCCAGTGGCTACACTCCTAAAGAAATGACTCTCCCTCCCCTAGTAATAATATAGGACTTCCTATATGTCCTCAGTTAGGGGTGGGGCCTTGGGAGCTGGTCTTGTACAGTTAACCAGAGATTCTATGAGTTCATGTAAGCAGCATGTCATGTCCAGATGCTGCACTTCATGTCAACCCCACCTCATCTTCTGACTCACATACCAAACGGGAATATTGCGTATACTCTCATAGGACAGTGAAGCCAAGAGGGCAGGAAGGAGTTTATGCCTTTCTTATAAGGAATAAAGGCCTTTATGTTTGATGTGGGAGTACCATGACTTCTGCCAACATCCTCCACTGTGGCAATGCAATTTGCTAGTGTAAAAGTGAATACAATCCTCAGATTCTTCCGCTTTCCACAGTTAGTATTAATATCTAAGAAATCAAAGATATTTGATTTCATTTGCTTTGATTCAAACCAGTGCTTTCCTCCCTCAGACTTAGGAAAATAGCAGATGAGAAGAGCAACATGTAAGAGAGTTAAAGTCACCTTAGAAAATCATAAATTAGTATAGATTGCTTCCAATAAATGCAAAGCAATGGAGTGCTTAAAGGCAGGCAGGACTAATAAAGTAAGGCTTCTGGTTATGCTTATCATGGTATAGCTCTAAACTACTTCCCCAGGTGCCAGATCTAAATGGGGCAAATCATTGAACCTGGGAAGAAAAGAGAATCACATGAAATTCTCCGATTTAATTCATGTTTAATACTTATACTCCATATTTTTCCCAATTTCAGAGAAAAAAATAAGTAATTAGAGCACAGGCTGCAAACAACTGGATGATAGCTGTGAGCACACCTGGCAGAACTAAATGATTTACTAACAAGCTGCCAATGTTTTCATCTCAATGAAAATAGAGCTAACTAGAAAAAATATTGTGTGCTTTAAAGGCATATGAATAACTCTTCGTGAATTAGAAAATGAGGTCTCGTTTTCAACATGCACTTAATGGTATAAGGTTTTCTTTAAATCTGCAGTATGACTCAGACACAACAGAACACCTGCTCTTGTTCCTTCTGGAACACGGGTTAGCATGTTTGTGAGATGTTGTTCATGTGTCTAGAGTTTTATTCTCTAAGAACTTTAAAGTAAACTACTTTCTTTTAATTTGTTCAGTAATAACATTAGACACAGCATGAGTTACTTTTGAAAGAATGCTTCGGGTTTCTGGTCAGACTATACCACCTAGGGAGTGTCTAGTGTGCCAAGAAACCACAGAGTCCAGGACAGTTCTAGATCTGCCAGAGCACTGCCCTTCCCTTTTGAGATGTGAGGCCATTGCACTTTAAACTTCAAGATATGCTTCTTTTAAAAATAAAAACTAGATGAATGAGGAATGAATATATGACCTTAAAAGAAGCCACTGTGTACCACTTTGTACTTTAGAGAGCAACATAATGATCTTAATAATTCTCCTGAGGAATTGGTGACAACTCCAGACACATATATCTTGCTGCAAGAATGTGCAGCAATTCCGTTCCCTATTGGAAGGTTTTCAGTTGTATTTGGACCCAACGCACACTTCTGGATCTATGCAGAAGACATAGATGGCACACTCAAATCCTATTCACATCCATAAGCAAATTCATGGTTTACCAATGGGGCAGCTATGACATTTCTGGCACAGTTTAAATAGACTCTAGAATGAAACAATGAAAGATAAAGGAGTAAATTGGACCTAGGTGTGCTCAGAGTAAAATTATAGTGACCAATCCCAAAATAACAGATTTGGTTATTTCTGCATGACCACTCTCAGTATGAATCAAGGCATCACCCCAATCCCTAATTAGATGAAGCTCTTTCAGCACACTCAGCATTCCATGTTTCCTCCTTATCATGCTACTCTTGGGGTGTGTTTTAGTCTCTTGAGTGGCAGAAGTGGAGCCCTCTGTAATGGAATGACCCAGATTGAACCAGGTGAACTAGAATTTACCTCACAGAATCTGAAAACCTCTTGAATACTGCACATGCATTCTCATCCCTAACACTTGAGCAACTTGGTGACCCACACAATTACTCCTAGGTAAATAGCTGACCCAGCCCACCTGCTCCTTTTATAGACACTTTCAGATAAAGTTTTACATAAAACAGGATAGGTTTCAATTTGAAACACAGAGAGGAAACATTTCAACGACAGCACTAGTTGTAAAGATAGCCCCTCCTTTTGAGGAAAAGAGACTATAAATCCAAAGCAAAGATTTTAAAAAGGAGAATGGGTCAGCTTGATGTTCTGATGTATAGTTAGTCACTATCACCCAAGGATGCTAGCAAGAGAGAGAAAGTCCTAGAAGCATCATTGTCTAACCCTAGACAAGAATTGGGAGAAAGCTTGTCATGTGGTCAATTAACAAGGATGTCCCTGAAGAAAGTTTGCTACTTCACTAAGAATCTGGCATCTGTCTGAAACATCTGAGTAAGTCATGAGGATAAGAGCATCATCAAGAGAGGGTGGAAGAGATTCAGGTGGGGCTTGGTACCTAGGGAATTTCAGCAAGGAGTATGTGAGGCTGCCACCACACATTTGAAACAAACCCACATAGATGTGATAAATTCTGGAAGAAGGAGATGTAGGACGAGCTGGAAATACTTGTCATTAGGGAAATCAATTGATGGTAAGTGGTGGCTAATTTAGGAGGTAAATGAGACTGCTGTGCATGTCCCAGGGCCATCGCATCCTGAGGGGCTGACTGTAGCTACGTAGGAAATTCAATTTGAAAGATGTGAGACACTAGGTAAATTCAAGACAAGAATCAGTCTTAAACATTGTTTATAAAAGCTAACTGTACCTTTTGATATGATCAAAGGAATAAAGTGTAGTCCTAACTGTTGATAGTTTCTGCTCCAATAACAGATTATTTCATTTTTCATTGTTAAATCATTTTAATTTTCAACCTCCTGTTTTTTACTCAGACTGTAGTTCCTCTTGTCTGAAATAATTTGGGACTTATGGACTGAATTAAGCCTTTTTGATCATTTAACAACATGCCCTTCATTTGTTTTCTGACTTGAACTCTGGAAATAATTAGTTTAGCCGTATACCAGCCTACCCTAGGCTTTAACACCCTAGACTTAACACATCACTAAGTGGGCTGGAGAGATGACTCCATGGTTAAGAGCACTGGCTGCTCTTCCAGAACACACAGGTTGGATTCCCAGCACCCACATGACAGCAAGTGTTTGAACCTCCAGTTCTGGGAGAAGCTATTATCTGGCTTCTGCAGGTATTTCGTTCATCTGGTAAACAGATACAATGTAGCCTTGATATAGGAATGTATCTTTAAAACAAATTTCAAAAATAAACCTAATCAAACCCATGGGTTTTTAGCCATACATAGTCAGAGATTGCTAGGAGTCTACCCTAATACAGAAACCTACTTAAAACATCATAAGAGGTCTTTGTGAGAGCTCTGTTTTGTTTAGTAACTTGATTGTGAGGTTCTCAAGAGTGAACATTGTAGATGGCACTGTCTTCTTGCAATGGCAAAGGTTTCCTTGTCTCAGAATACAAAGTAACCAGGGTTTGTCTCCATTCAATATCTGTGCTTTAATCACTGGGCTTATCTATCAGTAAATTAGACAGGGGCCTGGATTAAAGACCTATACACTTTAAAATAAATGAGCTATTTATCATAGCATAGATTTTTTAAAAAGTTACTGGTTCATAGTGCTCATCGGGGCAATGCCGATTCTGTTGTATTATTTTCTGGATTTACTTCTAGGGTTTCTTGGAAAGAGGTCTCAGAGGATCTGCTCCTCGGGTTCAGAACACACACCAGAAACCCAGGATCTTCCCGAAGTCTACCTAGCATGTTTACTCTGGAGTCGCTTTAGTGAAGCTTGGCGTGGGGCACATCTGTTGCCCAGGCCACTCTGAGGTGGTAGGGTTATTAGCTTTGTTCAGCCCCCCCCCCACACACACACATTTTTTAATTGAAAACAACAGCTTCTCCACGGCTGATTTCAAGTTCTCCAATCATCAGAGGCAAAAGAGCCCACTGCGGCTTCCACAAACGGTATAAAACACTTCTTCCCACAGAGTTACATTTTAACAAGTCTGGAAGCAAGAGCTACTGCATTCCTGATGTAGCAATTTTAGGTTGCTGGTGCTGTTGTTTGTGTTCGCTGATCTGTTGCTGCTTTTCTTTGCCCCATCCTTGGTTTCCCTGCCAACACAGAACTTGATAGGATGGGTTGAAAATAAATTCAGTTGTTCATGGACTCTGTCCTGTTGTGTTCAGACTTCCCACGATAGCAACAATGAGTTCCCAAGCCTCCACGTAGTAACTTCATCCCACAGAATGGACTAAACCAGGCAATTCCCTATACATGGTTTTTCAGTCCCTTAACTGATGAAAGCAGTTAGGCTATTTCAGGACATCAGTGAGTGAACTTGAATTAACATAGAGCGTTGAACTTGCTAAGCTACTGATAGAGGGACCAGAAGGTCCACACGGACTTACCTAGACAAGCTACATACCATAGTCACCCACAAAATTCAAACGGATTTGTTCCAGACGGGTAACATAGCCCATTGTGTGCAGCATAAAAGAGTCTAACAAGATTAAGATGCAGAAAGAAAACTATAGAGGTCATTGGTGACATCTATTGTCTTTTTGAGTTATGTATCTTTATTATTATGTGTTTCTCTTCACTTTTAGCAATTATATTCTACATGAAGGAAAATATTGGCATTTCGGATAATATTAAGCTTTACATAAACAAATGTATAGCCTTAGAGGAATAAAGTGAACTTTTAAGTTCACAGAAGCAGAAGATCCCTGCCCAGGGCCTCAGTTCAAATTCAGGATGAAGGTAAAAATGGACATAAGGTTAAGCCATGAGGAAATGTAGAAACAGAATACAAAATACATTTGTCTACTCAGTTGTCAATTTGAAATCATGTCAAAATTGTATCATACAATCAGTTCCAAGAGTTTTCAATGGAAAAATGTATGTCAGTTGATCATTGGAAGTCAGTGATGAGAGCAGACTTAAATCATGATTTAAACATTACCTTCCTATTGCTGTGGAATAATCCTTCTGTACACTGTGATTATGTATTACTCTCATTCGTTAATAAAGAAGCTGATTGGCCTATAGCAAGGCAGGATAAAGTTAGGTGGGGCAATTAAACTGAGGATACTGGAATGAAGATAGGCACAATCAGGAGAGATGCCAGCCAGTTGCCTAGGAAGCAAGATGCATAGAAAACGAGGTAACAAGCCATGAGCCATATGGCATAGCATAGATAAGAAGTATGGGTTAATTAAACATAAGAGTTAACTAGCAACAAACCTGAGCTATCAGTTGAGCATTTATAAATAATATTAAGCCTCTGTGTCGGTTATTTGGGTGTAGGCAGTCAGGACAGGAAAACTCCCTCTACATCCTATGTTACATTAATTACTTTTTGTCTCTTAGAAATTGAAACAATGTTTCTTTTGAATGTCTCATAGAGAAAGCAAATCAAAATTAATCTTTTCAGTAATACTGCTGAGGAAGGTAAGGAGAGAAAATAGTTCAGCAACCTGCCATGCCACTTGCTTTGGGCTATGCTGGGGTTCTAATAATGTACTTGACATCTGGACACCCTTACTTATGAACACTATGCACACATATTTAAAAAATGGATCCAGGACTCTGTTAAGAACTTAGCTATCACACCTGAGGAAAGTTGCATGTATACTCATCTCTGAACAATGCTGTAAGTTTCTACTTTGTTAACAATTATCAATGCAGACAGAAACTATACAATTGTCCTGTTATATCTAGGTAGGAGGTGTTGTTTGGTTTGGGATGTGCACACAATATGGTAATCTGTGTTCTTTAAGAAGGGAATTTCTAGGGAAAATCTGGTATTTACCAACTTATGCCTACAAGCAGTCAGATGTCCTCGTTAGTTTTATGTCAATTCAAGACACACCATGGTCATCTGAGAATAGGGAACATCAATTGAGAAAATTCCTCCATAAAACTGGGCTGTAGACCAGCCTATAGGGCACTTTCTTAGAGATTCAAGCAAGAGGGCCAGGCCCAATGTGGGTGGTATCATCCTTGTGCTTGTGGTCCTGGGTGCTTATAAGGAAGTACACTGAAAAAGCCATGAGGAGCAAACCAGGAAGCAGCACTCCTTCATGGCCACTGTTCTCACTCGTGTATCCAAGTTCCTGCTGCTTCATTTCCTTCAATGACTTTCTTCAGTGACAAACTGTAATGTTGAAGTACAAAGTAAATAAACCCTTCCCTCCCCAAGTTGCTTTTGGTTATGGTATTTTTATCACAGCAATAGAAACCCTATCTAAGACAAGTGCAGACAGAGTTAAAAACAGATGCATCTGGAAAGGGAAATGTTATATAAATTTTTTTTTAAAAAGGGTTAAATGATGTGATCTGTCAAGGAGAAGAGAGAACCACTCTCACTGTGGTCCCTAGCAAATTTCTCTTGACCATACAAGGAAATCCCCAATGCTAACCAGGCCTTTGAGTACCTTAAATCAGACAGTTTTGGTTACTCTCGTCAGCATGCTTTTTCTACTGAACTCTTGCTTCACTTGAATAAAATTTTTTTACCACTTTGAAGAACTGTGTGGGCCCTTTACTTCAAGTCCTTGACTAAGAGGCCAAGAACCTGGAAACACTGGCTCAGATCCCAAACACTGGTAAGAATTAGCATAAATATATCTACTACAAATAATTAAAGAACAAATTACAGTAAGTTTGAGGCAAATATCCTCTGGTTTCAGATTGTAAAATAACTATAAAATCCTAGTATAATTTTGCATCTCAATGTATTTTTTTTTTATTTCTCAGCTTATAAACCTAGTATATGAAGTGATGAGTTTCATTGTGGGATTTTCATACTTACTTAGTTCTTGCTAATCCCTCCCAGCTCTCATCATCCAACTATGACAAGTCAAATCCTCCAACACAACCTGTCCCGTTCTGTAGGTGTCTTTTCCTCCCATAGGACCTCTTCTAATTTCATGTCCCAAGTGTTCTGTTGATTTCTGCCTACTCTTCTTCCTCCTCTTCCTTCTCCTCCTCCCTCCCCTCTCCTCCTCCTTCTTCCTAAACTTCTAAAGATACCTTTGTCATCTCCCACAGTCCCCTGCTTGTTTTATGATGTACATGCATACATATACAACCATGCATACATGTATACATGTAAATTAAAATCTAAGTTTCATGTATAATGGAAAACACATGGTGTTTATCTTTATGAATAGGTCTGGGATACCTCATTGAAGATACTTTCCTGGTACATCAATTTCCATGTAACTATCACAATTCCATTTTTCTTCTTAGTCCAACAAAAATTTCATTGGCTATATGTCACTCTTTTTTTTTTATTCACTTCTGTTGATGGGCATTTAAACTGATTCTATTTCTTTGCTATTGTGAGTAGGACAATAATAGGATGGAGAGTCTCTTTGTGGTATGATTGAAAGTCTTTGGATATATGCCCAGGAGTCCTATAGGCTGAGCCATGTAGTAGTAGTTCTATTTTTAATTTTGTGAGGATTTTTCATATGGATTTCCATAGTGAATTTATCAATTTCAACTCATCAGCAGTTTGTAGAGACTCCTCTTTCCCCACATCCTTGTAACATTCATTGTTGTTTCTTAGCCATGCTGACTGGAATGAGAATTAAAAAAAGAAAAAAAAATACAGGTTTGAATATCTGGTTGCCTTATGGCTAAGGGTGAGGAACATATTTTAAATGATCATTGGTCATTAGCATTTCATCTTTTGAAAATGTTCAGTATACTGGCCCATTTCTGGGTAGTTAATGGGATAAAATCTTTGTTAATTACCCCCTGGAAAGGAGGCTAATATTTAGAATATATGAAGAACTGGGTTGGGGAGATGGCTCAGTGGGTGTCCTGTAGACTAATTTCTTCTTTTGGCCACCAGATCACATGGAGACTTATTATTAATTATGAAAACTAGGCCTTAGCTTAGGCTCGTTCCTAACTAGTTCTTAGAACTTAAATTAACCCCTGTCTTCTAATCCCCATTCTTTTTATGTGGCTCAGTTAATTTTACTTCGTACTGCACATCCTGCTTCATCAGCATCTGGCTGGTAACTCTGCCTTTCTTCTTCCCAGAGTCCTTTCTGTCACTACAAGTCCCGTATAACCTCTTCCTGACTAGCTATTGGCCATTTTGTTCTTTATTAAACCATTCAGAAAGCACCTTGGCAAAGACAGTCTTCACAGTATAAACAAATATTCAACAAAACTTTCCCCTTCTTGTCTAAATAAAAAGGAAAGATTTAACTCCAACACTGTAAAATTATATATAATAACAATGATCAAATAAGAATTTTATTTTCAATTTCTAGTTCATTTGCGTTTGACAAATTCAGAGAAAATATTCCATTATCCATCCTATTTTTGTGAGTCAAAGTTTTGCATTTAATTTGCCTTCTATCCTAACTTGTATTACCAATCCAAAATTATCTTTTTAGACTCCAAAACATTTTCTTAGATAAATAGCTTAAGCTTTTATGTAGCTCAACGTTATATAGCTTGAACCTCTTTTTTTTTTTTTTTTTTTTTTTTTTTTTGAGACAGGGTTTCTCTGTGTAGCTTTGCGCCTTTCCTGGAACTTGCTTATGGAGACCAGGCTGGCCTCGAACTCACAGAGATCCGCCTGCCTCTGCCTCCCGAGTGCTGGGATTAAAGGCGTGCGCCACCACCGCCCGGCAGCTTGAACCTCTTTTATGAGTTTCTGTTTAGAATCTGGTAACAAGGAAAATTAAAATTATAACTATTTAGTCTTGAACTCCATCAAAGACCCAAGAAGGATATAATATTACCCAAATAAACAATAAGTGGAGAGCAAATAACTTCCAAAACTATAGAAACAACAAAGACATCTGACTGCCTGAACAGTGAGTCAAGCTTTCTCTGTAATGTTGGGGTACCCATTTTTAGCCTACAGGTCTAGAATAACTGATAGACTTTTTGTGAAGCAGGAAATTTTGAAGAACTATCCTACCTTGTCTTGGCAAAGTTTGGCAGTCACCCCCTTTTGTGCCCCTTTTGTCCAATTTGGACAGCATAGTGTCAGTAGTCAAGGCAAGGGCAGTTTCTTACCCAGTGGTTAATTTTGCCACAATGAAAGCAAACTCCGTATGGAGGTTCTTTGATGCCTGCCATCTTTTTTTTAAGTAACTTTGTGCTGCAAGGAGCAAACAAGTCTCACTGTCATGAAAAGTCTATGTTATTAAAACATTTTAAATGCAATATTCTGTAGGTCTCTGAAGAGTTTGAAAACCATCTATCTGTCTAAAATAATTGTTTAACCTTGAAAATATTCCTATGTGACAAGTTTCATTACTATAGATAATGAAATACTAACCCACCAATTTTAATTATCCTAAACTGTTTATAATAAAAGTCTTTATGTATTAGAACTATACATTATTTTTAAAATGAGCTACATAGGTACAATACCATATATATATATATATATATATATATATATATATATATATATAAAACCAAAAATAACCTTAAATTTGTATCATTATACAAAAATCTATACCAATGGAATATTTGAGATTAATATTTACTTTTTAGTTTGTAAGTAGGTTCAATAATCTACTATTTTATCCTATCATTTCTATATCACCCTTTAACTTTTCAGAATGAGATCCTTGAATCTAATCTCTTTTGCTTAGTTTTTTCCCTGACTATGAGCAATTACAACTTGCAACCAACCTCCCTAAATGATGATAAACATTCATAACCCATCAAATGGCCTCTTGGGAATGTGGGTGCTATGTTTTTTAGACTGATTCCTGTTGTTTGGAGGTAACAGCATCTTTAATGGGACCCTGTGAAATTTTAGATAGCAGTTAAATACTGGGAGAGCCAGATGATTGTTTTTTATATAGTCTCTGTGCAATGGGAAAATGTAAAGCTTATCTGAAGTCATGGCTACAGTACTCTGTGAGATGGGATCATCTCAGCTAGGAGCTTTAAAGTTGTTCTGAATGCAGAATTTTGAGGAAACTGCAACAGAGGCATTCTGAGAGGCTGGATCACCTGAGCTACTTGTCTTTATTGGCATGTGGTACTTTTGTTCTGAAAACATATAAACTTTTAAAGGTAACATATATGTCTGAATTAACAAAAGTATGGAATGTGTGGTGTGCACAAATCAGTTAAAGATGATTTTTTTTGTTTGTTTTATGTTTGAGCAGGTAAAAGGCATCTGTTAACTTTATAAGTTTGTTTAGACTGTATAATCAAACCTCTATCCATGCCATACAAAAGAAATGGCATGAGGACTCTGTAGCCTACAAGATTTGTTATATCTCAAACAGTCTCAGAGCCGTTCCCATAGTAGATGGATCAGTAAATACATCACCTATCCTGTAGTCTTTCTTGGTTTCTTTCTTCATGTCTGTACCCAAGATTTCCATCAGGGTTCCCCCAATAATATCTGATCTTCCTTAATTTTGAACAGAGCCATACATTTTTTTTTCCTAGAAAAACAAAGGCATAACCCCTCCCTGCTTGCAACATATTTTCTGACTTACATTTTGAAGTTAAGACATTCTTAAAATATATAGGCTGGTTTAATTTAGCAGTTTTCGTAATCCAATATCTCTCAGCAGCTATTATTTTTGTTAATTAACATTTAAAAAATCCAAAGTCAACAAAGCACCATAAAGGATGGAGACACCCTGTGGTATTTCTCGTCTTTATGTGGCTTATTATTTTTACATTACTTTTTTTTCTTTAAAGACTGTATAGCTTTTAAATTACTTATTTTCTTCTATGACTGTTTATACCCTTTTTCTTTTTTTCTTTAGAATCTAGGCACATTTTTCAACATAATATACCTTTTTAGAGGTTTTCTGTGTCTCAAATTGGCTTTACTTAGTAACTGTAGCAGTCTCTAACCACATGAGACAAGTTTTAAACTGCCATGTCAGCTGCTGTGCAGCTCACTTTAGTGCATGGGACTTTTGCATAGTACTGGTGGCTGGCTCCAGCTGGCAGGCAGCAGCTGATAATTACTCCTTTGTACACTGAGCACCAGCCGGCCAGAGAAACTGCAGGACTAGGGAGCCACGTTTGGCTCCTTGTCCAGTACTTGTCTTAGCTTTCTCAGGCCCTATGTTGGGATATTCAAGACTTTACATTGGATGCCATATGTAGATGGATTTTTGATTGTTTGTTTGTTTTGGCCACCAGCTCACAAATATCGACCAAAATACTTATCATTAATTGTAAAAGCTTCGCCTTAGCTTAGGCTTGTTCCTAACTAGTTTTTGTAACATTAAATTAAACCATATCTTTTAATCTATGTTCTTTTACATGGCCCAGTTACTTTTACTCTGTACTGCCTATCCTGCCTCATCTGTGTCTGACTGGTGGATCACCTTTCTTCTTCCCAGAGTCCTCTCTGTCCCCAAAAGTTCCACCTCCATTTTCTTGTCTAGCTATCGGCTATTCAGCTCTTTATTAAACAAATCAGAAGACACCATGACAAAGACACATATTCACAGTGTAAACAAATATTCTCCAACAGTGTTCTACTTAGGATTTCTATTGCTTCACTGAAACACCATGACCAAAGCAACATGGGGAAGAAAGGGTTTATTTGGGTTACACTTCCACAGCACTGTTTATCATCAAGGGAAATCAAGAGATGGACTCAAATGTAAGAACCTGGTGGTAGGAGCTAATGCAGAGACCATGGGGTATGCTTTTTATTGGTTTGTTTCTCATAGCTTACTCAGCTTGCTCTATTATACAACTCAGGACCATCAACCCAGGGATGGCATAACCCACAATGGACTGAGCCCTTCACCATCAGACATCAATTAAGAAAATTACTATAAGAGTTGGGGATTTAACTCAGTGGTAGAGCACTTGCCTAGCAAGCACAAGGCCCTGGGTTCGGTCCTCAGCTCTGGAAAGAAAGAAAGAAAAAAAGAAAGACCTGCTCATAACTAAATCTTATGGAGGCATTTTCTTACTTGAGGTTACCTCCTCTCTAATGATTTTAGCTCATGTCAACTTGACATAAAACCTACAGGACAGTGGGTAAAGGGTATGTCATGCAGGATCCACATAAAACCCCACATTATGGTGTGAGCCTATAACCCCAGCACTGGGGTATAGAGAAGGCAAGCAGATCATGTTGTTCACTGTTATCTAGTTTATCTGAAACAATGGGGGACCATCTCAAAAAGTCATGGACAAACATATCAAAATTGACATCTGGCCTCTACTAACACACATAGGAAAATACAACCCTGGTACACATCATGTATATGTATAACACACACACACACACACACACACACACACACACACACAAACACAAACAGAGAGAGAGAGAGAGAGAGAGAGAGAGAGAGAGAGAATACCTGCAAAATTTGCATGTATAAAATTGCAAATAAATCCATATATCACCTTGCACAAAACTCAACTCGAAATGGATCCAGGACATTGACATAAGGCCACATACATTGAATCTGGAAAAAGACAAGGTGGAGATTAGTCTTGAACTCATTGGCACAAAAAAATACTTTTGAACATGACAGAGCACAAACACAATTAATAAATGACACAATGAAACTGAAAGATTTTATATAGCAAAGAACACCATCATTTAGACAAATCAGTTGGCTACAGATGTTAAAGATATTTACTATTTCCGTGTATTTGATAGAGGGCTAATATATCTAATATATAATGAAATAAATGGATATCAAGAAGACAACCAAATTAAAAATGGGGTATAGATTTAATAAAGAGTTTTCAAAAGACAATAGGCAACTGGGTGAGAAACAATTAAAGGAATAGTCAGCATCCTTCATCATCAGGAAAATGCAAATTAAAACTACTTTGAGATTTTATCATACATCAGTCAGAATGGCCAAGGTGGGTAGGATCTCAGAGGAGCTAGGAGAGGGAAAACCATAATAATAATATATTGTATAAAATACATTTTCAATAGAGAAAAAATGACAGCAAAGATGTAGGGTAAGAGAAACACATCTATTACTAGTGGAAGTGTAAAATTGTACAACTATGGAAACCAGTGTGATAGCTCATCAGGGAGCTGCCAATAGACCTACCTTAAAATCCAGCTGTACCACTTTCTGCATATACCCAAAGGATTCTATATCCTACCATAGAGATGTGTGGCCATCTATGTTAATTGCTGCTCTATTCATAATAGCCAGAGGTTGAAAACAGCCTAGATGGCCATAAACAGATGAATGAATAATGAAAATGTTATACATTTACATAGTGGAATATTACTCAGCTGCTAAAAAAAATGAAGTCATGAAATTCTCAAGTAAATGGATGGCACTAGAAAATATAATTTTGAGTGAGGTAACCCAGACTCAAAATGACAAATATGGTATATTTTTTGCTTATATGTAGATATTAGTTTTTTAAGCCTTTGATGGCATCCATATAACCACAGAAGTTGTGTATAGAGTAAGGGACTGGGGAAATTTAAGAAACTTTAAAGTATAAAAGTGGAATGTATAGTTATGGGGTGACTAGAATGGGAGGGTTAAATGGAGAGGGTTAGGTAGAGGGGGTAAAGGAGGGACAGCTAACACGGAGGACCATTTGAGAGGCAATATGGAAAACTACTACAATAGAATCATATATATATATATATATATATATATATATATATATATATATATATATATATGAAAGAAATAGAAATGGAATTACCAAATAACAGAGGAGACAAAGCCTCAACTAGATCTCTCTTTACACCAAGTGGAACCTCTAGTGCCAGGAATGGATTACATCTCATTGAATTGATGGCCAAAGGGGCCCTGTAGAACAACTCAGACTATTGACAGGGATATTGTGTGCTTTCCACAAGCTGATGACAAAGCTTATTAATGAAGATAACACCTCTATATACCATTGAACACAGGTTAAGCTGGTACCTAAGTAGATCCTTAACCCTACTGACTAGTGTTCATGGTACTGCAAGGTACCCTGCACACTACCAGAGGAGAAAGCTAAACACCAACCCAGGTACAAAAACTTCAGTCTACAGTGGTGGCTTGTCTGTATGACATGCTGATGGAATAGTGGCACAAAAGTTGTTGGAGCTATCAATCAATATCTGTTTAAATTAAAAACCCCTCCATGAGAAAAACTCATTCCTGACACTGCTTGGGTGGCCAAGGACTTGAGACTAGATAGGCCATGGACTAAGGGGAAAACCAAATACTATTGTTCTGCCAAAGAAATACTGCAATAAAATGACTTCTAATGACATTCTGCTATACTCATACACCAGTGTCTCACTTAGGCAGCATGAGAGAAGCTTCTTCTTACAGGAGATAGGAACTAATACAGAGACTCACAAATGGACAATGTGCAGAGAATGAGAGATCTTGGAACACTAATTGTTAAATGGGATGTCTTCAGTAAACCTTTCCCCTTAAGTCTCATGAAACTGTATGGAAGAAGAGGCAGAAAGATCGTAAGAGCCACTGGGGAATGAGAAGCACCAAGGAAATAGTGCCTTCCAGACAAAACAGGACTGGTGCACACAAAAACTCACAGAGACTGGGCAGCATATATAGAACCTGTACAAGTCCAAGTTTGGTGGGATCACAATGCTAGGAAGGGAAGTGGACACATGCCTCTCTAACCCAGAAGCTATCTCCAATTGACAAGCATTTGCATTTCTCTGATGGAGTATACAAGCCATGTTCAGGGGAGGCCCATGCCCAACTTATAGCACTTTGTTTAAGGATACTTGTTTTGTATTTATCTATTACAGATTCCAATTTGTGTTTTCATGACTTTTGTGTTTGTATGTCTCTGTGTGTGTGTCCCTGCCCATGTATTTGTTCTTTTTTTTTTTTGCTTTTGTTTTGTTTTGTTTTTCTTTTCTCTGCTTATTTGTATGGTTTATTTGTTTTTATATTGGGATGTTCGTTTTCTAAAGAAAGAGAGAAAGACCTGGAGTTAGATGAGCAGGTATGGTATTTTGAATGTAATTGGCCCCCATAATCTCATTGAAAGTGGCACTATTAGAGGTATGGTTTTATTGGAGTGGTTATGGCCTTGTTGGAGGAAGTATGTCACTGTGAGGGCAGGCTTTAAGGTTCTCTGTGTTCAGGATACTGCCCACTGTGTCAGTTGACTTCCTGTTACCTGAAATATGTTGGACTCTCAGCTACTCAAGCACCACATCTGCCTACATGCTGCCATGCTCCCCACCTTGATGATAATGGACTGAACCTCTGAAACTATAAGCAAATCCTCAACTAAATATTTTCCTTTATAAAAGTTGCCATGGTCATGGTGTCTCTTCACAGCAATAATAACCCTAACGAAGATGGGGGAAAGTGTGGACCATCTGGGAGAAGGTGAGGGAGGAGAAACCAAGATTAGAATATACTGTATGTTTCTGTTCAACCATCCCATTCCCTTATGTTCTCATCCCCCATCCCCTATCCACTATTGCCACTCTCATCCCCAGTTTACTCAGGAGATCTCATCTATTTCCTCTTCCCAGGGCAATGCATGCGTCCCTTTTAGTGTCCTTCTTGTTACCTAGCTTCTCTGGAGCTGTGGGTTGTAGTCTGGTTATTCTATACCATGTTTGTCTTTCTAAATCTGGATGATTGCCTCCCTCAGGACATTTTCTAGTTCCATACATTTGCCTACAAATTTCATGATGTCATTGTTTTTAACTGCTGAGTAGTACTCCATTGTGTATATGTACCACCTTTTATTTATCCATTCTTTGGTTGAGGGGCACCTAGATTGTTTCCAGATTCTGGCTATTATGAATAATGCTGCTATGAACATAGTTGAGCAAGTATCCTTGTGGTATGATTGAGTATTCCTTGGGTATATGCCCAAGAGTGGTATCATTGGGTTTTGAAGTAGATTGATCCGCCATACTGATTTCCAAAGTGGCTGTACTAGTTTGCACTCCCATCAGCAGTGAACGAGTGTTCCCCTTGCTCCACCTCCTCTCCAACATAAGCTGTTGTCAGTGTTTTTTATCTTAGCCATTCTGACAGGTATAAGATGGTATCTCAGAGTCATTTTGAACAGGGATGGAGTGGGAGAGCAATGAAAGAAATATCTTGATAAAGAGAGACTTCGTGGAGATAGGAAGAAACCTGGCACTAGGGAAGTCCCCAGGACAAGGATGACCCCAGCTTAGACTACTAGCAATAGTAGAGAGGATGCCTGAGCTGGCTTACTCCAGTAATCAGATTGGTGAATACCTTAACTGTCATCACAGAACCTTCATCTAGTAACTGATGGAAACAGATGCAGAGATCCACTGCCAAGCACCAGGCCAAGCTCCAGGAGTCCAGTTGAAGAGAAAGAAGAGGGATTCTATGAGCAAAGGGCATCAAGATCATGATGGGAAACATAAAGAGACAACTGAACAAAACTAGTGGGAAATCATGAACTTTAGACGAATAGCTGTGGAACCTGCATGGGACTGAACTAGGCCCTCTGCATAAGTGAGACAGTTGTGTAGCTTGGTCTGCTTAAAGGACCCCCTGGCAGTAGGATCAGGATCTATCCCTGGAACATGAGCTGGCTTTTTGGAGCCCATTACCTACGATGGGAAAACTTGCACAACCTTAATGCAGGAGGAGGACCTTGGACCTGCCTCAATTGGATGTACCAGGCTTTGCTGACTCCCCATGGGAGGCCTTACCTTTTTGGAGGAAGAAATATAGGGTGGATTCGGGGAAAAGCTAGGGAGGAAGTGGGAGAGGGGAAGAGAGGGAGATCTGTGGTTGGTATGTAAAATGAAAAAATTCTCAATAAAGAAAAAAAAGAATATACTGCATGTAAAAATACTAAAAATATTCAGCAGCAATTTTCACATTGTACAGTTGTTCTCAGTTGTCATATTAAAAGTCCTCCCTCACAACTCCAACAAAAACCTGCAAAATTTAAATGTACATGAAAATAAATATTCTGATCAGTAAATGGTTCAATGAACTCAGCCTAGTAGCTTTTGAAGGCATATACTAGTATATTCTCATTGTTTTTGAAAGATCTGTCATTAAAAGTTTTATAGTTGAAGATGTGTCTTTTCAGTTTCAAAATTTACTTTTGTATAATCAGATCATAACTTATACTTAGAGATTAAAATTAAAAAGAGGCTCAGAGAGTTCCCAAAGTTTATGTAAACTACAGAGCAAGTAAATGATCTGAGACAGAATTTATCTGAGATTTCTTTATTAGAGCTATAATCTGTGTTCTTTCTACAACAATGCACCGCTTCTCCAAAACATAATTTTCTGCTGAGGAATTCATTTATTGTGCATCAATGAGAAATGCAGAAATGACCTTGACACTTGGCTTGTCAGAAATTCTCACCTTCTTGTGAACTGAATCACTTGAAATGTTTCCTGAGGGACATAACATCTGAAATTGGCCGGCGCATGTTACTAGCATATTATCCATTCATGACTATGAGCTATGGAAATAGAAAGTAGAGCATGAAAATATAAACATGATTTTGATCGTTTATCATGAAAATGGGTTTTTGATTGATGAAAAGTTGCTTGGAATATTAAACTGCATACATAAAATAGTTTGATCTTGCACTGCTGATTACGTTAATTCCTTCTGATGGGCTGAGAGGAAATATAAGCAGATAGGCAATGTGGTGACAGAGAGCACATCATAAGAGTTTAACTAATTTTTTTCACTTGATTTGGGCTGTATAAATTGCTTTCTCTCTCAGTGTTCACTTAGGGACCCTTTCAGTAGGAATTCAACAAACTCCGTATGAAAGCTAGCAAGAGCTGAGGTTCTGTAAGGGATACATTCCACTGTTCAGTGACATTAGTGATTGAGGCCCAGATAGCCAATACTTATCTCTCCTCTTTTCTTAGCAACAAATCTCAGCTTTTAGTCTAGTAAGTAATTTGCACAGCTGCATTGCTATAATGCATGACCCCTATGCAGTAAAGATGACCTACTAAGAAAAAGTAAAGGAAATAGAGAAAATTTGGAGAAATATCATGTGAAAACAAACAAAGTTTGTATATGTTGCTCTCCAATCCTCCTTCCTCTGTGAAGCAGACACTGTGATTGGAATCCTATTAGGCAGAGATTATCCTAAAGATGAAACTTATGCAAAGAATGTTAAAATGAAAGACAGGAAACCCAGGTTCTTGATTAATATAATTATGAAGCAGCAAAAATAACTCTGGATACATTATTCATAGTCTTTCTGTTCAGAAGTAAACACCTACCAAAGTTCAGATGCCATTTAGTGTGCTCTTTGGTTTATGTAGCCAAACGAAATTCCAAGCTGATGCAATTCCACACTTTTCCAGAGCTCAGTGAAAAATACCATCTAGCAAGTCCTTATCTGAAAAGTGGACTCTCTCATTCAGAACACTCATTTTTGTCTCTTTGGTCACATTATGTATTATTTCAAGTTTTCCTGATTATTTTCCTTATGAAACTACAGTGGTGCAAAATATGGAATACAGGTGGTATCAGCAGTCAGCAGACTATAATGGGAAAAGCTTACAGTTTAAATTCAATGACTTATAATTCATATGTCCTATACCCTATACTCACAGTCTGGTATTCCTACTTGTTGGATAGCAATAATTACATCCACTTAATAGAGTATAGCAAAATCTTATGAAGCATAAGGGCATTCAATACTACTGAACAATATTTTATTATTTAATAACTAAAATAAATTTTATGCAAACCTTCATGGAAGATGATTATTGAGGCCTCAATGAAGTTTTATAACAGTATCACTCTGACTAAACCATTATTCCTCTCACTTATGTGCTTGCTACCATTCATTTTTCTATGTGTACTTGATTTTCCTGTATATTCTAAACTCTTTTCACTGCTAGAAACTCTTCAAAAGAGTACATGGTCAAGAAGATGTGGTGGTAATCTAATTGTACTGAAATATTATTTTGATTGTATGTAATAAATAAAGTTGTCTGGGGGTCAGAGCTATTAGAGCCATAGCAAGAGTGTGGCGGTGGTGGCACACGCCTTTAATCCCATAGATATCTGTGTGTTCAGGGTCAGAGCTATTAGAGCCATAGCAAGAGTGTGGCGGTGGTGGCACACGCCTTTAATCCCATAAGATCTCTGTGTGTTCAGGGATACAGTCAGCATTGGAGACATATGCCTTTAAGACTTAGGGGGCTGTACATTCAGACAGTGACGAGGCAGTCATGTGTTTGGGTTTACAACCAATGAGAAGGCAGAACGACATACTATAAAAAAACGAACCGACAGGAAGTAGGTCTTTTTTAGTGAAGCTGGGACAGCAGAAGGAAGGGTGAGATTTAGCTCTGAGCTCTGACCTCTCGGCTTTCTCTTTTACATTGTTTCTGTGTTTCTTATTTAATAAGACGGTTGGTTACATCTATATCTGGCGCCCAACGTGACAAGAATCCATTAAAAACTGCTTGGCTTGGCGGCAGGTCCGCTTTCCCGCAAGGGCGGCAGGCAGCCCGTGGCGGCGGCGGCGGCACGCGGCGGCCAGCGGCGATCGGCTTCTTAGTCCGAGCAGCAGCTTCTTAGCCTGGGTCTAGTTCTGCTTGACCTCAGGCTGGACTATCGGTGAGCTGCTTGCTTAAATCCTGCTTGCTTAAAGCCGGTGCTACAAACAACTCAGAGTTGCCCTGCCGAACAGGGCCCTGCCTGTAAAGCCAACGCACGTGGTCGGAGCTTAAGGAAGCCAGACCCAAGCCTTGACTCGGCACAAGAGGGAACACGTGGCTGCATTTAAACTTCAGACAGCTACGCTTTCTTGCTCTCTCTCTCTCTCTCTCTCTCTCTCTCTCTCTCTCTCTCTCTTTCTCTTTGGATTTACACCTGGGACACTAGGTGGCTGCTTTGAAAATCCCCTCGGATTTCTACTGTTCTACGCAGATTTGGTAAGTCATAATATATCAGATATTTTAAAGGAAACTATCTAAAAGAGAATTTTTTTCCACATTAAAAAACAAATGGGTTTTATGTGTACATTGGAAGAAAATTGGTTTTTGTTCGAAATTTTAGGCAGTCTGGCAATGGAACAACTATATAATATTAGTATTGGTGGAATTATGCACCTTATCACTATAATAATCCACATTTTAATATTTAAAAAGATAGTCAATTTAAGTGCCAGGATAACAGCTTTAGAAGAACTTGTTAAACCTGTAAAAATTCAGACAGAAGAAATTAACAGTGAAGTTGTTTCAAGTCGGGATCATAAGGTTGCAGAAAGAAAGCCTGTTTTCACACAGTCACCCTTAATTTATCCTGTAACCGTACAGCAGATGCCTGATCAAATGGCTACACAAAATACTTGGGCTCCAATTGAAATGTTGGATTTAAAAAGGTTTAAGGAGGCAATAGTATCTTATGGCATGCATTCCCCATATGTAAAGCAAATGTTAAACTCTTGGCCAACATATAATAGGATAGTACCACAGGACTGGCGGGACCTCGCACAAGGTGTTCTGGAACCCAGCCAGAGACTTCAATTTCTGACTTGGTTTAAGGAGGAGGCTAAAAACATAGAAAAACAATGGAGGGATAAAGGAATACAAGTTTGCCAGGATCAGCTTATGGGCGAAGGCCAATATGCTTCAGCACAAACACAATGTTTATATGATGTCCAAACCCTAATTTTATGTCGAACGGCAGCCTTGAATGCATGGGACAAAGTTGAGGAACCAGGAAAAAAATCTGAGTCATTTACAAAGGTGAAGCAAGGCCCAAAAGAGTCTTTTACAGATTTTTTACAAAGACTGGCTTCAGCAGTAAAGAGAATGGTCTCGGATTCAGAAGCTAGTAAGGCAATAATTGAATCTTTGGCCTTTGAGAATGCGAATGCAGCATGCAAAAGAATAATCAGGCCATTAAGGGCAAGATCTGCACCTATGGAAGATTGGATTAGAGAAACAATTAATGTTGAAGCTGATGAGCATGATGATACATGGGTAGGAGAAGTAATTTCAAAAGGTTTGAGGAGTGTTAGATGTTTTGGATGTGGAAAGCAAGGACATTTGAAAAGGGACTGTAGACAGGTCATTCCCAGAAACAATGTTTCTTCAAGGAACAATGGCAACAGAAGGCCCCTTCCTTCTGGAGTATGCAGAAGGTGTGGTAAGGGAAAACACTGGACCAACGAATGTAGATCAACAAAGGACAGACAGGGTAATCCTTTGCCTCAGTCTTCGGGAAACTCCCAGAGGGGCCTCGTGCAGGCCCCAGTGCAAATCCAGTTCAAACCTTTCCTGCAGCCATAGAGGAAATGCCTGCTCTGGAGAGCGATTAAATAACCAAATGCCTATTGGAATAAATCATGCTGGTCAGGTTGATGAAACAGAGAGAATAGAAAATTCAGGAGAAAACATAAAGAAAATTTTTTGGCAAACTTCTATTAATGAACAAAGACCAAAATTAACGATAAAAATAAATGGTGTTTTGTTGTCTGGTCTGGTAGACACAGGTGCGGACGTTACCATAATTGCACCAGAATTTTGGCATCCAACTTGGCCTCTTCAGGAGGTAAACGTTCAACTGTTAGGAATTGGGACATTATCTCAGGTGAAACAGAGTGCAAGATGGCTCGAATGTATAGGTCCAGAAGGACAGAGAGGAAAATTAAAACCATATGTGGCTAACATAACTATGAACCTGTGGGGTCGAGACTTGTTGCAACAATGGAATACTCAGATTAACATCCCTCCAATCTCAGAAACAAATCATAAACTAGCACATGTTACTGAGAGAAATATTAGAAGATATTGTTCTAATGAGTGGTCACCAGCCATCCATATTATACAAGAACAGGGCACAATAACTGATGATCTTCCAAAGACACCAACAGCTCTACCTTTAAAATGGTTAACAGACAAGCCTGTATGGGTCCAGCAATGGCCTTTAACAACAGAGAAACTTCAGGCTTTAGAAGAGCTGGTAGAAGAACAGTTAAATGCTCAGCATATTGAAGAATCAACCAGCCCTTGGAATTCTCCTGTATTTGTTATTAAAAAGAAATCTGGTAAATGGAGAATGGTAACAGACCTTAGAGCAATTAACAAAGTAATTCAGCCAATGGGCTCTCTACAATCTGGGATGCCTTTGCCTACTCTGTTACCAAAAGGATGGCCTCTCATAGTTATTGATTTAAAAGACTGTTTCTTTTCAATACCCTTACAAGAAAAAGACAAAGAAAGATTTGCTTTTACAGTGCCTACTTATAATAATTCTCAACCGGTTAAAAGATTTCAATGGAGGGTCCTCCCTCAGGGAATGTTGAATAGCCCAACTCTGTGCCAATATTTTGTGCAACAGCCATTGGAAGTGATACGTAAAAAATTTTCTAAATCTATAATTTATCATTATATGGACGATATTTTACTAGCTGACTCAAATGCAGATACTTTAGAAATAATGTTTGAAGAAGTAAAGAAAATTTTGCCTTGCTGGGGATTACAAATTGCTCCTGAAAAGATACAAAGAGGAGATTCTATTAATTATTTAGGATATAAAATAGAGCTACAAAAAATTAGACCCCAAAAGGTGCAAATTCGGAGAGATAGACTACAGACTCTTAATGACTTTCAAAGATTATTTGGAGATATTTCTCATCTACGAACTATTGTTGGGGTAAAAAATGATGAACTGACTAATTTGTTCAAAACCTTAGAAGGTGACAAGGACTTAAATAGTCCAAGAGAATTATCACCTGAAGCAGAGAAAGAATTAGCCTTGGTAGAAAAGAAAGTGCATGAAGGACACGTGAATCGTATTGATCCAAAGCTGGATTGCATTTTGGTTATTTTACCTTCTAGGCGTTCTCCTACTGGAATATTAATGCAGAGGGAAGATATTATATTGGAATGGATATTTTTACCAAATAAACCAAATAAAAAATTAAAAACTTATGTGGAAAAAATCTCTGACTTGATTTACAAAGGAAAACTGAGACTTCGTCAATTAGCAGGCATAGACCCAGCAGAAATTGTCGTACCATTAACTAAGGAGGACATTGAAAAATTATGGACAGAAAGTGAACCTTGGCAAAGAGCTTGCAGTAATTTTTTGGGAGAAATTAACAGCAAATATCCCAAAAGCAATAGAATTGATCTTATAAAGAGAGCTGAATGGATCTTGCCTCGAATTGTACGGCAAAAACCCATATCTGGAGTTCGTACATTTTATACAGATGCCAACAAAGAAGGAAAGGCAGGTTACAAATCAGAAAATTTAAGTAAAGTGGTTCAAAGTCCGTATAATTCAGTTCAAAAATCAGAATTGTATGCTATTCTGTTGGTATTAATGGATTTTTCAGAACCTCTCAACATAGTAACTGACTCTCAGTATGCTGAAAGAGTGGTGTTACATATTGAGACTGCAGAATTTATCCCTGATGCTTCAGAATTAACTTCACTATTTATTCAATTACAAGATACAATCAGGAAAAGGAATCATCCTTTATATATAACTCACATTCGATCCCATACAGGTCTGCCAGGCCCTCTAGCACAAGGCAATGATGAGATTGATAAATTATTGATAGGAAATGTGCTGGAGGCCTCAGAATTTCATAAAAAACATCACATCAATAGTAAAGGTTTAAAAAAGGATTTTTCCATAACCTGGCAACAAGCCAAAGAAATAGTAAAGAAATGTCCTACTTGTTCCTTCTACAATCAGACGCCATTACCAGCAGGATGTAACCCAAAGGGTACTCAGAGAAATGAGATCTGGCAGATGGACGTGTTTCACTTTGCAGAATTTGGAAAATTGAAATATGTACACCACACTATCGATACTTATTCAGGATTTCAATGGGCAACTGCTTTGAGTTCTGAAAAAGCTGATTCTGTAATCACTCATTTGCTAGAAGTTATGGCCATCATGGGTATACCTGCACAAATCAAAACTGACAATGCTCCATCATATGTCTCTGTTAAAATGAAACAGTTTTTTGCTTATTACAATATAAAGCATATTACAGGCATACCACATAATCCTACAGGTCAAGCAGTTATAGAAAGATCAAACAGAACTCTAAAGGATATGCTAAATAAACAGAAATGGGTAACAAAAACCCCCAGAAATAGACTGCATAATGCTCTTCTAACTTTGAATTTTCTGAATGCCAATGAGAAAGGAACAACAGCTGCAGAGAGACATTGGATAATAGAAAAAACTACAGAATTAAATCAGCCTATATACTTTAAGGATGTGCTGACCTCAGAATGGAAACCAGGGTATGTATTACATTGGGGACGAGGTTTTGCTTTTGTTTCTACAGGAGAAGATAAGCTGTGGGTACCATCAAAATTGATAAAGGTTCGATTTGAACAAGAGAGACCTCTTAATTAGAGGAGGTGATAGTTCATCAACCAGCATGAACATTCAATTTAAACTAACTTGTATCAATAAAACATGCCTTTTTATTTAATCAGATAATAACTTGCCAAAAAGGAACATCCCCAAAATTAGTCTTGGGGAAAGGTTTTTGTTTTTGTCTTTTAGGAGAATGAAGGTTAAGGAATCTGAAGAACACTGGACAAATGAGACAACTGAAGAAAAGTGACAAATCATCTATCCCAAGAAACAGAGTGAAACGGTGTATGGGTATATATTATCTAAAAAAATTTTTTATGTCTTCCTAAATGTTTGTTTCTGCTTTTCTCTAAAGATTTAACACTATTGGTCTTCTAACAGTCCCAGTTCAATTAAAATTTAAAGCTGACTTTGGAGTTGGAGAATGGCTCTCTCCTTCTTTAAAATCAAGCATGTTGTTAAAAGGAAAATGCAAACTCCCTGTATCATGCCAGAATAAGAGCCATCTTCTGCTATGGTACAGGACAAAAGCAAAATTAATTAAGGGACTATTCTATTACTAATCTCAACTCTTTGATTCTATTCTGATTCTTTAAACTTTTTTCAAAGTATAAATTTTATATCAAAATTTACAAGATTAATATATATATATATATTTTAAACTTGTTAAGATATGAATGGTCACATAGAGTACTAACTAATTCTAGAAAAAAGACTAGCTGCATATATATGTTTTTGTGTTCGAGTCTCTTATCAGTTTTCTGCAGGAAATCACGGCCAGGCCTAACATCAACTGAAGTCTCCAGAAAGAACATGGGGCCCCACAACAACAATTCCACGTGGACAATAATAATATCATTAAGCTGACAAACATCATCCACAGATCAGCTTTGAACTACAAGGTGCTCAGAGCAATTTTGAGATGACTAGCTGAGATGATCCAGTCTCAAAGACTACTTGAATAAGGACTTGAGATAAACCCTGAACTTTGGCATTGTACACAGACTGGATAATGAAGGATATAGTTACCTCTCCTAGAATTTGACAATTAACCTAAAATTTTTCTTTCAGGATAAAGAAAACTTCGCCCATACCCAGCAGGAAGCAATTTTAAGAATACGACGCCCACATTCCCAAAGAGGTGGTGTGGGGTGGGTGGTTTTTTGGTCTTTTTAATGGGTTTTGGGTCTGGGATAATTTTCAGTGTTTAGGGGGGTTGGTTACAAGTTATTGTCAAGGGTTAGGAAAAAGGCTAAGCAAAGGAGATTAGATTTAAGGTTCTTGTTTAAAAAAAAAAAAGAAAGAAAGAAAGAAAAGAAAAAGACAATTACTAATTTTAAATACTTTACATTGGATTGGATTGTTTTATATTGTATACAAATTTGAAATTGATATTGTTAGAAAATGCTATATGTATATTTCTAATTGTATTTATTCCATCCATTTAACAATGTAATGCAAATTTCTGATCCTTGAATGTTATTATTATCAACTATTAGGATATAAAGAAATGAAAGCTAGTAGTTAGACATTATCATAGAACTTGTAGTCATATTAGATATGTTTTAAAATTGAGCAGAGATGTTTTAGACAGGTCATCTTCAAACCCTTCAGAGATCTACAGAATATGGCATTTAAAATGTTTTAATAACTTAGAAAATTTTTCTTTTTTGAGACATGTCAGCTCCTGGCAGTACTAATCTACTTCAGAGAAAATATGGGCATTGAAGAAACTGCATATGGAGTCAACTTTCCTTGTGGCAAAAGTTAGCCACTGGACAACAAAGTATCCTCGAATCAACAGGACAAAATGGACAGACAGAACACGAAACAAGGGACTACTGATTCTTGCCAAAACAAGTGTGGTTATGGCTTTATCAAAAGGCATCTTCTGAGGCCAGGACAATACGGCCCCATCCCTGAAATGGCCTTCGCATCTGGAAAAGGTACGGTGCCCTTTTCTTCAAAGGCAGCTTAACAGGCAGAGGGCCGATGGATTCTGTTGTACAATGGAACAGCAGCTGAAAGCTCATGCCTCTCAAAAGTAGACTGGCATTTAATAGAGGGATGTGGAGAAGAAGGGGATGCTGAGATGAAGCCATATATACACAGCCAAGAAGAATGGACAGCTGAATTTTAAAACTGTCAACAATTTCCAGAATTTAAAATCCTGAATCATGACAGGACACTAGTGGAATTCAGGTGTTTCTGGTACGTGGACTGCTCTCACCCAATGTGAGGTTGAACTGTTGACCTTGTGTACATCCTACTTCACAAATGAGTCTGTCAGATACACTAAGCCTATAGGCTGAAGATGATGCCCCAACACTGCGGAGAAACCTCAGGTGACTGCCCAGGCAGCTGGCTGTTTCTGTCAACTCACAAAATTTTTTGGAAGTTGCTTGCATGCACTTCCTGTTTTTATTTTTGTTAGCTAATATTATTCCCTTCTTGGGTCTCTGAGGGAGTTGAAGATTAGTTAGTTATGGTTGAAGATTAGTTAGTTATAGTTGAAAATTAATTAGGATAGAAAGTACATTAGATACATCTTGGAATTACCAAAATAGGATAGATAATGGAATTATTTTCTCTGATTTGTCAAATACCTGTTTAGGTATTTATTACTTGTATATATTGTATATAGTTATTGTACTTTTGTATATAGTTTTTCTTTTGTTAGTTATAACCTTTTGCTTTTTTTCTTTTTATTAAAATAGAAAAGGGGAAATGTGGTGGTAATCTAATTGTACTGAAATATTATTTTGATTGTATGTAATAAATAAAGTTGTCTGGGGGTCAGAGCTATTAGAGCCATAGCAAGAGTGTGGCGGTGGTGGCACACGCCTTTAATCCCATAGATATCTGTGTGTTCAGGGTCAGAGCTATTAGAGCCATAGCAAGAGTGTGGCGGTGGTGGCACACGCCTTTAATCCCATAAGATCTCTGTGTGTTCAGGGATACAGTCAGCATTGGAGACATATGCCTTTAAGACTTAGGGGGCTGTACATTCAGACAGTGACGAGGCAGTCATGTGTTTGGGTTTACAACCAATGAGAAGGCAGAACGACATACTATAAAAAAAACGAACCGACAGGAAGTAGGTCTTTTTTAGTGAAGCTGGGACAGCAGAAGGAAGGGTGAGATTTAGCTCTGAGCTCTGACCTCTCGGCTTTCTCTTTTACATTGTTTCTGTGTTTCTTATTTAATAAGACGGTTGGTTACATCTATAAGAAGAATTTGACATGACTTCCATAAATATATCTGTTTCAAAAATGGCAGAAAACATGTCAGAGAAGATGGAGTGATTAATCTTAGCACCAGAGTTCAGATTTCCATAGCCCTATCAGTGGTCAAAAGATTTTTTTTTCTGCACTGTATTTCATTTCAGTAGGTCTTAATTAGACATTACAGATTATTCCCATTTAAATCCTATTGATATCCAGGTGGCAGTGGTATATGCCTTTAATCCTAGCACTCAGGCAGAACCAGGCAGATCTCTGTGAGTTCAAGGCCAGCCTGGTCTACAGAGTGTGATCTAGGACAGGCACCAAAACTACACAGAGAAACCCTGTCTCAAAAAACCACAAACAAATAAATGAATAAATAAATAAATAAATCCTATTGATATATTTGTTTTCTGTTAAGTCTTGAAGCAACTCAACATATATATGGTCAACTTATACTCTACTCTGACAGACATCAGTGTTCAAAGATTGTTGTTGGCGTCTTAGTAGATAATGGAAAAAATGCAATTCTCTACTGGAAGCTGCTACCAAATTAAATGCAAATTGACCTTAACTATTAAATTTCAGAGTTTTCCTTGACATTCTTGTTCAATAATAAATGAAAATCTTCTTATAAGTTATTTCTAGTCAGTGCCTTTAAAATTTAGAATAATTTCAGCATTTGATATATAATTGTGAAATTCTTATGCAATAATAACATTAACCAAGTAGCCAAAAAACCCTACAGACTATGAAACAAATTACTAATAAATTCAAATACTTCATGAAAAAGTGATTCTATCATGCTGATAAGGAATATATGGAATTGCCATACTTGGTATATATGTATAATTTATGTTAGTTCATTAAACTAATAGACTTAGTAATCATTCTATGTTCACCTGTTACTCCATGGTTTAGAGTTTTATGTATGGTTAATATAACTGCCTACCTCCAAAGTATCACAGTCTAGGAATAGAGAATTGCAATGTGATGATGATGTGTGTGTGTCTTTATACTTATTTAATCACACACACACACACACACACACACACACATACACACACACACACACACACACACACACACTGCGAAATACATGAGAGTGGGTGCACAGTGATGAAAGATTGTTATCTAGGAGAAAATGTACAAAAAATATGGAAGAGGAAACATTTGAGGAGGATGCCATTAGAGCATCAAATGCAGACTAACTCCCTCAGTAGTGGATTTGTCTTTTGTACACCATTGGCTGTCCAATTTGATAAACTATTCTTCATTGGGAACTTAAGCAAGTGTCCTCAAGGACAGATGAAGTGTGAATACAGGCTTCCTTATTATGCCCTATAGATTCATTCTTTCCTTACTCAATAGAAACTGAAAGCTAAAGAAATGACTAATTGGAAATCATGTCTAAGGAGAAGGATCAGAATTATAGAAAAAAAGCACAGAGAATGATATGCAGATGCTTTAAATTTTTACATTTTCTCTAGCTAAAGCGTGTGTGTGTGTGTGTGTGTGTGTGCGCGCGCGCACACACACACACACGTGAACATGCATGCATACGTGTGTGTATAAAAGCTTCTCTGTCCTGGAAACTGTTCTGATGACTGAGAAATGTGGAACAGCAACTATTACACATAGTTTATTTTGAAAGCTAAAGATGCAAGAGTCTTACTATATTGAGAGCATTGTTTTTCACTAATGGTAAACAATTATCTACCAACAAAACCTTTGAATTATAAAAAAACACACAAAAATGGCATATAGATAAGGAGTACAATGCAATGCTTTAATGCATATGTGCATTATATAATAGTCAAATAAGATTATTAATATTTATCTTCTCAAATCTTTATTTTGTTCTAAAAATGTGACACTAATATTCTTAGCAATAAATAATATTCTTAGTATGTTTGTGTTTTTATTCATATTTAGGGGATTTGATGTTATTGTATGACAGACATAACATTTTAAATGCTATTAAGAATTCACTTTTTAATTTAAGAATTGGGCACATGGTAATCATTTATATAAACAGAAATTTTTTTTTCTTAAATATAGTTTTGATTACCTCTAATTATTATCAATTGTGGTAAAATGTCAATTAACAGAAAAGGGTTAATCCATGTGGCAGGCTGTAGATTAATAGAAATGGGTTAAGGTATTAGAGCTAGCTGGAAACAAGCATAAAAAAGGCTGAACTTTCATATTTAATAAGAAGTCTCTGTGTCATTATTTGGGAGCTGGCTGGTGGGACAGAGAAAGACTCATTACATTTTGGATCCCAGCATTCTTGTCATATGGTTCACAACCACAGGCATGTCATGATTCACACTTCATTCCAGCTAATGTGCACATGTGTGTGTGTGTGTGTCTATGTCTGCTTGCATACATTCATGCACCTGGGCATACGGGCCTGTGCACATATAGACCAAGGCTGGAAAATGATGTTCATTGTCAACCTCTATCACCCTCTATGTTATTTTTAGAGACAGGGTTTATCACTGAAATTGGAATTTGCCATTTCAGCTAGATTGGCCAATCAGTTGGCCTCAGTTCCATCATTTCTCCTTCCACAACCATCTGTGAGGTTCCAGATGCACACCTCCATTCCTAGCTTCTATGTACTGGGTTTTTACACTCAGGTCTGCATGGCTTTACAGTAAGCAGTTTACCTCCTAACTACTTTCTAAAGCCTCAGGCTTCCAATTACAATTATTGTAGAAAAGAGGGGTCTTTTGGGTAAGGCATTCAGTATTCTGCAAGTTGCCGAATTATCATGTGTATGTTTATCTATCCTCTGGTTCAGACTTGAGTATCCCTATAGGTAATAATTCTCAGTGAAAGCAGAGAACTGGCAAGACTTTCACATTATTGTGCAATGGGAATTGCATAATTTAATCTCATTTACTCATAAATGTTGAAGAAATTATACTTGTCATATTTAATACTGAAGTATTAGATAATCTTCCTTTTTGAATCTTTGGCATCAAGCATTGTTGCTTATTAATAAAACAAATTTCCATAAATGAATAAAAGATTTTAAACAGAGGGCAGGTATTTTTATAATTATAGGTGTTTATCAAATTATGAAATGGGCAAATGAAGTAGCTCATCTAGCGATGGCACTGACTATCAGGCCTGAACACCTGAGTTCCATCCTTGGATAACCTACGGAGAACTGACACCCACATTGTCCTCTAATGTCTATATGTGCACTACAGCAATCACACACACACACACACACACACACACACACACACGCATACACTGAAAAATAAGTTATTAATTTTTGAAATATCCCTGTGGTTAAAGAAGCATCTGTAAAACACTAAGATATCAAGGTTTGTCCATCTGACACCAACTCTTCATGTTTGTCAATTTGCCAAAAGTTGGCAATTATACATCATTTATAATTTTGTTATTTAAAATAATTTATTTCTGAGTGGCTTCTGCTGTTCCCTTATCATGTATTTCTTCACTTTCCTGCCATCCATTGTATTTATAGCCTTGTACTGAAATGATTCTTCCTTGTTACTTCTTGCTCATAAAGCTTAAAATACATTCTCATTTCAGTTCAGCATTTTGTAGAAAGGCTTTATTCACTTCTTGCAGTGGTACTGTTCATTCTTCCTGGTGAGTAGCAACCAGATATGCCCCCATGTGTCCTGCACCACAGTGGAAGCACATTCCTATTACACCAAATAGGTGTCATTTTTTCTTGTTCAGATGGAAACTGTAGTTAAAATTGTCTTTGCTCTTCTACTATTACTGTACAGTACTAGAAGCTCTTTTTTTAAGAATTATGAAATGTCTTGGACAAAATTCCTCTGAATAATACTTCAAAGTTTAAAATTAATGAAAATTTAATATGGATATACCGGGATTACATATGATAAATTTAACCCAAATAATGTTTAATTTAATATAAAAATGAGAACAAATATGATATTCATTCTAACATTAATTGAAAATCATTGCTTTTATAGTAAAGAAATTTCTCAAAATATGAATGAACTATGAGACTTACCATTATATACTATATTCATGATATGCTTCCTTTATGAAACATTTCTTTAAGTTGTTATATTTCTAGAAACACTGATATAGCTTATGATAAATTAATTTCTTCAGTTTTAACCAAAATTCTCTTTCACTAGGGCTGTTACAATAACAAAGAAAATGTAATTTTGAAATTGCCTAATATAATCAAATAACTATGAATTTGATAATTCTAAAATTAACATTAAATTAATCCTAATACTATAATCTATTTGATTCATGTTCTAGTTTGCAATTTGTTGTTGTGATAGACACCATGACCAAAAATAACTTAGGGAAGAACGGACTTATTTCATATTACTGGTTCCAGTCCCACATTGAGGGAAGCCAAGGCACAGATTCAAGGCAGAAACCTGGAAGCAGAAATTGAAGCAGGGACCAGGGAGGTTTGCTGCTTCTCTGTTTTGCTCCCATTGCTTGCTCGGTTGCTTTCTCATACAACTTGGACCACATGTGCAGTGAAGGCACCAACCACAGGGGGCTGGGCTCGCCCATATCAGTCATTAATCAAAAAATTGCTCCAGAGACATCCTAACAGGTAATTCCACAATTAAGGTTCCTTTTCTCCAGATGACTCTAGTTTATGTCAAGTTGACAAAAACTAAACAGCACACAAAAATTCTAAAATTTAATTTTATAAGAGAAACATATTTTATAAATTTATAACAAACTTATTTGGTCAAAAACTTGACATGAATCATTTTATGTGGCTTATGATTTTTTAGATATATTATATTGTAAAATGTTCATATTTTTTTCTTTCAGAATATTGGAATCTCAAATAGGATAAATTCTCTAAACTATGTACTTATAGACTTATGTATATTGTATGTGAATTTTGGTAAATAATTAGTGACATGATTCTTAAGGCCTTTGTCAGAAACTTTTAGTACTATTTTATACTCTCCCTTCCCTCTCTTTCTGCGTTAGCCTCCATCCCCCATCATCTATTAAATCTACTCTATTTTACCCATTTCCCACTGACAGTACATCAGTGCCAGGCATGGAAAACTGCTTTCAAGTTGTTGAGGGAGTCGAAGAGACTCCCAAAACAATACAGGCTGTTACGGTTGCCATTGGTTGACTTCAAGAGGTTGAAAGTAAGTCCCTATTGCTAAAGACACCATGCACTTTGGACACAAGCTCTGGAGGACATGAGCTGGACCTGATTTAAAAGTCTCCTTCCTGAGGACTACCTTTCATTAGCATTTTTATTAATTAAATTTGTTCTTAGAAATTTTTGCATATGTTTATATTGCATTCTGTCAATTTAACTTTCTGCTTCCTATTATCCCCTTCCTCCCCACAAATCTTTCTCACACATTCATTTCTATTTTTTTTTCATGACCTACTGGGATTAATCAGAAACTTCTCTGTGACCCTGGACTTGGAGCTATCTGTCGTAGCCTGGTGGGTTCCAGTGGTTACATAACTAAAGGTGATGATTTCCCACACCCAGAATTTAACACTGGCTAATAGTTCAGCAGTAACAAGCAGGGCTTTGGAGCCCTTCCTCCTTCCTTGACTGTTGATAGGATCAGTCCTGTGTGGGCCCAGTGCAGGTAACTACTGTTGTGAGTTAATGAAGGCCTTGGCTCCATAGAGTCTAGAGAGTAACACTTTGCAGCCCATCAGCCTGTTTTCCATATCTTACATACTTCTCATTCCTTCCACATCAGTTCCTGAGCCTTGAAGGGGTTGTTTAAATATCTTAAATGTTTGATTTGTTTTCCATAGGAAGTACACATCTAGAATTTTTTTTTCCATTTAGTATAAAATATTCAGCTTTTTTGGAATACATGTCTCCAAATTATTCTCAACCAAGCCTCAGAGTTTCACTATTTTCATACATAAATTGGGTCTTCTCTTTCTTTTGGTTAATTTGGTTAGGGATATCCATCTCATTCATCCTTTCTACAAGACAGTTCCATTTAATTGATTCTTTGTATATTTCTTATAGTCCTCAGCTTATTAACTTTTGCCCTTGTCTTTCTTTTTTTTCTTTCATTTTTACTATTTTTAAGTTCACATTATCTTTGTTTTACAAAGACTTTGAGATTCAAATGAAGCTATTTGAGATTTTTAGAGTGATTTTTGTGGAAGCACAGACAGCTTACATTTTTCTATAAGAACTCTCCCAGTGTTTCTCAAATGCCCTGATTAGTTATTTTCTTTTTATTTTAACCTAGGAATTTTACATTTTCTTTCTGATTTGTCCAGTAGCTTTCTGTTGTTCAAGTCCCATGTGTTTGGGTAGTTTCTGCAATTTCTGTTCTGGTTAACTTTCAGTTTTATCTCACTGTGATCTGATTATAAAAAAAATAAATATTGTTGATTATCTTGTATTTCTCATGAGCAGCCCTGTGACTCAAAGTTTCATATTTTTAATTGTATGTATTTATTTATTTTATATCCCATCCACAATTTCCCTTCTCTCCTCTCCTCCAAGTCCCTCCTCCCACTTCTCCTCTGTCCCCTCCAAATCCACTCCTCCTCCATTTCTATTCAGAAATGCGCAGCCCCCCATGGATGTCAACAAAACATGGCATATCAACTTGCAGTAAGACTAACCACCTCCCCTTGTATTAAGGCTGGGCAAGGCAACCCAGTGTGAGGAATAGGGTCCCAAAATCCACCCAAACAGAGACAGTGCCTTCTCCCACTGTTAGGAGTCCCACAAGAAGATCGAGCTATACAGCTGTCACATATATGCAAAGGGCCTAGGTCAGACCCATGCAGGCTCCCTGGTTGTATTATTACATCACCGTTTATGTGTCCATATATAGCAGCCAGTGAAGGGTTCACAACGCGGTTCCATTCCGTCCAGCCACTTCCACATCAAGAGCGTCCCGTAGCCAGGATACCGGTGGGCCCGGATGTCCCGGGCCAAGGGGTCTCGCGTGATCAGAGTCCCGTGACGTTGCATGGTGATCCGAGTGAGGAAGCGCAAATCTGTTCGAGGATGCATCGTGGATGCCAATCTCAGTGTTCTCAACTTGGTTATTGTAAAAAAAGGAGAGAAGGATATTCCTGGACTGACAGATACTACTGTGCCTCGTCGGTTGGGACCTAAAAGAGCCAGCAGAATCCGAAAGCTTTTTAATCTCTCTAAAGAAGATGATGTCCGCCAATATGTGGTCAGAAAGCCGTTGAACAAAAAAGATGTGTAGCCCAGGCTGGCCTCGAACTCGTGATTCTCCTGCCTCCGCCTCCTTCAGCAAATCCTACCGGCGTGCGCCACCAAGTAAAAGAGTCGGGAATGAAGGGTTCACAACGCGGTTCCATTCCGTCCAGCCACTTCCACATCAAGAGCGTCCCGTAGCCAGGATACCGGTGGGCCCGGATGTCCCGGGCCAAGGGGTCTCGCGTGATCAGAGTCCCGTGACGTTGCATGGTGATGCAAGCGCGCGGCACCACTATGTGCCCTATGTACACACGTAGAGTAGTGACGTGACCTGGCCACGCCCCCAGCCGGTTTAAAAAGCACGGCGCCATATTCCCCAGCCCCCTTCTCCACGCACGTGTCTCTCCCACAGGCCTGCGCACTTTCTATCCTCTGTTTCTAATAAACTCTATAAGCGGATTCTGTCGTGTTTCGTGACGTTCCTTGCAGGGTAAGAACACAACGCAACCAGAAAACTAACATTTTTGGTGCCGTGCCCGAGCGGGCGCTGCCGGCGCTTCCGCCGCTGGCAGCCCGCGGACCGGGGAACCTGCTCCGTACGCGATAGACCGCTCTCCATTAGCCTGAATCGCATCCATACTCCATCCAACACCGGACCGGATTGGTGAGTGCACCCCACTTTCGGCCGGCGTAAACGGTTTCCTGAACCGGTGAGAACGACCGTGGATTATCCGGCGCCTTACACGTGTTCTTGAGACCGGGGGAACCCCCGACCACGGTCTTCATTGGCTACGGTCGGCCCCTATCGCTGGCCAACTGGCCTAATTTTTCTGGCCTCTCCCACGTCTGCAGCCTGAGGTGTTTTTTTTTTTCAATTAGGACCACCGCCGTTGGTGCGTCCTGGAGAGCCACGTGAGGCCGACACGTTTTTTTCCCTCGACGGAGGGGCAAACGCTGTCTGGATTCCCGGGGATCCTTTCCTCACCGTGGAGGGGGCCCCTGCTTCTTTGGCTGACGAGCCCAGAAGCAGCCTGTGCCTGAAATCCGTCCGGGACCCTGGGGACGCCTGAGGTCTTGGCTCCGGATTACGTTTCTTTTTATTTTTCCTTTATTTTTTGCCTCTGCTGCAGACATGGGAAACAAGGCTTCCAACTCTGTTACTCCTTCCTCTCCGTTGGGCTGTCTTGTTGAAGCTTTAAAACCTCTCAGTTTAATGCCTCACATAAAGATTTCTAAGCTAACTCGTTTATGTTAAAAAAAAAAAAAAAAAAAAAAAGGAGATGGCCAAAGTATGCTTTAAAAAAATAACAAAGGGCCACTAAGCGGCTCCTTGGATCCCAATATTTCATGGGAACTATCCAATCACTGTCGGCGTTCAGGCAAATGGAAAGAGTTGCTTTCTTCTCTCTCTCAACGCTAAACTGTCTCTTCTCGTTTCCTTCTCTCCTGCTCATATGCTCCTAGCTATACGTAAACCAGAGGATTCTCTGACTCCGGAATTTCTGACTCTAGATCTTGCTAAGGAACCAATAATTAAAATTCATGTTCCATCCACTCTCTCAGATAAAAAGTAAGCTGGGTTCTTATATGTCTAATTCTGCTTCCTTCATTAAACAGTTTCAATATATAACTCAATCTTATAGTCTCACCTTTCATGACCTTCTGAGGAGCTCAGGCGGGTATGGGAAGCAGGCTAGGATTCATGCAGACGAAATTCATCAGACTAACCTTTCACACCCCCCAGGAGCCGAAGCGGTTCCTGACCGGGAACCACACTGGGGCTACAACACCCAGAGTGGCTGTCCAGCCAGAGATAGGTTTATTATCTGTCTCCTGACAGGCCTCCGTAAGGCTGCCCTAAAACCAGTAAACTATAAAAAACTAAAAATGGTAATTCAGGATAAGGACGAATCTGTCTCTTGTTCCCTAGACCTACCTGACTAAAACTTAAGCATCTGGAGAGCGAGGCTCCTGACCCCACAGGCAAAAGAGTCACTTGTGGCATTTAAGGTGTGCCAGGGAAGAGATAAAAGCCCGAAAACAAAATTGCCAAGTGCTGGCACTCGCTGACTTCCAAAAGCTGTTGGGTCCCTGTTTTAAATGAGGAAAAGGCCACGGGCTACCGAATGCTCTGCTAGGCCATCAACAGCCTTGTTAAAAGTGTCGCCTAGAAAGACAGAGTCAGCTGACTGCCCCCAGGCACCAAGATGCATGGGTACATCAAGCTAAGACCTCCAACAGACCTAGGCTTGGCTACAGACATAACAGGGAACCCAGAACGCAGCAGGGAAGCGATCCGTTTCTTTCCTTCTGGACACCAGAGCCATTGACTCAGTCCTGGGAGTCTTGGGATGCCACCTCTCCTTTATTGTCGGGTACAGGGGACAGCCTTATCTACCTCAGCAGACACCGCCATTTAATTGTATTTTCAGAGGCATCCCTCTCACACACACATTCTTAGTGGTGCCAAGCTGCCCTGTACCTTTAATGGGGAGGGATCTCCTAGCTAAGGTAGGGGCGTCCATTTCTTTTCACACCACACATTTGCCTCCTCCCAGACACGCCAGTAGCTCTCTTACTTCTTCTCCTAGCCACTAACTCTACAGACTCCAAATATGCTTTTCATATCCTCCTGTCCCACGCTGCTATTTGGAGGGAGCGTGGACTTCTCACAGCAAAAGGAGGATCAGTGTCTCAGGCCATATAATGGCCATGCAGCAGGAAAAGTTAAATATCTCCTCAGACCAGTTCTAACACCAGGTCTTTTCCAAGCCTCCAGCTGTTCCAGACAGTCTGTTAACCCCTCTCTTATGTCATCTAAGGTCTATTCTATGGAGCTATGCGGACTGTTCACTGCCTCAGCCATGTGACAATCCTTGCCCAGCTCCAATACACATTGGGGATCAGGTTCTTTCCCCTCCGGGTCAGCGCCTTTCTCCCCTTTCCCCTAAGTGGCAGGGACCCTTCAAAGTAATTCTTGTAACCCCTACAGCTGCTAAACTCGAGGGCTTTCCTCACTGGGTCCACCTGTCTCACCTAAAACCTTTTATCTCACCTCCATCCCAGAAGAATCTCTCTTCATATACAGTGAAACAAACAGGTCCTCTCACTCTCAAGCTCCAGAGGACATCAGGATCCCCTGCTTTGCCGCCAATTCCAGAGGAATAAGGTACCACCCCTTCCTTTTCCAACCAGGGCCACACAGAGCCGGAGGCAAAAGGGACCATCAAAATATCCAGGCGGTAAGGAATAATGTAATACAGTAATTTATCATTGTTCAATACTCAGCAACTGATCACCTGTGGTTCCCAAGTGTTAACCTAGTAAGGGAAACAGGTATCTTAAAATAAACTACCTCCAGCAAGGCTTGCCTGAGGAAAACAGGTGCCTTACATGAATTACCTCTAATGAGGCTTGTCTCAGATAGAAATTAAGCAGAGTACTAAGACCAGATCTACCTCAGGTAAATGTCACATGCCTCTATCTGGGCAGGCCAAATCTACCTCAGACAAATGCCAACTCCAAAACAAAATAATAATAATTCTTTCTTTCTAAGCTCTCTCTGTGTCAACAGTATCTTGCTAAATGGGAGGCCCCAGCACCAGTACGGATGGAAAGCCGACAGCCGCAGAACCAGGAGAAGGCAGAACGCCGTTCCAGGACCCCGCATCATCATTCCCGGACTTCACAAGAGACCCTTCACCCTCCCCTAAGAGCCAACCGACGCCCACTATTCAGCTGGAAGCAGTCTTTGAGAGAGACGTCGCCCCCGCACCCAGTCAGCCACAATTTTTTCCTTTTTAAAAGTAAAAGAGTCGGGAATGAAGGGTTCACAACGCGGTTCCATTCCGTCCAGCCACTTCCACATCAAGAGCGTCCCGTAGCCAGGATACCGGTGGGCCCGGATGTCCCGGGCCAAGGGGTCTCGCGTGATCAGAGTCCCGTGACGTTGCATGGTGATGCAAGCGCGCGGCACCACTATGTGCCCTATGTACACACGTAGAGTAGTGACGTGACCTGGCCACGCCCCCAGCCGGTTTTAAAAGCACGGCGCCATATTCCCCACTCCCCTTCTCCACGCACGTGTCTCTCCCACAGGCCTGCGCACTTTCTATCCTCTGTTTCTAATAAACTCTATAAGCGGATTCTGTCGTGTTTCGTGACGTTCCTTGCAGGGTAAGAACACAACGCAGCCAGAAAACTAACAGCCAGTGTTTGTTTATGAAATAGAAAGCAACAATGCTTGGTGTATAAATACTTAGAATTGCTCTATCTTCATGATGGTCTTCTTAATCTCTTCTGAATTTCTAGCTGAAATCTACATTATCGGACGTAAGAATATCTATTCTGGTTTGCTTTCAGCTTCCATTTGCTTAGTTTACCAGATTTAATCCTTTTGACTTCAGCCTTAATACCTTTCCAAGAGAGTTTTCTTCCCTTGGAGACAAAAACACAGTTACAACTCTTTGTTTAATACAATGAGCCTGTTTTTATCTCTTAACTGGATAATTAAACTCATTAGCATTCAAGGGTTAGTACTAAGACTGCATTGATTATTTCTGTGACAGTTTTTGCTTGTTGAAGTCTTCTTTGTTGTTTCTGTCCCCCCTTATTCACATAGAGGATTATTGCTTTAAGGGGATACATGTGGTGTCATGGGAGCCAAAGAGATCAGAGGACAATTTGCAATTGTATGCTCTTCGCTTCTACCAAGTGGATTCCAGCACTGAAACTCAGATTGTCATGTTTGAAAGTAAGAAGCTTTATCAACTGAGACATTTTGCCAACCTCTCATTCTACTTTTAAATAGTTCCCCTTTTTATGTGTTTCAGTGTTTTCCTTCCCTGTATGTCTGTGTATCTCATGCATACAGGCCGGAAAAGGGCATTGGATCCCATGATCCTGGAGCTAAAGAGGGTTGTGAGCCACCATGTGGCTGCTGGGAATCAAATATGAGTCCTCTAGAAGAGCAGCTATTGCTGTGAGCCATTGCTCTAGAATCTTTCCTTCCATTTTTATTGCTCCTTTTGTTGTTACTGTTTTGCAGTTTGAGCATCTTCATTATAATGTGTTTTGGAAATGTTTTTCTTTGGTCATGTCTGTTTGTGGTTTTTAAATTACTCTGGTCTTTGGATGTCTATAAATTTTGTTATGTTTGGGGGAGATTTCTAGATAATTTCCTTTAATCAATTTCTTTATGTCTTTAGTTTTCAACCTCAGTTCTTTATTCTACTCTGTGGGTAGATTTTTAATTTGACCATTTACTAGAAATTTGGGGTATTGTGATCACGATAATTTTTTTATTTTTTAAGATTTATTTTGTTTTTCTGTTTGTTTTTCATAGGAGGTAACACACACACACACACACACCATAGCACATCAGTGGAGATCAGAGGACAACAAAAGGGAGCTGGTTATTTTCTTCTATCATATGGGTTGCAGGGTTCAACTCGGACCATCAGACTGAGTAGCAAGTACCCTTGGCTACTGAGCCACCTTGTACTGTTTTGTTGCTCTTGGTGATGGTGTTTCTATTCTTGAATATTTCAGGTATTTGACCATGTCAATCATATTTGAAGTTCTTTCTCTTGCTCAATCTAGGTTACTGATGATGCTTTCTTCTGCATTTTTAATTTGACTGGTTAAAAATTTTATTTCCAAATAACTTCTCCCCACTTTTCTCTTGGTAACATTTTTTCCCCAAAATCTCATCTCCCTTTCTGAAATGCTCATCTTCTGTGCTCTTTCTCATCTATGTTGCTAACTGTCTCTCCCAGACCATGAGTTAATTTCTTTATTTTATTCACCATTTCCCCCTTTATAAGTGAGCTTTTGAACTCTTCGTCAAGCACTTTATCTGTTTTGGTTGTTTTAGATTCAGTAATTGAAGAGTCGTGGTCATTTAGAGGAGTCATTTTCTTGTTGCTTCATGCTTCTTCTATTTCTTTGCAGTAAGATGAATATTTCTGTAGGATTTACTTAAGCAGAGCCTCTGTAGCTGAAAGTTTTCCTGTGTCCTGACCAGTCCACAACTGCTCAGACCCAAGTAAACACACAGAGGCTTATATTAATTAAAACTGCTTGGCCATTAGCTCAGGCCTACCATTGACTAACTCTTACATTTAAACTAACCAATTTCTGTTAATCTATATGTTGCCACGTGCTCCATGGCTTTACCTATGTGCCATTACATGCTGCTCCTTGGACGGTGGCCTGGTGTCTCCTACTCAGCCTTCTTCCCAGAATTCTTCTTGTCTCTTTATCCCGCCTATACTTCCTACCTGGCTTCTGGCTAATCAGCTTTTTATTTATCAACTGATCAGAGCAACACATTCACAGCATACAGAACATCCCACAGCAAGCCTCAGTGATCAAATTCAATCCCTAACATCACTCAGACTCATGAAAATAAACCATGTAATAGACAAACCTGAACCAATCCAGACAGAGAAATATACTTAAAATAAGACAGTACCAATGACTACCCACTCTAAACCACAGAAATAAAGATAGAAAAAATAAGAAAGATAATGATGTTTTAAAAACCTTAGGACAAAAGTTGATGTAATTGAGTGAAATAAAGGATGAGGACAAGGAAGCAGGAATAAAATGGAATCTGGGTATAAAGGAAGAATAAACAATCAGAAAATAAAGGAGAAAGTACTAAGAAGAGGAAAGAAAGAAAGGAGAACTCTAACAGAAAAAAAATTGATCAGTAATTAGATACCCATAAGATAAATATACAAACATGCTGCTTTTAAAAATACAGTAAAAAGAATATTTAAATACACTTCTGATATTGCCATAGTGCTTTCATAGCATGCAAAATGCTCTGTTAAGCCCCAGCACCACACCTCCCCTGATGATGCATCCTAATCCAAGTACTTGGAAGTTGGAGGCTGGAGAATCAGAAGTTCAAGGTCATCCTTATTTTCAACTACAAAATGAGTTTAACCTTAGATACAGGAGACTCTTCTACACACATACACACACACACACACACACACACACACACACACACAAAGCAAAAATAATTTAAATTATCTTAAAATGGGAAAACACATTGTGTATAAAGCACAAAATCATACACATTTGGAAAATATACAGTGGCTTCTGTCTGACTTTTCTCAAATTTAAGCCTGCTAGGAAGGATAAGTGGTCAGCACAAATTAGAAATCCTGTTTCTTTCTGCTCAGATTGGTAGTGAAACATGAGTGGCCACTAGAGTAGCATTATAGTCATGGGGTGGGAGGTGTACTTCTTGTTTGCATTCTTTTGCATTCTTGGTGATATCATTGATCAACATTACCATGGTAGCCTGGGGGTCTGGCAGGTTCTCTCTCATCCTAGAGACTCCACAGAAATATACTTCAGGCAGGATCACATCTCTGAGGGACATTTCATGAGTGTGTCAGGGTTTGGGTGAAGCAGATTGATCCTTGAGATAGGAGCTTGCATTCTAATCTTACCCTTGAGAAAGAAAGAGGTTGTAGGGAGTGTCCACTGGGCCTAAACTTTAGAATTAAGTCCTCTGACTGGGAAACTTGCAAAGCAGAAACATCAGAGTTATGTAGAGCTGCCTGTGCCCTTCCTCTTGAGACTTTAGTCTCCATAGTTATCTAATCCTTCTCCAACTTCTACATGTTTCACACCCAAAGCTTCCCTTGGCATGTGGTTCTCAGTCCCTCTGCCTATAGCTCTTTCCTGACACAAAGACTACCAGCTGCCACTTTACACCTAGCACTGTGATTGGTTATCCCCAGCTTTCCTAACTTGGGATTGTTCTTTGTTTTCAAACCATTGGAATAACATAGTATCAGCTAATGTGTCCTGTTTTAAATGCATCCTGAATGGCTACCCCTCAAAGTGAAGAGTTAATTAACATCTGAAAATGTAATTTTTCATTTGGCTCTTAGCCTACTTTCCAAATCTACTTTTGCCTGTGATATATCTGTTGAGGATAATTTTATCTTTGTTTGTAGCAAGCTTTCTTGGACCACCAACCAGCTCCCAAATCAAGGCACAGAGATTTATTATCAATTATCAGTGCTCGGCCTTATGCTTGTCCCACTAGCTCTTGTAACTTAATTTAATGCTTTTCTCCTCATCTGTATTTTGCCTCAGAGCTTTTTACCTTTCTTTCATTCTGCATGTCCTACTCCACGTCTATCTGGCGGGCAGCTGAATGGCTGGCCCGAGGAATCTCTCTCTCTTTCCTCTTCATTCCCCCTTCTCTCTTCCTGGAGGCTAGATTCCTCCTCCTATTTATCCTCTCTGCCCACCAGCCCTGTCTTCCCCTCTACTGCCTAGCTATTGGCCATTCAGCTTCTTGTTAGACCAATCCGGTACCTTAGGCAGGCAAGGTAAAACAGCAACATTATCTTTACATCATTAAATGGATGCAGCATAAACAAATGCAACATGCCTTTATGTAGTTAAAGCAATATTTCACAACATAAACAAATGCAACACATCTTTACATAGTTAAAATAATATTCCACAACATTGTTTAAAAGAGAAAAAAGCAAGGCAGTCAAGCTGGATATGAATAGTTCCTGGCATGAGGAAAATGGAAGAAAAAGAAAAAGAGGAAAGATTCTTCTTTGGGGAAATGGTGGTGGACAGGAGGGTTCTGAGAGGTAGAAAAAAATATAGGGAATGTCAGGGAAAGAAGGCTTTGTGGATTCAGCTACTGTGGGCAGAATGATGCTGGAAAAAGGGAGAGGGAAAAAATCACATCTTCTCCATCAGAACTCAGAAAATGGGTAACTTTAGTAGTAGGGTCATCAAAGAATAACATTAAGAAAGGAATTTGGGGTACTTAAGTGGGTACCTCATTAAAGGACCAGTTATTCCTCTCATGTTCTTATCATGTCTCCAGATGTGCTGTGGTTTTATACCTTTGGGCTTCAAAGATGATCTACCTTATAGAACAGTAATTTCTCATTGCAGGTCATCGGCCTTGTAAAGGAAAGGCAAGATCTACATCAAAAGGCTGTTATCACTACTGACCAATCCATTTGTCTCAGAAGACACTGACATGGATATTTATGTGACTCAAAGGTGGGGACAAATAGATGGGTGCAGAGGGAATGTTTACTTACTTTGATCCTGCCTAGCATCCCCTACTTTTAATAAATGGTCCTTTATAATCTTTTTAGGATAGATGAAGAACACTCTTATACTCTAGTATCCTCTTCCTTCTAAACACACATGGACCCCATGTATAGGTCCAATATCCCTTGTTAACTGACAACAGTGATCGGTTGCAGCCAATGCTTGATTCAGAGATCCAGCACCTGATATTTCTCCTCTAGTGATAGTTTCTGCAGTGCTAATGCAGTATCATCTAAAAGTGAATTTTCTAGATTCTTTAATAAGCAAATTTTACTATTAGGTTAAAAATATAAGATTAAAAACACAAAAATAAGACTATAGTGATCAGATGCCCAAGAAGAGATAGGAACCAAGTAATATTAGGGAGAAAATTCTCAGTTTTGAAGCAAACATAGTTGAGATTAGAGTCATGATAAGCTTTATGGAGCCAGATAGTCTGGTTATAAACTTTCTGAAGAATCAGTCCTAATCCAGAATAACTAATGTAGATGCAACAAGGTAGCTAACAACAGCATGGGCTCCATCCTGATCGCTAGGGAGTAATGTAATTGAACATTTAATACGATATTATTTAAAGACTTAAGAAAGACACTTTAGAGATAATGCAGTATCAGTAGTAGAGGAAATTAAAGTCGTCTTTTATATATAAGATTCCTTGGGGTGTATTATATGACTTACTTTAAATAGGGGGAAGGATACATTTGGAAGAGTTTCTAGGTTTGGGAACCTATAAGTGAGTGGTTGCTAGTTAAGACACAACAGGTGTGGCCATTGACTAGTGAGTTTTACTGGCTTTCTTCCATAACATTATGTTCATTAGTGGACTGTTTCGTTTGGTTTTATTTTCATTTATTAGATTTTTGTCTTTTTATTTTTTGTAAATTCAATAATGACTGGCTAACTAAAGCATTTAAATTTTAGTCCAGCTTTTTGCTTAATATTACTATAATTATTCTACATTTTGATAATATTTCCCTGCTAATATTTCAAGCAACATAGTTGCCTAATATTTCAGATTTTACTTTTCTTTCTTTTTTCCTTCTTTCTTATTTTTCTGTCTTCCTGTTTCTTTTCTCATTGTGGGATATTTTGATGTCACTCTAACACTCCCAGAATTACCAATATAATTAAGCCTTGAATTGGAGGGAAGAGTCAATATTCAGCTGGCCAGAATTAACAATAGAGTTTTTTGGTGGACCCAGATTGGAATAGAGAGACATCGAGAAGAATAAAGGAAGGCTTAGAAAAATTTGAAGCCTTTTTTTGGTCTGGAAGTGTGGAGAGGCAAGGACAGCTGATCATTCCTCTGTCACTCTTTGGATCTATCAGGTTTTATCCCAACATCTGACTCCCCAGTTTAATTTAATAAAAAACAATATAAGTAATTGCTTTATCTGGCACTCCACTTCTTTTGTTCAATGAGAGGCACATATGATATAGTGTCTGGTCCTGCTTTCTTAGATTGTACTGTTATGTCTTGCTTACCTCAGACTCTATTGTTAAGGCTGACCTCAGACAGCAAGTTTTAGAATCTTTGAAACAAAGGAATTTCATCATTATCTTTATTTGAGACTGTGATCTAGACTTTGCAAACCTGGAATGGCAAATACCTTGGAAAGGAAAGTGGCTCTTTGAGATATCCTCTGAAATAACAAACCTGATGCCACAAAACTAAAAGGCATGGAATTAAACAGAAAGGATATGCAACACAATACATCTTAAAGTCCAAGCTGAAAGATATAGACACAGTAATGTTCCCATAACCTCAGAGTGCATTGGTGAGTCCTAAAGACATTTGGCTATCCTCAAAATGCATTTAGACTTATGAATTTGTTTTTGGAGAATTCTACAGTTTTCAAACTGATTCCATTAGGCAAAAGTTCCTGTCTTTTGACATAAAACAGAGGAGTGTTACTGCCTTCCTAGACACTTCCTTTAGTACATAGAATATTCTGTAGGATCACAGGAAATAGAGAAATGCTTTCTGTATCTCTAGAGAAGTGTGTGATAAATCCTGAAAATCTGTAAGGGGAGACTGACAATTTAGTGGGCAGACAGTCCTGGAAATGTAGCCAAGTGCACTGAAGGGGACTGCCATCACTATGGACAATACTGCTTCATCTAAAAGCCCCGTCCTTGATAATCCTGTAAAGGAAGCCCCAGGTACTCTGAGCTGAAGTTCCATCCACTGAAATGATTAGGCACAGAGTAAGTACATGAAGAGTCCCAGCACTTAAACCTGATGCACATTTTGATCAAGTAGTACACGGGAGTTCTCAACACCTAGGAAGAACCTGTTCTTAGTGTCATAGGTAACTTTCTAAGCAAGTGTTCTGTTAAATTCAAGTACACAACCAGATATCCATTATCATATTATCCTCTGTTGCACATTGCATTTGAGTTTATAAGATTTAGAGTTAGGTACAAAAGTGAATTAAAATAAACTCAGTTTGGGAAGGAAGAAGTATTTTTTTCCTAATTGACATGACTTTGAATAAAAAGTACAAAGCAATTTTTTAAATGCAAAAGAAGTATGTTTAGCAAGACTTCAGACAAAATGTCAGCAGACAAAGCTGATTATTATCCTATGCTTAAATCAAATTATTAGAAATATAATTAAAACTTTTAAAACAGGATTACAAATATGAAATAACAATGGGGAAAGTTAGAAAGAGTTGTCTCCCACTCTACACTTAGCCAGCGGTTAAAATAAGTAAATTTGGTTTTCTCAAAGATCTTAAAGCTTCCTTGTCCTAGATTTTTCACACTAAAGAGTCTAACTTATGCATGAGTCCATAGATTCCCTCCTCTGTAACTTCAGGAAAATCTACATCATTACACATCTTTAGTGTGGTCACATTAAGTCATTTAGTCAAGAACATTTTTTGAAAACATAGCTCAAAGTGGGTATTTGAGACGTTGCAATAAGAATGAGACAAGATCACATAGTCCGTCTTTCAGAAAGCACACATTTTTCTCTCAAGATCACTACTGCCATCATTCTCAGAAAAGTATAGAAGAATGTAGAATTAATATCATAGAAAACTAATTTTATATGACTTGCCTATGGCATCCTCATTGACCATCTGCCCTTCACTGCTTTGAGATGAGTTTTTGCCAGAGTCCAAATAAAACTAAGAACATGCAATGTTTGTTTTTGTGTGTGTGTTACTTATTTCTCTTAACACAATGATTCGCAAGTTCATTCATGTTACTGCAAATTACAGGATAACACTTTTAAGGGCAAGTCATCAAATAGGTAGGTAGTGAAACAGACAGACAAAGTTACACACATGTACCAAATTTCATTTACACATTTATATACTAACAGACATTTATGTTGACTTTATGATGTACTAATCTGACTAATGGTTGTGATGAATATGGGAGTGAAGATATCTCTTTAGTATTCTGATTTCATTTTCCATGGATGTATAAGCAGAAGTGACATTGCTGTATCACATAGTAATATTTTGTTTTAGGAATTTCTCTATTGATTTTCTTAATGACCATCAACTTACATTGTCATAGGTTGTACACAAGGGTTGTCATAATTCCATAACCTTAACAACACTTACCTTGCATTCTTGCATCTAGTTGATAATAGAAACTCTTATAAATGAGAGATTATATGGTTGTATATAGCCTATTGGTTTCTTAAGGGATAGTCATGTTGAATATATATTCATATATATATATATATATATATATATATATATATATATATATATTCTCACTTACTACACACACACACACACACACACACACACAAGAAATGTCTATGTAACTTCTTTATCTGTGTTGGTTTTTGCTTCTTTTTCGTTTTTTGAAGGAAGTTTCTTTTGTAAATTAGGCTGGCCTAGAACTCAAACAGTAGCCTACATGGAGGAGTCCTTGAGCACCAGATCTTTTTTCTACATGCCAAGTACTGGAAATGAAAGCACACCCAGCTTTACATGATATTTTGTTTGGACTATTTGTTTCCTTGATCTTGAATTTAATTTTTTATATATTTTGACATCAATTCTAATCCAAATATTTCTCCCCTTTTGAAAATGCTGTCTCTATTCATTTTCTATTTAGAAGCTTCTAAATTTGATGCAATACCATTTATCTTGATTTGGTTTTGTTTTATGTATTGTTTGTAGATCAAGTATATTCAAAGAGTCATTGCCAAGTCAACACCGTGGATATTTTTGTCTATGTATATTTCTAGAAGTTTTAGAGGTTAGCTTTTCACTTTAGGCCTCTAATCATTTTAATTTGATATTTTGAACCCAGTACACAATCCTTCTACATGTAGGTATCTAGCTTTCTCAATACAACTTATTGAAAAAAAATGGCCCTTTATACATTATGTATTCTTGGCATCATTACTGAAAATCAATTCTAGATCTTAGTATTCTATGCAATGTTTTGTTGATAAGGAATGCCTGGATGTATTCTTGTGCTTGATATTCTGTTCTACCAATCTATGGAACTTTATGTTAGTATGCTAGTGCCATACTGTGAGATCCCACTAATTTCGTGTTTATATACTGAATTCAGATAGTGTTGCCTCCTGCCTTGTCATTTCTGCACCACAATTGTCTCATGTAATTTAAGATCTTTTGAATCTCCATATCAAGTTTAGGGTTGTTTTCTGACAAAAAGTCATAGTAGGGAGCTCGAGACATGGCTCAGTGGGCAAACACTGCTCTTGCAGAGGATCTGAGTTTGGTTCTCCCATATCCAACAGTTTATTAGTGACTGTAACTCCAGCTCCAGGAAATCTTATGCCATCTTCTGGCCTCTACAAGCACCTGCACTCATATGCATATGTGTGCAAACACACACAAACACACACACACACACACTCACAACACAAAAACACACAGAGAAAAACATAAAAAAACTTTAACATCTTATAAATTTCATGTTGACTGGCTTTCTAGACTACTTAATACTTGTGTATTAAGAAATGAAACTTTTCCTGTTCAGGAACATGGGGTATAGTATGGTATTTATTTTCATTTTCTTTAAATGTTTTCCCTTTGAATCTATCAAGATGCTTGTATAATTTTGTTCTTTATTATATTAATGCATATTTATCATTTGTACATATTTAACCATTCTTACATTCTAAGTATACACCTCAGAAGGTGTGTGAATAATCCTGTTAATGTGTTGTGGAATTGTGAATGCTAAGTTGTGCAGAGGATGTTTGTATCTGTGTTTATCACAGGTACTGGTTTATTGTTTTACTTACTTGTGTTATGCTTATCTGAATTAGGTATTGGAGTAATGCTGGCAAATACATTGGGAAGGATTTCATTCTTTACTAATTTGGAGATGATGATGGCCATAACAGTGACCATAATCATGATTTTGTTTTCACATCCTGTTAGAACTAAACAATGAGATAAGTATGAAGCCAGAATTAGCACTGGCTTATAAAATTATTTGGAAGCATTTTTTGTCTTCAATGTTTTTAAAATTTTAATATTGTTATAAATTCCTTATATGTTAGGATGAGTTCAAAGATGAAGGCAGCAGGTCCTGGGTTCTTCCCTGAAGGCAGTTTTGACATTTACTCAGCCTCTTGACTCATTTCTAGTCTGTTTAGATTTTTTCTTTTAATTTCTGTTTAATCAGGTTATATGTTTATAGAAACATATTTATTCTGTATTACCCACTTTACTATTATATAATTGCACATATTAGACTCTTTTCCTCCAGGTTTATATGAAATAAGTGCAGATTCTGTTGTTTTATATTTATATTTTGAGTCTTTTTTTTCTAGCAATAATTTCAACAATTTTTTTTTCAAAAAAGGTACCTCAGTTTTGGTGATCATTTCTATGTTTTTGTTGTTGTTTTTTGTTTTGTTTTGTTTTCTAGTTTATATTCCATTGATTTCTATTCTAATATTTGTTGTTACCTCCTTGACACTAATTTCAAGCTAACTTTGATATATTTCCTATTTTTCTTTCAAGAAGGGGTTTCTCTGTGTAGTCTTGGCTATCCTGAAACTTACTCTCTAGACCAGGCTGGCCTTAAACTCATAGAAATATGCCTTCCTCTGTCTTACAAGTGCTGTGATTAATGATGTGTGCCACCACCCCATGTCCATTACTTTTGAGATACAGAATTGTGGAGCTTGAGATTTTTTTTTTTTCTTCAAGACTACTCTAAGAACTTAAACTGTTTTTCTAAATCAAATAAATTTTGATGTGTTATATTTCTATTTTCCTCTAATAATAATAGCAGCTGTTATTGTTGTTATCTTTAGGCCTGGGGAGGAGGATGCACAATAAAGAGAACTGGCTACTCTTTCAGAGAATCCAGATTCAGTTCCCATCACCTAAATTGGACAGCTCACAAATGCCTGTAACTCCAGTTCCAGGGACTCAACCAGCACCCTCTTCTGCCCTCTGCAGACCTCTGTATTCATATGATGCACATGCATATTTATTTACTCAGCAACAAACACATGTACATAAAATAAAATAAATAAGTAAATAATCTTTTAATGACAGTTTTAAAATTCTTTGGGAATTTATTTTCATTCATGGTTTCTCAGCAGAGTGCTGCTTAATCTCCACATATTTGTGGATTTTTCTGTCTCTTTCTTCTCATTGATTTCCAGTTTCATCCCACTGTTTGGAAAGTGTGCTGGTATGGTTTCAATCTGCTTGAATTTCAATCTTCTTAAATTTGTTAAGAGTACATTTATGACCCCCCAAAAAACAAAATCTGTGTTATAGAAATTTTTTATGGACTTGAAAAGAATGATGTTCTGTTGCTTCTAGATGCAATATTTTGGTCATGCCCAAAGCTGGATGATCTGTCTGTTATTGATTATGAGACACTAAAGTAACATTATTTTATTATTATTATTATTAATATTATTGTTGCTGTTATTATTATTATTATTATTATTAATTTTTGTCTAAGATACCATTTAGAGGGTAAATAACATATGATCCTTAAAATAATTATTATTTCTTTATTTCATTCAGTGAACAAAACACTGTAGACACTAAGAGATGGAAGAACTGAATTTAAAAATCATGATTGTACTTTTGTAGCCTAATGTATGGTAATAACTGGGTTATGCCAAGATGCTTAAGGATTTCTGTAAAATATATAGGATAGTAGAAACATTTTTAGTGAAATCCAATTATGAATGATGTTTCATTTCAGTTCTACTTCAAACCTGATATTCTACATAAAATAATTCAATTAACAAATTAAAAGCAGCTTTCAGAAGTTCTCTATAAGATAATATGGTTTAGGCATGATAAATCATTGTGAGTACAATATAAATGTAGTGAAATAAAAGGAAAAGAATGAATTTGAAATAGTAATCTTGATAAGTATCCATCAGGTTGGTTAATACATTACAGAATATTAATATGTAACAATGAGGATGGTAGATTTTATAAAAATTAAATAATAAAAGGAATGTTTCATGTTAATATTTTTCAAATTATTTTCTAAAATTATATTTTCAAAATTTGAGTTACTTACTTTCATAGATAGCACCTTCTGTTGATTTGTATGCAGTTAAGTAACAATGTCATGTTTCCTAGAGGAGGAGCTACCTAAGTATAAAATTTTAGTGACATTTCTATAAAGCATATGTTCTAAATTTAAACTGAAGACATTTAATATATCAAACTAATTTCAATGGACTTTGTTTCAGGAATATTCATATAATTCACTATTTTTAAAATGAGCCTTAGTTAATAAACGTTAGAACATTTCAACTGGTAAATAAAAGCTCAATTTTAATGTCTTTCATCTAGTTTCAGAAATAGCTAATATTTATAATTTGAGTTGCTCTTCTTTTGGATATCCTGGGTTACTGATATCATGGGGTGGCGTATCAGATGAGCGATTTAAAACTTAGTTGCTTTGGGGCTGAAAAGATTGCTTAGCAGTTAGAGCACTGGCTGCTCCTTCAGAGAACCTCGGTTTAGTTACCAATACCTACATGGTAGCTCACAACCTTCTGTAACTCCAATTTCAAGGGATACCATGTCCTTTACTGGCCTCCTTAGACACCAGATATCCTTGTGATACACACACACACACACACACACACACACACACACACGCAGGCAGAACAGCCATACACATAAAAAATAATAAAATAAAGTACAATAGAATAAATTGTTGTTCTTTAGATACATTAGACATCAGTTATGTACTAGAACAGTTTTGCAATAAACTTCTACTATATTTACTGTTATTTTCATAAAATGTTTCTACCTCTATATTTGAATGTTTCAGGATGACTTTTCATGCATTTGAAGCAGAAAAAATACATATATTTCTATAAATATATTAAAGACTTTAGAAAAGTATATTTTGGACACAAGTAATACACAGACATAATTTTTAAAAATATTCCATACAGTGGCCAGAGTAGGGGGTGTAATCCATAACAAATTAGTTACAATTATTGCATAAGGAAAACATTGTTAAGAAAATACAAGTTTGGGGAGTTAAATTGTGAAGTGTTCCTGTTGGAAATAAAGAATGTGTATTGTGTGTGTTTGTGAACATGACGACTTTATGTATATTGAATCACAACTAGAATATATTGTCACACAAGTATTTTTTATTCCAATATACCTTCAATTGCTCTTTGTAATAATCTTCCACAAAATTTTTAATCAGTTTTTTAAAATAAGTTGAAAGAGGGACATAGAAAGCTTCTAAGAGAACCACTTCCCTAACACTGCCCACCCCAGTCAAAAAAAAAATCGCAGCCTAGACAGGAAACCATAGAAGAGAACTTTTTAAAATTGTGATAAGGATACTGAAGTTCTCCACAACTGATGGCTTCTGGAGGGAGTGTGGGTGGGGAAGGACTCAGTTGTTTTTAAGGGACTGACTACTAGAAGTTTGACCATGCTCCAATAACTATACGGGAACACAAATTGGACTTGCATTTTTTGTTTCTCCCCCTCCTCCTCCTCCTCCTCCTCCTCCTCCTCCTCCTCCTCCTCCTCCTCCTCCTCTTTCTTCTTTTTTGAAGGAGGTCACCTGCACAGCTTTTGACTTAGGATTTAGCTTAGCACTAAACGCCAACTGTAGATAATTTCTATGTTTATTTTGAAATTCTTTGAATCTTGACTCTTGCTGTTTTGATTGGATTGGTAGAAGAAGAAAATGGACACTTGATTGGTTCAACAATTATACATAACTCTATTTAAAATTTCCAACTAAGAAAACTAAAACTATGTACAAAAATATGAAAAGTACCCTGTGAGGAATATTAAGCATACAGTAATATGTTTATTGTGTACACAAGGAAGACATTTATATATGTCATACAATGCACTCTGGTAGTTTTTATAGAACTATTATTTATAATAAAAGGATATTCAAAAATGTGTATGATTTTGAAATTGACCCCTAGAAGTTGGTATGCCTTTTCTGTAATGATCTGAGCATTACACTTCAATATCATCTAACATTATGAAATGTTTTAATATGTAACATATGTAATATGCAATCTACCTTTATAGCTTAATACATGGCATTTTGAAATATAAAAGAACTTTATATTATTTCTACCTTCTGATTTTCAGACACAAACTGAAACTGCCAATTTAATGTTTGCTTCTAACCACTGAGTTCAGACATATTTTCCTTTGATATGAGTGTAATTGATATTGTGGAATCTCTATGAAAGCTCATACCCTTTTACTCACATCTTTTCACAATGTATACTATATTATATGGTGCCCCACCTCTATATCACTGCGTATCAGTAATAGTCCAACTTTACTTTCTAGAAACATTATCATCATGTGTCCTTAGCTGTATAATTTACTTTTGTCTTTTGCTTTTAAGTTCACCACATATTAAGAAAAGATTTAAAAACTAGCAAGTCAGCAAGAATAGCATTAAAAATATAAAGAGAAATAGCCCTATCAAAGGCCTCCCAACAATATGCTTATTCTAGTTTTTCTTTCTGCTCCTTTGACAGAACACACTGACCAAAAGCAGCTTAGAGAAATAATGGGCTTATTGGTTTTGTACCTTGAGGTCACAATACATCATTGAAGGAAATCAAGGTAAGAACAAACACAGGGATATAAAGACATCATGGAAAATCTGTGTCTTCTGGCTCACACTGGGTCTCACAGGCAATCTCATGCTTAGCTAACTTTCTTATATAGCCTAGGACAACCTGCCTAGGTGCAGATACTGGGCTGGGTCCTCTTAAATCAGTGATCATTCAGGACAATGACTACATTCTAATCTTATCTAGGAAATTCCTTAATTGAAGTTTCTCCCATCAGATGACTCTAAGCTATGTCAAATTAATAAAGCTATGTAGGAAAGTGTTGCATTGCTTTTTATCCTGTCTGAATAAGCAGCACAGAACTAGCATGGCCAATTAATTACAAATATCTTCTCATTCTCTAAAAATATGATCTTATTATAAAGTATTGGTTTTAACAGCAGACAATGAATTGTATCTCTGGAAATATAGTGGCTCTTAGTGAGGATTTGCTGGTAATGGCTATTTATTCAAATTACTGATGATGAAATGTAAAGGCCAATAAAGAGAGTAATTATAGCAATTGTATTAGTTTCGTGAAAGCTCAAACAAACCAAATACTTAATGTTTTAAAAACACACACATTTAATGTGGAATAATTGCCTTGATGGATAATCTTGTGTCAAATTGAGTGAATGAGAAGCACATGGGGCATTAGTAAAACATGCCCCAGGATGTGGCTCTGAGGTTCAGACAGGATTAACTAAGTACAAAGGACTCACTCTGAAAGTGGGCAGCAACATCCAGCAGGCTAGGGTTCCAGACAGAATAGAGGGTAAAAAGAGATAGCCTGGAATGCAGGCATTTTCTCTTTTTATGCTTCCTTGTTGCTATAAAATGAATTGCGCTCTCTCTCTCTCTCTCTCTCTCTCTCTCTCTCTCTCTCTCTCTATCCATTGTCTCTTTGTCTTTTTCTATGACATGATGGACAGAAACCTACAAAAACAAGAACTAAAATAAAAATTCATACCTTCAAGTTTTTTATCTTAAAGATTGGTAACAATTACATTAGAAAGAACCCACTGCCCAGGATAAAAAAGAAGTTATTGCCACCAACAGGTTTGAAGGTTCTGCATTCTTACTCAAACAAATGGCACAATTCCATTCCCTAATGTGTTACTGACGTCCTGGTTTGGTTAATTGTTTGATGATCAGAACCAGACGCAGCTCCTCAGGTCTCTCCATTTCTGGCTTTGTGGCATCTTCTCTATTTTCAAAGCAAGCAGTCAGGATAAATGCCTGTCACACACCACCCTTGGTCTTCCTGTCACACACACCACCCCACCTTTCATCTTGTGCCTTGTTTCTTTGGAACATTCCTCATACTCTTCTGTATATAAGAGGCATGATTTCAGAATGGATTCACCTGGGTACTCTAGAAAACTCTCCCCATCTCAAGAATTACCATCTCAATCTTATCACAATATCCCTCTCAGCAAATAACCTAACACATCCCCAGGCTCCACAGATTAACTGGTGAATCATTTTCGGATACCAAAATTATGGTTGCCGTAGCAATGATAATATAAAACACTAACACTGCACTTTCACACAGTCATGTTACAAGCATTTTATATGTGAACTAATTCCTTGCAGCAACTTTAAATAAAATATTACTATGACATCAAAGTTACAAATGATAAATCAGAGCCTTTGCCAGAAGTTACTCAATGGGGAAGTCAAGTGGCTTTCACATAATTAAGTTTAAATGAACCTGCCTCAAATCTAGGCATCAGGCAGTTTCCTCTTTCCAATTATTTTACTATCCTGCTTTATAAGGAATCAATATATAGCTTTTAATGGAATGATAAGTAAAAAGGGCTACTTCTGTTATTTATTCATTCTAGAATTTTTCAAGAAATTAAAATAAAATTTAACAAGCACAGAATTTACAAACATATTCCTTTCCCAAAATAAAAAGAAATATTTCTCCTCTCGGTTTTCAAATAGATATGTAATTGCCATCTTTTACCTTAAAAGCATCCATGGCAATTTCAACTATTATTGAAAATCAAAACCATTGATCATGTAGGAACCAGTGAGAATGCTCAAATATGCCTTGAACAACTAAATGTCTTTTTAAATGGTAGAAACTTCCTAGAGAAATGAATGTTGGTTTACATGGGACTAGAAACACAGAAAGCAAGAATGGTAGAATAACTCACATGTTCAGACTTCTCCTGCATAGCTATTGGCCATTCAGCTCTTTATTAAACCAATCAGAAGGTGCTTTAGGCAAATGCACATCTTCACAATGTACAAAAGAAGATTATCCTGTAGTCAGAAGATTTTCTGTGTCCTGCCTGGCCATGGTCAGGACAAATCTCTCACCCACACTCCAGCAGCCTCTCCTGGCTTTCCAAGGGTTGGGAAAAATCGCTCCCACTTGTGTCCCCCAAGTAAGCATTCAGAGACTTATATTAATTATAACTGCATTGTCATTGTCATAGCTCAGGCTTATTACTGACTAGCTCTTATACTTAAATTAACCCATAATTCCTATCTATGTTTAGCCACATGGCTTGGTACCTTTTCTCAGTTTTGTCTTGTCATCTTCCTTCCTCTGTGTCTGCCTGGCAACTCCTGACTCAGCCTTCCTCTTCCTAGAATTCTCTTCTTCTGCTGGCCCCACCTATACTTCCTACCTGGCTACTGGCCAATCAGCATTTTAGTAAACCAGTGTACAAGGGCATTATCCCACAGCATTATCCCACAACACCATAGGGGTCAAGGACACCACAAGAAAACTCACAAAACCAACTAACTTGGGCTCATAGGGACCCACAGAAACAGAACCAACAATCAGGGAGCCTGCATGGAACTGACATAGGTCCTCTGCATATATGTTACAGTTGTGTAGCTTAGTCTTCTTGTGGGACTCCTAACAGTGGAAGTAGGGACTGTCTCAGACTCTTTTACCTGCTTTTGAGACCCTTTTCCTCATACTGGGTTGCCTTGTCCAACCTTAATTTGAGGGGAGGTGCCCGGTCTTACTGCAACTTGATATACCTTGTCTGGTTGATATCCATTGGAGGTCTGCCCTTTTCTGAAGAGAAAAAGAAGAGTGATTGGTAGAAAAGGGAAGTTGTGTGTGTGTGGGGGGGCTGATTGAGAGGAGAGGAGGGAGGGGAAACTGTAGTTGGGATGTAAAAAATTAAAAACTCTATTTTATGAATTCTCTGAGAATTTCATATTATGACCTTGATCATATTCACCCCAATTCCTCCCTGTAACTCCTCTCATATCCAGCCCCACCTCTCTACTGCACTCAACTTCATGTCCGTTTGTGTGTGTGTGTGTGTGTGTGTGTGTGTGTGTGTGTGTGTGTGCTTGTGCATGTTTGTTCTTTAAACAAGCCATGAACTCCAATTTGTGCTGCCCATATAATTCTGGTGTGGGGTGGTCATCTGGAGCATGATTAACCCACTTCAGTGACAATCTTTTAAAGAAAATTGACTATCTCTCTCCCTAAAGCTTCCAACTGTTCTCAGTTGTTGCTCCTCAGCTAGTCTGGGAGCTCATGAACTCCTTCAGACTCCATGCTAGAATGCTGAGTAGCTTGATATTGTCCTAGCAACCAAAGCCAAGGAAGTTCATGAGTGTAACCACCCTGGCATCTCCAGAAGACTGTTTTGTGTTTGTCCTCCACTCCCTCTGACCCTTACAGTCTTTCTGCCTCCTTTTCTGCAGTGTTTCCAGAGCCTTGTGGAGGAGGTGAAATATGGATGTCCCTTTGTGGCTTGTACTCCACAGTACACCCTGAAACAAAACAACCAAACCCCACCTGACCAATGGTTCTGACAGCTGCATCAGTTGAAAGTCTGTTCTACTCTCTAGGACTCCAGCAGTGATAGAGATGCCAAGAGATGTGGAAATCCCCAATGCCAGCTGGCCTAACCCAGAGTCCTCTGTCATCCTTAAAAGCCTCTTTAAATATGTCCTGAAATACAGTACTCACAGAATTGTCTTATGTGTGGTATTAAATACTATAACCAAATAGGCATATTAAAATAATGGATGGCTAATACACAGAAAATAAAATCCAATACTTTCAAGGTTAATGGTGACACATCCCACATCTTAGCTTCTGTCACTACCATAAGAAAAACATGCCTGAAGGCATTCCAACTGTTTACCTATAAATTGCAATAAAAAGTCCATTACATAGACCAGAGTACACTCATGAAAATCAATGAAGTCAATACAACTTTAAAAATAATCTTGTTTACAAATCCACTTACATTGCAGTATATGAAGCCTATATTCTCACTGGTATATAACTAGATTTTAGTTATTAGGTTACCAGCTAAATAAACTAAATAGTTTGTAGATGAATATATTTACAAGTGTGAAATCTTTTATTATTTTCTAAGTTGAAAGAATGTCTCTTTCTTGAGGCCCCTGTCCTTTCTATTAATGAATAGAATGTAGGAAAGAGGATGTCTTAAAGGAGAAAGGAAAAAGAAACATAAGTTAAATGGTTAGCATCTTGATTTAGCAATGCAGACTGCACAGCCCTTGCTTGCATATAAGTCTCAGTTTCCCTAAACCATTTCTATATTCTTGTATTAAGTGACTCTCAGTCAACATGGGTTTGCTTCCCAAGAGAGACTGTCTTTTTCCAAGGCATGGACAAATATTTAAAACGTTAGTGTAGAATCTTTCTAGGAAATAAATTCCTATTTTATTTTTTTATTATTAATTACATTAAGGTTTGTAAATATTTAAAATATCTTTGTGTAAATAACAGGTTTTTCCTTGTATTCCACTTCTGAAGGCTGCTCCAACCATCTTTATAGCAGTGTCAAAAAGTCTGTTTGCTTTAAGACATTATCTTTAACTCTTTAAAATATGGTCATCATTTGCTTCAGAAAAATAAAGAAAAATCTTTTTAGGTCTGCATATACATAAAGAACAATAGTTTTCATTAGTCGTTCTTACAGTATGTCTTGGGAGTAAACTGGCTGCAGTTCCTAACTAGAGATTGTAAATCTCTTGATAGTCTCCTTCTCTTTCTTAGAGAAATCTCACACGGTATGGGTCTGAATATGAGCAAAAACTGAAAGGTCAGTTATTAGCAAGGGATAAGCACCATGATGTTATTTTGTCTCTTAAGATAACTAAAATGGGTCATGTGCTACTCTGAAGCGGATATAGTGCATCTTGGCGTGTGAAGAAAGTGAAATTAAAGGTCAGATTGTCTTTGGGGATGGTGAAAAAGCAACTTGGTCTAAGAGGTCATGTTCTATTTCATGGCCCAGCCTGTCTACAAAGACAGGTTCCCAAAGGCATAGCTAACTCATCTTCAGAATCAAAGAGAACCTTTTAAACAGAGCACCAAGTCCTGGGTGTTCTAAGATGTGTCTCTTGCATTTAAGACAAAGGAGTTAATCCTACATCAGTCACATAATTGTGTGACTATGGACATTTTTCTGCTATTATGGGTTTCAATTGTAGAAAAGCAGAGGTTTGGGTCACTGACTATTTCTAAACCAGTAAACAGAGACATTTCTATTTTCCCTATTTACCGTCTTGAGTGCAGAACTTACATGGGTCATCCGCTTCCAAAGGAACAGATGGACACCTAAAATCATTCTAGTTTTTATCACAGAGCTGACATAAGATTACCATCCATAAGTTTACTCTATGAATCTTATCTTATGTTGTAAATTCTACCAGCCTAAATTTCAGTAATTATACGCCAGTTAATTAGAGAACTATGCAGATCTATTAGGGATAGCTTATCAGACACAGGCTCCCAATTTAGACTGATACATAGAGATTAGTAAAAGAAGAAGGGTATGGGATAAAGAACTTTGAGTTTAAGGAAAGAGCTCCTCAGTTAGAACTTGGGAAATGTAGAGGAAAGTTAGTTTTACCAGAAGCAAGAGATGAGTTGTTAAGAAATAACTATTTTAAAAATGGTATTTGAGATGTGAAGAAAATATAATAAATGAACCAGGTATTTAGAAGTAAGGTACTCCAATGCTTGCAATCCTATCATTTGGGAGAATGAGATAAGAATATTATCCTAAATACAAGGCAAGTCTAAGGTGTTCTGTACAGAAAAAGACATTATCACTCACATGAAGGGGTATCCTACAGATGGGAAAAATTTCACCATCTATATTTCTGATAGACCATTGGGATCTAGAATGTACAAAGAATTTAAAAAAATAAATTAAACTTGGGACAAAGAGCTGGAAGGACACTTCTTGAATGATGAAACTCTAGAGACTCAGAAATACTTTATTTATTTATTTATTTATTTATTTATTTATTTATTTATTTATTTTGGTTTTTCGAGACAGGGTTTCTCTATGTAGCTTTACGCCTTTCCTGGAACTCACTTAGTAGCCCAGGCCTGCCTCGAACTCACAGAGATCCTCCTGCCTCTGCCTCCCAAGTACTGGGATTAAAGGCGTGCGCCACCACCGCCCGGCCAGAAATACTTTTTAAACTTTGCAACATTCTTAGCCATTAGGAAAATACAAATCAAAATGAATTTGAGATTTCATTTTATTCTTGTCATAATGCCTAATAATTTTAGAAAATGACAATATAGCTGACATGGATTTGAAAAGAGGAGAACACTTATTCACTTTCTTGTACCTGTGTTGGACAAGTGTCCCAAGAATTGTGTTCTGTTTAGTATATTTCCTTCTTTCTAGGCCAGGGGCCTCTACTGCAACACTTAATGTGAGGCTTTTGAATACTTCTACAATTCCTAGAATCCCAAGATAACATCATTGGGTAGCTCATGTTGTCTCCCATGTATGTTAGAATTGAGGAAACTTACCACAGTGTTGAGATCTGTACAAACAGGATCTTTCTTCAGATTATCAAAACTCATTAAGTGAGGCTGGGGAGATGGTTTGGTTGTTTATGATTTCCACACAAGCATGAGACACTGAGTTTGGATATACTTGTAACCTACTGTTGGGTGGGCAAAGACAGGGGGATTCTTGAAACTTGTTGGACAATAAGTCTGAATAGACTGATGAGCTCCAGGATCAGTGAAAAACTATGTCTCAAAACAAACAAACAAATAAGGGGAAAGTTTTCGAGGAAGATACTGAACAATGGCGTCTGGCTTCCATATAAGCATATACACATAAACACACACACCCACACATTCAAGTGCACCCACAGGCACACTCACATTTGAATATACACATATGTAATATACCATATTCATACAAAGAAAAAACAAAATCTACAAAATATTAATAAACCATTAGAGAGATACAACTGTGAATTCAAGTCACCCCCTAGAGATTCAGAGTTCTACTATAGAGCAGTGAATGGCACCAAAGTTTGGTCCATATACTGACCACAGGCTCAAGGCTCCTGTGTGTGAGGAGTCCCATCTTGTCATTCCAGTGTGAAGCTCCATATTTTGATCCCTCTTCTGAACTCAGCTTCAATGTTTCAGTCTTTCTTAGTTGTTGAGCTACCTGACTCCCCAGGTACAGGAAAAGTGGGACTGTTTGATTCCCTGTGCTTCAGAGCCTAGGCTCAGCCCATGTTGCCTACACATTTTGACCTGTCAGCTGCAGGCCTCTCTAAGCTGTCTCATCCCGAGGCGGCAGCAGATTACAATACAACTTCCCTACTTTCACTGTTTCCTTGTCTCTGACCCTTAGTGTAGCCTAGTTTAAACATTGAGTTCCCTTTCATGATGCCACCCAGCCACCACATGGAGTGACAAGATGGGACTCCTCGCTACTGATTCTTCTACCTGAGGAATCATTGTTGTATCATGGGCTATGGGTTTATTCTGAGGGAAGGGATGACTAGTCTACTGCTGGGGATGTCTTTCTGTTACTGTGAATGTGTGTTGCTCTGATTTGGTTGATAAATAAAATGCTGATTGGCCAGTAGCCAGGCAGGAAGTGTAATATAGGAGAGATAAGCAGAGAGGAGAATTCTAGGAACAGGAAGGCTGAGTCAGGAGATGCCAGTCTGCCGTCCAGGGAGCAGCATGTTATGTTACAAGGTAAAGCCATGGAACATGTGGCAACATATAGATTAACAGAAATGGGCTGAGTTTAAATGTAAGAGCTAGTCAGTGGTAGGCCTGAGCTAATGGCCGAGCAGTTTTAATTAATATAAGCCTCTGTGCGTTTACTTGGGTCCAAGCAACTGCAGGGCTGCAGGAGCCAGGCAGGACCAGGAAATTTTTAGCTACAGTCTACCTTTTGATGGTGTCTTCTATCTCCCTTCCTCTGCACAAGAGCCACCTAGATGGAGTTTCAGGAAGCTTGGCTTACTCTTCTTCATTGCTTCACTGATGCTTTTTTCAAGACTTTGAAGTGTCCTACTTTGGTGAATCACTCAAGCTCCCTTTCCTCCCTCCAGAATAGTGGCTGTTTATAATTACCTTGACATTCCTCATTCACCAAGCCACACAGTCACTGCTTGTTGTCTACCACTTCCCTAGACAGAAATCTCAAAAGTATTTGTTATATCATAATTAATATATGTGATCCACACTGACCGTTGTGTTTGTACTTTTCATCATTTTGTGTTCACTTAAACTTAGTTTAGGTGATCTGGGTATAGTTGCTGTATCGCTCATTTTAGGTCTAAAAATTCCATTTCCTCCCTTTATCATATTCTCTGTTGAAATTGTTTCTCTATTACCTCATTGTGAACTGTCATTATTGTTTTTCCTCTAAATAGAATAGTCTCTGCTTATTAAATGAAGCAATTATTCATTCACTTTGATGTAATTATATAGTGAGGTTTACGACTCCTGTCTTATTATTGTCTTTGAGTTGCCTGATTTATTCCTTCCTTTATGGTTTATTTTGGAGCTTGATGACAGTCTTTTTAATTTTTATTTATTTATCTATAGATTTCTGGGTGTTTTGCCTGCATGTACCAGGTATGATTCCTGGTGCCCACAGAGTCCATAAAAGGGCTTCAGATTCCCATGGAATGGGAGTTACAGAAGTTGTAAACCCCATGTAAGTTCTGAGAATTGAACCTGTGTCCTCTGGAAGAGCACCCATTGCTTTAAACCATTGGGACATCTCTTTGTCCCCTGGCTAAAAGATTTTATGTGCTTAGTAAAATTTCTCTTCTGAGTTTTTGGTCATACACTTTTACTAAATGTTTTGAATCATCTCTGTAGGTTAACATCCTCCCCTATAGCCAATCCTGCCATTTGACCTTGTGGTCCTCCTGTCCTGTAAACTGCAATATTTTGCAATGTTTTGAGCAACAACCATGACCTCTACTCTATGTATGCTAGGAACACTCTTCCTTTTGTGACCACTCAGGTTGTTCTTGGGAGGTCCCAGATGTCCTTTTTTGAGAAACAGTCACAATTGGTTGAGAACTAGTGCTCCAGGAATACTATGCAATGGTAAAGAAAAAGATATCATATAGTGAAGGACAATATAGTACCTCTGCATGTCATAATGTATAAGAATCATACATTAATAAAATTACTCAATATCAGATGTTATTCTACCATTTGTTTTATATGTAAAATACCATGAGTATAAAACCATACAAATTTCAGTTAATTTTGCTCAAAATACACATTTTTTTCTTTAAAACTTAAGTGATGGATCATCCCCCATGTTTGCCCACATATTTAACACTTCTATTGCTCTCCTGGTCTTCTTAAAAATACCAGCTTCAGTTTGGTGTCTTAAGAACTTTAATGAAGGTTTTTTTTTTTTTTTATACTACCAATATACTGCTTATCATTTCTGTACACTTTAGATACAAGATGCCTTTTGTGCATCCCAAGTTCTGCGTGGGCTGTGAACTTTGGGGATTTATGGATACTCCATTGCCTCCCACTATTCATAACTAATAATAGGAAGCCAGTAGTCAGCTATAGTCATCAAGTCTGCAAAGTGTCTATTTTTCTTACTGATTTTAAGATTTTTCTCATTCTTTACATTTTAGCCAATGAACTCTGTCAAGACTCAGCTTTTGTAATCCTACCAAAGGACTTTTTTTTGGATGTGTGCTTTTCACCAATACCAAAACATTTTTTTATATTGAAAATATGTTAATTTTTTTAATATTTCAAAGTTATTTTTTATTTGTTTATTTTTTTATTTTACATACCATCCCCAGTTCCCCCTCCCTCCCTTCTCCTGCCCCTCCCCATACCCCCCCATCCCACCCCCAACTACTCCTCAGAGGGATAAGGCTCCCTTTGGTAGTCAACAAAGTCTGGCATACCAAGTTGAGGCAGGGCCTAGGCCTTCCCCCCTCCATCAAGGCTAAGCAAGATATCCCACCATAGGGGATGGGTTCCAAAAAGCCAGTTCATGCACCTGGTATAACTTCTGATCCCACTGCTAGGGCTCCACCAAAACATTTTTATCCATTAACTTTCCAAAAATTTTCTCCTTATTTTATCCAGGCTTTCTCCCCTGAGCCACCATTACACATATGTCTGATTGATTGCTATACTCTAACCAATCATCATGACTCCTTTATATTTATTTTTTCTTTTTGACTTTTAATACTTTTTTCTTACTAATACTTAGGTGGGAAAATTCTGTTACTTTACTTCATCTTCATGAGTTCTCTTCTTCAGCTTGATGGTTGATAAGGGTAGTTAGTGAAGGTCTTGGGTCCAGCAATTTACTTTCATCCTTCTCTTTTCACTTTCACCATTTTTATGTGGGATTATGTGTCTTTCACCGTGAATCTGTAAGTCACATCTTTGAACATGTGCTTCAGTATTTCAAAATATTTGTTGGAGAACCAACACCTTAGTGTCTTGATAAAGGAGTACTTCTTTTCTTTGACTACAGGTCATAAAGCAAATATGAATATATGTTGAATTTTGTTTACAATAATTATACAGATTCAGGATGTTGACACTTTTTCTTAAAGAATATTCATTCATTTTATCCTATAATGTTCTTAAAGCTCTCCTGGGCTTTTTGCAGCTAATATGCTTTGTTTTATTCTTAGTTATATCCTAGTTAGTTTGGTATTGAATTTAGTCCTAGCATATGGAATGTATGGTTGTGTGTGCTGCTCTTCCTTAAACGTGATTTTTCTGAGGCCTCTTCTGAATTCAAAGTGCTAATTGATACATTTTCACCATGATTGTAATGGAACTTGATATCAATATTGTCTGATTTCAGCACCAAATTTTGTCTTTCAACCCATTGGCACTTTATTGTAATTGTCCTGACAGGATTGGAGACATTTTAAAAGGCACTTGTGTCACTGTCTTTATTATTAGACAAATAAAAAAAGAAAATTAATCTCCTCCAGTATTTTCATGCTGGGAGGAAAAAACAAAAAACAAAAACATGAGATCCTGGTACTAGCAAATGAGAAAGCTTGTCTCCCTAAAAGAGACTTCACATCATTTTGATAACTTGTCAGATGAACTCATAGAAGAGTTTGAAGTCCAGACAACGATGGGTCGATGGTGGGTACGTTGATCATATCTTGACCAGAACTGCTTAGTTATACATGCCTCTAACCCCATACTTAAATCTAAGTCTATACTCTATAGACATATGTGGTGATGAATGTACTCTTTGTTTCTCTTCCTACGTGTGGGCATACAAATATATCTCCACTTTTGTTTTTTGCTGTTTATCGATAGAATTGGCCTATTAAGAATGTGTGGCCAAACCTAGCTACCAAGGCCCAACTCTGAGTCTAATCATTCTGCTAACAATATTAGATCTCTTGTGTGGGTCAGTGAGATGACTCACCAGATGAAAGTACCTACACACAAACCAGATAACCTGGGTTTTGTGTCCTGATCCCACAAGGGGGCAGGAGAGAACCTACTCCCAATAGTTGTCTGACCTTCAAATAAATGAGCCAGCACACACAGAGAATACAATATTTAAAAAAGGGGGGGATTTTAATAGATCCCTTGTGTGATATATAGAAAGCTTAGCTTGTATTTGAAAGCTCATAGTGAACAGTCTTATAAAGTCTGGGGAGTCCCTTTTGAGGAACTCCTTCTGCTTTATGATTATGCCTTTAGAAGCTCAAATGTTCCAGCTATTGTGGACCTGAGTCTTTCTTTGATCTACAAGAACACCACTGGATATTCAGGCTTTATGTCTCTGTGTCATAGCAGAATGCTACCATCATGCAGAGAATTGGGTGATGGGAGGATACTTTGTGTGTTTTTCCTGAACTCACCATTTTATACTACTGAAGAACATTTGCCTCATATCCTAATTGGTCTTAAAGTCATTTACAGCACACCAGCATGTGAGGTAATGGACAGGGAAGTCAAACCTTCTGTGTCAATATTAAGCAAGATCTCCTCTTTGTTTTCTTAAGACTGAATGTATTGGGCCTATGAAATAAACCTAAATAGTAGAAAAGTCACATGCAGTAAAGATATAAGTTGTGTATTTTCTTTATAATTTTTTAAAATCTTATTTTATTTCTGTATGCATATAGGTATAATTGCTTGCATGTATGTCTGTGCACCCCATGTGTGCAGTACTCTTGAAGTCCAGAAGAGGGTATCAGATTCCCTAGGACAGAAGTGACAGGTAGCTAATCTGTTAACCTATATGTAGATAGAGGGAATTGAACCTGGATCCTCTTGCAGAACAGCCAATCTTCTTAACCACAGAGCCCTCTCTCCAGTCCCTTTCTGTAATTAAAATTTTTTTCCATTACATTAATTAATTAATTAATTAATTAATTAATTAATTAATTTATTTATTTATTTATTTATTTATGTGTCTGTGTGAACATGTGTGTGGGTATGCACATGCCATAGAGCATGTAGACACTAGAGGACAACCTACAATATTGGTTCTATCAACACTTAAGTCCAAGAGATCCAGTTCAGGTCATCAGGCTTTGTGGCATCCACTGGTACCAGGTAGGATATCTTGTTAGCCTCAGTAAATTTCCTACTTACAAATGCTAATACTAATAAATCAATCTGGCTCACATCATTTGTTTTATCTGTACTAAAAATCATTAACCATAAGAAAAGAGAACAGAAAAGTGGTACAGACATGTTCATTAGCTTTCAGAAAGTTGTTGACTAAGTACAACAGCTTAGGAAAAGAGAGTGGTGCACAGCAAAGCACATTGTGATGCCACATACCCCTTCATATTAATGCACATATGAAACAATTCAACTAAAGTATAAATAATATTGATTACAACGGTGATTGTGATGAGAGCATGACTAATGTGTAGAGGAATCTGGATGGGTGGATTAACTTTCAACATCCTATAACAGATTAGTATGACTGTGTCAGATAATGCTTAAATGCATGTTTCAAACTATTACCTAGGAAGAATTAAAACATTCACAACAACTATGTGTCTATGTGTGTGTGAGAGTGTGTGAGTGTGTGTGTTTTTGTGTGTGTGTGTGAGGGTGTATGTGTGTGTGTGTATCTGTGTCTGTCTGCTTGTAAAAGTGTGAAGTGATTGAAAAGCCAGTTATTCTGATCTTATGTTGACATTGGAAGTGCCCATAAATATATACAATGGCATGCCAATTAAAATATATAATGATAATAATAATGAGTAAGAAAATTCTAGTGTACCAAATGACAGATATTTATCTGCATTAACTAGAGTGGTAAATATGATCATAATTCCTATACTTATGAAGAATAAAGCAAGAGCACAAGAAGTTTAGAGACCATCTCAAAATAACAAAGCTAGAATCATTGTGTTCTTAGAAGATTCTTATTAAAATAATAAACTTTTGTCAACTTCTGTTGTCTACTTATTTTCAAAGTTTGTTCTAAGAATTGTGAACTCATTCCCTGACTGTTCTTTTGATTGTTTTTACAATTAACACCTTGTTAACTGTGGACAGGTGTTTCCCAATAGGGGACTTGTTTCCAACCAGGTGTTAATGAAAAGAAACAAGAAAGTTAGGTTAATAAGACACAGGAAAACTGTCATGTAGCTGAAACAGGGCTGTAAATTGGCTTGTTCTGTCAAGGGAGAAATATACTTTTGTTGAAAAATCATTCCGAGTTTCCTGCCAATTTTCAAGTGCCTTTTGTAATTCTTTGAATTTGATTTTAGTAATTAACATAAAATTTGCTGAGCTAATTGATGTAAATATAGCTTTGATTATTGATTTAGTATGAAAATGAGTGCTTTGTGAACCCTTGTGTGAATATTCATTGCTAATAATTTACTTTGGAAACAAATGTTACAATGGGAATGTAGGGTGGAACAGCACACATATCAACAATATTTGTTTCAAAATTGCTCTTGCATAGACTAAACATGTTTCATCAGTTTATTATACTTCTCTTTTTCTTTTTTTTTATTTCTTTATTTTCTGTGTTTGACTGTTTTGACTGTATGAATGTCCATACCACATGTGTAAAGTACCCTCTAAGGCCAGAAGATGGATGCCCTGGAGTTAGCAATGTTTGTGATCCACTCTATGGGTGCTAGGGATAGAACTAGGATCCTTTACAAAAGCAACGAGTGCTCTTAACCACTGAACCATCTCTCCAGTCCTTCAATCTTTCATTTTGTAGTAATCTACTTATAGAGTACAGCCTGTAATGAAATAAAGGGAAAATGATAGTTAAGATTCTGTGAAGACTTTGTACTTCTATCCCTTTGATCTATTCAAATACAGTTCTGCATGTAAGAGGGAAATTGGAACATACTTTTGACAAACATAGATGCAACAAGAATGTATACTACTTCTCCTAAGCCAACTTGACCTGAGTTTAAATGTAAGAATTATAGTACCTTATATAATTTTTAAATAATAAAGTATCATTGTATGCTTATATGATTAATACACATAAATATCTTTGACTTGAGAGAAGGTTTATGACATTGAGTTTATAGATGACATTTGGGGAAAATGACATTTTACATCTCAAAGATACAATATACTTAATTTAATACAATTCTCCCTGCTTTCATGATTTCTCTGCTTTTATTCAAATTTTATGTATATTGTTGGCTTTAAATTTTATTTTTACTCTACCACCTCAGACTCACCCTCCTGTGTACTGGAGTTAAGAGTGGGAACTCTCACTCAAACCTGTTCTGCTAAGATGTTTCAATAATGCCACTCTTTTATTTAAAAAAAATTATTTTAAACCTTAATCTTAATTATGTGCATGTGCATTTGTCCATGTGGAAGTGGATATGGGCAAATACACTGGTACCTGTGGAGGCCCTAAGAGAGCTTATGACCCCATGAAGCTGGTATTACAGGTGGTTGCAAGCCTGATCGTGTAAGTGCCAGGAACTGAACTTGGGGGTCTCTGAAAGAATGGTATGAGTTTGTAACCATGGAGCAACCCCCTTAGTCCCACCATTGCTTTCTTACTTAGTCCAGCATTATTCATTTGTATTTATCTATTTAGTTAGTTAGTTGTGTGTATATGCACATGAATTAGCCCATGCATGTGCCTCATATTGGTCATGTCATTGTCAAAGGATTTACTGTTGACAGTACCAGTGCTGTGCCCAGACATTTTCAGTAAATCTGTTATTACGTGTAATAAACTAACCAATAACTTTCTTTGATTATCTGGAAAGTAATTATTATCATTACTGATCAATAAAAACACTTTTCTTATTTGTTAAATAGTTTTGATTAGCCAGAACCTCAATAGCAATGTTGGAATTATGTTCCATTAAGATTATTTCAATTTTTATTTCATTTATTTGTCACTCATGAAATATGGTCTCACTAGGAACCCAGGCTTGAGCCAAAGCTGCTGAGTAACCTAGGCTACCCAGGAACTCTTAATCTGGCTATTGCAGTTTTCCAAATGCTGGGTTGACTGGTGTGTGCCACATTGTGCCATCATGTATAGTTCCTGTTCTTAATTTTAGTGGCAATATTTTATGGTTGATAGTGTATGGTTGCTGTATGTTAATAGTGAAAAGCTATTATCAGATGAAACAAATTCCAATTCATTTATACTTTGCTAAGATACTGTGCCAAAATGTGGGTAGAAACATGTCCTTTGTTTTTCCTACAACATTGTGTTTTCAACTATCATCTACCAATACTGTAAAGTGTATTAATAGATTTTTAAATGTAGAAACTTTTCTAGTCAGTCGAAATTGCTTTTTATGCAATGTTGTATAAATTTGGTGGTATTTTCACAAACATTTTTGCTTAATATTCATAATATTTGCTTAATATTCATAATATTTACCCTGTAATTTATCCTAATATTAGCATATTAGGATCAATCCCTTTAAATGAATATGGTGGCTCTTTAGCTTTACAGTAACCTGACAAAAATTATAATTTGCTAAACATCTATATCCTTAAATCAATATAACTTGTAAATGAATTACCTGAGATTGATGACAAATATAGTTATATTCAAATGTATGGTTATTGAAGATCTCTGATTTCCTAGTTTGGGGGATATTTTACAATAATTTAAATTTTTTATCTTATCTATTTTGTATTTTGTAGAGGTGTTGTTTTAAACAATACTGGAAAAGTTAGAGGCAAGTAACATGCATGATAACATGTTACGATGGTAACATGTCTGATAATGTATATAAAATCATCCTTAAGAATAAGTAGGTATACTGTTCTATAGCATTGTTGGATACTTATATCTCACTATAATCTATTATATACCTTATAAACTTAAAATAGAGAAATTCAAGACTCCCAGAAGAGAAATGATAAATGGAAATGTTAATTACCCTACTTTGATCAATATTCATTTTTATAGTTATTAAAATAACAAGTTCTGCCACTGTTTACATATACTTTTCATGAATTGATCAAAATATTTGTACAAATGCTTATGGAGAGGAAAATGTTAACTTCCTTGATGTGATCCTTGAATACTATAAGTATGTTTTAAACTCTAAGTAATAAATATATACAATTATGATAATAATTTTAAAAGCACATGTATTCCCATTAATCTTAGTTTCATAGTTTTGTCTAATGAAACTAATTCTTGATATTTATGCATTGCTTAAATGAACATTTTCCCCTTTACTTTTTATATGGTTTATGCTTGTTAAAATACTATGCAATTTTCTAACATGATAATCTTTTTTTAAATGGTTCCAAGTTATATTCTTTTTTTTTTTTTTACATTTTTTCTCATTTCTTTTTACACTAACCACAGTTTCCTCTCCCTCCTCTCCTTCCATTCCCTCCCCTAACTCCCATCTACCCCGTCCCCATCCACTCTTTGTACTTCTCCATTCAGAAAGGAGCAGGCCTCCCATGGGCTTGAACAAAGCATGACACATCAAGTTGACATAGGACCTAGCTCCTCCCCCTGCATAAAAACTGGTCAAGGAAATCCAGCATAGAGAACATGTTTCCAAAAGTTAGCTAAGTACCAGGGACAGGTCCTGATCTCACTGGTAGGTGCCTTACAAACAGACGAAACTACACAACTGTCATGCATGAGAAGGACCTAGGTCAGTCTCATGCAGGCTCTCTAACTGTTGGTCCAGAGTCCGTGAGCTCCCTTGAGTTCAGGTCAGCTATCTCTGTGGGTTCTGCTTGGCTGTGGATTTCTGCATCTGCTTCTATCAGTTACTGGGTAAAGGCTGATGACAGTTAGGGTAGTAACCAATCTGATTATAGTAGTTGGCCAGTTCAGGCACCCTCTTCACTACTGCTAGAAATCTTAGCTTGGGTCATCCTTGTAGATTCCTGGGAGTTTCTCTGGTACCAGGTTTCTCTCTAACTCTGAAATGCCCCCATCCCATCAAGATGTCTCTTTAATTACTCTTCCTCTCAGTCCCACACCCAACCTGCCTCCTGCCCCCAGCCCACCAAACCCATTCCTCCCTTACATACCCTGCCACATGTTTACCCAGGAGATCTCTTCTATTTCCCCTTCCCAGGGAAATCCATGCATCTCTCTTGTTATCTAGCCTCTCTAGGCCTGTAGAATGTAGATTGGATATCCTATACTTTACTCCTAATATACACTTATGAGTGAGTACATACCATGTTTGTCTTTCTAGGTCTGAGTTATCTCACTTTTCATTGTAAACATACAGCAACCATCACACTATCAAACGTAAAATATTACCACTAAAAATTAAGAACAGGAACTGTAGATGTAACCAACTGTCTTATGAAATAAGAAACAGAGAACCAATGTAAAAGAGAAAGCCAAGAGGTCAGAGCTCAGAGCTAAAACCTTACCCTTCCTCCTGCGATGGTCCTACCTCTCCGAAAAAGACCTACTTCCTGTGTGTTTGTCTTTAAATAGTCTTTCTGTTCTGCCTATTTCATTGGTTGTAAACCCAAACATGTGACTGCCTCGTCACTGCCTGTAAGTACCGCCCTCCAGGTCTTAAAGGCATATGTCTCCAATGCTGGCTGTATCCTTGAACACACAGAGATCTACCTAGCTCTGTCTACTTACCAAGTGCTGGGATTAAAGGCGTACACCACCACCGCCACGCTCTTGCTATGGCTCTAATAGCTCTGACCCCCAGGCAACTTTATTTATTAACATACAATTAAAATCACATTTCAGTACAAATAAAATACCACCATATTTCCCCTTTTCTATTTTAATAAAAAGAAAAAAGCAAAAGGTTATAACTAACATAAGAAAAACTATATACAAAAGTACAATAACTATATACAATATATTCAAGTAATAAATAACTAAAAAATGTCTAGTCCACTTGTATTTGACAACTTAGAGAAAATAATTCCATTATCTATCCTATTTTGGTAAGTCCAAAATATATCTAATTCACTTTCTATCCTAATTAATCTTCAACTATAACTAACTACCCTCCAACTATAACTAACTAATCTTCAACTATAACTAATCTTCAACTCCTCAGAGACCCAAGAAGAAAATAATATTAGCTAACAAAAATAAAAACAGGAAGTGTATGTAAGCAACTTCCAAAAAATTTGTGAGTTGATGGAAACATCCAGCTGCATGGACAGTCACCTGAGGTTTCTCCACAGTGTTGGGGCATCATCTTCAGCCTATAGGCTTAGCATATCTGACAGACTCATTTGTGAAGTAGGATGTACACAAGGTCAACAGTTCAACCTCACATTGGGTGAGAGCAGTCCATGTACCAGAAACACCTGAATTCCACTAGTGTCCTGTCATGATTCAGGATTTTAAATTCTGGAAATTGTTGATGGTTTTTTTAATTCAGGTGTCCATTCTTCTTGGCTTTGTATATATGGCTTCATCTCAGCATCCCCTTCTTCTCCACATCCCTCTATTAAATGCCAGTCTACTATTGAGAGGCATGAGCTTAGTTACTCTTCAAGAATAACTGTTTCAGCTGCTGTTCCATTGCACAACAGAAGCATCAGCCCACTGCCTGTTCAGCTGCCTTCGAAGAAAAGGGCATTGTACCTTTTCCAGATTTCGAAGGCCACTTCAGGATGGTGCCATATTGTCCTGGCCTCAGAAGATGCCTTTTGATAAAGCCATATCCACACTTGTTTTGTCAAGAATCAGTAGTCCTTTGTTTCATGTTCTGTCTGTCCATTTTGTCCTGTTGATTCGAGGATACTTTGTTGTCCAGTGGCTAACTTTTGCCACAATGAAAGTTAGCTCCATACGCAGTTTCTTCAATGCCCATATTTTCTCTGAAGTAGATTGGTACTGCCAGGAGCCGACATGTCTCAAAAAAGAAAAAATTCTAAGTTATTAAAACAATTATTTTAAATGCCATATTCTGTAGATCTCTGAAGGGTTTGAAGATGACCTGTCTATCTAAAATATATCTGCTCAATTTTTAAAATATATCCAATATGACTACAAGTTCTATTGTAATGTCTAACTACTAACATTCATTTCTTTATATCCTAATAGTTGGTAATAATAACATTCAAGGATCAGAAAATTGCATTACATTGTTAAATGAACAGTATAAGTACAATTAGAAAAATACATATATCATTTTCTAACAATATCAATTTCACTATATATAATTTGTATACAATATAAACAATACAATCCAATGTAAAATTTAAAACTAGTAATTGTCTTTTTCTTTTCTTTCTTTCCTTTTTTTTAAAAAAAACAAGAACCTTAAATCTAATCTCCTTTGCTTATCCTTTTTCGTAACCCTTGACAACAATTTGTAACCAACCCCCCTAAACAATAAAAATTATCCCAGACTCAAAACCCATTAAAAAGACCAAAAAACCACCCGCCCCACACCACCTCTTTGGGAATGTGGGTGTCGTATTCTTAAAATTGCTTCCTGCTGGGTATGGGTGAAGTTATCTTTATCCTGAAAGAAAAATTTTAGGTTAATTATCAAGTTCTAGGAAAGGTAACTATATCTTTCATTATCCAGTCTGTGTATAATGCCAAAGTTCAGGGTTTATCTCAAGTCCTTATTCAAGTAGTCTTTGAGACTGGATCATCTCAGCTAGTCATCTCAAAATTGCTCTGAGCACCTTGTAGTTTAAAGCTGATCTGTAGATGATGTTTGTCAGCTTAATGATATTATTATTGTCCACGTGGAATTGTTGTTGTTGTGGGACCCCATCTTCTTCCTGGAGACTTCAGTTGAAGCTGGGCCTGGCTGTGATTTCCTGCAGAAAACTGATAAGAGACTCGAACACAAAGACATATATATGCAGCTAATTGAAGCTTTTTTTTCTAGAATTAGTTAGTACTCTATATGACCATTCATATCTTAACAAAGTTTAAAATGTATATATGTATATATATATACATATAAATCTTGTAAATTTTGATATAAAATTCATACTTTAAGAAAAGTTTAAAGAATCAGAATAGAATCAAAGAGTTGAGATTAGTGATAGAATAGTCCCTTAATTAATTTGGCTTTTGTCCTGTCCCATAGCAGAAGATGGCTCTTTTATTCTGGCATGATACAGGGAGTTTGCATTTTCCTTTTAACAACATGCTTGAGTTTAAAGAAGGAGAGACCCATTCTCCAACTCCAAAGTCAGCTTTAAATTTTAATTGAACGGGGACTATTAGAAGACCAATAGTGTTAAATCTTTAGAGAAAAGCAGAAACAAACATTTAGGAAGACATAAAATTTTTTAGATAATATATACCCTTACGGCATTTCACTCTGTTTCCTGGGATAGATGATTTATCCCTTTTCTTCAGTTGTCTCATTTGTCCAGTGTTCTTCAGTTTCCTTAACCTTCATTCTCCTAAAAGACAAAAATGAAAACCTTTCCCCAAGACTAATTTTGGGGATATTCCTTTTTGGCAAGTTATTATCTGATTAAATGAAAAGGCATGTGTTACTGGTATAAGTTAGTTTAAATTGGATGTTCATGCTGGTTGATGAACTATCACCTCCTCTAATTAAGAGGTTTCTCTTGTTCAAATCGAACCTTTATCAATTTTGGTGGTACCCACAGCTTATCTTCTCCTGTAGAAACAAAAGCAAAACCTCGTCCCCAATGTAATACATACCCTGGTTTCCATTCTGAGGTCAGCACATCCTTAAAGTATATAGGCTGATTTAATTCTGTAGTTTTTTCTACTATCCAATGTCTCTCTGCAGCTGTTGTTCCTTTCTTGTTGGAATTGAGAAAATTCAAAGTTAATAGAGCATTATGCAGTCTATTTCTGGGGGGTTTAGTACCCCTTTCTGTTTATTTAGCATATCCTTTAGAGTTCTGTTTGATCTTTCTATAACTGCTTGACCTGTAGGATTATGTGGTATACCTGTAATATGCTTTATATTATAATAAGCAAAAAACTGTTTCATTTTAACAGAGACATATGATGGAGCATTGTCAGTTTTAATTTGTGCAGGTATACCCATGAATGCCATAACTTCTAGCAAATGAGTGATTACAGAATCAGCTTTTACAGAACTCTAAGGAGTTGCCAATTGAAATCCTGAATAAGTATCGATGGTGTGGTGTACATATTTCAATTTTCCAAATTCTGCAAAGTGAAACACATCCATCTGCCATTCCTCTGAGTACCCTCTGGGTTACATCCTGCTGGTAATGGCGTTTGATTGTAGAAGGAACAAGTAGGACATTTCTTTACTATTTCTTTGGCTTTTTGCCAGGTAATGGAAAAATCCTTTTTTAAACATTTACTATTGACATGATGTTTTTTATGAAATTCTGAGGCCTCCAGCACAATTACTATCAATAATTTATCAGTCTCATCATTGCCTTGTGCTAGAGGGCCTGGCAGACCAGTATGGGATAGGATTTGAGTTATATATAAAGGATGACTACTTTTCCTGATTGTATCTTGTAATTGAATAAATAGTGAAGTTAATTCTGAAGCATCAGGGATAATTTCTGCAGTCTCAATATGTAATACTACTCTTTCAGCATACTGAGAGTCAGTTACTATGTTGAGAGGTTCTGAAAAATGCATTAATACCAACAGAATAGCATACAATTCTGATTTTTGAACTGAATTATAAGGTCTTTGAACGGCTTTACTTAAATTTTCTGATTTGTAACCTGCCTTCCCTTGTTTGTTGGCATCTGTATAAAATGTACAAACTCCAGATATGGGTTTTTCCCATACAATTCCAGGCAAGATCCAATCAGCTCTCTTTATAAGATCAATTCTATTGCTTTTGGGATATTTGCTGTAAATTTCTCCCAAAAAATTACTGCAAGCTCTTTGCCAAAGTTCACTTTCTGTCCATAATTTTTCAGTGTCCTTCTTAGTTAAAGGTACAATGATTTCTGCTGGGTCTATTCCTGCTAATTGACGAAGTCTCAATTTTCCTTTCCAAATCAAGTCAGAGATTTTTTCCACATAAGTTTTTAATTTTTTATTTGGTTTATTTGGTAAAAATATCCATTCCAATATAATATCTTCCCTCTGCATTAATATTCCAGTAGGAGAATGCCTAGAAGGTAAAATAACGAAAATGCAATCCAGCTTTGGATCAGTACGATCCACATGCCCTTCATGTACTTTCTTTTCTACCAAGGCCAATTCTTTCTCTGCTTCAGGTGATAAATCTCTTGGACTATTTAAGTCCTTGTCACCTTCTAAGGTTTTGAACAAATTATTCAGTTCATCATTTTTTACCCCAACAATAGTTCGTAGATGAGAAATATCTCCAAATAATCTTTGAAAGTCATTAAGAGTCTGTAGTCTATCTCTCCTAATTTGCACCTTTTAGGGTCTAATTTTTTGTAGCTCTATTTTATATCCTAAATAATTAATAGAATCTCCTCTTTGTATCTTTTCAGGAGCAATTTGTAATCCCCAGCAAGGCAAATTTTTCTTTACTTCTTCAAACAATCTTTCTAAAGTATCTGCGTTTGAGTCAGCTAGTAAAATATCATCCATATAATGATAAATTATAGATTTAGGAAATTTTTTTTATATCACTTCCAATGGCTGTTGTACAAAATATTGGCACAGAGTTGGGCTATTCAACATTCCCTGTGGGAGGACCCTCCATTGAAATCTTTTAACTGGTTGAGAATTACTATAAGTAGGCACTGTGAAAGCAAAACTTTCTCTGTCTTTTTCTTCTAAGGGTATTGAAAAGAAACAGTCTTTTAAATCAATAACTATGAGAGACCATCCTTTTGGTAACAGAGTAGGCAAAGGAATTCCAGATTGTAAAGAGGGCCCTGTTTGTCAGGGCAGGCCTGAGTTGTTTGTAGCACCGGCTTTAAGCAAGTAGCTCAGGGTTAGTCCTGCCTGATGCCAAGTCGACCTGGACCCAGGCTAGGGAGCCAGCTGCCCTTGCAGGAAACTGGACCTGCCGCCAAGCCAAGCAGGTTTTAATGGATTCTTGTCACGTTGGACACCAAATGTAGATGTAACCAACTGACTTATTAAATAAGAAACACAGAACCAATGTAAAAGAGAAAGCCAAGAGGTCAGAGCTCAGAGCTAAAACCTTACCCTTCCTCCTACGATGGTCCTACCTCTTCAAAAGAACCTACTTCCTGTGTGTTTGTCTTTAAATAGTCTTTCTTATCTGCCTTCTCATTGGTTGTAAACCCAAACATGTGACTGCCTCGTCACTGCCTATAAGTACAGCCCTCCAGGTCTTAAAGGCATATGTCTCCAATGCCAGCTGTATCCTTGAACACACAGAGATCTACCTAGCTCTGTCTACCAAGTGTTGGGATTAAAGGTGTGCGCCACGACCGCCAAGCTCTTGCTATGGTTCTAATAGCTCTGACCCCCAGGCAACTTTATTTATTAACATACAATTAAAATCACATTTCAGTACAAATAAAATACCACCATAAGGAACTATACATGATGGCACAGTGTGGCACACACCTGTCAACCCAGCATTTGGAAACTGCAACAGCCAGATTAAGAGTTCCTAGGTAGCCTGGGTTACTCAGCAGCTTTGGCTCAAGCCTGGGTTCTTAGTGAGACCATATTTCATGAGAGACAAAAAAATGAAATAAAAAATTGAAATAATCTTAACAGAACATAATTCCAACTTAGCTATTGAGGTTCTGGTTAATCAAAACTATTTTACAAACAAGAAAAGTATTTCTATTAAATAGTAATGATAATAATTACTTTCCAGATAATCAAAGAAAGTTATTGGTTAGTTTATTACACGTAATAACAGATTTACTGAAAATGTCTGGGCCAGCACTGATACTGTCAACAGTAAATCCTTTGACAATGACATGAACACCATGAAACATGCATGTACACACACACACACACACACACACACACACACACACACAAGTAAGTAAATAAATGCAAAATTAATAAAGCTGGACTAAGAAAGAAAGAACCCTATTTAGAGTGTTCAACAATTATTTTGTTATTTTTTAAAAATAAGCTTACTTTCTTATCTTTTTTCTCATTATCAGAGAAATTCAGAGGCAAGCAAGTAAAATCTAGACAGATTGAAGATCACAGTATTCCATAACTTAAAAAAAAAACCAATTTGTTTGTCAAGAGAGCTAGAGATCCCATCGCCTTTCCATCATAGAGTAGGAATGCATTGGTTGCTGAGACCTAGGCAAGCAGTATTGATCTTTCATTAAATAGCTAGCATAGTCTCTAAACCAGTGTGCTCATTCCGCCACTCTCCGGTGTCTTTCCAGAACAATCAAATGCAAAGGATTTGATAAACTATTTTATCATTGCCTCTGCTCTCACAGCTAAAGACTGAGGTATATGATGATTGCATAATAAGCATAGAAATGATATGCTTAAATTGTCAAAATCAATTTTAAACTTGAGTATATGTATATATTGTAATGCTCAATTCCTCTAAACAGACATATTAGAAGGTCTTTAATGCTCTGAAGAAAAATAAACTACTTGACTCCAATTACCATATTGAAAATGTTCTTGCAAAGTTTTAATTCCCTGTCATTTTTCTTCCATTTGTCTGAAGTTGCTATTCAGAATTTTAAATAATTCATTTACATAAGAATCATTTTCTGAGCTCCTGATAGTGTGAATATTTTCATGCAGATTAAAGTGTACTCAGATAAAAACTCCAGGAAAGAAGGAAAACATATTCCCAGAAGCCAGAATCAGATTATAGATCTAATAAACTGCAGTGAATTCATATGTGTGGCGATGAAGAGATGTGAAGATGTTATTGAGGGGGATGTAATTTAGGTAAATGTTCAACTGTGTGTGTCTATTTTCCTTTCTGGAGACTACAAAAATGATTCATATATTTCTCTAAATTAATACGTATTGAGTAAATCTTCTAAGTTAAGGTTGCAAAGATCATTGCATAAAAATATAGATTGAAATATGGATTATGACTGGAAAATGCAAAATGATTTCTTTTTTTTCTAATGTGTTCATAGTCACACAGAAGAAAATTGTAATGAATCTGGAAACAAGAAACAAACTATTCCACCCACTTTGAGCACTTTGGATTTTCTAATGAAGGGAATAGCTCTTGCTGAGCTGCTCAGAAAACCCAATAAAGCTTTTATTAAAATGAGCAGAACCAGAAAAGGCAAGTTTAAAGTAAATTTTCTTTATAGTTTAATAAGCCCCCTTTCTTCATAAAAAATACTGAAGTCTTTCATTAAAAAATCAATAAGACACTCGGAGAAGGAGTTTTGCAAAACATCTATTAATTAGGTTTTGAAGGATACTACATAGCTGGCAGAAACCATTAATGGAAAAGAGATGCTATTTGAGAATAGTTTTTAAAGGAGTAACGGTTTAACTATGTAACTGTTGGAAATAAGATTTGGAGCTGAATATTTGAAGACAACAGTCATGAGTAACAATGTGTGAACCTACCCTAGCCAAAGCCAGAGGTTCTGTATACAGCCATTTCATTCATGAGCTAGGGGAGAGTTTTCCAGTTTGACCAGCAGAGCATTAACAGCAGTCTTGACCTAGTAAGACATACTCTCCAAGTGTTAAATCAGAATGTTCTTGTCTTCCACTATTGGGATGAACTATTCTAAAAGCTCCATATAACACTATCCAAGAGACAACAATCAAATTAAAATATGGCTTGTGAGTAAGAGCATTTGCTGCTCTTGCAGAGGATTCAAGTTTGGCTTCAAGCACCCACATGGAGACTCACAACCAACTGTAACTTCGGTTCCTGGGGATCTAACACCCTTTTCTGACTTCCATAGGCTTCTGCAGCATGTGGTGCACATACATACACTCAAAATCATATGCATAAAAGACATGATTTTTAAGTGGTAAGAATCTAGAGAATACTTCCATATCTAGAAGGAGAAAAAGATAAGGAATATTGTACTCTATAGCCCTGCCCAAAGCCATTAGTAATGATTGCCATTTCTGACTAAATAGATGCTCAGTGGCTAATCTAGCTGACAAGTATGTGTAGTTTACTTCTTTTTTTCATGTGTGAGATTAAAAAAAAAGCTAGTCCATCTGCATTTTTAGATACTATAATCTTAAATGTGGATCTGCATTTCATATGAGTTATAGGTATGTGAGCATCTTAAAAACACATAAGCTTGATATACCTGTGACTTTGTTAGGATAAATTTTCTATTCGGATTGAACCGCCAGTTTTAAAAGTCATTATATCACAGGTGGATTTTGTTTCTGAGTTATCTGCAGTGGATACAGTTCCTGGATGTTTCCCAGAATACTGTGACATGAACATTCCTGGCTCCATTGTTCATGTCTTCAACTGATGAGATGTTAATGAGACACCCCCCACTTTTGGCAGATCTTCCCATAATGACCCTCTTTGAGATGTGAAGGAGATTCCTGGCTAACATCTGATGTGTAGTCACAATCATCAAAAGATACATAGTGAGAATCAATGGCTTCTTCCTTTTTCTCAGGCTGTATCAATTATTTTGGCCTAAACTCAGTGAGTCCAAGAAATGAACAAGGCATACCCTTGACTTTGACATGTGTCTGCCCCATTCTCTGTCTTAGTTATTCTGGTAGATGACTCTCTCTTTCTCTCTTTTTCCCCTAAGGATATCAATGTGAATTTCTTGCTCGGTTTAGTACCCTTTAATGAATCAACCCTGAGATCTGACCAAATGACAAAGTGTCTGAAAAATGAAGTATAGCTTAAAGCGGCGGTGTGTGTCTGTGGGGGGTGGGGGGGTGGTGGGGGGGATTAGACATTATCAACCCTATATATGAGTAAATTTGAAGCAGAATGGCTAGCACTTTCTAAGACAGAAAGAGTTTGCAATTCAGGCGTGAGTCCAAACTGAGTTTTTGTTTTGTTTTGTTTTGTTTTTTAATGCAGTGTTGTTTTATGAAGAGAAAAATCAATGAAAACCTGCTTAATACAATGTTGTATTTCTATTCCATTGAAAGAACATGTTTTGTGTGTTATTATATTTACTGACAGACAGAAATCTTCTGAAGATTTAATGACTTTCTGGCAACACTACAAATGTTTTCCCACACCATTTTGGAATCTTGATGCTTTTCCCAGTAAATCTTAAGAGCAAGGATCCAGGCTGTCAGTGAACCTGAAGCATGTGACAAAAATAACACATGCCAGAAAAGCACTAAATCTGTGGCTTCAACAGGGGGGCTAACAAATCCCCAATAACTAAATTTAAAAAGAACAAAATCCCTCCTTGAAAGTAGAAAAAAAAGTTCCACTCACAAACTGGCAGCTTTGATAAGTTTTAAAGACTTTACAATGAAAACTTATAACCTGCACTCATTTAAAAGGATCAAGATATAATTGCATCCACACTGAAATGAAAATGTGCATGTTTTATAAGAAAGTATTAGCAGTACTATTAGCTTTATATGAAACCAACCAGGGGACCACAATAAAAAGATTTTATGTTATGGGAGGAATGTTTATATCGTCTCTTCTAACCCAAATTTACCCCTGAGGCTATCCCATCCAACTTGTTTGGAAACAAAGCAGTTTGTGGTAACTAGTACTAAAGTCATGAGTTAGGGCATTCACAGGGAAATTTTTGCCCATGTGAGAAGAGTCGCCCCCGTTCACCTGCCCTCACCACACATGGGCATTCCAGTTGCCCACATGTCAAGAAAGGCTTGAGAGTGAAACCCACCTTGTTAGTGTTGAGATTTCCCAGCACTCAGAATTGTGACAAATAAACTTTGGTTATTTAACCCACCTAGTTTTGACATTGGGTTATTGTAGTAGAGATAGTAGAGAGGACATACACAGTCCTTCATAAGTCTCCTTTGTGGCATTTGGATTCTTTGCAGTTAGTCAGTTTCTTGAACCTGTATAAAGGATCATAAAACTGGTATCTAAGTGTCATATGACAAGTCACTTAAAATATCACTCTCTCCCTAGCATTTAGTATCTATGTGACAAAATATATACATTAAAACATTCTTTATATGTCCACTTGACTGATCTATGAGATATTTAGATGGCAAGCTATTCCTGTGTTCTATGTTGGGACATGGGCCAGAGATTCTCATTTTCCTGGGAAGACTGAGTGAAGAAGAGCCCTCTCATTAGTAAGATATGTAATCCTCTGATTAGTGATGTCCTGGACAGAATAAAAAAGCAGAGCAAAAGTACATTTTTTTTCTGTTCATTGTAAAACATAATCTCACTCTACAGCTCATTTCTAATTTGTCAAAATATCATATCAGTGAAGTTAGTATGTGCGTGGTATTGATTGATTATACCTTGAAAAAAATCACAAAGCTGGTAATATGTTTCCTTCCACTGACTTTAACCATTATGTTAGTCAATGACACTAAGCTAAATAAAGTCCATCTACAAAAATATAAGAATAAGTAACTATAACATGAGCATGATCGAATAAGAGAAAATGGTCTAATTAATAAAATGTTTTGGATATTGCTTCTGAAAATAAAGAACATCTAGAAAAATACATCTCCAAACAAATTGATGTTTCCTCTGTACTTCTTTGTCACTATAGATGGGTATCATATGTTACCGTTGAACAAATGTCACATAGAAATACAGTTGTGAGCTCTACACTTCTTTGAGACAGCAACAGACAAACAGGGAAAAATGCACTCAGCATCAGTGCACCAAAGAAAGGTAGAACTTGGAAAATAAAAATGCTACTGGGAAATGTAATTTATGAAAATCGGTTTGTCCAACCCTGCTTCCTGACAAAGAGTGATGGCTCCTCTTGGGTTATCTGTTTGATATCATAAATTGCTTGACTCAGCTGCAGGTCTAGAAACACCTTCCAGGAAACAGATGGTGAATCACATATGAATCAAAGCTGTAGCCATTTTAAAAGGAAGGCAGTGCTGGGTGTCTGTTTACTAATGAGGACACTCCAATAGACATGCAGTTGTTTCTCCAGTAACATCTGAGTAAAGCTATTTTAAATTTGTGTAGTTGAGGGAAATTCTCCATTATTTTCTCCTTTATTAAACTCCACTCAAAGAGAAAAGTCTACCTTAGCATGCAAAGTAAAGAACTGCCCAATTACACTTGGCATTTATTAAAAGTGATCATTTTTATCAATAGTTCTTCAAGAAAATGCATTGTGCTTTTCATTGCACTGTATCATTGAAATAACTTGAAGAATGGTAATGCCAGAACTATAAGAGCCAGAGATCAGGGAGCATTGTCCGGACCTGACAAGACCGCTGTAGTCACAAACTCACAGCTGCTGTGGTTGCTTGCATAGGACATGCAGATCAGGCCAGTCAATATTCTAGCATGGAGCAGAGAGGGGTTCATGAGCCCCACCCCTAGCTGAGAAGCTGTTGGGAGTTGATGGTTTTGAGGGAAGAAAATCAGTTTTCTTTAATAATGTGGTCCTTGATAAGTTGACCATGATCCAACAAAAGATCCCATATCCAGAAATATGAACAGAAAATAAAAATGGGGCTCAGTGGGTATCTAAATCACAAAGAAACAACAACAACAACCAAATAAAACAAGAGTGGGTGAAGCTGGGAGAGGGTACAAAGTGAGGGGAGGGTCTAGGAAAATTTAGGAGGAAGAATGGGAGTGAATATAGTAAAAATACATAGTATAGCTTTTTCAAATATTAATAAAAGTAAGTGTTATTATTATTATAAAACAGAATAGCAACATGTTTGATTTTTGGTTCTTTGGTTTTTTGTTTTTTCTGGGTTTTGGTTTTTCAAGACAGGTTTCTCTATGTAACAGCCCTGGCTGTCCTGGAACTCGCTTTGAAGACCAGGCTGTCCTGGAACTCATAGGGATCCATCTACCTCTGCCTCTTGAGTGCTGGAATTAAAGGCATGAACTGCTAAACCTGGCTTTTGGGACTGGGAAATCAACCCAGTGACAAAACCTTCAACTTTACAATCTGTCCCGACTGCAAGACAAGCTGGGGCAATGGTGGCACAGAACTTGTGGGAACAGCCAACCCATGACTGGTTCTTGAGGCCCATGCCTAACATTACCTAGATGGCTAGGAACCAATGTCAGGATAGCCCAGAGATCCAGGATAGAGCCAAACACAACTGAGAGAAAAAAAAAGTCAAGGAAATGATTCTTTTTTTTTTTTTTTTTTTTTTTGTTTTGTTTTGTTTTTGTTTTGTTTTTCGAGACAGGGTTTCTCTGTGTAGCTTTGCGCCTTTCCTGGAACTCGCTTTGGAGACCAGGATGGCCTCGAACTCACAGAGATCCGCCTGCCTCTGCCTCCCGAGTGCTGGGATTAAAGGCGTGCGCCACCACCGCCCGGCAAAGGAAATGATTCTTAATGATGTTCTGCTATATTCAAAGACAAATACCTATTCTAATTGTCATCAGAGGGATGGGTGACATGCAGTAACTGATGGGAACAGATGCAGAGACCCACAGACAATCACTAGGCAGAGCCAGGGGAATCCTGCAGAAGAGGGAGAGGAAAGATTGTAGGAGCCAGAGGGGTCAAGGACACCACAAGAACAAGTCCAACAGTATCAACTAATCAGGGCTCATAGGGGCTCACAGAAACTGAAGCAATAAACACAGACCCTGTACGAGTCTGAGCTAGGTCCTCTTACAATTGTGTAGCTCGGTGTTCCTGTGAGACTCCCAACAGGAGTTGGGAATGGGGGTGTCTCTGACTCTTTTGCCTGCTCTAGGGATCCTTTTCCCACTGTGTTGCCACATTCAGCAACATCTGTTGTATTTTGTTAGGCCATGCTAGGTGGATATCTTTGAGAGGCATGCCCTCACTCCCCAAGGGAAACAGGGGAGCAGTTGATTTGAAAGAGATAGAAGGGGAGAGGTGGGAAGAACTGGGAGGAGTGGAGGCGGGGAAACTGATGTGTGAATGTAATGTATGAGAGAAGAATAACAGTTAGAAAAAGGAAAAAATAAAAAAGAATAGCGTCAAGGAGTGGGTCTTTGTGAATTTACATGATTAATCCTCAGGAACAATATTCTCCTATACTCACTTCAGAGCTAGCAACATTATTTTATAGAGATGACACAGCAGAGTTCCCTGGTGCTGATGGTTTAAACAAAAGAAGTATACAATTTCATGACTCTGAGGTCAAGAACTCCCATCTTGCTGTGCAGTCAGGCTCTTGCACTTGTGGACTCAGAGGGAATAACATTATGCTTTAGTCTTTGGTTCAGTGGTGATAGTCCTTGGCATCTCTGATTTATCCATGTATTATTGAAGCCTTTCCCTGTATGTGTTTTTTTTAGAATCAAATTGGTTCCTGCTTTCAAGGAGATGATCCTAGGGAGTTTGGACATAAAACATTTTTTTTTTAATTTAAATTTTAAAACCCATAGAAATGCTATATCCAAATAAGATCATATCTGGAGTACTAAGCATTAGGACTCAAACAAATATTTTGAGGAGCGATGTGCAATTCAACCCATACTGTCCTTTCTACTGTAAAACACAAAACTTTATTTTGAGAAGGAAAAGAATTACGGTCCTTATACCCTGGATTCACTGCACTGCAGACAGGAGAAAGAGAGAAAGAATACTACAGGTCATGAGTAAAGGCAGCTTTAATGTGGGGAACTCACAGAACCAATGGAGAGAGAGGACAGACCAGAGAAGACGACACACTCAAGACTGAAGACTCAGAATGTCACTGGCCACACTCCCTACTATGAGCCATAAGGCTACAAACAATGAGAACCACAGAATACTACTGAAAATGTGCCCATATCAGAGCAAAAACATGTGCAGACACTCTGTGAGGCACAATGCAAGCAGAAGTTCTAAATCTCAGAATCAAAGAGATATTTCTCTGGCAGATTAGCCCTCATCCAGAGCATTAGGCATTGGAACAGATTTGAAGTCTAATTGCACTAAGGGTAGCCATAGCAACAACAGCTCAAACTGAGCCTAAATCTTAAATGTGTTAAATAAAAGACCACTCTAAAAGTCTAGCAGAAGAAAAAGCATACAAATACCAGACTTGAAAACTTTTCAGTCTCTGATGTCCTGTATACAATAGCTGGCTTTCAGGAAAAAAAACAAAAAAAACAAAAAAAAAACTGTAAGCATTAAAAGGCAAGAAGATACAGAATCAAAAGAGAGAAAATTACCATAAGAATGAGACTCAGATATTACACAGATTTGAGAGGAATCTGACAAGATATATCAAATAACTATGGTTAATAATGTATAAGGCTCCAGTGAAAATTATGAGCAATGTCCAATATTATTTGATGTTAGCATTGAAACATTGGTACCCAAAACGGTTTTGAAAAGCAGTAGTTCTTACAGTAACACCAAAAAAGAGAGAGAGAGAGAGAGAGAGAGAGAGAGAGAGAAAGAGGGAGAGGAAAAGGGACTGAAGGAGGGAAGGAAGGAAAAAACAATGGATGGATAGAAGAAATAAATAGGTTAGGGATGGAAAGATGAGTTATATCCCCTCCAAAGTTATATGTTGAAGTCCTAACTCCTACTATGGCAGAATCTGGCTATATCATGTTACAGTGCCTTTACAGAGAGATGAAGTTAAAATAAGGCCACAAAAGGGTTCCTGCACCATGTGAGAACTGTCAAGAATGGGGATCTGAAGTCCCAGAGGGAGAGCTCAGGAGCAAACAAAGCTACCTTTCACTCTGGCCTTGAATCTTTGTCCTCCAAGATTGTAGAAAGTTACTTTATTTTTTTTTTAATATTGTGATTAAGTGAGTTTATGAAAGGAAAAGAGAAAAGAAAGAAAAAAGAATTATTCAAATATAAATTCAAGTTATCTCTAGAAGCTGTATGTTCATAATGACAAATAACAGCTAAGTTGATGAAAATATACTATTCATTGACAATATTCTTACCAAGAAAGCAACTGCTACACAGTCTGAACCATAATTTCAACCCACCAACTTCAATACCCTGACCAAGCCACACGTACACCAAAGAGCCTGTAGGCTGTTGGCTCTGACTCACTAGAGCACCAAGATCCTAAAGATATGGAATGTTGCAGAATAAAAATCCTTTGAGTTTTTAATCTTGAGCTTCCTTTAACACTTTTAATTGCAGTTTGTTTTCAGTCTCTGCATCTGACAGGCTTGACATCCTAAGGGCACCTTAAATAAAACTCTTAGAATATGTAGCTTAATAAACCTCTATTGTTTACCAGCCAAAAGCTAAGAATGATGCATGCTAACATATGAAAGTACATAGGATACTTCCTCATGTTAGTAAAGGTATGGCTTATGACTTTCTTTACATCTATAACCATAAAAGTGCATGTACCCTCTTCTGCAGTGGAACATGTCATTTATGGTAATTTATTCCATATATCTAAAGCATAGTCACTCATATTTGGATCAGAATAAAGCACTTTCATACTTATTTTAATGAAGAGTTGTAATTCACACACACACACACACACACACACACACACCCAAGCATAGTGGTACATACCTGTAATCCCCAGTACTGGGAAAGCAGAAAAATATTTAATTCAAGGAAACCTTGAACTATAAACTATAGTAAGACTTTATCTCCCAAAAAGGAAAGATTGGGATGTAGCTGAATGAGAGAATGATTATCTAGCATATTATACTCAAGGCTCTGAGTTCAATACATATCACCAGAAAAAAGGGTAAAGAGGTTTGAATGCTTTTCACTGGAGTTGAAGAATTACTATAGAGTCCTATGAATTCAGAAATCAAATTATTTATAAAAACATGACAGAAGTCAGTGTATACCTATGCAAGTTTTTCTTTTAACTATTTCCACTAGGAAGCATTGCCAGAAACAAAGACATGCTATGCTTGCTGAATAAACACTTCATATAATTGGATTTCTAAATACTAGAACCACAGAAGACATTGTCCTGTAGAGAAGTCATCTACCTTTAGGTTGGGGAGTGCTAAAATTAAACAAAACCCTATGGTATCTCCTAAAGCCAGAAAGCGAGAAAGGGGTGGTTTTGTTGTTTTAGCTTTTGTTTTTATATGTATGCATATAACTCTGTGGTGGAGTGAATGCTTGAGGCTCTGGGATTAATCTCTAACATACACAGAAAATGTAGACTTACAATGAAAAATCAATGTAAAATTCTGAATAACATGATAAATAACTCAGCTGTTTGATTATAAAACAGAACATAAAATAAATGCCCGTGAGCCCTGCTGACATAAGTGATCAGATAAAGACACAACAAAATGACTAGCCAGTAGCCTCCAATAACACCAAAATCTGTAGGATATTGACCAAATAACTGTTTCAGATAATAGAAAGCCAAGGAAACGGGAAATCTCAATGCAGTATGTTATCCTCAGTTATAAGTTTGGAAAGGTAAAGGACATTGTGGAAAAACTGGAGAAATCCAAACAAGTTCCGTACTGTAGTTGATACGTGAATAATTTCATAGTTAAAAAAAAAAACATTTTAGAGATACCAGAGGTACTGTCAAAAGAGTTGACAACGGGTAAATGGAACTTCACATAGTAATTTTAAATTCCCATTCTTCTGTGCCTTTTCTTTAGGAGATGCTAAAAAAAAAAAAAAAAAAAAAAAATGCTTCTTTACCCAAGGCAAGGCAGGAATGCCACAACAGAGAAAGTATTCAACCAAAGTCAAGCAGGGTGAGCGTGAGCCAGTAAATCCACTGGAGATGCTTAGAGATGCTTAGAGGGACAAAGGTAAGTCAGGAAACCAAATAACCAAAAAGTTGCGCTGTCGTGGGTGATGACTCACAAAGCTATATCCCCAGAGCTCTCGTAGACCCCACCACAGTTCTATGGGCACGGTGATCACTCCATGGCTTATTGCTTATTGCTTATGGAACTTTGAAAGGGGCGTTATGAATCTTTTAATTTGCTGGCTTTCCTTAGTTTCGACTTCCTGAGCCTTGTGAGGTCCTGTCCTCCCTTCTAGAAGGAATGCTTCAATTCAGATGAAAACACTCTTAAAAGACCAGTGTAGTAGTAATAATAATAATAAACTGGCAAGATGATTTAGCAGGTAAAACCACTTGCTACTCAAAGTGACACTTTCGAACATTATCTGAAACATGAGAGGGAGAGAGAATCAACTTTTGAGAGTTGTCTGACCTCCACAAGTATGATGTGGCATATGTGTATACACACACACACACACACACACACACACACACCACACCACACCACACCACACACACACACACTCATCAAATAAGGTTTAATTTAAAAAATAATTGCCAGTAATTCATTTTTGTTCATTCTTATTCATTTCCCCCCTCCTTTCTCTTCTTTTGGCATAGTTACAGGGCAAGAAACAAGGGATCAAATGAGCCTGAGAGTTAGTAAAACTAGGGAGATGACTCCATTGGAAAACAGAAAGGTATGGTAAAGCCAGAAAATCAAGCCTTCTCTACACTAACAATGTGAGCAGTGTATCAATATTCTTTAAGCCTAAATAATTTTCTGGTTTTCACTCTCTGACTTGAGTTCTAGGAACCTGATAAAAGTCATCTACTATTGAAAAATCTCCAAACAAAAGCTTTAAACTCAGATTTGTAAAATGTAGCGATCTTCTGATTTTCTTTTCCTATTGGTGCATAATGCACCTCGGAAGATATATTAACCCCTAATTATTCATTTCCATGTCCTAGACCTTTCACTTTATGTTCCTGGCTTTTGGCTTCTACTTTATACACCGGGGATATACCTCTGAGACTGAAAGCTACCACCTCAGTAGCTAACAAGTGAGACATGGTAGCTAATGAAAATGTTAAGATTTTCCAAGAATCACCAGCTAAGCAAATAAACAATGAGACTTAACAGAGCCAGTAAGAAATGGAAGCACTGTAGCTAGTTGCATAACTCTAAAGATTATTCATGCCATATGAATGAACACTTCACTGAGGTACACTGGCATATGCTGACAGTCCTATCTTCTGTAGAGTAAGTTGGATGTATCACTTAAATCTATCAATTCATAACGATGCTGAGCATAGTACACAGAGAGTTTTTGAAGAAGTAGATCATTCTTCTTGAGAAGTGGGCATTCTCAAGGCATACTAGTTGGAAAAATAATTAGAATGGCATTCACTATAGGACCTACCTAGTTGAAGAAGAGTTGACAGGTACCTGATGCCACATGTATTAGGATGATCTTTCCATACAGACCAGCTGTGGGCCAAGTTGAGCACTGTCAAGTATATGCCAGCATTACTACAGAGTTCAAGTGAGCCTTCTGTCATAGAGATATTGAAGATATCACTAGATCCTGGAGGCAACAGAATGTGCAAGCAAGAAACCAGAAAAACAAAACAAAATAAACAAACAAATAAAGAAGATATGTTTTTATTTGAGGCGGAGGAGAAGGTTCCCAGTGAAGGAAGATCACCAAAGAACATGTTTGGGAGGCATCTCTCGCCATAAGCCAGACCCAGTGGGTTGATCCAACCTCTAGAACATTTTCCCAGCTCTACTTCTTTTATGCTCCTACCTCAGTTGCATGATCTGAAACCACAGTTAGCAACCTGATGGAAAGGGGCAAAAACCACATCTTTTTTGAAGGAATGAAAGAAATCAAGCAAAATGTGACAGCACAAACATATAATGCCAGCATTTTGGAGGAAGAGGCAGGGAGTAGAGAATTTAATGCCAACCTGCGCTACATAGCAAGACTGCCTCAAAAAGAAAAATAAAAGAGGAAAGCAAAGCTAAAATCTTAACCCCTTTTTTTTATTTGAAATTCCATGGTGGCAACAGATCCAGAATGATGGAGAAAATACAACGATTTTAAGTCTTGTATAAACTGAAAATGATCAGAAAATAGATGAGGTTTTGACTTGATTATTATTAAAAGGACCAAGAAAATCTTGTTCTCATCATGAGTTCAGTAATGCAGTAGAGATGAAAATGTCAAAAATGAAGGGTGTGTGTGTGAGAGAGAATCATAATTCCTGTGAGGCTAGGTCGTATATTTAGTTATTTGTTCATTTTTATTCTCTTTGCTGTGCTAGGCTCAAACCCAAAGCCTTGTCCATGCTAGAAAGTCCTGTTGTGCTGGCCTATACCCTGTCTCAGGTGAGCAATGAAGAAAACATCAGCCTTCCAAAAGCAATCAGCTTAAAACAGGCAGTAAGGACAGTGGGAATGAAATAGTGGCATGTGGTTTAAAAGGCAACCAACCAAGCACAAAGGCATGCTGGATTCTGGTGAAAGCAGAGACAGAATGCCAGTCAAGATGGAGTAGCTGTCACAGATTTCAAGGTGATAAAATCATGAAGAAAAGCAAACTCTTTCATAAAGAGAGTGAAAAGAGACTTTGGTAGAAATACATGGCTCAATAATAACCAAAGCAATAAAAATAACTGTCATTAGCCAGAACATTTTGTGGCTCCTAAGGGAGAAGAACAAAAAATCCCATTTTAGGAACAAGTCACAGGCAAGAACAGAAAATGCATAGAAGATTAAACATAGAAATTCAGACAAAAACTTTGAGTGTAAAACCCAATATGAGAACATCAGGAGGTCACAATCAACCACAGGAAAGTCCCAACAGGCCTTCACACTTGGCAGTACAAAGGTCCCATGGAAGTTTAAAGAGAACTTTCTAAGGTCTTAACTAAAATCAATGAAAACCTCTTAGTTTAATTTTAATGTTATTTCTAGCAATAACAATTATTCTCCCTTGGACTCAGTTTTAAATCTAATTTGAAATAAGAATATCTTATCACTTCCACTCAAATGCAGAAGTAATTTATTTGAACATTCATTCATTATAACTAGAGCAATTGAATATATGTGCCTGCCTGATGTATGAATCTTCAACCATTATCTTTTATAAAATTATTTGGGGAAACACATTTGTTGGAAAGAAGATAAAATTGCATAACACATTTTTTTAAAAATTTAAAAAGTTTCTTCTGATGCTGGGGAGATGGGTCAAATTAAAAGGTGTTTGTTATATAAGCACAAGGTACTGAATTCAGAGTCCCACTGTCCCTGGGAAATCCAGGCCCAGTGACACAGCATCTATAACTCAAGCACTTGGGAGGCAGGAAGGAAAAGACAGTCAGATCCCTGGTGCTCACTGGCCAGCCAGATAGATAGTTAGTGAATTCTAGGTTCAATGACAGATCCTGTCTCAGCAAGTGATATGGAGACAATCAGGCACCGTTGGTGGGAGTGCAAATGAGTGCATCTGAGCTGAAAGCAGTGTGGTGGTTCCTTATAAAGATAGAAATAGGTCTATTATATGACACAACTATACCACCCCTAGACATATACCCAAAGGACTCTATTTCCTACTACAGAGACACGTACTTGCTCATGTTTGTAGCAGTTCTATTAACAATAGCTAGGGCACATTAGCAGCTTAGATTTTTAACTGATGAATGGATAATGAAAATTTGGTATCTAGACATGGTGGAATTTTATTCAGCAATAAAGAAATGTGAAATCTGTGAGTAAATAGATTTAGGAAACACTATATTGAATGATGTACACAGGCCCAGAAAGTCAAATGTTGCATGTTCTCACTTACATGTGGATCTTAACATTGAATCTTTAGCTCTGTTTGTTTAATTTGGAGTACATGTGGAATCCAGAAAATCTGAAATAGAATATTGGCTGGGAAGGGGGGAAAAAGACCTTGAGGGAGGATAGATAGAGAACAAAGGTGATATGAAGGGGAAAATGGGAACAATTAGGTAACAAGTGGCATGAAAAGGTACAGCAGAAGAGGAGTTTGGGGGATGGTTAGTTAACACTAATGATGTTTGAAACATTCACATGGAAAAATATGTATTTGGATCCTATCCAGGAGACTATGCTTATTTTAGGAGCCTAAAGATGTCAAATAAATAGCCCAGAGTCAGGTACCAGATACCTGTCCTCCAGTTGTTGATTAAAGGTGTACTAGAAATGTTCAATACGTTATAGACTTTGCCATTGTTCTTAGTTACATCAGAACATGATGGTAAGACTGTGTTGTCGAAGACACTACACGTATTAGTCACAGCACATAGAAAGATCAGATTGGTGCTGACCAGGGAGCTTCTTCCCTGCTGATTTAGCTCTCACATTATTAGTAGGTGCTATAAGGCTGCTGGAGAGAAAAAGTCAACAGCTGTGAGCCCTATGAACTGCGATAACAACTAAATGTGGAAAGGTATGTGAGTACAATAGTGACAGGAATGTTATAAGGATTGAAAACCTAGGGAGCTCAGAGATCATGGGAGAGAAGGAACTACTAGTGTTTCACCAAATGGACAGAGTATCTAGCTGTTGTCTGAATTAGTATCTCTCTGCCATAGGTTAGTGCAGCTTTCAAGTGTCACCAGTGAAGTTTCTGGAGGGGATGGTGGTTAACATAGAAACTCATATCTAGTCCAAGTAAATATGTAACTGTTGACTGATCAGCCATCAAGGGGACATCAATATCACACCTCTGCCACAAGGCTCAGGGATCATTGAAGAAAAAGGTTGCAAGAATAAGAGGCTAGGGAAGAATGAAATAAAAGAGTGTGCTTCGACAGGACAGGGCAATTTCACTCATAAACTTATAGTATGTGGTTGCCTGTATAAGACACGCACAAGATCAAGCTGAAGAACTTTCTAGCATGAAGTAGGATAGGGATCATGAGCTCCTAACTTCATGAACTACACACAATTGATGGCTTCTGGGAGAGAAAGTCTGTTTTCTTTATGGATGTGGCTCATGCTCCTGTGGATTGTACCACACCCAAGAATATATGTACAACACAAATTGGAGTTAAAGGGTAATTTAAAAAACAGAATGCACCTGAAGTTGAGGGGTATGGAGGTGGGGTGAATCTGTAAAGAATTAAAGGGAGGATTTGAGATAAATACGATCAAAAACATTGTCAATATATCTCAAAAATTAATAAAATATTGAGAACCATTATATGCACTGAACCTTGACCTGTCCCTGCATACACACGTGCAATTATGTGTATGGATAAGCACCTGCATTACATATGCTTGCACCTATAAAACATGCATACATAAAACATACATACATACACATACATTCAAAAAAAGAAGTCTCTTCTAAAAGTTAAGTTGGAACAGAAATCATCTTTGCTTAATAAACAGAGGAGAAAAAGATAAGGTTGACCATAAAATACTCAATACTGGAGAATACACTTTATTCAAAAAACATACATTTGATTTTCTAAATAATATTTATGTGTTTATTATGATTTTGAAGGCAATGAAACAGTACATTATTTAGGAGTAATTCATACTAATGAGACTGAAATAGTTTACACCATTCTGTATTAAGGATTTGATGAATTCTATTCAATTCATTTCAATAATAAACACTCATTTCCCACTATGAACAGCTAACTATAATTACCTATTAGTTCCCTTTGTTTCTCTAATTGACAGAAATATTTGTGATATTTATCATATCAAATGAAAAGTGAATTGTAAAAATAAAGTAATAGAAAAGCTAGGAATTTGGAGCTCTTTTTAAACCTGGAATAGCTTATTATAGTTTTGTTTGGGTACAATTAGTTTGGCATTTTCTGGTGTATTACATTTTACATTGGATGTTTTAAGTGAAATTTCCTTTGAGGATTTCATATATGATCACTGTATTTACTTAATTTTTGCCACCCTGGTCTGCTCTCTCTAACCCTCCCCATGTTTCCTCCCCCTCCCCCTTTCAAATTCATGACTCCTTCAATTATTATTATATATACATACATATATATGTATATATATATGTATGTGTGTATATATATTTATATATAAATACATAGTGGTGGGTCCATTTGGTGTTACTCCTAGCTGAATATGTTTAGGGCTGGCTGCTTAGGGCTGAATAACCTCTTAGGGCTTTGTCCCTGAATAAAACTGTTCCTTCCTCCCTCAGCCTCCATTAACTGCCCGTAGCTCTTCATCAAGGAGCAGTGTCTTGTAAGACTTCCCCAATTCATGTTGACATGTCAACCGGTGTTCTCATTATGCAGGTCTTATTTAGGTGACTACATTTTTGAGATTTCATAGGCATGGCTTCCCTGTCATACACAGAAAATTTCCAAGCAGATATCCTGGTTCTCTGGCTCCTACAATCCTTTTCTCCCCTCTTCCACAGTGTTCCCTAAACCCTAGGTGAGTAGTTTTATAGCTGTATCAGTTGGGGTTGAGCACCCCGCAATTAACTGTTCTATGCAACCATTTGTGAATTTAGATATAACTATATGTAGAATTTTAATGTTATTTGATGGAGGAATGTCGTTCTGTATGCTATGAATGTGTTGCTGTGATTGGGTGATAAATAAAACGCTGATTAGCCAGTAGCCAGGCAGGAAGTATAGGCGGAATAAGCAGACAAGGAAAATTCTGGGAACAGGAAGGCTGAGTCAGGAGACACCAGCCTGCCGTCCAGGAAGCAGCATATAATGGCATACAGGTAAAGCCACGGAATAGGTGGCGACATATACATTAACAGAAATGGGCTGAGTTTAAGTGTAAAAGCTAGTCAGTGATAGGCTGAGCTAATGACCAAGCAGTTTTAATTAGTATAAGCCTCTGTGTGTTCATTTGGGTCTGAGCAGCTGCAAGACTGCCAGGACGTGGGAGCTGGGTGGGCACAGGTAAACTTTCAGCAACAGTTATTGTTTTATAAAACATTTTTAAAGATTTTGATATATATTTAAATTATATGCATATATCTATAGATATAAATAAATAGATATATGTCTGTATGGGGGTATGTGTGCATGAACATAGGTGCCTGTAAAGTCCAGGAATGGAGAGTCAGACACTCTGGAAATGGAACTACAGTCAGTTGTGAGCCACCAACATTGGTGCTGGTAACTGAACTTGGGTCCTCTGCAGTAGTAGCAAGTGCTCTGAATCACTGAGCCATCTTTCCAGCCCCTAAAATCTTTTACAAACTATAAAACTAATGGCTGTAAAAGAAGCATGGTGTTATCCCTTGCTGACATCACAGATGAAGGTGTTGATAGAGATTTCTGTCTACTTTAAAGTACGGCATAGGTTTATAGTTGTACCTGACTAAGCCTTTCAATATAAAGTAAGATTACTTAGGAACATTTCAAGTTCTTGGAAAGCAAGATTGAGACAGAAATTTAGTCGGCTAAGTGTTATATGTCAGAAGACCTTCATCCTACAGGGAAGCTCCTTACCTTTAGAAAGTAAACAATCCAAAGGTTTCAAGCAGTATTAAATCAGTCACTGTTGTGTTCTGTTCAGCCAATGGCTTTGGGGCACAAGCCCTAGAGAGTGGCTTTCTCTGCATATGTGACCCCTTAAGAGCTAAGGGAGAGTCCTTGTGCATTCTCTTGGGTGGTCAGAGACCTGATGGTTGATTCCCAAAACCCCTAGGCAGAATGGAGGACAAGATAGCTGGTTAAGGAGAGGTGTTTATTTTGTTCTGTATCTGTGAGTGTATTATCTCCATTCTATATCTTAATAAATTCCTGAGATCGTTGAACAGATTCTCGTGGGCTCACATAACAAGTCACGCCAGCCTAACTGCAGAGAAGACTATCAGACAAGCTGAGCATCCCTGTAGTAGCAGAAATCAACTAATCTTCTTCCTGGAAGAAGCTCAGCCCACCTGAATTGCTTCAAAGAGATGCTCGCCCACTGCCTGCAAATTGTGCAGTTAGCTCCTGGTTCCCAGTTTTGTGAGTTGCCACTGATGCAGAGGCGGAGTTCAGAGACACAGTGCCTCTGAGTCACTTCTGCTGATAATTAGCCTCTCATCCACACTTCTGTAAACAATCTCAGTAAAGCCCATTGGTTCACAAAGCCCATTTGGCAGCAGCCTTACTTGGCATGTCATTTGTTCCTGTCTGGGGTGTCCATGTCCACCCAGGAATAGTGTCACCCAAGACAGGGGTTTGGAATAATTGGATAATATTGCTGCTTCAAACACTAGTATAAAAGAAAGTATTTAAGAACATGCTTTTACATCTTATCTAAGCTGACAAGTTATCCTGTGATATTTCTATTCCTCAATGAAAAATTACATTCCCCAATGTGGGCCTATATATCCCATTTTGTTCTCTGGCTTTATCTCTAAGTACCTGCTAAAAATTATTGACATAAACCGTTAAAGTAAGAACTATTATTTAAACATGATAATTTTGGAACTACTATGACTTAAAATTTCAATATTTTGGGTTATCTTAAACATTTCAATATAAAGCTTTCTCAAAGTAGATATGCTTCATCATTGAACCAAGAGATTGGCAGGCAATGACTTTGACACTCTCACCTAATGGAAAGAAGTCACAAGGGTCTGAACAAGTTCTGTTTGCATGACTGAATGATAGCATAAGTACTAGGATCTTTCTTCATAATGTTTCCATATATTTAATAAAATTAAATAGTAATATGTGTTTGATATGCTATATAAGTCTCCCAAGGACCAAAACAAATTAACATTTGAATATATTTTCCAAAGTATAAGTTATCACATAAGTATTAATAAGTTTTATTATTCTAGCTTTTGTTCCAAATTCAGCATGTGGCTTGTCAAAATAAAATAAATCTACCTGACATTTCATAATTTCTAGGAAGATATAAGTATAAATAAGAGAGTTGGCAGAAACCTATTTGAGTTAGACCTCAAATAAATAAAAAAGGAGAAAAAATCCTTAGAAATAATTGCATTTAATTATTAATACTTAATTTTACATGATAAGATACAGTTGTCATGGTGCTTTATAAAAATTGATGAGGAATAAATATTAAAAGAAGTAAGCCATCATCTTCATTCTATCTTCAGGATAAAAGAAAACAGAAAGTGCATGCCATAGAAAAATCATGGCCCCAACCTTGCTTTTCAAAATATTGGGCCTGTGCCTTGATTCATATAGAAGATAGACCTTGATTCTGCTCTGTTACATGGATCAAGAAGTGGCGATATTTTACTGACCCAAAAAATGTTAATAAAATATTTTAATAAGTTGTTAACAAGTAATATTTAGTCACTTAATAAATCAATTCCATATATACAACTATAAGAGTTTGTGATTTATCTTGAAAAAATCAGAAGTTCTAGAGTGGTCACATTAGTGGAAATGAGAAGACAGCCTTTGCTCTCACCTCGCACATAGACACACACTAAGTGGCTTCCCTGTTTCATTCATCTGGCCAGTTCAGCCATTGCAACTGGGTGATAACTTATTAAATTTGTTTATATTTATTTTCATGCCATTTTTATCCTTGAAAGTTTACTACGACTTCAATTTGATGAAGATATATTTTAAAAGTCTCTGATCCATCTGTGGCTTACTTTTTTTGTAGAATGTTAGTAAGATTCCAAAATTATGCCACCACTATCTAAATCTTTGTGGAGAGTTTCAGAAACTAAAAATAAATCTATGACCCAGCTACACCACTTCTTGGGATATGTATGCCCAATGGACTCAACATCCAGAATGCCAGGGTAAGAAATCTGCTGAGTCAGAATACCAGGATAAGAAATCTGCTAAGAGATTTGTCCTTCATATGTGTCAAGGAAACTTCATCTAAGAAATTTCAACAATATGGCTGCCTAAAAATATCTAAAAATGATGACATAACAATTAACAAATTGACATGCCAATGTGGATAGATCAATTCTCACAAGGTCCTATCACCAGAAGACCTACAGATAGTTAATGCCTACTGGGAGAGGGAGACACAGTTTTCCTCAAGGGAAAGTCCCCTTTAGTAATACATGTACACACATGCTTGTGTGTGTGTGTGTGTGTGTGTGTGTGTGTGTGTGTGTGTGTCCATTATATGTGTATGTAATGATTTGAGAAGGAGTGAGAGAAACATGGGAGGAATTAGAGTAAGGAGAAGGAAGAGGGAATGATCTAAATACAACACTCACACATGAAATTCTCAGATACTAAAAGGGCTTTAAGTCAGTGTGCCTTCATTTTATTTTATCTTTTGAGACAGAGTCTTGCTATATAGTCCAGGTTGGCCTTGAATTTGTAGTGGTTATAAGTGATCATTTTGTCTAGCTAATATTTGTAACTTTTGCCAAATACCAAGTGTTGAAATACTCAATTACCTTATATTTATATTCTTGATATTCAAAGAACAGAATCTGTTCTGGAGGAAATACTAGACTTCTGCAAAGCACAAAATTTAATTTTTTCAGCCATCTTCTGTATGTTGAAATTGTACTTAAAATACATTATTTCAATAAAACAGTTATATATTGATAATAGGTAACTAACCAATTTGCCATAATACTGGGGTTTCATTATTTAAATTCAAGTAATAAAGGATAATAAAGAAAACCTTTATAGTCACTAATTTGTTGAATTAAAGTTCTTAACAACTATTCCCTTCATGATATGTATAAATGTAGAAACTATGTAGTCAGCCTTAGAGCCCAATTTTATAACTTTATGATTCTCTTTTTGAAAGGTATAATTCTGATCTCCTAACTGGTAAGAAGGATTACTATGAGATGTACTTTTTAAACTTGTGCCTCATGATTCAGTGTTTTGGAAAATTTTTCTGACACTCGTGGAAACTGTTAATTTTGGATATCTGTAAGACAGTGAGAATAATAAACAACTTAGATGGACTAATATGTTTTTAAAATACCTTTTGAAAACTCCCAAATTGAAGTCCCATTTATTCCGTTGTTGTTACCTTTTCTCTTCCCCCATTAGGACCTTCTAGTCCTGTAGATTAATAGCTATCTCAACCTGCTCCAGACAGCTCCTAATGAACCTATTAAAAAAAAACCCTTCATGCAAGAAGTGTCGAATAATTAGTACTCATTTCGCTTTTGACTTGTTTTTCCATGAGAGTGTTAAAGCTCTTAAAAATGTTTACCATTTAGCCTTTTGATAAATTTGAGCACTGAAGTGCATACATCAAAGTGTGTAATGAGTCTCTGATGAGAAAACAATGCATACTTTCTGATAGTGCCTATGTCAGTTCATTTTTTAATTACTATTTTGAATTTCTTGGATAGCCTATCCAATAGCATTATTACTGCTTTTTACTTTTCTTCCTCAAAATCTCTTTTATATTGTGAGTGACCTGCCTGTGGAAACATAGCACTCAAGGTGAAGAAACAGAAGTGTCAAGCCTGGGAAGCCACACAGCTGAACTGAGTGGTTCCTGTTGCTCTATCTTCATCACAGTGGCAGTGCCTTAGTCGATTGCTATTTTAGACAGCAATTGTGACTCAGCAGTTACTGGCCTGCTTTTCTGGCAGTGGCCTGGCTGCTCAGGCCACAGCCTGGCCAGAATTCTCTTCCAACAGGCACTAGCTCTGGTGTTTCCAGTAAAGGTAGCTTTAACTAACTCTCTATCATTCTATTTATAAATAAGACTCGAAATTCAAAGGCTGGAGTGAAGACTCACTAGCTCAGCAAGGTTCAGTAGCAACTGGCTAGCCTTCTCTCCCTGCTGGCATCTCCCCCAAAACTCTGTCTTTTTGTTTCTTCCACTCTGCCGAAACAAAGCAAAAAATGATCCACTCAAAATTCCTCCCTGCTTCTCCCAGTGCATCTTTCCATCTCTTCCAGATGTCCTCTGATGCTCTATGATTACTTTCTGTCAACTAGTTACTAACTCATCCTCCTGACCTAGGGTTAATTTTATTTAATTAATGCAGATGCTAACTCAGGGTTCACAGTGTAATCAAATATCCCCCAACAGGTTGCAACAGCACCGAGCAGCACTAAGGACAGCCCATATATGGACCTTACTTGTTACTTTCAAGGATAAGTAAACCCCAAATCATAACATCCTAGAAAACATACTTTTGTCTAGTTAGAATAAAACATATTCATCCCAAAGCTGGAGAAGAAGGCTTGCTGTACAAGCACAAAGACTTTAATTCAAATCCTGAGCACTCAAATAACAAGCTGGATCTGGTGTTTCAAAGACTTGGAACCCCAGTGTTGTAGGGGTGGAGGCTCAGAATCAGGAGGATCACTTGCTGGCTACCAACTTACCCCACTCCCCAAAAAAAATTGATTCTAGGCAGGCTACTTGGCAGAAATTGAAATGACATTTTTTAGTCATTACTCAGTAAGTAAGAAAAATATCATTCCATTAATGTCTATGGCTTTAAAGGACACTGTTCAGTTCTCAAGCATGAACCCCCAGATTAAAAACACAGCTGAGACTAAGGGCTTTCCTAGGGGCAAATCCAATAGGAACTTCTACTTTTACTGTGGTATCTGTTAGTAGTTTGTCGTCTTTGGGAGAGTCCATTTATGTCAGCCCACTTCACCTTAAGGTGAAATTGATTACCTAATATGATTACACATGAGGGCTCTGCTGATGTGGAAAGACAGTGAGTGTTTAGATAATGAAGGTTCCCCAATCTCCAAAATGGTCATCATATCTTGACCCCACCCCAGAGAAAGCCAAGCCCTTGTTTTGTAATAGAAAAGCAACAGAGTATGTATAGCATGTGGTACTGATCAGAGCAATCAAGTAGTGGTTTGCTGACAAATTAACTGCATTTCCTTTGTGAAGACAGAGGCAGTGGCCTCTGCCAGCAAGGAGACAGACATTCCTATCTTTGTACATTTCAACTAGACAGAGTTGCCTATCTAGTTTCTCAGTATGGGCTATAAATTGTCCCTTATAAAATGGATTAAATAGTTAAACACCCCTACTGAAATCTAATAACTCAAGCAAGCATTGCATTTTGCATCAAATTAAATAACACTTCATGACAGCAAATCATGAAAAAGTGTGAAAAGCCTTTATCTGAAAATAGAGGAATAAAAACCTGGATTTGTAATTTAAAACCCAATCATGTCAACAATTTAGTATTGACAGAATATTCTTCAAGCAACTTATAATTTTAAATATTAGAATAATATTGAGAGGGAAATGGAATGGTTTACTATTGCTCAGAAATAGTAATATTTCACAGTGTCCACTATGGATGATTAACTTAGTGATTGTAATCATTCTGAAAACATCTAGATTATTCTATTATTCAGATGCAAAAGGAGGGCACTGGAAAATCTGTAGCAAAAAAAAAAGTAAAGTAAAGCTTCAGTTTGAACATGTTGGAAAGATGTCAGATTAAATAGGCTAAAAATATTGCAGTCATGTGCAACCAGTTAGCTTGATGCTCTGGATTGTGAACATCTCTCTCTGGGGAAACACTTTAAGCATCTACACTTCAAATGCAAGAAGAAATAAACAAGAATTAAACCATTATCATTAAACTCAACAATAAAGTAAAGCCCTAATGTTTTATTTATATCCACTTCCCTCTCCTTTCTCTGTCCTCCATAAAAGAGAAAAAGCAAAGAACTACTTAAAATAGTGAGTATTAAGAGTAGTATTTACTTCTTTGATATTTTACGAGCACCACTGCATCCTCCTTCTTCACCCAAGTTTAAAGAATTTCAACTTGTCACCAGCTTGTGACAATATTTAAGTTTGCATTTGACAGATTATTTCTTACATTAAAGCATTCTGTCACAAAGTTAGCATAGAACATCAGGAAAATGGAGAAGGGAATGTGTCTATACTTTACTGAATACAAACCACTACCAATTCAGCAGATACTAGGGAGGTACAAATTAGCCAATTGTCATTGCAAAAGTCAATGTTCTTTGGAGAAAAGCAAGTGTCCCTCTCCAGAAGCCATCTACTAATAACTTCCTAGCCAGCTCAAGATCCTCTCCTCCTTCCATGCTGGGATTTTTAAGCTGTCTGATCTTGTACAGGTAACCACAGCTGCTACGGGTTCATGCGTGAAGTAGCTAGTCATGTCCAGAGGACAGCATATAACAGCACCCCTCCTATCCTCCAGCTCTCACATTCTTTCTGCCTCCTCTGAGATGTTTGGTACATCCCTAAGAGATGTTTGGTACAGATGTTCCATCTATGGCTGAACACTCACAGTCATTTATTCTCAGCACATGGAACACTCGTAGATTGGTTTGCTACAGTGGATGACCCCATGCATATATGGGAAGTACTATTTTTTTCAGCAAGTAAATTAACAATAATAATAATAAGAAGAAGAATCTACATGAACTTTGAGGGAGTGATGTGGTGGGGGCACCTGAGAAGAACTGAAAGGGACAAGGAGGGGGGAAATGATCACAATATAGGAAATATATGTATGAAATTTTAGAGGAATGAATAATATGTTTATATCTATAGATATATAGGAACAGATAAATGAATAGATAGATGATAGATAGATAGATAGATAGATAGATAGATAGATAGATAGATAGATAGATAGATAGATGATAGATAGATCCTTTTCAGGTCTCTGAAAGTCTTTGGCAAAGCTGGTGAAAAAGCTGTACTGGAGTGAAGTTATGCACACAAGTTACATGAAAAACAAGACAATGGATAGTCATTCACTTCTCTTGATGGAGTAAAGAAAATCCTCATAGGTAATCACAAGAAGGCTTCTATTTTCATCCTAAGTTAGAATTTACAAGAGAAACAATAATGATCCCTAGTGACCTGAGGACACAGTGCACATCGGGGAAAATGGTGAAGTTTTTACTAGCAAAACAAGCACTTAGTATGACCTGTGAGACTGGTTTTCAAACATCCTTTTCTCTGTTTTCACATGCTTTCACATACCTTAAGTAAGAGTGACTTTCTCCATCTGCTTCACATGCCATGTTCTGTATCTCTCGACTTGGTTCATCCTGTTTCTCTGACTTCAAAGCATGCTGCTTCAGGTATGTGTGGAAAACCAGCTGCTCTTCATCTTTCCAGATTCATCTTAAGAGTAACAATTCAGACACATTGCCTCTTTCTCCAACTTACAAGTAAAACAGGATTTGGTTTTGCTGTAACTACACCTTATCCTCATAGCCAGAATTAATTTGGACAATTTTTAATCTGTAAATCACCTTTCAGTGACATATTTACCAAAGCAGGGTCACCTCATGTTTAGGAAGCTTAATATTGACAACATCAGTTATAATCAATGGACGTAAGAGAGTTTGGACAATGGGTTCAACTTGAAATAATAGTGTTAAGTCCACATTAAGACTGTTATTGTATCTGAAAGAGATTTGAAAGCTATATGTTGAGCAAAACCAGGAGGATTTCATTCTCAGTTAGGGTTTCTATTACTGTGAAAAGAAAGACACCATGACCATGGCAACTCTTCTAAAGGAAAACATTTAACTTGGGCTAGCTTACAGTTTCAGAATTTTAGTCATTATTATCATGGTGGGACATGGTGTCATGCAAATAGATAAGGTGCTGGAGGAGTTGAGAGTTCTACATCTTGATCCCCAGGCATCAGAGGCAACTGTCTATTCCATGCCATGCATAGCTTGAGCCTAGAAAATGTCAAAGCTCACTGCCATAATGACACAATTCCTCCAACAAGCTCATATCTACTCGAATGAAGCCACACTTCCTAATAGTGCCACTCCCTATGGGGGCCATTTTCTGCCAAACCACCACAATGTCGGAGTTGTGTGTCGAAGTTGAAGGGTGTGGTTAAAGAAACACAAACAATCTTAAACAGGAATATAAATACAAGCAATTAGATGTGCCAAGAAGCAAGATAAAGAGAAGCTCTGCAGAGAGAGGTCGTGACTTCAGGACAATTTGTTTGGGCAAATCTTCAGAAGCAAGAGCTAAGCCAGTATAAAGATGTAAATAAGTGAGGTAAAGCATTAAATGTTGAAAACTTGAAATTTCATGGCCAGGACAGGGACAGAATTCCAGCTCCGGGCACAGGAAAGTTTTTCTGCATAGCGACATATTCTTAATTACTATAGAAAGGTCTGACACATAGTACACATTCAAGGAACATTTGTACTACAAATAAATATTGAGAATGACATAAATGGTGTTGGGCATTAGGGAACAAGAAGGAGGGGAAAATAAAACTATAAACTTCGGTGGGGTACAATATTAAGAAATGACATGGATTATGATTTTTAAGTTTGAATTTTTATAATAAATTTACTGAAAGATTGCAGAAAAGCAAGTGTGTACAAGATAGACTAAATACATAACGCAAGAGGAAGATCAAAATTATCTAGGAGGTAAAATTTTATGCTGGCTACCCAGTAAATGATATTCAACAGTAATACTTGAGATGGGATGAATAGCAGAGTGAAAATCCTCATGTTCTAAATAAATATCAAGAAAATGAAACAAGAAACATATGGAGACAAAAATGGCCAGTGGTTGACAGGGCATTGAAGGAAGAAAAGGGGTATTTTTTTTTTAGTAGCTACTGAAATGATCATATGATTTTTTTAAAAGTTATTTGCATGAGTTATTAAATTTATTGACTCATATATATTGAATCATCTTGGTATCTCTGGTAAAAACCCAACTTGATTGTGGTGGGTGACTTTTTTTTTTATATATCCCTATAGTCACTATTCTTTGTATTTTATGAGAATTTTGCACCTATGTTCATCAGGGATATTGTCCTATAGTTTTCTTTTTTGTTGTGCTTTGCATATTTTAGTTAGAGTGATATTGGACTCATAGAAGTTTAGGTTTGCTTTCTTTGTTTTGTTTTTATATATTATGAATTATTGTGTGTAGGTTTTTTTTTAGAAGTCTTATAGAATTATACTGTGAATCTATTTGTGCCTGAGGAATTTTTTTTTCTCACTAGGAAGGTTTTTTTATTTTGTTATTTTATTATTACTGCTTCAACTTCCTTATTTGCTGTAGGTTTATTATCTCATCATTATTTAGTTTTGGTGGTTCAGGTGGATCTAGAAGTTCACCCATTTCTTTCAAGTTTTCTTACTTAATGGACTAGAGGTTTTTAAATATTTCCTTATAATGTTCTGAATTCTTAGGTGTATGATCAATGTTCTACTCACTTCTGATTCTCTTGATTTGGCTCTCCTCTTTCTTTAGTTAATTGGCATGAGGGTCAATCTTTTTTACCTTTAAGAGAAACAGCTCTTAGATATGTTGATTTTATTGTATTCTTTGCTTCTAATCCACAAATTCCTGCTCTGATCTTTATGATGGCTTCCCATCTACTGGATTTGGGTTTGGTTTGTATATTCCCCACCCCACCTCCCCCAAAATTCTTGAATTTCATCTTTTAGGCATTTATTTATGTCCTTTCTGGTTTTTTGATTTAGGTATTTAGAGCTAAAAATTTCCTGCTTAGGACAGCTTTTAATGTGTCTCAAAGGATTTTGTGGATTGTTTCATTTTAATTCTAGGAATTTATTTGTTTATTATTTATTTATTTATTTGTTCCTTGGTCCATTCATCATTCAGTAATGTTTAATATGAGCTCATGTAAAATTCCTAGAGACTCATTTGATGTTGACTTAAGGGTTTATTACATTGTGATTTGATAGGATGTGCAGAATTATTTCAATATGTATATATATATATATATGTATATATATATATATGAGATTCATTTTGTGTCTTGGAATACAATCTATTCAATAAAGAATTTTCTGTGGGCTGCTAAATAGAATGCATATTCTTTCGTGTTTGGATAGAATATTCTGTTGATATCTGTAAGGTATATTTGATGTATGATGGCATTTAAGTATGATATTTCTACACTGATAGTTTGTCAGATGATCTGTCTGTTGGAGAAAACAGAGTATTGAAATTATCTACTGTTAGTGAGTGTGATTAATCAGAAACTTGAAGTCCAGTAGAGATTCATGAAATTAGGTTCATCAGGACTTTAATGTCTTCTTAGTTAATTGTTGCCTACGTCATAATAATGTTCTTTATCTGCTCTGATTAGTTTTGCTTTGAAGTCTATTTTGTCAGATATTAGGAGAGTAACATTCACTTGTTTCCTGATCATGTTCTTGGAATATTCTTTCCATTTGTTCACTCTGAGGAGATGCCTATATTTGAATGTACGATGAGTTTCTTGGAGATAAAAAAATATGGTATTATTTTCTTAATCAATTCAGCTAGCCCATGTCTTTTGATTGGGTGGTTGACACTATTAATATTTCAAGTTATTATTGACAGGTGTATATTGATTGCTGCCACTTTATTGCTTCTTTTTCTTTTTGTCAGTTTTTTTTTTTTTTTTTTTTTCTGTTTGTGTCCTATTTTGTGTTTCTATAGCTGTGGCTTTATTGGCTTTCTTTCTGTAGCCACTTTTGTTGACTTATTTCTTTCTTCAGACTGAAATCTTGCCTCCAGTATTCTCTGAAGGACTCGTTTCATGGAATGGATTCTTCTAGCATGTATCTTATGCAAAGTTTTTCTTTTTTTTCCTTGAACTTCTATTTATTTCAAGTATTACAGGTTTTCTCTATAAGGCTTCATTATTAAGTTTTTTTATTTGTTAAATATGAACTATATATTTTTCATTTTTTAACTAATTAAGTCTTTTCATTTATTTTACATAGTGACCACAGTTTTCCCTTCCTTCTCTCCTCCTATTTCCTTCCCTCCCCACCTCCAATCTACCCCTCTCCCCATTGCTGGCTACCCTAATTGTCATCATGGAGCATTCATCCAGTAACTGATGGAAAGAGATGCAGAGATCCACAGCCAAGTGAAGTTTTTCTTTCTCCTTCAACTATAACAAATAATTTTGCTGGATAAATTCATGTGCATTGATGTCCATGCCCCATTAGCACTTGAAATATACTGCTCAGGTTCTTCTGGCTTTTAAATTTTCTATTGAAAGTTCAGTTGTTGTTATGAGTACCTTCCCCTTATATGTGACTTATGATATTTCTCTTGCTGGAGCCAGTGCCCTCTCTTTGTTTGGGGTATTTAGTGTTTTAACAATAATATATCACTGGGAGTTTCTTTTCTAAATAATTTATTTTTGTTTTATCATACAATATATTTTGATTATATCATTTCCCTCCCCCAACTCCTTCTAGAACCTCCCCACCTCCCAATCCACCCAACTTTATGTTCTCTCTCTTTTTTAAAACAGAATTTAGAAAATGAAAATTAAAATAAACAGTAGAACCAATAAGAAAAAAAGACACACACACACACACACACACACACACATACACACACACAAATAAAATGGAACCCATTGTGTGGGAGTTTCTTTTCTAGTCCTGTAAACCTGTGATTTGGTATTCTCTGTTCCTCTTGTGTCTGTGTGGGCATGCCTATCCTTAATATGGAGAAGTTTCCCTCTATTATCATGTTGAAGATCTGGTCTATGCAATTGACCTGAGAGTCTCTTTGAAAAATACCTATAATTTGCAGATTTTTCTTTTTCATGATGTACAGGCATTCATGCATGCCATATGTGTGTGCACTCGTGTTTGTGTGTGTGTATATGTGTGTGTGTGTGTTTGTGTGTGTGTGTGTTTGTGTGTGTGTGTGTTAAGTTTGTCATTTTCTTTGGCTGAGTGATCCAATTCCAATACTTTATCTCAAATTCTAATATTTTTGTCTTCTGCTTGATTCATTGTAATGGTAGATTTTTTATTTGAATTATTATATATTCTTCAGTATTTATATTTCTTTATTGGACACAGTTTTCAAACCCTGAATTGCAAGTCAGTTCCAGATTGATTCATCATTTCATTCAGCCATATATTTGTATTTTCTTGGGTTTCACCTGGTAGCTCATTCATATTCCTTTTAAGTTCATTGAGATATGTGTGTATTCTTTGATCTTCTTGAATTCATAGATAATGTTTTTGACTGACTTATTTTAGTTGTGTGTCCTGGAGTTCATCTAGGTAATTCTCATTGGAGAATATTTCTAGCTTGTTTAAATGGGTACATACTGTCTTTCATATCAATGTATTTCTGCATTTAATGATATGAGCATGTAGACTTCTTTCATTGGTTGTATGTCTAAAGTGAGGTTCTAGGCTGCCTTTGTAAAGTGGTACTTTGTTTGCTTTTGTTGTTGCCCAAGCATGTTGATGTCAGATCAGTAGTAAAGAATTTGTAGGTCAGTCATTAAGATACTCAGTTTTGAGTTGTGATTAAAGGGATGAGGGGGATTCCAACTCAGTGATTAAAAAAAAGAATTCTTGAAAATGTGAGTTCTGACTGGGGCTACCTGGGCTAGTATGCAAGTTATGATACCCAAGAAGAGCTAGGACTATGAGAATGTCTTGGATAGGCTGAGAGCTGGGGCACACAATAGCCTGGACTGGTATACATGATACATGTGAAGAGCTAATCCTGAGAACATGGGGATCATGCAGGAGAGATGATATTGAGGTCACTTACCAGAGTGTTCTGATATACGTGATGCATGGCTCAAGTTAGGCATAGTAGTATGGTTGTGAAGTGGTTTGGTTCAATCATGAGAGTGGGCTGATGTAAGTGCTGCTTGGTCCAAACAAGGCCTGGTATGTGGGTATGGCACATGTGGGTCATGGCTCTTTGTAACTCATTGATCTGAGCTAGTGCACAGGCTGCATGGCTGGAGTAGGTCTGGGATGGTGGTGATGGATGATATAAGCAAAGGAGGCTGTGAGAGTTTGCTTTTAGTGTTAAAAAGTTATAAGCTGAAGCTGACAAATGAAAGTCTTTATTTACTTGAAGTACATAGCTCAGTGAGTTTGGAGAAACACAACTGTGAATCCATCACCACAATTTTTGTCACAAAAAACAACGATATCCATCTTCTCCAAAATTCTCTTTATCATTATTATTTAATTTGTGGTAAGAACACTTAAATTAACACCAACCTGTAGCTAGAGTTTTCCTGCCTTGCCCACAGTCAGGGCAATCTTTGTCACCCGCCAGTCCCATAGCCTCTCAGACCCAACCAAGTAAACACAGAGACTTATATTGCATACAAACTGTATGGCCATGGCAGGCTTCTTACTAACTGTTCTTATAGCTTAAATTAATCCATTTCCATAAATCTATACCTAGCCATATGGCTGGTGGCTTACTGGCGTCTTCACATGCTGCTGGTCATGGCAGCGGCTGGCTGTGTCTCTCTGCCTCAGCCTTCTGCTTCCCAGAATTCTCCTCTCTCCTTGTCCCACCTACTTCCTGCCTGGCCACCCACTTCCTGCCTGGCCACTGGCCAATCAGTGTTAAAAATGGCGCCCAATGAGAGGGCAAGAGTTTCCACCTAAAACCTGAGAAAAGATTCTAAAACGGAGCTAAAAACAGCTTCCTAATTGTCTCTCTCAAATGAGCAGCAGCTGCCGGTTTGAGTTCCTGGCGGGTTCCTGGTGTGTGTGCTTGACGTGCAGTATGGCAGGAATGAGGCCTCTGTAAGTGGCTCATTAAGCTGCGTCGTAGATTTAGCTTTTGCTAGTATAAAACAAAAAAAAAGAGGTTTCTGGGTTACACGCTGCTTTGATAAGAAGCATAGACCCACTATTTCTGAGAATTGACGTTTCCCAAAGCTGGCAGAAAACATACCACCGCCATGTTGGGAAGCTGTAGTGGGCGGAGTCAGCAGGCTTAAAAGGCTGCAGTTTAAAGCAATAGGCTCAAGGTAATATAAAAAATAAGCCACATAAACATGGCTACCACATAGAGAATCTGGATTATGTTCTCTTTGGTATTCATAACCAAAGAAAAACATTTGATTGCAAAAGCTGTTGAGTTATGACAAAATATATATTTTAAAGGTACCTTGACTACAAAATTTGGATGTAAGGATATGTTGCTTTGGAAAGGAGGCTCTGCTTTTGTTTCTACAGAAAGCCAGAGGCTATGGATTTGTTCCAGATTAAGATACATCAGGTTTGACCAGCCAAGACCACCTGAAAGTTCTCCAATGACACCATGACCCAGATGATCCAACATCCAGAACCGTTTCAAGGCAACTGGCTCAGATGATACAGTCTCACGGAGTACTCCATGACCCTAAAATTTTCTTTGTGTCCCCATAAGATACAGTGCCCCCCTCCAGGAGGAAGTAGTAAGAGAAGCTACGCCAAAATTCCCAAATATACCAAGCTGGCTTTGGAGATGTATAAAAGTTAAAACTTTCCTTTTTAAAAAAAGAAAAGGGGAAGTGCTGTGGGATGGTCTGTATGTCAAATTGTTCTGATTGGTCAATAAATAAAACACTGATTGGCCGGTGGCCAGGCAGGAAGTAGGTGGCCAGGCAGGAAGTAGGTGGGACAAGGAGAGAGGAGAATTCTGGGAAGCAGAAGGCTGAGGCAGAGAGACACAGCCAGTCGCCGCCATGACCAGCAGCATGTGAAGATGCCGGTAAGCCACCAGCCACGTGGCAAGGTATAGATTTATGGAAATGGATTAATTTAAGCTATAAAGTAAGAAGCCTGCCATGGCCATACAGTTTGTATGCGATGTAAGTCTCTGTGTTTACTTGGTTGGGTCTGAGTGGCTGTGGGACTGGCGGGTAACAAAGATTTGCCCTGATTGTGGGCAAGGCAGGAAAACTCTAGCTACACCAACCTGCTTGGCAACATTTTTATTAGAAAATCTGATGTTTGTTAATGATAGACACTAGCTGCACAGGTTTCTATTCTTATAAACCTTACACAACTATAATTTGTTTTACCCTTTGCTTAATACTTCTGCTAGTCCACTTTTATCACTGTGTCAAAATGCCTGAGAAAATTAATCTAAATTAAGAAAGATTTATTTGCCTCAGAGCTTCAAGGCTTTCACTCCATGGTTGTTTGGTTCCCTTGCTGGAGGGCCAAGGAAAGATCCCTCATCATGGTGGAAAGCTTAGGAAAGCAGAGCTCTTCTTATAGTTATCAAGAAGTGAAGGGACCAAGAAAAGGCTAGGAAAATTAAACCCTTCAAATGTATCCTCTTGGTGAACTGCTGCTTCCTACCAGACCCCACCTTTTCCCCATCACCAAGCATGCCATTGAATTCCATCTGTTGAGTAACCACTAATTGCCTGAAAGCCCTCATGATCCAATGTCTTTCTAAAAGTTTATCAGCTAGCAAAAAAGCTTTTGACACAAGAGCATTCAGAGGGCATTGAGACAAACCAGAACAATCCCTTTGCATTCTCTTCCCACTGACTTCAGTATATGTTCCTCTATTCTTTGATTATGGAAGTTTCAAATATAACTGGACTCTTAGGTTGTCGACCCTGTGTCTAACGTACAAATTTAGTGTAATGAATGTCCTCTAGGACTACTCACATTGTTGAAAAGTGCAGGATACTTCTTTGATATATAACAATGAGGAAATTGAATGTCTACATATAAATGAATTAATTGTACCCTTATTTTATACAATGCTCCCAAAGTAAGGTATATTGAAGGCCTAAAATGAAACTTAAAACCATAAAGCTACAAGAACAGTAAGAGTTGGAAAACATAGACAAAGAAAGTAAGATGGGCAGATAGTTAAAAGAAAACAAGAGATATCGAAACCATGATTGGAAAAAGTACAGAGACAACTAGCCAAACTAGTGGAAACACATGAACTGTGGACCAATAGCTGAAGAGCCCCGATGGAACTAAACTAAGCCCTCTGGATAAGTGAGAAATTTGTTTAGCTTGAACTGTTTAGGGGGCCCCCAAGCAGTGAGACCAGGACCGGTCCTTAGTGTATTAGCTGGCTTTTTGGAACCTAGGGACTATGCTAAAACGCTTTGCTCAGCCTTGGTGCAGGGAGGAGGAGCTTGGACTTACCTCAACTGAATGTACCAGGCGATGCTGACTCTCCAGGGGAGACCTTGCCTTGAAGGAGGTGCGAAGAGGGGGTAGGATGGGGGGTAAGCCTGGGGGGTGGGAGGAGGGAGGACAGGGGAATCCGTGGTTGATATGTAAAAACGAATAGAAATTCTCTCAATAAAAATAAAAAAGAAAGCATATTATAACCGTGTATATTTATTTTTATACATAAGTATGTGTACATTACATTTAATTTTTATATTTACCCTTCAGTAATGATGAATTTGCTTACATCCTTCCAATTCTAGTATAACAAAACTGACATGTTAATTTACTTGTTTCAGAATCTATAACTCCCATTTTTTTTTTTCTTTTGGTTTTTTGAGACAGGGTTTCTCTGCATAGTTTTGGGGCCTTTCTAGGAACTCACTCTGTAGCCCAGGCTGGCCTTGAACTCACAAAGATCTGCCTGCCTCTCCCTCTGAGTGCTGGGTTTAAAGGCATGCGCCACCACTGCCAGGCCACACCTCCCTTTTTTGATAAAAAAGATGGTTCTGATTGCTCATCACCACTGACTCATTTGCTCACTTCCTATACCCAAGGAAGCATCTCACCTTCTTTTTTCACAAGGATGCTTTTCTCACTTAAGATGGTCATTCTGAGGAAGGTGAGAATCACTGGTCTACAGCTTAAACTGATACCCTGCATATCCTAGTCTGTCATCTAGCACCCACTCTGGGTTGGCCTTCATGAAGATATCCCTGTCTGCTGCTGTTCTGACAGCCCACATGGCAGCACTCTTCTGAAAATAGGTTTATTAGTCCTTTTGGGCTTTCTACCACATGTAAGTTTCCATTGATGCCTCACGGAACCAGCATTGCTTGCTCCTCCAGCAGAGATGCTCCAGGTATTCACTTTAAGCTCTGAAACCTCAGGCTGGCCTCATGCTAATCACAAACCAATAGAGAGCAGGATTCACTTTGAATGATATCAGTTTTATCACTGAAGCAAGTCAAAGTAATGGTCCTGATGTAGCAAGAGACATAGGAAGATGGCTGATTTTCGTAATAGTACTTGTGGTAAACAGAAGAAAAAGTAATCAAGCTTCAGCATGTAAAGTCAAACATCTGACTTCAGCAGTGTTCTCTCTGGTTGTGAGGTGGAGCCTTGAATGGCTGAGCCAGCTTAATGCAGTATGTTGGAAATTGTCAACTGATAATGTATGTTAGCAGCCTAAACTTCTGATTAAATATTAAGTGATTCATTTCTGATGACTGAAATTTAAGTATGTATGATTGACTAACACTTCAAAGAGAAAAATCAACTAAGAGACTTGAGCACAAGAATTTCCTGTTAAAGGAGGTAATTTTGCAGACATTGCCAAATAAGATCAAAGCTTAGATATCATCTCATAATTTTGAAGGACATTCTGGCTTATTCATCATATTAATGCATATGTTAATTTGGTTAATCCTTATAGAGGTATAGGATATGTGTGTAAATCATTAAAGATGATAAAATACATTTTTCATGTACAGTTAAGCCTGGAAATGACCTGAGGATTCATTAATGCATGTGACAAAATGATAAATAGGTTGAGACACTGGCTCTCCAGGAAGTCACATTCAACTCAGTGAAGTAAAAAATACAGATTATTACAAAATACTAGAGTTTGAAAACCTGAGATAAAATTGAGTTGAGTAACAGAAACAGAGAGAAAACTCACAAGCTTGGAAACAATATTTCCAACCTTGAAATAAATTTAAGAATCAGAAAACTGAAAGGACTTCCCGTGGTCTCTAGCATGCTGTGAGACCTTGAATAATAAGTCCCGTTCCTTGGTTTTCTTTTCTTTCTTTTCAGTATGCGATGGCAAATTCAATAGTGTGCATTTCAAACTAGGAAATACCAATGGCTTTAGATGTTTTTAATTGTAAATAATGAGAACCTCACAGCTAATTTCTTGAATTCTGTGTTTGGTAAATCATCCTACAATAATAGTTTTATTATTTTTATGGTGGCTCCAGTGAGCTATGTGGACGACTATAAAACACTTTGCAGACACTCGCATACATTCAGACATATACCCTGAGGACAAAACTGTAGCTTATAGGGAAGTATTTAATAATAAAGGGGCATAAATTCTGCACGTTCAGCTATCCCCATCTGAGATGTTAATGAGGTGGAAAATTAAAAGAAGTAACAGCTCTTGGGTCTAGCCATGTTTTTCAGCCCTTTTATTCTCTCAAAAACTCTTTCTCTTATTCCTGTTGGACAAGGCTTATTATGCCACTGGTAAAACATTTGTCATTGTGGAAGTGACACAGCGTGAATTCCAAATGGCTCCCTGTTTAATTTACATCTATCTCAGAAGATTTATAGAAAGTAATTTTTCTTTCATAAGATTCTTTTGTTCAAGTCTTCAAATCAGATTTTTAAGAAATCTTAATAGCCTGTAAGTTTCAAATTAATTTTAATTAGCCTTGCCTGTAGTAAGAGCTCTACAAGCTTTTAGTTCAGTGTCAACGAAATACGAGAAATTATGTAGTTCAGTGTAAACTAGATAAAGATACATGATGTGGTGTTGAGAAGAAAAAATTTGAGGAAGTGAGGTTCAGAGATTTAAATGTTTCCTGAAAAATCTAGCCTTTCCATAATGTCTCTGTTATAATAATTTCTGACCTAGTCCATAAGTGAAGCATTGTAAATATCTTCCTCAGTTTTCAAAGCTCTGCATATATATATACTTTTGTTGAGACAGAATCTCACCATATATGCCTGGCTGGTCTAGAATTTGCTTGTAGACTAAGATTAACAGTCTCCAAAGTTTGCCTTTGTTATCCTTTGGACACATTTCCTGTACTGTATATTCCAACACTCTTCATAAATTTGAGTTTGTATTTATTTATTTATTTTTATTTTTATTTTACTAAAACTTACAGTGCTGAGTCCATTTTTGTTGTTACTGTGCATATCATCCCGAATCTAAGCACTCCAAGTTGGACAACCAATAATGGGCCTTTCCCTCTTCCTTCCCCTTTTGCTGCCTCCAACTAAGAGGAGCTGGAGGGAGGAGAAGACTAAGGGAAGTGAAGGATGTTTTTTCAGTCAAATATATGCTTGTAAAAGTATTGTGCTATATACTGCATTTTCAGGTTAACTTTCATCATGCATATGTAGGCCTCTGGTTTTAATTCCAGCACCTCCAGAACTCTGTTCTCCATATGAGCTGTTGAAGCTCTAGCTTCATCTATAAATTTAATATTCAGATTATGGAAATTCACCAAAAGTTTATGTCACTGAATTGGAGCAGAAGGGGGTTGTTGCACACATTCGAACTAGGCCTAAGTTGACTCCTTAGCCCACCCCCTTCAGAGGGCTGCGAACTACAGTCTTCCAGCTGCTGGAACTGTGGAGGAGAGCAGACTAGGAGACAATGCAGGGAGAACTTGAATCCTAAGCTCCATTCCTGGAACTGTCACTCTTAAAACTGTAGATGTAACCAATCGTCTTTTTAAAATAAGAAACACAGAGCCAATGTAAAAGAGAAAGCCGAGAGGTCAGAGCTCAGAGATAAAATCTTACCTCCTGCAGTGCTCCTAGCTTCCCTGAGAGAGAGCTACTTCCTGTTTGTCTGTGTTTAAATAGTCTTTCTGTTCTGCCTTCTCATTGGTTGTAAACCCAACCACATGACTGCCTCATCACTGCCTGTAAGTACCGCCCTCCAGGTCTTAAAGGCGTATGTCTCCAGTACTGGCTGTATCCCTGAACACACAGAAATCTACCTAGCTCTTCTAACCACCACGCTCTTGCTATGGCTCTAATAGCTCTGACCCCAGGGCAACTTTATTTATTAACATAAAATTAAAATCACATTTCAGTACAAATAAAATATTACCATATACAACTGCTAGGCAGCTCTTTGGGAAAAACCATTTACAACGTTTGCTGTTGTCTGATTTGCTCCAGAGCATCTTGCTCCCACCAAGTTAAAATGTACCATCCCCAGGGCACTAGCCCAAAACAATCAGCATTAATCCTTTATAACTGTGGATTCTGAAGGAGTCACTATCAGTTAAGGTAAACAAAAGCTATCATAGAAACTAAATAAAAATGTGGGGAATAAAATGACTTTCAGGATCTTTTTTATTTTTAATTTAATGCACATTGGTGTTTTGCCATGGGTGTTGGGTCCCCTGCAACTGGAATTACACACAGTTGGGAGCTGCCAAGTGGTTACTGTGAGCTATCTCTCTAGCTCCCTACTTTAAGGATCTTAAAAAGCTGCAGTATATCCATGGAAGAGTAGGGGTACCATTTAAGAGCACACTTGTCATGGGAGCCTGGAGGTGTCTGAAACACCCTGCACTTTGATCTTTGTCTGTCTTTGAGGCTCTGCCAAAGCATTATCCAAGATCTAAACAGCCACAGCATGTTAAGGAGAATACACACACACACACACACACACACACACACACACACACACACACACACCCCTCCCTAGCAAATGAAAATAAAAGCATTCTTTTTCTGGTGCATTCATGTAAGAAAACTTTTGTCTGATCTTTACCTGATCACTCATCAAATCAAAGAAATTAAAACAGTTAATGCAAAAGGGCAAAAGTGTAACATCTCATAACTTTTCAAGAATGTCACGGCATCCACACACACTCGTCAAAACAAATACAACAAACCTACCCTAGGACAGAAAGCAAGAATAAACTCACACTTTTTGCAATGTTTAGGTGTTGATGAAAATATAAATAAAACACAGAAATAAGAACACAGGTAAAAAATATCATCCCTTCCTGTCATAACAAACACCACTGGAACCTTTGCTCTAGATCTCACCATTCCTGTCATTTATAATCAGTCATTCTGTGAGCTACTATGTTTTTACCATCACTTTCAGTACTCAAAAAAGGGGGTTGATGTTAAAATTCTCAAGGATATTGAATTATCAAAATCTTCTGGTGGATGATAATTCTAGCATTCTCAGAGCAATAAGAAATGGAAGATAGAAAGAAAAGTAGTTCTTAAATAGGGATGTAAGTCATGTCGATAAAATTAGTCGATGGTTCTTCTTGATATTCAGAGGACAGAATGCTAATTACTGAAAAGTCAGACTGTAATAACACTTCTGAAACACAGTTCCTTAATCACATCACCCCCTGAAAAGCATAAGGAAGATGGGGAATGATTTCCAATAATATCGCTGCATTGTGGAAGTAGGCAAAAGTCAGAAATAGACTCAGCTTTTTCAAATGAATTCACAGGACTTTCAGCTGGAGTGGGAAATTCCAGCACAAAGAAGATGCCAAGGGCTCCCTAAGCCTAGTACAGATTGAACAACTACGATTGTTCTTTGGTGAAACTCAACAATGGCCAAGAACTGAGGTCTATTGAAGTCACTGATAGAATTTTTGAACTCTCCTTGTTGCAGCTTTTTTTCCAAGGAGAAAAACAATCAGTGAATCACAGGAAAAGAAGGAAAGTGTCCATTTTTAACAGTCAATGTAATGCTCCCATAAGAAGGTTGTTGCTTTCCTACATCTCCCTTTAAGCAGCTGTTACCTGGGAGATTCATGATTTCTACAAGTAAATTGAGTGCGAAAAATGATGCATAGGGAATATAAATGTAGAAATTATTTTATATTTGGAGCAATCATCCTGCAAATATAAAAGTTAAAAATACTTGAGTAAAACTTCCATTAGTAAAATATTAAAAGAAAATTTCAACTTTAAAGTTTCTTTTCAAACTGACTTACTAAAGTGCCAGCCAAGCAATGCACCTGTTGGAAATGTACCTAGCACAGTGATTTTAGTTTCAAGGCTGTGCAATGATCAGTATTGTTCAAAATGTAAAATAATTTCTTCACAGATCAAATAATCTTCCTAACAGTAGTGGTCAGGCAGTCACCAGAATCCATAATACTTTCCTCTGGAGATTAATATCTCTGTCTCTGTCTCTGTCTCTGTGTGTGTGTGTTTGTGTGTGTGTCTCTCTCTCCCTCCCTCCCTCCTCCCTCCCTCCCTCCCTCCCTCTCTCTCTCTCTCTCTCTCTCTCTGTGTGTGTGTGTGTGTGAGTGTGTGTGTGTGAGTGTGTGTGTGTGTGTGTGTGTGTGAGAGAGAGAGAGAGAGAGAGAGAGAGAGAGAGAGAGAGAGAGAGAGAGAGAGAGAGAGAGAGAGATATGGGGAGGCTAAAGATATAAAATAAAAGTTCAGGAAGCTTCAACATTTGCCTTCGATTGTACTGAATGTTGATCTCTGTGGCTGTCTACCAGTGATTTACACATCTTGAGTCCAGCAAGAATGTCAGAGAACTTATGAGTTATTTTGAAACTGTTTGATTTCTGTCTGATTCTTCCCTTTCTCAAATGACACAGCCAGCTCAGCCTGTGGCTCTCTCCATTTGTTTGCTATAGAATTTGTCCTTTTCAGTAAGTGTCTTACTAGATTTGCCACTCACTGCAACTTGATTTGGTTCCCTCAGCTAGTATTCTTGGTGTACCCTGTCTTAGTAAAGGAGTTTAACTCTGCAATATGGTAAAGTAGAGGCTATACCTCTTGAGGGGATTGCCTTTCTGAATACTCACACTTGGAGTTTTGTAAATGAGCATTTTCTTGTTAGCTGATTTCTAATCTTATATCTCTTTTAAGGGGAAAGTTCATCGACTTTTTATTTCTTTACCAGTCTCCATATATTCTACCCTTAAGAAGTAGGGAATGTAGTTCTGCTTAAAAAATCTATAACCTAAAGGACAGAGAGTCATAAATACTAGTAGTTCTATGTTAACTAATGGTCTCTATGACCCAAGCTACCTTCTATAAACAGCATACAGATTCTGTCTTGTCACCCTTCTCACCAAGCCTTTGGATGAATTGCAGAATAGCCTCACTATACAATAAAGCCTTCCTGTTAGCACTTTGTCCTTGAGTTCTGATATTCAAGAAATAAACTCATAAAGGGAGAAGTGATTAGGAGATTATTAAGCAAACAAAGAATCTAAGACTGAGCCACCCACGGAATATAACTGGAAGCACACAGGCACACAATACTGTATACAGAGAAAAATGCTAAGCTGATAATTATGATTAATAGCCTTATAGATTAAAAATTCATTGCATTTCTATAACTGGAACAGAAAATCATACAAAACACACACACACATGCATGGTGTGCACACTCACACACTCACTCCTTTCAGAAACCCAAAAGTTTGATAGACTAAATTAGCAATTCAACAAATTAGTTGGAAGAGAAAAGGAAGAGAGATCCCTGTCGATAGAAAGAATGAATTGGGAATGTCAAAGCAGAGACAACTAGAGAATCAACACAGTACAACTGATAGCCAACTGTGAAAACTTTTAGAGAGACCATGTGTTATCTCACAATTATCATTATCACACAAGGTCTGATGAACACTGAAGTAGTCGAGTAGAGTGGAGAAAGGAGTCAAGGGCAGGGAAATACTGGACTGGAAAGTATTGCTGCATTTTAGATACAGTGGAATTGGATGTAACTGAATAAGGAATACGAGGAAGAGTTCCGAGGCTCCCCATACTGGTAATGGTTAATCTACGTGAAGGAGGTGCGAATTACTGGCATTTCATGTGCTAAGGCTTCTCTAAGGCTCTTCCTGAGTTGGTTCTGATGCCAGGCTTACTCACGGAGCTGTGCAGGCTGTATGAGTTCTTACCAAGGACAAGACTAAGTTGAAGGGACAGTTAGAAGAAAGCAAACCATGGCTAAAGCCGACTTAAACTGCTCTGGTCAGGACACAGCTACCTCTCTTTTCTCATACTGCGATGTGTTTGGGTGCTGAGTTGACTCAGGGTGCACTTGTGACTATTAATCTCAATTGTCACCTTAATTGGTACCTTAGAGATTTGTAACAGATTTGGGTCTCTCTATCTCTATCTCTTCCTCTCTCTCTCTCTTTTGTGTGTGTGTGTGTGTGTGTGTGTGTGTGTGTGTGTACAGTCACTATGAGGTAAAAGTAGTCTCTACCACAATCTCCTGACACCATGATATTCTTCCTCACAATGGTCTCAAAATCAACACAGTGAAGGAATCTGTCAAGAACCTTCTGAGTCAGGCAGCGGTGGCACACGACTTTAATCCCAGCACTCAGGAAGCAGAGCCGGGTGGATCTCTGTGAGTTCAAAGCCAGCCTGGTCTACAGAGCGAGATCCAAGATAGGCACCAAAACTACACAGAGAAACCCTGTCTCGGAAAAAACAAAAACAAAAAACCAAAAAACAAAAACAAAAAAAGAACTTTCTGACACAGGTAAAATCAAACTTTGTTCCCCTCCTGTTTTCAGTGCATTTGTGTTTAGTACATTTAGTACATTTGTGTACAGTGTTTTGTCATAGTAACATGAAATAGCTAATTCTCATGTGTCCTTCATTTTGTCTTTGTTGTTGTTTGTTTTCATATTACAAGATTATGGTACAAGTGGTTCCTGTGTTGTTTTTGTTTAAGAAATCACTTGAAAGAATCAGGAAGAAAAGTCCCACAGTTCTTGAACAATCTTTATCCTTCCCCCATCACAGAAATATCCTTGGATACTCACAACACGTAGTATTTGTGTAGAAAACACATTAGAGTTCACAGAAAAAAACTCAGTAATAAAACTCCCCATCACTGAGAATCAAGTTAATCAGCATTTCTTACCATAGATACTTACCATAGATACAATGGCTACCTTCCATCGACTGTCATCAAAGAAAAACTTGTAGAGAATGAAATATGAACTTCTAGGACCAGAATGATCCATCTTCTGTGACATTGAGCAGACAAATGCCTTCAATGTCTAACTTTTATTAGTGGGCAAAAAATGACTATAAATTCATAATGAAAGAAAAGGATAGAACAATAACTCAGATATCATAATGACAGATTATTGAATTCAAACTTTTCAAGGTGTATTCCTAAATTCAAAAGAGTTTAAACATTACAGAATTTCCTGGGTCTGGATGGAATTGGAAAGGGATTCTCTATTATCTAGTAAAGTAGTGAAATTTTGTAGTTTTCTTTTCATCATATAAAATGATATTTTCAATATATCTTTCAATACATTATCTTCTACTTTTCCTTATTCAACTAAAATTGATCAAAATGGCTAAAGTGATTTTGCCATCTGTGGTGTTCAAAATTCCCATCCCAAGAGCAACAAAGGAAGGATATTCTTAACATGATTCCCTACCAGTTTAAAGCCTGTCTCTCAAGAATAGGGGGTAGGACCTTTTAGAGTCAAAGAAAGAATGTGGTGTCACATAGTCCTATGTTCTAGGATGAAATGGTTGGTTAATAACCAGCCTAAGAGGGCAATGCTGTATCAGGGTACAACAGGCTTCAATGCTGACTATCTAGAGATATTTGTGTTGGGTATATCACTTTGATTCTATTCTTACAGAATATAGTGACAAATAAATGTAAAAAAAGATTTACACCTCTATTTTTACATTTTTTATGTGTATGTGTGTTTTGCCTGCAGGTATGTCTGTAACCATGTGTATACTTGGTGTCCATAGAGCCTTGAAGAGGGCATTGGCTCCCCTGAAAGTGGGATTTATAGATTTCTAGTTGCCATGTGTATGCTAGGAATCAAAGCCAAGTCCACTGGAAGAAGAGCAAGTGCTCTTAAACACTAAGGCAATTCTACAGCCCTCACCTCTATTTTCAATTCAATTGTAGCTCATGATGACTGATGTTAGATATCAAATGAAATGCACTAGCTCACTCCTGCTGTGTTATCGTGTTAGGCAGGGTCTTGATATGCAGAATGTGCTATCCAGGAACTCACTGGGAATCCAGACTAACCTCAAACTCATGATCCTCCTGTCTGTGTCTCCTACATACTTGTATTATAGGAGTATGTCACCATACTTGGTTCCTTCAATCTTTTTCACTCTGTGAACTGCACAAGTCCTGACAGCTGGAAATGATATAGCATAAAATGTACTCTTTGTAGCTTAGATCACAACCCCTAGAATCAAATGGCTTTTAGCTATTGCTCTCTGAATTTCTCCAGCTCCCCTTTTTGTAGATTGAGGATAATAACCCTAAGCCAGGTGCAGTGGCACACATCTATAGTCTAATTACTTGAAATGATGAGGCAGAGGATTGCTTGAGTTCAAGGTCAGCCTGGGGAACAAAGGCAAACATCTTCAAAATAAAAGAAAGAAAGAAACTCATGGATCTTTGTCCTTTGTAGATGAAAGATTATTGTCTGTAGATGTCATACCTAGGACCTCTAGGAATAGAGCAGACTGCCAGATACTAAAATGAGATGATACCTTGCATCAATTATCACACACTCCATTGAGGAAACAGCATAACAAGTCATAAACAAAGCATTTCAGAGAGTGGAAAAGGTTAAGTGGAAGACAGAACAGTGTTATGAATACAGGATACCAACATCAAGGGTGCCAAACAGGATAGAAGAGCTGAGCCTGATGACCTTGCAGAGCTCAAGGAACAATGGATCCATAACCCCATCTTTCTTGTCTCTAACCCACACCCTCATCCTGGAGGCACCAGGCCACTTCTAACTGACAGGTCCTTGTGGTTTCACCTATATTAGCTTCTTTAGTTATGGTAGTTTTATATAAATACTTGGAGCTTTGCGTTCCTGTGGAAACCATGGAACATTTTTGACCCTTTGAACAGTTTCTACCTGGTGACCAGGTGTCTGACAATGATCATCACCACGGACAGTGTTTGCTCTTTATTTGACAACAATCCCCACACCCCCACCCTGACTCAATCCAGAAAAGCAATACGGTAGGCACTCTGGGCTGGTAAGAACAGGGTCACCAAGGAATTCAGGGAGATGAGTCAGGGAGGTGGAATCTGCTGCTCTCTTAATTTCGTGTTTCTCAAAGTTCTATTCAGCCTGACCCTGAGTTTGTGTGAGAGACCAGGGACATTCATTGGAAGTTATGTGGGGATGAAAGTGAGTTTTGTAAGAAATGCCATTTTTTCTGGGGGGTCAGGAAGACTTTTTTAATCCAAACTCATTTAATTGTTCCCTTTGTAGACTATGTTGGAAAAATATTTTGGGAAACCTGTAGTAGTGCCTTAACTATCATGAAATACTACCTGGCACCTCCTTTGCATTATTTTTGCCAAATTCAAACCCCAACTCCCAGTGATGAACGGCACGGCTTGACTTTTTGCTCTGTTCTTTGCTTTCCTGGCCAACTTGCTTTCCAAGCAGGGTGACAGCCAGATCCCTAGACTCCCTCCACTGTGTTAGCATGGTGGCATAGCATCCGGACTCACTCGGCCTTTGCTTCCTTTCTGAGCCTTTTAACTAAAGGTGCCATAAGTAATCTCAGAACTACTACTTGAATAAGTATCCGCCATAAACAAGTCTGTTAAACCCGAGTATCATACTTGAAACATTTGCAAAATGTACATAGTTTTCCTGTGGTTTTTAAACAGTTCATAGAAGTAACATTTAAGCCTGTTTGTGAGATCGTACCACCTGAGGCCAAGGGGGTGAGGGGAGTTACTGGAGATTAGGCTCTAAATTCATTCCTCTAAAATGTTATCATGGTAATTCTAATGTGAGGAGAAGGTTAACTCCACTGCCTTAAACTTGGGAAATAGTTTATCTTTCTTTATATAATGCCTGCCATAATAAGACAGTGTAACAAGGATGTATAATAGAGAAGTAAAGGACAAATGCCTGGTATCCATCAACTGGTGAACAGATAAGTAATAATGAGGTGATTATCAATGAGATAGAGGACCCTTTTGATCTCACACTAGGAGACTGAGGTTGCAGGATCAAGAGATCCAGGTCAACCAATGCAAAAAAACAAAAACATGAAAGAATATGTGGTCCATATATGCAATTGAAAACTATTCAGCTGATACAAAGGATAACATTTGGTTATTTATAACAACATAGGTGGCAGTAGAGGGCAATATATTAAGTTAAAATCAGTCTTAGAAGACAAACAGCAGATTTTTTTGTTCTCTGTAGATAAAAAAAATCGACCTCAGAAATTGAGAGTAGAATGGTAAAGTCAGAGTATAAGATGCTGGGGCAAGTGTTGATAGAATGAAAAGTAGGAAATTTTTATTGATAAGTTATAGTTAGTTGGGGAAAAAGTAAGTTCTGGGATTCTATTCCACATTAGAGTGACCATGGATAGAATCTTCGCAAATGTGGGAGAAAGGGATTATTTTAAATGTTTCATCAGAAAAGAAATAATGAATATTTGGAGAGGTTGATATTTATAGCTAAGTTGAACATTACACAATATCTACATGTAACAAAAATAATATCCCAAGGTAATTTTTCTGTTTTTACTAACATATAAATAGAAAGGATTAGGGGAACCAAATAGCACAGGAGGAGCTCTGTCTCTTCCCCAAGCCCTAGCCACTCAACAGTTTTCTCCACTGAACAAGAATGATGTAAGTCCTTATGAAATCTGGAAATGGTTCATTATGTGTGTGTGTGAGTGTGTGTGTGTGTGTGTATGCACGTGCGTGTGAGTATGTGTGAGTGAGTATGTGTGTGTGTTTAAGAATATGGATGTGGAGTGACTTCTCTTAGACTCTTTCAGTGAAGCTTTCAGACAAATTAAGCATCTTTAATTTTCATTTCTGAGTCATGATGTTTAGAGTACCTGACTCAGACATGATTAGAAGCTACCAAATGTGTTCTAAAGCTTCACCACTTAAGTTCAAGTCGCGGTGTGAACCTATCTGGAAATGTTCTTGCAGCCAAGTGGAAACCATTTGTAGCCACCTCTTATTTCTCTCTGCTTTGTGCCCCAGTGATTTGTCTTAGTCATTAAATGTGTTCCCCCCACCTAATTTTTATGTTGAAAACATATATGATATGCTCACAGATGACTTTGAAAATAATTAGAACTTGCTGGTCAGATCTTCATAAGTAAATTCCTAATAAGCGATCCTTTGTTGGAGGATAGAGAGGCCAGATTTCTCTGTTCTCTACTACTTAAGGACATATATGGCCATCTACAAACTGGGAAAGGGGACCTCACCAGAATCTTTCCAAGTGGTAACAACTAAGCCTTGTGTCTCCAGTACTACACTATGAGGAAGAGACTGCCTGTGGGTGAAGTAATCCAGTTGTGGTAGGTTTGTTATAATAGCCTTAACTAAAGCAATTTGGTAACTAAAACTCATATTAATCTATCCTTCTGCTAGCTAATGCTTTTATTAGCTTTTTATCTACCTGCCTCCCGTCTCTAATTCACCAAGACCGCTGCCTGCTGAAGTCCTAATACAATGTCCTTTCACATGGGGAGGTGGCGGGGGTGGGGAACAAACTGGAGGAAGACAAAAGAAGCATCAACAGAAAGAGTACAAGACTTTGCAGTGGCCTTTGTACTTTCGTCACTTCCTCCCCTGTAGGACTCAGCAGTCCTGAGCTGAGCTGAGCTGGGAGTACAAAATACAACCAACACCTGCAAATAGGTTAAAATTAGAATGGAACAATCTTTTGCTATGTTACTATTTCTTCATAGAATTTATTTTGTTTTAAAGAAATATTTATTTTTATGTGCATTGGTGTTTTTCCTACATTTATGTATGTCTGTGTGAATGTGGCAGATGCGCTGGAACAGGAGTTATAGACAGTTGTGAGCTGCCATGTGGGTGCTGAAAAGTGAAGCCTGGTCCTCTGGAAGAGCAGTAAGTGTTCATAACTGCTGTACTATCTCTCCAGCCCATAGAATTTGTAAAATGCATTTGAAAAATGACTGAGTTCTACAAGTGGATTAGAAAAAAACAAAACAACTTTGCATAAATTGCCTTAACTACTGTGGTCTTTTATTAACCATCCCCAAAGCTTTTATTTAGCACCCATGTTTTTAAAGGAATTTTATAAAAATCAACTCCCATCCCGAGTGTGTAAGTTCACGTAAAGTGGTGCCAAGGGTTCTAAATCTCTCCGTGCCTTACTAAGTAAGCATGGCTATCACTCAGTAAAATTACATAGCAAACATGTTAACATGGAAGTAGGAAACTTTACGTGACCACACTCATAGATAAAGAGCTACAGGCAACTAAGGATTGCTGAAAGCAGAAGAAATAGACTTCCTCAGGGATGACCTCCTTAACCCATCATCCAAGGCCAAGGCTCAGCCCCAAAATCATACACATAAGTAACACTAAATGGATGGATCAGCTTGTGTTTATATATTTACACATACACACACACACACACACACAAAAAAAAAAAAAAAAAAAAAAAAAAAAAAAACATGGGCACACACACAATAGCAAATAAAATAAAGCCATGATTTTGAGAGGGAGCAAGAGGAGGGTATATGTATGGGAGGTACTGTAGGGAAAAGAGGTAGGTGGTAAATGACATACTTATATTCCAATTTATAAGTAAATAGAACAAATCCTTATAGCTGTTGATATTGACAAGTATCATGTTTGCACTCTTTCTCACACACACTCTAATTTAGTTTAGCTAAACTAAATATAGTAATTCAAATATTCAGACAGAAACAAATGGTGCTAGGGTTCATTTCTACACTTGCTATAAAGACTCTATTATTTGATTTGGTTATAAATCTACCTGTCTTAAATTCACACATGATCCTGGAAAAATAATTTGGCCTTCCTTAACTTTATCCCTCCTGGTATTTAAAATGGGTATTGAATTCATTACTAAGACATTTCCATTTCCTTTAAGAAGTATTTTATTATTCATAAAAATGATCTGCTTTTGAACTTCATCTGTAACTATAATGAAATTATACAGATAACTTATTAAATAAACTGGATTTTAAGATATCATTAGTAGGAAGAATTGAAAAAATATTCAGCAATACTCAATGCATTCATAAGTAACACTTTCATATAGATAATAAAACACACTTTTGTTTGTAAAATATTTCTTTGGATACTTACTGTTTTATTGAGATTCATTATACATTGTGACTGCTTCAATTTTTAAATTTACTTTACCCGTTTACTTTTTTATTTGTGTGTGTGTATGTGCAGGTGTGTGCTCATGTATGTGTGTATATTTGTGCATGTGTATGCATGTGCTTGTGTGTGTGTATGTGTGTGTGTGTGTGTGTGTGTGTGTGTGTGTGTGTGTGCATGTGTGTGTACAGTCTCTTGCATGCCAAAGCGCTTCTATGGAGGTCTAAGAATAACTTTCAGGAGTAGATTCTTGAATGTAAACTCTTGAGATCAAGGGATTGAACCCAGGTCTTCAGGCCTGTCCACTGGCAAAATTACCAGTTGAGCCATTTTATGGTCCAAACTTAATTCAATTTTTTATTTTTATTTTTTTTAACAAGAAAACATTATTTTAACATAGTGAACTAAATCACATATTAAATTTATTGTTTCTATCTGAAACCTCCAGCTGTCAACCAGTTTCTTAAAACTTGTCTTGTCCTCCAGAAGTTCTTCTGAAATAGACAAGTACAACTCTTAATTTAGTTCCTAATTTGTGATAATTAAAATATCATGTTTCCTATGGTTTCGTCGGTTTAGATTTATAGAGAAAACTTATAAGAGGATTTTCCTCCACTATAAGTATTTGAAGCTAGCTACTATTTGATAATACCTGAATTTCTCAATTATATATAACCATGTTTAATATGCACACACATGCATGCAGATGCACATGCTTAAAACCATACCAAACATTAGCGTACAGAAATATTCTAGAAATGCCTAAAAATAAAAATTGCCATGGATCAAATGACCAGAGATTTTCTTTAATAGATTGGGACCAAATAAGAGGAAAGCATGCTCATAATTTTAAAGCAGGTCTTTCACGTGTCACAATCTGAGAGCTATTGATAAGAATCAGTCAATAACTAAAATCACTGGCATAAAAACAGTATTTCCAGGAGAGTGGCTTAATTGACAATGATGGATGAGTATTGTATCATGATGGACTTATATTGATTCCAATGCCTTTCTCACTCATCTCTAATTGTGATTATTCAGTTAATCATTTAGTTAACCATGGATTCGTATCTAAAATTGAGCATGTTCTATCTTCTAGTCCTTATTAAAATATTCTCCTACCAATGACTCTTTCAAATGGTAACTCACAGCTCTGGGCTTCAACTCAATTTGCTCAATTTGTTCTCACATCCCTCAGCACTTCTCACTGGGGCCACTCAAGTGCAGAAGTGTGCACTGTGAACTCCTCAGTAACAGTTTCAGAAGTAATTTTTCAAAATATGCTTTCCCTTAGGATTAGTAGGGAAGTCCACTTACCTGTAGTGGGCTGGGATCCTCAATGCTTGCTGTGATTTCTTCCCAGGGCAAGGTTGTCAACTACTCAGCTCAACTCAGCATCATTCTTAGCAGTTCTTCTTGCGCATCTCAAAACGTGGGGAAAATGTGACTGGCTTTTCCCAGTTCCCTGTTTACACACATACCCACGATTAGATTGGAAAGCACTCATCTTTTTATTGTTTCTCCTCAGCTTCAGGCTGTAGTTCCATTATTTATGGTGCAGAGCCTCAAATCCTTAATCCATATTGTTTTCTGAAACAGAGGCAGAAAATGTTCTTTCTGCAGTAAATCTACATTTTAAAATACGTTTTAATTAAAATATAATTGTAGCAGGAAGCTTAAAAGTTCTTATTAATAAAATCAAACCTGAGGCCAGTTATTGGGGTCCATGCTGGTAGATCAGAGAGACAGAACAAACCACAGCTATCTCATCGACGGATCCTCAGCTGGTCTTGTCTCCTCAGACTGGAGGCCTCTGAGTCCTCATCCAGAATGGGTCTCATCTGAATTACTGCTCAAAAGCCTGAAGCTTAACCAGCCACATGCTTAACCAGCCAAAAGCTTAAACAGCCAAATGCCTAACCAGCCAAATGCCTCTAGTTTCTGGTCCTCACACCTTATATATCTTTCTGCTGTCTACCACCACTCCCTGGGATTAAAGGCTGGCTTTCTGGGATTAAAGGCGTGTCACCATGCTTGGCTATTTCCAATGTGGCCTTGAACTCACAGAGATCCAGAGGGATTTCTATCTCTGGAATGCTAGGATTAAAGGTGTGAGTGCCACCATTTTCTAGCCTTTGTATCTAGTGGCTGTCTGTTCTCTGACCCCAGATAAATTTATTAGAGTACTCAATATTTTGGTGAACACAATACCACCACATATAATTTCATCATTTTCTCCTTTCTCTTTGCTCCTACCAGCCCTCTTCTGTAAATAGATATTTCCATGACCTGCTCACCTTGTCTCAAATAACCAGCTCAGAGGCTGAATATGAAGTATATAAATGCTCAGCCTATAGCTCAAGCTTATTACTATCTCTTACATTTTAAGTTAACCCATATTTCTATTTATGTTTTGCCATGTGGCAGTACCTTTATTGGCATGACATGTACATCTCTTGCTCCCTCTGTGTCTGGCTGGTGACTCCTGACCCCAACGTTCTCCTTCCCATTAGCCTTTGTTTGGTTGTCCTGCCAATACTTCCTGCCTGGTTACCGGCCAATCATCGTTTTATTAAACCAGTTCTAGTGACTAATCTTTACAGTGTGCAAGAAGATTATTCCACATCACCTTTATATGTCTCCTCCTTCACTGTCAAATTGATAGCCTTTTTCTTTGATCATTATTGTTACATATATACATATGTATGTATTTGTGTGCACAAATACATGAATAAAACCTGATGATGCATTTTTGTTGTTTGTGTGTATATTGTTTCAAGGGTTATCACTTTGTTTTGCTAGCCAGTCATGGTGCTAAACCTTGCGACAGGCTACTTCTCCCTCTCTCAGCAATGATTAGTTGATTGCGGGACTCTATGCATTTCCTCTGCCCTACTCACTGCCCTAGCATGTCTGGTAATATCATTGGTTAGGTCTTGTTTATGGAGTCATATTTTGGAGAGATACTCTCAAAGCAGACTTTCTGGTATTTCATCTCTTATAATCTTTCCATCTCCTCTTCATCAATGTACCCAGAGCCATAGATGTAGGAGCTGTTCTACAGATGCATCCACTAAATCTGGGATCTCCACAATCATTGCTCTCTGCATTATGTCCTGTTGTGGGCTTTCTGTAATGTATTCCACTTGCTATAAAGAGAGGTTTCTTTGATGAGGGGTGATAGCCACATTTACCTGTAGGGATAAAAATAAGATTTAAAATGTAGTAAGGAGTTATCCTGGTCTAAGAAAGTAGTGATAGTAGATTCTTTTCTAAGTTCCTTGACCTAACAAGCACTGGGAAGTTGGTAAGGTTTCTAGTGCCATATATTATTTTTCTTCTGTTAAGTGGGTCTTAAGTTTACTTAGTTGTTGGTTGCTACAAACATATAAGTGCCACTACTACACCTTTAAGGAAATTCCTGCATGCTGGTCATTGTTGTGGTTCATAAGTGTCAGAGCTGGGCAGGAATATTAATTGCTTCTCTCCCTTGGCCGCTTGCATAATTCTTTCTCGTACCACGGAAACAAAACTAAAGGATGGAGACTTCTGAGTTAGATCCACCCTTGAATCAGCTAAATTCTCTATCCCTAAGTGGACAGTGTCTTCAGCAATAGGAATTTATCTTCAACCTCTGAGAGGAAACCACAGGCAGCAGCTATCAGCAATATTGTTTTGAGAGATAGACTCGGACTTTCCTGATCAACCATTTGAAAGGTGGTTTGTCATACTTGGTACAGAAGTTTTGTTATTGTATATTCTTCCTGTCAGCCAAAATAGCATAACTTGATTTAAGCTGTGTGTGTGTGTGTGTGTGTGTGTGTGTGTGTGTGTGTGTGTTCACTTAAATTCACCTTATATAATTTTAGGTAAATATAAAATAATATGATTCCTTGAGGATTTATTAAACAAACACCTTTGGTGCTAGTTGTCCTTCCTTCTCCTTCTGTATGTATCTCCTTCCTCCCTCCCCAGTTGGAACTCCTGTTCTTGTTTATCTGCAGTAAGTCTTAAATAACACTAACAATTTCATAGTTTTTCTATTAAACATATCTTTAGATTTTACTTACAAACAGCAATCTATTCCTGCAGACAATCTTTTAAAGATATTCATTTTATGCATTAAAATATTTTTCCTAGCATAAATAACATGGAAAACTCTCTTATTGAGATATTTTTATAGGATATACCTGTAAGATTGGAAATAGAAATAAAATGATAGCTGCCTGTACAGTACAAGAGATATGCGCACTTTTGTAAAATTACATGATTCACAACTAGATGGAAAATAGGGTCTTAGCTTGATATTGGTTCCAGTAGATAAAAAGAGACTAGGTGATTTCAAATGCAGGTTAAATCAAGAAGTATGAATTCGCTCAGGATTTCTAAGACTATGATCAGATTATTCATTATTAACCAAGGTTATAGTAGCTTTACTCCTTTCTCTATAGAATTTCTATTTCACTAAAAGTGGCTTTAATAGCTGGTGTAAAATATGGGTTAAACAAAATTATGACTTTTCATAAAATAAAAATTTTATAGGTAGCTTTGAGTTATGTGAGGTCACTTACTGTCTGTTTTACACCAATGTGTTCATTATGGAAGATCAGGGGTACATAAAAAATACAACCTATGGGAAGATGACATTAATATAATATAAATTAATTGTAAGATTACTAGTATTTTATTTATCAAATAGTTATGTAATAAAATATAATCTTATAGGAAATGAAATGAATGGAAAAAACGATAATTTGTGCCTTTGGAAAAAACCCTCCTTTAGAAGGAAGGTAGTAAAATCAGAAATATCTACCTGAAATTACTTGCTCTTCGTGAATGAAAGAACTACCAAAAGTGTTTCAGTAACGTACAAAATAGCCTGAAAAGGAGAAAGTGGATGTGCATATGACAGATGAAAAAAATGTGCTGAAGTAGCCAACGGCCTCATATCCTCAGCTCTCACGGCAGGGTGGCAGCAGCTTAAGCCTTGGTACATGGTTTAAGTAAAGTTTGAAGATTGCATTCATAATTTATAATAAAATGATGTTATAATTGCTATTTCATATTTATTCTTTACTCATGAACTTAGTTTTACAGAATATTAAATTTAGAGATCAATCCTTATTCATTTCCGGTTTTAGAGATGACAACCAGATTTCACATATTTTTCAGAGCATTGGTCAGCTGACCAGTCTTATGCCGGAATTTGTAATTGTACAAAGAACCAAAGCATAAACAAGCAAATAGGAGAGAAGAAGGCGGTGACAGCTAGTTTTGAAAAGTAAGAAATGACTTCACATGGGGTTTTCCTCTGCACAGGAGTGGTTATTTGCTGTGCATATCCCGGTTTAACAATTTCACTCATCAGGCAGGAGTTCCCCTTCCTGGGGGCCATGGTTGCTTCTCAGCCTCCTTGGGATCCTTGGCACACCACCCATTGCCAAGTCCTTAAGAGTATTAACATACTGGAGGTATTTTTGTGGATCTCTGGGGACCTCTCTAGCACTCTGCTTCTTCTTATTCCCATGGGGTCTTCATTTATCATGGTATCTATTATAGACTACTGGCGCTGGTCCAGAGAGTGCCTGAGCTGACCTACTCTGGTGATCGGATGGCTGCACACCCTAACAGTCATGATCCAACTCTCAGCCAGTGACTGATGGAAGCAGATGCAGAGATCCACGGCCAGACCCAGGTGCAGCTTCAGGAGTCCAATCAGCAAGAGAGAGGAGGGATTATATGAGCAAAAGATATTGAGACCATAATTGGAAAAAGCACAGGGACAAATAGCCAAACTAGTGGAAACACATGAACTGTGAACCAACAGCTGAGGAGCCCCCATGGAACGGGATCAGGCCGTCTGGATAAGTGAGACCATTGATTAGCTTGAACTGTCTAGGAAGCCCCCAGGCAGTGGGACCAGGACCTGTCCTTGGTGCATGAACTGGCTTTTTGGAATCTAAGACCTTTGCTCAGCCTTGGTATAGGGAGGAGGAGACTGGACCAGCCTCAACTGAATCTACCAGGCTGAACTGACTCCGCAGGGGAGACCTTGCCTTGGAAGAGGTGGGAATGGGGGGTGGACTGGAAGGGAAGGCTGTGGGGGAGGAGAGAGGACAGGGGAATTCATGGCTGATATGTAAAATTAAATCAATTATAAAGTAAAAATATTTTAAAGAGTATTAACATAAAGAACATCGACTAACATATGAGCATACTTGCTGTCATAAAATAATTCTTGTGAACATCTACCTATTATATTAAAACAAAGATCACACTATTGTGATAATAGGCAAATTAAAAAAAAAACTTCAACTTATTTAAATATTATATGCCAAAAAATGTTAGTTATGCTGTGGGTTTCTATACCTAAATTAATTATTCTACTTCATACAGTGAATTGCAATAATCAATTTCTCCAAGTATATTCCCACACTCTTGTGTGTCCTGAAGTCTGCTCCAGTTCTCTGCACTTGTCATCCACTGTATCTTTACCCAACCTATGATCCACCGTATGTTTGTTAATCCAACCTGTGGTCCACTGTAGACATGTTCATGGGACCTTTAATCCACTATAGGTGCTCTGACTTGCAATTTCAAAGCCCAAAACTTCTAGAAATTTCACAAAATCTCATTTTGAAGCAAAATATGATGTGATATGGGGCTATGTATGCCACTTAATGTGATTTTCTACAAAATTATTTAGTTAGCTATGGTGTTCTGCCCAAGGCATATTGGGGAGTGATACATAATGGATGGCATATAAAAGAAATCACCTTTCCTAATCCTGAAATATTGTGAATTCTTAAACCCAGAAGCTTTCCATGAGGGATTTGAAATCCTGTATAGTACGTGTAAGAAGTCTAGCAAAACGGGTGCCATGGTTTTATCTGGTAGATTGATGAGCATGTCAAGTCCTACACTGCATTTTCAAATGCTTAAAATGTCTATTTCAAACCAATCCACAAAATAACTTGTTACTAAAGGGAGCTGAACATTATGACAGCTATTGATGATACATACAGAATTTACATGTGACATTCACTTTCTATTAAGCCTCTGCAGATGTTTGTCTCTGACTCTTTGACAACAGGGCACCTCTAAGTGAGGCCACTGTATTCCAAGATTTCAATAAAGAAACAGAGTAATTTTGTAAACAAAGTTAACTTAACAAAAGACAGCTGCCTAACTACCAACCTGTAATTATTCACATTTCATGAAATGTTCATGATTTGAAGTAATAGGAATACCAAATTCTTGCTAATGAGTACATACCTGCCAACTTCCTTCTAAACCTATAAAACTTAAGGTGCTTTACGGGGAAGTCCCTAGGAAATGTGCTGCTCCATCTCTGCCTGTTTGAATTCTGTGTACTCCATTTTTTTCTGTCTGGGGCTAAAATAGAAACTAAGTAGTGGGGTAGGTTTAAGCAATTTTCAAACTTGAAAATTGAAAATACAATCTTGTACCTTTCAATTGCTCAGATGAAATATTCTTTTCCTGAACAAAAAAGCAAACTCCAGAAATTGATCTATTGTGCCACTCCTGTTATTTTCTGTCTGCCGTGATTTATTTTTCCACCTGTTGTAGCTGGAAGATTTCCTGTGTCCCGGCCTATCATCATCTACAACCTGTGTGTGAGTTCAGCTTGCTTTTCTTTGTGCTCTTGGAGGCTTCCATTGGCATTTGTTCCCTTTGCAGGCTGGGTCTCTTTAAAATTTGCTCATAGTCTGGTTAAATCAACTTGAAAATTTTATACATTATCTCGGAAATGTAACCTCAATTAGAACATCAGGATATTTTATAAGGATTGGAAAAAATCTTAGAAGTTCTGTATATCAATACTTTAAATTTTCAAATGAAGAAACTATGTTTCTGAGACATGATCTGATTTACCCTGACACTTGTTTACTGCTAAGCTTAGGGTGAATTCCCATCCACCAAACTAGACTCCAGTTCTCTCAGTATTCCATACTGTCATCCACTACCTTGTCCTGCAGAAAATACTCTTATATCCTTTGAGAATGTTTATAGTTTGGTTGAAAAGATGGCATGTTTGCTAAAGTGCTTATCATGCAGCCATGAGGGTTTGAGTTTGGATCTCTAGCACTTAAGACACAATGACACACATCTGCTACCTCACCACTGAGATAGCAGATACAGAAAGACCTGAGAGCTTGTTAAGAAGTCATCACAACTGAATTAGCAACTCCAAAACCTATCTCAAAAAATAAAGGGGAGGGTAAAAGAGGAAGAAACTTTATATGCTGACCTGTGGCCTCCACATGCATTTGCACACCGGTACACACAAGCAACAAGCGTAAACTTGTGAATATGCACATAATACACATGTAACTATCATTATGCTTCAAATGATTTCTTTCAGTGTTGTACTGAATCACATATTTTACTGTCTACACATAAAATAAAGGATTTGAAAAATTATTCCAAGTGTGCAAGATATTGTCATTGTTTTCTATATTAAAATATTTTGGCTTGTAAAATGTTGTGACATTTTACCCTTACTCAAAGTGTTTATTAATTAAAATGAATACATAGACAATAGGTTATAACAGCATAAAATAGACAAAATATATGTTGATTCACACATGCATAAAATACATTCTTTAAACACTTAATGTTTAAAAATATACAAAGTCAAAGAGACTTCTAGCTAAGATAGCCAAACGGAATCATTTTAACTTCCCACTGTTCTTATTACCTAATAAAGTAGGAAAAAAGCATGGCGACCTAAAACAAACTTATCATGCATATACAAAACAATGTTGAATTTCCACTGGTCAGCAATGGAATGGAAACAATGTAGCAATCAGGGCTGTGACTGTGGAGACAATGGGTCCCTGTCCATGTAGCAGATGATTACAATGGCACATTTCAGACAAAGAGAAAACTGCCAGAATCTACACATAAAAGATGGATAAACAAGGAGTTGAAACCATAAATGAATAAATTTACAAGTAAACTAATAACATCAAACAAGCCAACATAAATCATAAGTCCTGTGGAGGAAATTAAGGCTAAGAGAGACAACTAAGCTACTCACCAGATAGTTACTCCTAATTTAACACTGTGTACAGAGTAAGTAACTGAATATTTTATTTAAGTCCTTGTAAAATGTCCAAAGAGTACTGAAAATAATGCTTTAAGTTTCAAATCAAAATTAGTAGAAATAAAACAAGAAGTCGGTGGTATAGATAAAAACTAAATAGAAAACGTGTAAATGAAAATTGTTGTTATAAAATATAGTGTAGCTAGAGTTTTCTCTCTGGGTCCCACCAAGATCTGGCAGTTCCTTAGCCCACTTATAAAATAAACACACAAATGCTTATACTATTTAAACTGCTTGGCCATTAGATCAAGCCTATCATTGCTCTTGCTCTTATATTTAGCCCATTTCTATTAATCTATACTTTGCCACGTGGCTCGTGGCTTACTGGTACCTTACATCATCCTTGTCCTGGCAGTGGCTGCAGGCAGTCTCTCCCCCTCCTTCCTGTTTCCTCAATTCTCCTCTCTGTTAGTCCAGACTATACTTCCTGTCTGACTACTGGCCAATCAGTGTTTTATTTATACAGAGTGATATCCACACCAATATATGCACAATCCAGTATAAATGTACTGAAAAGAAGACACTTCTGCATTCAGCACATAGTAGATACTTCAGGAGTCTTCATCACATATTGTCAAGCAGAAATGGTAGAAAAAAAATCAACTGAATTAATAGCTGTGTTTTCAGCATAAGTATGATTCCCTATTACTGAGGTAAGAAGATGTTCCCATTGTTTGCAACAGTATCTACTCACCAAAATATGTCAACCTATCAGACTGTTATTCAAGAATGAAGACTGAGAAAAGATGATTTAGAACATTACAAGAAATAGCAATGTTTCCACATAATAATTCCCATAAAAATAATTTTAATAGATATTTTCATCAAGATAAAATATGAATTCAGGAAGAATTATAGTAAAAAGAATGCAAATTAAGAAAACAAGTAGATAAGAATATATAACTTTGTTAAAATAATTATGTTTTAAAACCTTTCCAAATACCAAAACAATAATAATCTGATGCTAGCGTATAAAATAGGATGTGCAGTGAGTGACTACAGAGCAGTAAACTCTAAGATGAAATGGTCATGCCCAATAAATTTGGATTTAATGGGAATTTTTATTACTACTATGGGATAAAATGAATTACAAAATAGTAGACACATGGTCTATTGCTTCAGAGTCAGAAGACTAAAAATAAAGAAAAATGGAAGACAGAAAGAAAAAATAGTAAACAAACAGAAAAATCTGGTTATTCTCATGAGATAGAAAGGGAGGCAAAGGGAGAAAATTAAGATGATGAGACCAAGTACACAAACATATGCATTTCTAAAAATAAGTTCAAATAGTTTGGCAACAGACATGTCTATTAAATGGCATATATATTTGGATTTTTTAAAATCAAGATGTGTTTTAGGAACCACAAATATGTATCATGTGGGGTTTATCTTTCTGGGTCTGAGTTACCTCACTCAGTATATTTTCTAATTCTGTCCACTCACATTAAAACTTCATTATTTCATTTTTCTTCACAGTTGAATAAATAGAATTCCATTATGTATGTGGTTGCATCCCAAAATTTGAAAACAAGTTCCTGTTTCTGAAGTTACCATACAGTTTGAACACAGCTTAAAGGAATCAAGCTGGAAATGACCTGGAAGCATCCTTTCTGAGGACTCGCACTCATAATACCAGAAGGTGCTATACAAACTGCCAAGAGAGAAAATCTATCAATAGTCCTACCAAGCTGTGATGCCTACAAACCACAGCAAAGACAAGCATGCCAAGAAATCCTTAATGGTGCAATAATAACACATATCTTGGCAGTAGCCAACAGCTATGTAATTGGACTTATAGGAGGAAATTCATGTCTGGTACTAAAGCCTAGCCAACTATCCATAGCTAGTGAGACTGTGGAAGCTAGAGGAGCACATATTATGGCCACTTTACTAAAACCAGCATAATCCCTAATTGCCTTCAAAGTAATTATCCTTTTACCCACAGACAAGTGTGGCTCTCACTCCTCACCAAAGAAGCTTAATTTTGCAAAAGACAGAGAATAACTGACCATGGGATACCCAGTTGATATATCTACAAGAGAATCCATACACCTAAAGCTCAGGGGACATCTCAGAGGCAGAGGAATGAAGGATTGTAAGAGCCAGAGGAAAGGGATATTTTTCTTGAAGATTTTGCCTTCTATGTTTTCAGCAAAGCTATACCCATGAAATTCCAACAGCATGGCTGCCTAAACAAGTCCTGAATAATGACAGCACCAGTTGACCAGCAAACATGGATTGGGGAAATTGCACTGAATATTGCCTATAAATGAAGATCTAAGGGCAATTAATAGCTATTAAAGAGGGAAAGTGAGTCTGTGCCAAGGATGAGCCCCCTAATTGGTCATCCAATTCTGGTGGCCAGCCCCAAAAGCATATATGTAAGAGCAAGAGTAACTGAACTCTGAATTTTATATTTATACATTTTTATGTAGTATGCATTTAATAAAATATTTTAAAAATAGTGAAAATATATGAAGAGAAACAGTGAACAGTTGGAATTGGCATATGCTAACAGGGGTTAAAGATGATCAAAGCATATTATACACATATAAGAAGCCAAATGTCTTGTAGATTTAATAAAAACTAACTAAAAAGTAAATACTGAGAATATGAACCTGAAACAAAACAGCAGCAACAAAGTGAGTTGTGTTGCCTTAAAAAGCATCTGAAACAAACGAAGATTCCAAAGAAAATATAGCAGAAGCCCATAACACACAAAACATGGTGGTGTGAATGTCAACTAAACGTCAGTTGAGAAGAAAGCCAGGCATTGTACAATTTCTAGCAACTCATCTCTCAAAACTGATAATGTAGATAACTGCTCTTTGTGGTCTTCCCTGGGGAAGACCATTTCTCCCACTCTCAGCATTCCTTACTTGACTGTGGATATTTGTGTAGGTTTGAGGCCCTCTGATCTTGTCTGGTCAGTCCACATTAACATGTCTACTATTGTCCTTGTTCAGCTCATATTTAGGCAGCCATATTGTTGAGACTTATGGGCAGAGCTGCTGACGTTCCTAGTAGACACAGTCTCACGGCAAACCCTCTGACCCTTTAGCTCTTACGATTCTCTGTCTTCTCTTTAAAAATAAAGATTTGGAGGGAATAAATTAGAAGAAAGAAATGATGTAAATATATTCTAATCTCAAAAACTGAAAGAAATGAGAACAAAAAAAGCTAATGGCATGGGCTGGGAGGATGGCTCTGTGGTTAAGAGTACTGGTTGCTCTTCCAGAGAGCCTAGATTCAGTTCCCAGCACCCACATGGTGCCTAACAATAGTCTCACTCCTCTTCCATGGGATCCAACATTTTGTTATGGACTCTGTGGACGTTGGGCATGTATGTGGCATACAGACATAAGTGCAGGCTAAGCACCTATACATATAAAATAATAAAATACTTTAATATCAATAGTAATATGGCAAATATTAATATTCAGTATATGTTTCATATCACAGCCTTTCAGAAATGAAAAGGAAGGAGCATATTGACTCCAGCGGTGGATAATGAAAAGATAAACCAGGGCTAAAGAGTACTGGAAAGTTAGTGAGAGATATTTGAACACTATATTACAGAAATGTTACAAATGTAACATGTAACAATAATAAACTGAACACGAAAACTGTTTAGTTACCAGATTTAACAACATATTTAAGAAATCTCTGCTTGCAAAACAAAGAGCATTAGACAAAATCCTTAATAATATAGTTATGGGAAAATACAAACAACCCATCAGAAAACGAACAGTGAATAAAAACTGACAACTGATAAAATAACCAGTCACCAACACTATGTGAACAATCATAATGATCAGAAGGCAAAAAAATAATAATTCATGAGGCACATTTGCATACTCATCAGTTTGTAAATGCTTATACCAAGTGTTAGTAAGAAGAAACTAAAAAATGGTCTGTGTGGACAGTGGAAGACAGTGAGGCCTCTCATTCACAGCAACTTCGAGCATCTGATAAGTTTTGCTGGATCTCCTTTGATCCTGAAATTCCAAAACTTCTCTGTATATTCTGAAAAGAAAGAAGACGCTTTCACAGAGATGATCATGATGAAGGATACACAACAGTAAAAAGCAATCTAATCATGTTAGAGAGGTAAAAGATGTCCTGAGTAATCAGAAATAGAATATTGCATGAACAATGAAATGAAGTATGGTATATATGTATATATCTATGTGTATATATATATATATGTATATATATATATATCTCACATATTGTCATTATTATCATTATGAACAAAATAAGCAAGATATAGCCTCATACACAGAAAATTTAGTGATAATAGATTCAAGTGATTATACTATATTCTGTGTGTAAGTGAACTGAAACATTTCACATAGGACTTTACTAAACATTTGTACTGAATAGTATCTTTTTTTAAAAAATCCAAGAATGATTCAGCAAATGAAAGACTTGATAAGGATGAATAATGGCTGTCTTTATCTTATAATATTTTTCTCTATTTTTTTGTTTGGAATATTTCTAAAAAAAATGGGTATTCACATAGCAGTATCTGAAAAATAGTCGGTGGGTGAAGGGTGAGTAAAACTGGACACCTCCATGAATTCCAATTCTTGCAGGAATTTCTCTCTGAAAAACAGTTTTATTTTGTTCAACTCCACCATTGCACATTGTCTGAGTGGTGATTTCCAGATTGCACAGCTCCCTGGGTTACTGGCCTTGTTTCTATCTGTTCACAGCTTTCAATCCCTTCATTATTTAGTTTCCTATAGGATCCAGACTTCCACTAGAGAAACACATCTCAGCTTATTGCAATGCTAGCTTCCTTCTGTGAGAGTGCTGGTACCAAGCACAAGGAGATGATGTCTATATTTTCACTCTTTTTAGTTTTATTAGAGGTCCTGATAATCAACGCGGATTGTGTTTGTTCATTTGTTTTGTTTTGCTTAATGAGCAAGAGGGAGAAAGGCAGAAAAGGAAATAAAGAAGAAAAAGAGGAAACGCATAGATGCAATTTATAATGCAGTATGGAAGAAATGGCTTTACTCTGACTTCTTATGTATGAATATTTAGAGGCAGGAAGTATACTTGAGCAAGATTTTAGTTCCAAAATATGACCTAGGAATGACAATCATTTTATTCAAGCTTTTCATGAACTAAATATTAATATCATCTAGGAGAAATTTTAAGTATCACATATTTTTCCAAAAATTAGTTCTAGGAAAATTAATTTTGTGTATAAAATTTCATTTTAGAAATTATTACATGAGTCAGATTTTGTCAGACTTTCCTGTGTACTTACTTATAGTAATGGGGCACTTTGGGAATGGAAAGAGCTACTTCCGTTGTTACAAACTAGTGATAGTTCTGCGACTGTTTACACAGTGTAAAATAAAGCATGCCTGTCGGCCAGTCACCACTTCAAGCCAGTTAGTGTATGCTGTCCAGAGTATGGTGTTTGGTGTACAGTGTACAATGTGTGGTGTGTGATGCATGGTGTATTGTGTATAGTTTACTCTCTATAAGGTGCAAATAACCTTGAGAAAAAAAGCTATATTTTTCCTTTGAAAAATACAAAAGAAATGAAATGGAAGTTGTTAAGTAATTTGTCTGATAAGAAATTGTGCATCGAACATTTGCAAACAGGGGTCAGACTCTGAGGAAAGGATTTTTCAATGTGTATTCTATTATTACCAATAAAATATTTTAAAGTTGAATAATTAACTCATAGGCAATTTGTATTTCCAAATTTAATTATCACAAAATTATAGTTTCAAATCTTAAAATTCACTAGGATATTCCAGACATTATTGGCAGACTGGCCCTACATTCTGTGAGCTCTCCTTCATGTAAGTAGGAAAAAACATTTAACAAATTTAAGTGGAATTTAAACAAGAGAATATGAAAATAAGTAATTTGTTTTAAAATATAATCTTGCCTTAATAATAAATTGGAAATATTTTTTTCCTTTTCAGCTACATTTCTATCTCCATTGTAATATTCCTGGAGCAAACTCATTATCATTTACTCCAAGGTGAGATGGTCTTTGAAGGAAATCAGTCATCAACTGATGTATCCTAGTTATCATGGGGACTCCCTTCCTTACTATTTTATTCATGTATTAATCAGTGAATTTATGTAACTCTTAATGGATATTTTTTTAAGGTGGGGTTTCTATGTAGCTCTTGCTGTTCTGCATCTCCTTGTGTACAGCAGGCAGACTTCATACTCACCAAGCTCTGCCTGCCTCTGACTCTTGAGTGCTGAGATTAAAGGTGCATATCACCACATCAGCTACTGGATACCTACTAAGCAAAAAATCTGAGAAGAATCTCTCATATTTAGCTGTCCATGTCTACCAGAAATGTGTGTTTGAATAATAGTGGTTGTGTAGATACTAAGTCACCAAACACCTTAGTTATTAGGATGATCTGCAAAATTATAAATATTTGTTTAAATAAGATTTGATAGCAAGATGTATAAATAGCTGAAGATGAAAAGGTGGCAGAAAAGGTTACAATTCCAGAGAGAGTGCAGGACAGACTAGTGTGTAAACAGAGACATGTACTGAAACCACAGAAGACAACAGGAAAGAGAAAAGGAGTGAGTCCACCAGGCTCACTAAATGATGCTAATGAGAACACTGTCAGGAGAATGGCACTTCTTTAACAATGGCTATAGTCCAATTCCAAACATAATGGAAAAGAATTGGTAACAATTTTCAAAAGCCATCAAGTAGTGAAAGATTTCAACATGGCAAGTTTGACTAACACATATGGATCTCTCCTTGGTTCCCACCACACCAGATTCTACATGACTGAGAAACTCTTATGCTGTGTTGTTCTTAAACTCAGCCTGCCTGAGACTCTGTCTGTGATAGCCACTTGGAAGCTATGCATGTCTATACAAATGTGATGATTTGCGTAGAACACTTCATTTTCACAAAGAAAAGGATGACAGGCTAGAAGAAGAATGGTAGTGATTCACCGAAAATGATCATTGCTATTCTTCCACAACATAGTACATAACTTTAGGGAGATAAAAGAGTCGTGGTGTTTTAAAAATAGTATTCTTTTCAATAACTATTAACTTCTACACAAAAATGATTGCCTAAAAACAGTAATAACTTGACAGGATGATATTTGATTATAATTTTCATTGAATTACTATTGCTCTTCCCAGATAATTTTGAAATAAGCTTGTTTTAATCTTTCTTAATATAACATACTCATTACATATATGAACTTTTAAATTATTAAAGTCCAAATAGTTTAATTATTAGTCATATAATTTTATTTTTCATAGATTATTTACTTTTCTTACCCATTGACACAGTTATTAAATAGTTTAATGCTAAAATAACAATGAAAAATAGAAATCAGAAATCAAACAAAATTAATAACACAATAACTAGAAAAATGACATTACTTACAAACTGGTTAATTTACATATACAAATAAAAATAGTTTTAGGAATGCTTTGACATAAGCAAACACTATCAGCATTGTCCTCTCTAGTCTTTACATTCTTATGAATAATTGCTATCTGTGTATGCTTTATAGCAAACAAATGTAAACCTATACTGATTTACATAACAGAAAACAAATACCTTTTCTCCATAAGGTCTCAGCATAGAGGTTGACTTTTACATCTTCTCCAGTAGACACTGCAGGAATGAGTTCCTCATTTCTTGACCATAATTTTCCCTGGCTTGTTAAAGCCCAGGCATGCTGAGCAAGAATGCCTCTTTAGTTAGATCATTCTACTCAAACCCAGCAAAGACTATAAATTCCTACTCCTGGACCCAGGAGTTTACCACTGCATGGAGAAATATGACTCAAACTTTTGCACAGGTCAGATTATTCTAGAAAGTTGTACTTGCAGACTGTCTCATGAGGCTCTTAGAAATTCCATATTTTTGAAAATTAGTATATATCAGATGCAAATGATTCTCAACTACATCTTTAGAAATTAATCATGTAAAGAATAAAATCAAAGTGTAAAGTATATGCCGAATAAAGCAAGCAGTCATGGCTAGTTAGGATGAAGGAGGGATTTAAACACAAGATAAAATCCAGTGTGTTGGGAAGAACAGATAATTTGACAATATTATACAAACACACACACACACACACACACACACACACACAAACACACACAATGATTGAACAGGCAAAGACCCTGGGGACCACACAAATACCAAACAAGAGCTCTCTTTAGACACAAATGAAGTGAATGTCTCTTCAAATAGACTCAATCAAATACTTGAGATGCTAGTCAAAAAGCAACCTGAGACCCCTGTAAGTTGATATTTTCCATCCAAAAGTGCAGATGTGGCTCTCTCAGAATCTTGGTCCCTAAAATCCACCTGTGATAAGTGCAACTCCCCAGTACAAATATGTGGTTCTCCCTCCTTGGAATAGTTGGCTGTCAGTCCATGAAGGGGAAAGGAGTTGAAGCAGGGAATGGGGTTCAGGAGGCTGTGGATACGACGGAGATAGCACTCTGGGATGTAGCACCAATCTTAAAAGTTCTAATTAATAAAAACAAACCTGGAGCCAGGTATTGGGGTGAACACTGAAAGATCAGAGAGACAGAACAGGCCACAACTAACTTCACCTCGTCAGTTCCTCAGCTGATCTCGTTTCCTCAAACTGGAAGCCTCTGTGTCCTCATCCAAATGGATCTCATCTGAACTGCTGCTCAAAAGCCTAAAATCTCAACCAGACTCTACTTCCTGTTTTTCATGCCTTATATAACTTTCTGCTTCCTGTCATCACTTCCTGGGATTAAAGGTGTGTGTCACCATGCCTGGCTGTTTCCAGTGTGGCTTTGAACTCATGGAGATCCAGATGGATCTCTGCTAGGATTAAAGGTGTGTGTGCCACCATTTTCTGGCCTCTATGTCTATCTAGCAGCTGTTCTGTTCTCTGACCCCAGATAAGTTTATTAAGGTGCACAATATATCAACCACACTGGGACATGACTTCTGTGAATCAGATCAACTTTATTTCCAGGGTATAGGAAATATATGGGATTGGAAAGCCAGGGAACAAACCCTAATTTGCATTAAGTGTCATACTCCTATCATAAGGCTTCATATGTGGCAGCAGGGTCCTATAGTAAAGCTCCTAGTACAAGTCTGAGTTAGCATATATGGAGCAGGTAGAATGCTTCTGCTTTAGAATATTATTTTAGGGTGTGTTACGTTAGATTATGTAGCATTTTTTAACTCTATGAAGCTGTGTTACTGGGCCTGTTTAAAACACCCAGTGGTCTAATAAAGAACTGAACAGCGAATAGCAAGGCAGGAGATAGGATAGGTGGGGCTGGCAGGCAGAGAAAATACACAGAAGGAGAAATCTGAGAGGAGAGATCAAGGAATGAGAAAGAAGGGGGAGGACATCAGCAGCCAGCCACCCACTTACACAGCAAGTCAAGGAGTAAGAAATAATGAAAGGTATGCAGAATAGAAAAAGGTAAAATGCCAAAGGCAAAAGGTAGAAGAGAATTTGAAGTTAAGAAAGGTTAGCAAAAAACAAGCCAAGCTAAGAGCAGGTATTTATAATTAAGAACATGCCCCCGTGAGTTATTTATTTGGGAGCTGGATGGCAGGCCCCCCAAAAGAGAAGAAATAACCAGCAACAAACTTCTAGTAGGAAACTGCACCAAGAGTACATTTGAGATAAATCAGGCATGCAAGCTTAGAGACAGCTTTCAGATAAAGTCAGTCCTCGGGGCCTAGAGACATTCTCCAGATAAGGGCCCTGATGAGAGCATGTAGACAGCAGGAAATATCCCTGAGGAGGGAGTCCCTCATGTTGCTGAGCTTTGGAGAGAGCTGCCAGGCCATGATAGACTACAACCTCTTACCATCAAGGCCTCCCAACACAAATAGAACACAGTAGCAGACCGAGTAGGCCTTGTACTATAGGAGAGCCCATACTGATGGCTGAGAGACTCCAGCTCTTTGAGAAGCCACAGCATGCAATTCTAGCCCAGGAATTTAAATAAGTAATGAAGACTGGTGGAAAGCAGACTGTACCTAGCTCATTCTGATTTAACCTGTTAAAACTCCAAATTCCAGCAGCTGCTATCCCAGGTTCAGAGTTACCTACACCAGCAACATCTGGGAAAATTTATGCGCTTTCCCACCAGGAAGACAGGGAGACTGATGGTGTTTTCTTAATTGTTTTGTTTTAGGTCTTGCCTTTCTTGAGGAGATTTTGTGATCATTCTGTCTTTATGAACTTCTATTTATTCTGTGTTTTCTATATTCTCTCACCTATAATCCATAGACTTTTCCTCTTATTACTATTTGATTTTCTTTTCCCTTTCATTCATTCTTTCCTCTTTCTACTCCTAATTCTATTCATGTTGACCTTTAATAATACTTAAACTCCATTTAGCCTAACAATACACTGGCTCTTCTGTTTTGTGGGCTTATTGTGAATAAGTGAAGCTTCCAATTATCTTTTACTACATTTTAATAATGAGGTTGCTGTAACATCTCTGTTCCTATTATTGCTATTTGCCACTCACTTCTAAATAGTAACAAGGGACCTAAGTCCAAATGAATACTATATAATAAGAATGTTCAAATAAATTGCAACAAACAAAAAGAATGGAAAAGGAAAAAATAATAATTGAAAGTCATATCCACTCGAAAAGATGTGTAAATCATTACATATAAGCACAAAATATAGGAAAATAAGCCTGTATGTCTCCAAAAGAATAATAAAATTGCTAAAATTTTAAACACAAAAAAGTGTTTATAATCCTACCTTTGCAAATGTTTATTGACGTCTAAGAGTCAAACAAGCAATAAAATAAGGGATCCAATTAAACACCTAGGTAAAGTCAACAATGTTTATGAAAAAATGAAATTGTTGAATAATTGAATAACATGAAGGGAGAATTTGGTAAGGAGAATTAGATTCTAAAAATGGAACAAGCAAATGTTAGGAATTATCAAGCATCAAATAATAATTAAAAAGAAAGCATCACTAGTGATCTGACTGAAGTAGAATAAGCAATACTTAAAATAGAAGAAAATTTTGAAGAAATACCATGTTCAGAATATGGTAAAGAGAAACACAATCATGCATCACCACAACATCCAAGGGATCTCAGACATTCTGAAGAAATGGAACTTATATATTACATGGAGTAGAAGAAGGTGCTGGGATAAAAACTTAAGGCACAGAAAAAATATTCACTAAAATTATAGCAGAAAATCTCCCAGATGTAGAGAAAGATATGGCAATGAAGTACAAGAGGCTTTGAGGGCCTTCAATATGTGTGACCATAAAAGTGCCTCTCGAAAACACATCATCATTGACATGGAAAGTTAAAAAAATAAAAAACAAAATCAACCAAACACACAAAAAAATGCCCCATTACAGTCTGAAAGAGAAAAAAAAACTTACTTACAATATCAAATTCATCAAGGTAATATCATACCTCGCATCAGTAACAGTAAAAGCCAAGCATGAAATGATAAGCTTTATGCCCTGAAATGAAAGAACTGCCAATCATTATTATGATATCCAGCAAAGATATCTTTTAAAGTTTATACAGAAATAAAAATCTTGCAAATTAAGTACAATGTAAAGCAATTTATATCTGTTAAGCCAGTATTACAGAAGATGCTCACAGACATTCTACACACAGTGAAAAAAGAAAGAGCATCACAACTCAAGAACTTAGGAAGGAGTGAATCTTATGGGAAGAATGCATTAATAAATGGTGACTAGGAAAGGAATAACTATGCACAATTCTGTAAACCCATAAGAAAATTAAGAAAAATGAAAAGAACCAACAGTATGCAAAGAAAGAAAGAAAACAATCAACAAAATTATAGGAATCAGCAAATGCCTGTCAATACTAACTCTAATGGTCCCATCTTTAATTAATAGATATAGACTACCTAATTAGATCCAATCATAGAACCCAGCTGTTTGTTGCTTGTAAGGGACAAGGCTGAATAAAAGACTCAGAAGAATGAGTCCTACACTGTGACCAAATGGCAGAAAAACGGTCTGTTCTATATCTAAGAAAGTCAACCTCAGCTCAAGACAAAGATAAAGATAACAACTGCATATTGATAAAGAAAACAATCCATCATGTAGAGTTAATCATCATAACCACATATGGGTCAAATATTTGTGCAACTAACTGAAATAAACAAACAGTGCTGAACCTAATAGAACATATAATTCAGATACAATAATAGTTTATAGCTTCAGTACACCCCTCTCATTAATATTGAGAGCACACACACATACACACACACACACACACACACACACACTCACAAAGAAAAAAACACAGATCAGTTTTTTTTTTCTGCATCATGAATCAAATTGACTTATCATACAGTGACAGAATAATTCACCCAACAGCTGCAGATTCACATTCTCTTTGGCAGACTACATCATAGTAGTTCACATTCAAGGCCACAGGCAAGTCTTAACAAATGGAAAAGTTTTGAAACACAAAACAAAAAAGATTCTATGGTAGTATTTTATTTGTACTGAAATGTGATTTTAATTGTATGTTAATAAATAAAGTTGCTTAGAGGTCATAGCTAATAGCAAGTCATAGCAGAGCTGGGCGTTCATGGCGCATGCCTTTAATCCCAGCATTTGGTAGAAGAGCTAGGTAGATCTCTATGTTTTTAGGGATACAGCCAGCATTGGAGACACATGCCTTTAAGACCTGGAGGGCTGTACTTACAGGCAGTGACGAGGCAGTCACGTGTTTGGGTTTACAACCAATGAGAAGGCAGAACAGAAAGACTATATAAAGACAAACACACAGGAATTAGGTCTCTTTCAGAGAGGTCTCTTGGCTTAAGGGGCTAACAACAGACAGTAAGGCTCTTAGCTCTGATCTCTTGGTTTTCTTCTTTGCATTGGTTCTGTGTTTGTTATTTAATACGATGGTTGGTTACATCTACAAGATTCCTATTGCAGCTGTTTTATAAGAATGCATATTCAGTTTTTCACAGGGGGAAATACCAAAACATTAAATCATTCACAAAACAACTAGTTATCCTGAAACTCTAATATATAGTTTCATTCATAGTGTAAAACTCATGCACAAAATTTTCCAGTTCAGTATTGCACCATTAAAGATAACCATGCAAGATCCAAGAACGTATGATGAATGTAGCAGAGATGGAAAAGTGTACCAGGCTTTTCTTTTTGGCCACCAACCAGCTCCCAAGACACAGAGACTTATTATTTATGAATGCTCGGCCTAGCTTAAGCTTGTTTCTGGATAGCTCTTTTAACTTAAATTAACCCGTTTCTATTTGTCTATCTTTTACCTTGGGGCTTTTTACCTTTTCTTTCTGTATGTCCTGTTTTGTGTCTGCTGACTGGTGGCTGCCTGGTTAGCCCTGGGCATCTCCTTCTATTTCTTCCTTGTTCTCTCCTTCTTCTCTCATTCTCCAGAGCCTAGATTTCTCCTCCTACTTATTCTCTCTGCCTGCCAGCCCTGCCAATCCTTTCTCTGCCTAGCTACTGGCTGGTCAGCTCTTTATTAAGACAACTGAGTGCCTTAGTCAGGCAAGGTTAAACAAATATAACACATCCTTATATCATTAAAGAAATGCAGCAGAAACAAATGTAACACACCTGCACACAGTTAAATATTCTGCAGTATAAACAAAGATGTAATACATCTTTGCCCAGTTAAAATAATATTCCACAACAGAAAAAATATAGTAGAAGGTAATACATTAATTCTTCACTATAATAAACACATCATTTTAAAGTAATCCAACAAATTAAAAACATACATGATGAAAACATTTACATATTTAAACCAATTTGGCATTGATAGTCAATCTTGATTATCAGCTTCTTTTGATTTAGAATAGCCATGGAGAAAATTTGGGGGTATGTTCAGTGAGGGTTTTCCAGGTAGGTTAATTGAGGTGAGAAAACACAATGTACATGTAGGCAGTACCATTTCATGGACTGGGTTCCTAAACTGATTAAAATACAGGAAGTGAACTATACACAGCATTAAATATTTTGTTCTCACTGACTAAGGGTACAATGTGACCAGCTACTCTCTCTTCCTGCCACCACAGGATCCTCTAGACGTGGAAGGCAAATTAAAGCCTTCCTCCTAAAATTCTGTAATCATCTACTTTATCTCAGCAACACAAGTAACTAACAAAATGGCAATTAATTTGTGCAATTCATTATAATTAATGTTCATTTTACTACATGAGGACCACTGATTACTCAAGCATTTAATATGCAATAAATCAAGGATTTAAAATCAAGAATTAAATATAGCAAGAATAAAATAAAGGGCTTCTGTCCCCCCATCCCCACCCCCCACCCCCCACCCCAGCTTTGCTTCTTTCTCTACTTCTCTAAGGAAACCAGGGTCAGGGACCTTTGTAAAATTTCAACCTTTGTGATTAATACAATTTCTATTGCAGCATTACTTACATTTTCTTCTCTAAGGAACTGAGTAAATAGGATGCAAGTTCTGAAAATGTCTTGATTTAGGGCACACATCAGTGAAATTAAGACTTCAACGTTGATCGAATCATAGCCACATAATAGTGACTTGTCTGAGAACCAGTGAAGACAAGTTTTGTCAAGGTAGTCATCATCATAACTATGTATTCCATCTTTCTGTTTTGTAGCAGGAATCTTAAAAGTTCTTATTAATAAAATCAAACCCGAGGCCAGTTATTGGGGTCAATGCTGGTAGATCAGTGAGTCAGAACAAGCCACAGCTATCTCACCTTGCCAATTCCTCAGCTGGTCCTGTTTCCTCAGACTGGAAGCTTCTGTGTCCTCATCCCAATGGCTCTCAGCTGAACTGTATTGCTCCATAGCCTGAAAACTTCACCAGTCAAAATGCTTCTAGTTTCTGGTCCTCACGCCTTATATACCTTTCTGATTTCTACCACCACTCTCTGGGATTAAAGGCTGGCTTTCTGGGATTAAAGGCATGTCACCATGCTTGGCTGTTTCTAATGTGGCCTTGAACTCACAGAGATCCAGAGGGATTTCTATCTCTGGAATGCCAGGATTAAAGGCGTGTGCTATCACTGCCTAACTAGTGGCTTTTCTGTTCTCTGACCCCAGATAAGTTTATTAAGGTACACAATATTTTGAGGAACACAATACCACCACACTATTTCATTTTTATCATTTAGTAGGTATGTAACTAGTCAGCCACAAGAGATGTGTGGCATTGTATGAATGATCCCTTCTCTAATACTGTTTTTACCCCAATGCTTTTCATCTGTTGATATTTTATGACTGATTTTATTACATTATGTGTTGAAAATGGTTACTTTTGTAATTGCAACATCCTTTTTTAAAGTTCTACCAAAAAAGCTTCCTTTTGCATTTTCTGTCATTGAAAAAAATCTCCTTTATAGAAACTTAAGTTTGATTTTTTTCAACCCAACGTCAGATTAGATATTTAGAGACATGTGGTGTCTACAAGTATTGGCTACTATTTTATTATTTTAGATCCAACATAAGTCTTTGGAAAGTCTTTCCTTTTAATGGAATTGGTGTTGAAATATGAAACCAGGTATTAACGGCATGAGTGATGGGATTCCATGCTGTTGTGACATGAGCTAATCAGCAGTACAACTTGAGCACCAAGGATCCTATAACTCAAGTTTCCAATAACATTTGTGAGAATTAAAAAGTATGAAAGTTTACTTAAAAGGTGTTTTGCTATGGGCAGACATTCTTGCTTAAAACCTTGTTAAACTTTAACATGGAACTCATCCTCTGCTTAAGTTTTCTCTTTTGGGGATTTTTTATTACTAGTTCCACCTAATTACTAGCTGGTATTCTGTAGGTTCTCTGTGTCCTAATAGCCCCATGTCAGTAGATTGCATGTGCCCAATGTCTCTAAGTGACTCGCTTATTCCTTGAGTATTAGCTATAAATTCATCCTTCTTAATCCTCTGTTCTATTTGTTCTAGTCTCCTCTCAAGATACACATAAAGAGTGATAGCTTTTGTTAAATTTCAAGAATTCAACTCTGTATTTCTTAAATTTTTATATTTTTAAGTTTCTATTTTTTTATTTCTACCCTCTTTTTGTTGATTCCTCAGGGTTTGGATTTTGCTCTTGCTTTCCTAGGTCTTTAAGATGCATCATTGTATTGCTTACATGAAATCTTTATTTTTTTATTTGTGCATTTATTACTGCAAACTTCCCTCTTAAGCTGCTTTTTCCACATCCCACGAGGTTTAATTTGCTGGTTTTCCATTTATATTTGTATCAAGGAATGAATTAATTTCACTTTTGATTTTTAATGACTCATTCAATCAGTAACATGTTGTTGGGTCCCTGTGAATTCTTAGTTCCTGGTTTCTGCTAAAAGGATTCATTATTTATACATTTGCTTCTCCCCTGACTTGTGGAATTTTTACCTCCAGCAGTACCAGATGTGTTACCTTCCTAACTTTCCGTATTCAGGTCAAACATCAACCTAGCTTCTTGAGGCATCTAATCTCTTGATTACATTGTTGACTCCAACACAGCATATTTCCTCAGAAATGTACTAATTTGCTTCTTATGAGTTTTTCCCTTTTTACACAAATAATGAGTTTACAGCTATGAGGATTATATTTCTCTTTTTAAGAAACAATAATTTTTCCAGTTGTGACTCTTTGTTAAATTACATATCTACTCCCTCATGACTAATGTTTTAGCAATTTGCTTATAATTAACCTCCTATTCATATGCATTCAAGCCTCAAGTAATCCAAATAACTGAAAGGGTTTGTGAGATTTCCATATTAATAAACAGACTGCCAGTTCAAATTATATACCACTCATCTCTTCAACTCAGACCTGTTTCATTCTCAGATTCACAATGTTTCATGCTATTCATTTTAATTAAGTCACTTATGCCCCAAATTTTTCTCACCAAAGTACTCTGTAGCTAAGACAACAAAAATACCTTTTTTTAAATTTTATAATTAATTTAATTTTACATATCAGCCACGGATTCCCCTGTCCTCCCTCCTCCCAACCCCCCTGTCTTCCCCCCAATCCACCCCCCATTCCCACCTCCGCCAAGGCAAAGACTCCCCTGGGGATTCAGCTCAGCGTGGTAGATTCAGTTGAGGCAGGTCCAGTCCCCTCCTCCTTTCACCTAGGCTGAGCAAAGTGTCCCAGCATAGGCCCTAGGTTCCAAAAAGCCAGCTCATTCACTAAGGACAGGTCCTGGTCCTACTGCCTGGGGGCCTCCTAAATAGTTCAAGCTAATTGACTGTCTCACTTATCCAGAGGGCCTGGTCCACTTCCATGGGGGCTCATCGGCTATTGGTTCACAGTTCATGTGTTTCCACTAGTTTGGCTATTTGTCCCTGTGCTTTTTCCAATCGTGGTCTCAATATCTCTTGCTCATATAATCCCTCCTCTCTCACTGATTGGACTCCTGGAGCTCCACCTGGGGCCTGACTGTGGATATCTGCATCTGTTTCCATCAGTCATTGGATGAGAATTCTATCATGACAGGGTGTTCGGCCATCCGATCACCAGAGTAGGTCAATTCGGCCTTTCTCCCAACCATTGCCAGTAGTCTATTGTGGAGGTATCTTTGTGGATTTCTGGGTCTTCATTTATCATGGTATCTCTTGTTCTCCCTCTCTGTTCTTGATCCAGCTGGGATCTCCCACTCCCTAAGCAAGGGTCAGGGGAAAGAGATCTTAACAAAAATATTTTTAAGCGCTATTTTTTATTATTCTTCCTAAAATGAAATGTAGAAGGGGAATATTGTTCAGTGGAAAAGCTTTTACCTGACTGAAGGAGAGAAATCAGTTTCTATTCCCTTTCATTTACTAGACCTATGGGCAAACCACCCATTCTACCTGCTCCTAGATTCCTCCATTCATAATCTGAAGCTAAGAAAGCCACCTACCTATCCCAAAATGCTCAATTATTAACTTCATTCAATATATGCTCTAGATATGCACAACACATGCAAATACATTGATAATTCTTATAAATAATTTAACAAATGCTTGATTTTAGGTCTAGCAATCATGGTCAGAGCTGTAAACATACCACAGTAATTTGTAAGAGCATCTCTTCACTGTAACATAAAGCTCACAGACAAAGAAACAGACATTCAGAGCACTGACCGCTCTTCTTGGGCTAAGGAGCACTGATGGTAACAAAGGCACCATGCATCCTACTCTACCAGAATCTACATTTTATGAAAGGAAGAAAATCATTTTAAGAGAATTCATATTGTCCAACCAGCATCTCTAACATAGGAATTTTATTCCAATGAGCTGGTCTGGAGATGTTTTATTTATAGTCAATACACAGTCAGTTAGGACCCATGGCAATGACCATGGATTGTGGTCAGTGAAGAGCAAAAACAAAACCAAAACATAGAGCCTTAGACTCTGTTGATAAGGAAAAGCCCCCCCCCCCCCCCCCCCCCCCCCCCCGCTTCCCTGGACCTCACCCAGAGAACCTTCCTACAAGAGCACTGGTTGTGATAAAGAGAAGAATCATATGGCTGTATGTGAACTTTGCTGAAGATCCTGAGGAGTGTTTGCTAGTAGTCCATACAGTTTTAATGCATGAAGAATCTAGAGTGTTACCACAAAATGCCATTGCTATTTGCCAACAGATGAAGGGCTGAGGGCATTGATGTGGACTATAACAGGTGACATTGGCAGAATTTTTGTATCTACACTGAAACAAAGATTTGCTTTCAGTCATTACTGATGTTGGTATATTTTCCAGTGAACTGAATGTTTAGAAATGTTTGATAACTAATGCAAGAAATTCAAATTATAATGAGAAGATCTGAACCAGTAAATGACATAGAACTGGTATAAAATCCAAAGTGTTTCCCTTCATTCATTTTGCCATTTTTTGAGTATATATTCTTGAATTTTGCCTCTGATTTTGACATTTCTATGTGACTCTGTGGGTTTGCTTCCCTGGGAAGCTTTTAGATAATAAAGTACTAGTGAAGAAGTATGAAATGCCTGCTTCCTGATTCGAACTGGAGTACACTTGAATATCTCCTTTATATTCCGAGCTAACCTGGGAGATCAGGCAGAGGCAAGGGCTGTATGAATTGATCAACCCTATTAGGTAATAGATACTTGAGTTTCTCAGCTGTACTTCCTCTGCCCCTGATACTTTCCCCTACATTCTTGGGCTGTCAGGCTACTCTTGTCTCTATATTCTCTAGAAGCACTAAACCTAAAACAGACATATAGGGCATGTTGATAAGATATACCCTCCTCTAGAAATCAGAAATGGACCCTCATTGAAATCGCTTGATAGAAGTTCCAGCAGAAGACTGATGGTGAGCCCCCATGGGGTAGAGCACTTAAGGGAAAAGGGAATTTGACCCTGAAGTCAGGGAAATCTGAGTTCAAATTTTTCAGTGTCAACTGCTTGTCACATTAGACAAGTGAATTATTCTCTGTGGTTTAGTTTCTCCATATATATTAAAAGGTAATTTTATTACCTTCTATGTTTTCTTGAAGAGTAATCATAGAAAGAGTTTACCACAGGGCTCCATACATAATAAGCATCCAATACTTGTATCCAACATTAAAAATCAAAAGTTAAACCTTAATTTAAATTTTTAAAATTTAAACTCAAGCCTGTAAGTGAGAGTTATCTGGATATTTTATAATCATGCCACAAATACAATGAATCAAGTTTTACATGTTACCTCAGAAGTTGTTTGCTTTAAATAGTTATTCGTCTCCATAGAATGCCTTCAATTTTCCAACATAATTTGGGAATGCTCTATTATCCATCATACTTTTTGTAGTTTACAAAGTAAAATCACATGTTTCTCCATCCATTATGCTTTCTTTATGTGTGGGGGAAAAAAGATCGGTAGTCATCTATACTTTACATTATTAGAATTTTTATCTACTCAAGCCTTATTATTGGATGACATTAAAGAAAAATTAACTATACACCTCAAAGAAACACAATTTCAATGAAGTCATTTAATGTCCTGAACCCACAAAGTTATTGCAATGCTGTCTGTTGTTTACAATTCAGTCCTTTCTTTTAAAATTTCTAATGAAAATAGATTCTTCTATCATACAATACATCCTGACCAAGTTTCCCCTCCCTCCACACCTCCCAGACCCTCCCCATTTCTCTTGTCACCCAGATCCACTCCCCTCCTACCTGGACACCAACCCAGACACAGATTCTTTTCAAGTAGATAAAATAGATCAAAATGGATTTACCAAGATTTTTCTTTTTAGTTCCAAGATTCTCACTTCCAATTTAAGTCATATAACATACTATAATTGGCTGCAAGTAACAGAAAGTTGGCCTACTTTGGACAATGATCTACGTATAAAAAGCAATTGATGTCTCCAAAGGCCAATGTTTTTCCTTCTTTGATTTGTTTCTCTATGAATGAGCTATGTCCTGTGCATCCTAGAATCCTGTGATTGTTTGAAAAAAAAAATGGGGGCAGGGAACAGGAAGAAGGATGAGAGGGTAATCTGTGGTTGATATGTAAAATGAATAAAATTTTTTAATAAAGCAACAACAACAAAAAGTTCCCCCTAGGCTAAGGTATTTGAATAACTGGTTCCTAGTTAATGGAACTATTTGTGGGAAGTATGGAACCCTTAAGTGGTTAACTTTCCCCGAAGAAGTATGTCACTGGGTAAAAGCTTTGAGAGGTCATAGCCTTGTCCCAATTCCAGTTTTTTCTTTCTGTTTTGTGTTTGTGGTTAAAGGTGGGATCCCTCAGCTTCCTGCTCTGGCTGCTTACTGCCATGCCACACTTGCCATCACGGACTCTACCTATGGAAACATAAGCCAAACACTTTGTTATGTAAGTTTTCTTGGCCATTATATTTTATCACAGCAACAACAACAACAAAAATACAGGTCTGTCCTATGCTTTTTATATCCATAAAGACTCTTGATACAAGAAGTGACACCATAAAAGAAAAGAATACATTTGGGGCCTCTGAATATCCCTTCCCTGCATTAAACTCTTCTTTTACTACTTGGTAATAGTGTGATCATAAGGAAAGATGATTGGCTTATTAATGTCTTATTTTCCTCTTATGAAGTGGGGATAATGTTATTAATAAAATCATAGATTTGGTAAAAGAAATAAATTTAGTAATATTTGTAAAACACTTTGACTAAATTCTAGAACACAGGACATTGCCTACATATTAATTAAATAAATATTAATAAGAATATAATCCAGAGTATGACATATAGTAGCCACCATACTACCAGATAATAACTGAATAAAAATTCATAAATAAAAAAAGTCAAGGATTATCATAACAGGAGGACCATGAGCATTAAAGTGTTAAGGCCATGAGGGAGAGTTAGAATGAAGATATTCAAACTAGACAAGAAATTGCAGCATGTTCACAGTGATCTATTTTAATACATAAAAATTAACTTGTTCCTGTTTTTTAGAACAAAGTAAAAATGCAAAGCAAATAGCAAGAGGTAATTGGATCGTTCTGGATCAAGGTGGTTTACCAGTATGAATAGACTGACATAGCATTCAGAATCACATGAAAACATATTAGAAATGACTAATTAAGAAAGAGTTTAAAAATCAAGTGCAGAAGTGCATTTTGTCCCTAAGTATAATTTGTTTTCATATTTGGTACAGGCTAAACCAGAAACAGTTTGCAAAATTCTGCTTGTATTTTTGTCTCTGGCTGGAATCCTGAATGTCATGCTAATTTTGTTCTTGGTTTTGTTGTGCAAAAATTAATGAAGAAAGTTACTAAGCATTGAGAATAATCAATAAACCATCATAAATGTCAACACTATACAATTTCAGGTAATGAAGAATAAACATATTGCACTACCAGTAACAAGGTTCTGGCAAATTGACTGATTTCAGTGAAAATAAAGGTTAGGGATGCAATGCAGCTCACTATAAAAACATTTCCCTATCCTGCCTTATCACTGAAAACAGATAAATAAAGGATAAGAAAGAAATTCTGGCAATGTAGTGATGATGGTGGATAATTAACAGCAAAATACCACAGTGGGTAAAGGCATGTTAGGGACCCAGAGGTCCATGTACTAGCAGAGAAGCACTAAGAGAACCAGGAATGTTAATCATACAGGGGGAAATAAAAATCAAATACCTGCATTCCATCCAGAAAGCTGAGAGTGGATTTTGTTAACAACCTGGTGACCATTTTACTATCTGTAAAGCAGGCCTCATCCACCTTTTACTATAGAGGCAGACCTCACTCAAATTCACCAGAGTGATTATCCCAGATTTTCTCTCCCTAGATCATTACCCATCATCCTTAGGGGAGATGTCACATGTATTTTATGGCCAGCTGACCTTTATGCTATCGGTCATAGAGAACAGTAGATTCTAGGCCTTTTAGCTATAGTAACCACCCTCATGGGCCCATGTACCTTGTAAAAGAGTTTCTTTGTGTCACACTTTGAGCTGTATTGTACACCTGAAATTGGACTGATTGTTGCCTGGAAATCTTTCCCCAAATTGTACTGTGTTTTAAATATGCTGACAATGAACCATGAGACATTAGATTCCCCAAAGGCTGATCCAGGCTCATGAAGTCAATCTGCACTGTGTTTTCATTCTTACCTGTGGTGGTATTGTGTTTCCAAAAATATTGTGCACCCTAATAAGCTTATCTGGGGTCAGAGAACAGAACAGCCACAATATTAAACATAGAGGATAGGCAGTGGTAGCACATGCCTTTAATCATAGCATTCCAGAGGCAGAGATCTTCCTGGATCTCTGTGTGTTCAAGGATAAAGCCAAGGATGGTGACTCATACCTTTAATCCCAGAAAGTGAGCCTTTAATCCCAGGGAGTGATGACAAAAAGCAGAAAGGTATATAATGCACGGAGACCAGAAACTAGAAGCTTTTAGCTGGTTAAGCATTCAGGCTTTTGAGAAGCAGTTCAGCTGAGATTCATTTGGATAAGGACTCAGAGGCTTCCAGTCTGAGGAAACAGGATCAGCTGAGGAACTGGAGAGGTTAGGTAGCTGTGGCTTGTTCTGCTTCTCTGATCTTCCAGCATTCACCCCAATACCTGGCTCTGGGTTTGTTTTTGTTAATAAGACTCTTTAGGATTCATGCTACACTTACCTCTTCACAGAGTTTGCTTTTCTGCCTGGATACCCACAGGAACCCCCTCACCTCCAAGCCTTGTGACCTGGGTCCAACCTCCAGGACACATAAGGTGGAAGGAAAGAACTGACTCCTCAAAATTGTCTTCTGATTTCCATATGTATTTATGGTACCTGTATGCCTATACACGTGTGAACATGCACACCCCCACCCACCCACACACACACACACACTGAAATCTAAAATAAATTTTAAAAATATCTCTTGTAAATATGTTCCTCCAACAACTAGAAAGACAAACAAAGCAAAAAAAAAAAATGATCTCTTGCTACCTTGCTGGTAAATTACTTCTACTAATGGAGTAGATGAAGGCTAGCTTAGAGAGTGGAGTAAATGAGAACTGAATTAATCCTTCACATGATGTAGAAACTCCACAAAGGTAATCCAGTGACACAGAGCTATAGAACCTGTGTGTTCTCCTTGGGAACAGACTTCTAGTCCCTCTGTTGACACTATTCTCAGATACAGACCTCTCTAACTCTCACTTGGTTATACCATTTGCATACAACACTTGGATGCACTAAAGAGCTTTGTTGATAATGCACTGGGGCTCAGGAGTCCTTGTCCCGTGCCTACTTCCAAGTAAATAGGGAAATCTATGTCAACTATAACCTTGCTCTTTTTTGATATCCAAAAACCTGTTCTGGAAAATGAATAAAGCAGTCCACTATTTCATCTTTCAAGTGTGGATAGAAAAGGGACAACACAGAATTCATCTCACACGTAAGTGCACAGAGACTCTTCTTGGTGGTTTCCAAGTGCTAGTTTGCAATCTCCTTCATGCAGTTCTTCTAGTAAATGACTAACCATTTGCAAATTGCTCTTATGAAATTCCGTGTGTGCGTGCACACACACACACTCAATATATATATATGAGATCCTCTTCCTCCCTCATGCAAGTGCATTGATGTTTAGGCACATTTGAAAGCAGCTTAAAATGATGCTGACTTGGTCAACTGACAAAAATTTCAATAAGTAGATAAGTAGAGCAAGTCACAAAATATCCACCAATCACAAGCTCACATGTCTGTTGAGCATACTTAATTTCCTTCTATTTTGACTCCATTTAAAAATTATAGATATAGCCGGGCGGTGGTGGTGCACGCCTTTAATCCCAGCACTTGGGAGGCAGAGGCAGGCGGATCTCTGTGAGTTCGAGGCCAGCCTGGGCTACCAAGTGAGTTCCAGGAAAGGCACAAAGCTACACAGAGAAACCCTGTCTTAAAAAAAAAAATTATAGATATAAAGTCAATATTATACACTCAATTTGTAAGATGTTACAGAAAATGAAAGCTTCAACCATATTTTTACCAAAATCCACATTGCAAATAGTACCTAGATATTTATGTAACTGCTACACACTGGTGGTTGTTTCTTTTCAAAACAATTGTTTTATTCAGGATTGAACATCTGCTGAAAAATGCTATAGAAGCCAAGCTTGCTGACACACCTTATTAGTCCCAGTAACGCTCAGAAAGTAAAGGCCAGAGAATTGAGAGTTCAAAGCCAGTCTGGAAAATTTTTATACCATAAACCTTGTCTCAAAATCAAACAAACAAAACCTGCTGTATTAGTCACAGCTATCTAGAGAACAGAACTGACACACTGGATATATATTAAAAGCTGACTTTTAATTACATGTATCTATCTATCTATCTATCTATCTATCTACCTACCTCCTACCTACCTACCTACCTAGCTATCTACCATCTATCAATATCTGTGGAATTATATTTCATGACATACACATGACGGTCAAAGGTCAACTCGTTTAGAGATGGTTCTCTGTCCTCTTTTTTCCATCATGTGGGTCCTGGGGATTGAATTCAGATCATTGAGCTTGTATGAAGGCAGAGGAATTTGTTCCTACAATGGGTAAGTGGCTGCCATCTTTGCCCTCTAAGACTGTCACTGTCACTGGTGACCCGTTCTTTGCATGGTTTTGGTCTTTATAGGGCTGACTTCAGCCTGCTTAGAAGACAGAGATGTAATATTCACTGGAAAGCTCTCATCTTGCTACCATCAATGCTTGAATTTCTACTTTCCTGATTAAATTGATACTCCTTCATGGAGAATAAAAATCTCCTGCACTTATTCTTCCTTTGATCTCCGCCCACTCCATTCTTAGAAAGAGGAAATAAAAGAACTTGGGATAAGAGAGTCAGCTGTCTTGCTTCTATACAACAGCAGTCACACACAAACAAAAATCAATGCACATTATGATTTAGATTTAGTCCAAAGAAAATAGTATTATTTGTATGCAGTTAATAAAATACACACAGATTCTAAACTACATGTGAAATTTATTTGAAATGAAAATATCAGATCTTGCCACATATCTACAGAAATTGAGTATGTAAGGATGGACAGAGATCACTGAAGCAGAAGAAAAAATACTATTTAAAAATTGACACCCACAAATAAAATGATGGCCTTTCCAGTAACAAACTAGACCAACTAGACTTTTTTCAGAGATGATGAAAATGAATTTTGACTTATTTTTAGACCTAAAAATAGGCAATTACTGAAATTTAAAACTACTATTTTGTTAGAGGAAAAAATATTTCTATTTTATATAAAAGCCTTCCATATCTAGGCCTGTAGAGGAATTCTTCAATATGAAAAACAATGAAATGAGTCACAAGCTATAAAATTTTGATGAATTGGATCTCATAATTTTATAAATCTAGCTATAAAACAGTGTCTCAAAAGGATGCAAGGGAAACATACATATTAGTTTAATGTATTAAAGCTCGAATCCCTACTGTGGCTATATTTGGAGAAGTTGCCTCTAACAAAGTAATTCAAGTCAAATAATATCATAAGAATAATGGCCTCATCCATTGGAATTAGCATTCTCAATGAAAGACATGAGAGAGCTCTATCTCACTCTGTCTTATGAGGACACAAAGAGAATGTAAATGGTAGCCATCATCCACACCCAGATCTTGGCCTTTCCTGCCTCCAGGACTTTGCAATAACAAACTTCATTTGTTATAACCATCTATTTTTTGTTTGTTTCAGTGTTCTGTTAAGTCTTTCAAAGCTTATATTTTTGGTTGTGAGCCTAGCCTTTAATGGCTGAGCCATCTCTCAAGACCCAGCTATACCACTCTTGGGTATATATCCAAGGAATGCTCAATCATACCACAAGGACACAGGCTCAGCTATGTTCATAGCAGCATTATTTGTAATAGTCAGAACCAGGAAGCAACCTAGATGCCCTTCAACTGAAGAATAAATAAATAAAATGTGGTACATATATACAATGGAGTACTACTCAGCAGAGAAAACAATGACATCATGAGGTTTGCAGGCAAATGGATTGGAACTAGAAAAAATGATCCTGAGTGAGGTAACCCAGACTCAGAAAGACAAACATGGTATGTACTCACTCATAAGTAGATACTAGACGCAAAGCAAAGAATAACCATACTGCAACTCACAATTCCAGGGAACATATCTAGTAAAGAGGTTCCCCACCCCCCCAAAAAAAGACACAGGGATCGCCCAATGACAGAGAAATGGATGAGATCTACAGGAGCAAACTGGGGATGAAGGAGACTACTGGCAATGGTCTTGGGAGTGCCTGAACTGACCCGCTCTGGTAATCTGATAGCTGAACACTCTGGCTGTCATGATAGAACTCCCATCTAGTATCTGATGAAAGTGGATGCAGAGATTCACAGCAGAGCCCCAGGTGGAGCTCAGGGAGTCCAATCAGCAAGAGAGATACTGAGACTATGACTAGAAAAAGCACAGGGACAAACAGCCATACTAGTGGAAACGCATGAACTATGAACCAATGGCTGAGGAGCCCCCATGGAACTGGGCCAGGCCCTCTGGATAGGTGAGACAGTTGATCAGCTTGAACTGTTTGGGAGGTCCCCAGGCAGTGGGACCGGGACCTGTCCTTGGTGCATGGCCTGGCTCTATGGAATCTGAGGCCTATGCTGGGACACTTTGCCCAGCTTGGTGTAGGGAGGAGGAGACTAGACCAGGAGTCTACCAGGCTGGGCTAACTACCTTGCCTAGGAGAAGGGGAGAATGGGGGTGGATTGGGGGGGAGGTCTGGGGGGGGTGGGAGGAGGGAGGATGGGGAAATCCATGACTGATATGTGAAATTGAGTTGATTATGAAATAAAAAAGGTTAATAATTATAATTCCCGTGTATTCAAAACATAATTTTATACAGTCTCATTCATTCTGAACATAAAATATAAAATCTTTGTAATAGACCAATTTATTTCCTTAAATATAAAAACTACCTTTTTTTTTTTTTTGGTTTTTCAAGACAGGGTTTCTCTGTGTAGCTTTGTGCCTTTCCTGGAACTCACTTGGTAGACCAGGCTGGCCTCGAACTCACAGAGATCCACCTGCCTCTGCCTCCTGAGTGCTGGGATTAAAGGCATGTGCCACCACCGCCCGGTTTTAAATATAAAAAACTATTCAGAAAAAAAAAAGTCTTTCAACGCTGATTAATCTACCAATGCAAAGAAAGAAAATCTGTATCAAATATATTACCTCAAGACCAACAGAAACAAACAATGGGCAAATGAACACTGTTCATTTCATGAGAGGAGATATACAAATGGCAGACAGACAGAAAAATGGACTTGACAAGGAATGTCTTTTTATGAGAAAGACAACTTACATGGCCACATAGTTATATGCTATTAGCCTTAAGAGGATGGCCTCAATCAATCTCTTGGGAGAAATACAAACATACTCTTCTAGGTTAATAGAGAAGATTTTGGTGAAATTCAAAGCATGAATAATTTTCAGAAGTGTGTGTATGATTTGTTGTTGTTTCCTTGTTTTATCCCAATACCCTTAGTTTCTACTCAAGGTTGCCCTCAGATTCAAATGTTGTACATGCTGGTTTTCCAGCCCTTGGCTGCCAAGGTCTTCATCATAATTCATTGTAGAAGTCCTATCACAAGTTTGAGAGGTTCCTCTACCTGCTTCCACACAGAAACCATGACAGAAAGAAATGCATGCTAACATGTATCTATATCCTTCTCACCACACTCCTCCTTCTCTTTCTAACTGAAGTCTCAGAACACAAAGCACCTCGTGTAGACATTTGTCTTTGGGTTTCTATTGCTGGGAAGAGACACTATGACCATAGGAACTCTTATAAAGGAAGACATTTAATGAGGTGATGGCTTACAAGTTCAGAGGTTCAGTCCATTATCATCATGGCAGAGACCATGATGGCCTGCAGGCAGACATGATGCTGGCTACACCTTGATCAGAAGGCAACAGTAAGTCAACTGAGACACTGGGTGGTATCTCGAGCATAGGAAACCTCAAAGCCATCCCCAACAGTGAACACACTTCCTCCAACAAGACCATACCCACTCCAACAAAGCCACACCTCCTAATAGTGCCACTCCCTATTAGATGATGGGGGCCAATTACATTCAAACTACACAATATCTTAAAGTTCACACACAACGAAGCACCTTCTCTGGGAGATAAAAACTTAATTCCAGCTTGACCAAATCTGAGCATAAGTTTAGCCAAGGCTTCTGCTCATGGAGCTCCTAGGGCAGCAACACTAGCAACAAGACCAAAATAGACTCAAAGTAAATGCTACATGGTAAAAATGAAATTCTTAGTAGGCTATAAAGGATAGGAAATCAGGAAACAATAACAGTAACAACAAATCATTGCATTTTGTATGCCTTTAAAATTTTTAACTATCAAAAAAATTAAAAATCTTTGATTATCATATGAGGATGTTGAGATATTTTATTGGAATAATTTAGCAAGCCATATATTATTCTGAGCAGCCTCTAAAATAGCTTAGTTATCTTCATCATTAATAGTTTAAGGAGTAATTTAGATAATTGCCTTATACTTCTTTATTAAAAATACAACTCAGAACACATAATTAATAATTATCTTTGTCCTTTAAAAAACTGGATGTCCCTCAACATAATTAGGGACAAGTTTTGCCTTTTCTCACAACTAATTAAGAGTCACAGTCATTGATTCAGAGTGTGACTAGGTTCTGTCTCAGGTGACTTTGCTTGTCCTCGATGTCTGCTTTTAAAGATGCAGTATCAGAATGCCAACAAACTAAAAGTAATGCATAATTGGTATTGACTAACCCAGAAAATGTTCTTCTTAAGAATATTTCCAAACTTCATGTAGAAGGTATAAAATGAAGAACCAAGAATCACTTTAGTTTTTCTCAGAATACAAATAGTTCTTACAGACAGAAAGAGCACAAATTGTATTTTTAACTGAAGTCAAGGGATAAGTGTTAAGATTTTGAAAAGAAACTGTGCAAGAAGCCAAGCCATAAAAATGTGGAGATGGCAGCACGCTGTAAATTTCTCTGGCAGTTATGTCTGTAATCCTAAATCCGAGTTACTGAAACCCTGTAATACAGTAATAATAAAAGCAATGCAGCGTGAGCACAGGCCTGTCAGATTTATGATGGGCTAGTGTCTTCCATGAAAGGAACACACCAAATCAAATTAGTGGATGGGAGATTAATAGAACTTCATCACTTTCTAGCATGGAGACCTTAAGCTGCCTCGTAAATTGTCTTTGTCCTGAAAGGTAATGGCTTAAGCCCTTTAAAAGCCAAGCACAAAATGACCACTGCAAGAGGCCTTGCTATTACAGGGCAAAGTGACTCTGTGGGGCATCAGTCGATGAAACATAGAGAAAGGAGCATGTTCCAAGTGCAGAGCCAGGTCTCCACATATGGGCCAGTACAGCATGATGAGTGCAATAACAATTCTAGTACCAGATTTCTCAAGTTGAGTTCTGGATCTCCTACCTACTAATTCAGTTTCCTTTGGAGATGTTTTCATGCCCATCTGCTATATGTTCTCACTTACAGAGCAGGTATGAGAAGCGTATCTAGTTAAAGGAGCTGCTGTTTATAAAGGAGGAAAGCCAGGGTCCTTGAGAATAGTGGAGACTTGCTCATCCCAGGTGAGTGGTAGCTTGGGATATAGAGTCCCAGAAAACCAGTGGCCACCAAAGCTATCCTGGGCCAGGGGTGTCTAGGTTGTCTAGGTCCTTTGGTCTTTTTTGTTTGTTTGTTTGTTTGTTTTGTTTTGTTTTTCAAGACAGGGTTTCTCTGTGTAGCTTTGTGCCTTTCCTGGAACTCACCTTGTAGACCAGGCTGGCCTCAAACTCACAGAGATCTGCCTGCCTCTGCCTCCTGAGTGCTGGGATTAAAGGCATGCGCCACCACCGCCCGGCGGTCCTTTGGTCTTAATAAAGCTTTTCTTGGGTGAAGTCTGGATGTTGGTCTTGAATTGTCAGTCATCTGTGACGGGGTCATGATTCTCTTTGGTCATGTCCTTGTTTGTAGCTTCCAAACAGTGATACTCATGCAGGTTACATAAAAGAGGAAGAAAGGTAACAAGAGACCAGGTCAGGTATCAGAGCCTCCAAATACTTCTGGCACTTCTGGCCTCTGATCTAGTAAGAAACAAGGACACTTCCAACCTCCAACTAAGAACAAGAAACACAACTCTTAATTTTCCTGTCCCCCTAACTACCTGACCAGTTTATAATTCCTTCTCTCACTATGATGATGACTGACATAAGTACATTCAAAGTGTGTAGAGCTGAATGATAGAGTTGAGTTCACGGTATCAGCCATTATTCTCTTAACAGCTGGTTACTCCCACCAGAATGATTGTCAATGAGGGAGCAAAGGCCTAAGGAAAAGTGAAATAAAATTCGAAATCAAGTATGGATGCATATGCAAAGATAGAGTACTCTAATCTGTGGAAATCCCCTTAGCTGTGTTCTCTGCCCATTCCTCCACTTTTTAGGTATACCATGTTACTTCTATAGTATTCTTAGTCATCTAGAGCTGCTATGACTTTTTTCCACACAAAGTAGCTTAAACAACAGACATATACTCTCAGTGTGGAGAAAAAGATGTCTAAGGTCAAAGAGTCAAGGTGCTAACTGATGTGGTGCATGGTGAAGGCCCTTTTCCTGGCTTAAAGCCATGGTAGAAAGAGCTATATTTCTCTTCCACTTCATATAAAGCCTCTAGTCTTATAACTACCATGGCATCACATTATCTCTGAAAGGCCCTATTTCTGAATACCCCAGTGAGAGTTAGGACTTTGTCATAGGCACTTTGGAGGGTACAGTACAGTCCATACTTTCTTCTTAAGAGGGCACAGTTGCACAACTGGTGCTTTCCAGCCACAAGGAACCTCCAGTGGCAGGGAGAGTATGCCTCCCTGATGCCATCAGTGACTACTCAGATTGCTTTCCAGCAGAAAAATATCTCAGATACTGTTTCTGCTGCAGAATTTTATCTGACATGGGTACCTACCCATCTTCTTCCATTTCCCACTATCCCCACACCCTTAGTCTCTCTAGAAATACTTTCCTCAGAAAACTGATTATACACAAATGTCTGTCTCATGGACTGCTTCCAAAATAAACACCTTGGGAGCTCTTTTTATTCCACATGCCCCTCCACAAATATTTCTTCCTCAATGAGTACATCACCAAATCATGCTTCTTGGCTCTAAACCACATCTTAACACATGTATACTTTTTTCTCTCTGTCCCATACCTCATATCAGACGGTGCTTCAAAAGATAACAGCTAATGACCATTTCCTATGACTTTTACTGTTATTCTCTTAGGTGACTAAAAGATGTGTTGGGTTTAAGAGAATCTTGGAGTACAAAGAAAATAATCATTTAGTGACAAAAGTTAAAAAAGCCAGAACTTTACAACAACCCTCCAAGTCTGAACCAACAATCTTAGTCCCATCCTCTACCTGTCAATCCCATATGTCCTATGTAGACCAGAAGAAGCCACAAACTATTTTACACCATCCTGTTGTTCAAAATACCTCCAATGGCTTCTCATAAACAGTGAATATAATCCAAACTCTCTACTGGTGTTTGAGTGCTCTGTATAGTTTGATACCTTGTGAGTTCTCTGACCTGAATTCCCATTGCAGTGCACTCACATGCTGCAGGCCAAGCACACAGAAACCTTTAATGTTCTGTTAATGCTCCAGGCTTATTTTCAACTCAGAACCTTTGTAGCTGTTCCTCCTTTTGCCTGAAATATGATGCCTCACATAGATCCACGTCTCATTTCTTTCCTTCAGATCTCTCCAGCCTGTATGACTACAGCCACCTTTGCAGTCACTCCGTGCTCTGTTCTCCTCTCTGTTCTGTGCTCCTTTGTAGCAATTATAATAGAACATGCTACTCACCTTTGTTTATTCTAATTAACATCATTGCCACTCACGAAGATGCAAGATCCCTGATGGAGAGAAGATAAGCAACTGTTCAAAAGCCTGCCTCTTGCCCCAGGAGGCTAGCACAGAGTCAGGGTCAAAAATGGTTATGTTTTTCAATTAGTTGTACATTCCCCTTTAAGAAACCTACCAGTTTCTTCCCCGCCCCTCCTCTGTATACAGCTCACTTTACCTCTTTTGAATTCTAAAATGAAAAAAGAAAGAATGCAAAATGTATTCCTATTCTGTAATTTCTTTTCAGTTTGGATTTAATTTTGAATTTAATTTGCTATGTATTTTATACATAGTTAATTTTAGAAACATAATGAATAATTCACTTTTAAATGAATAATATGAATTGATGTCTAATAACAGGGTTTAAATATGTATAATATTTGATGAAAACACATTATCTATAATTTCTCAAAAACAAAACAAGAGTTTTCTCAATTCCTTTCAAAATCAATACATTTAACATTCTTTCCCACAGTCTAAATGCATGGATCTCATGTTTGTAAACATGTCTATAGCATCTATTTTTTTTTTAATTTCAGTTTTTAGAATATAATTTTGGACCATAGAATTCTGGAATTGATAGATAGTTCAATGAATTTCCTATTCAAATTATGAGAATTTACTGAAAATATGAGAATCATATTGCACTAACTTTTTCCTGGGGAGATTTGATCAAGTATGTATTCAGCACAGATGAGTACCAAAGACAGATCATAGTTATAACTCCACCAAAAGTCCAGCTTGGTAAACCAATTAGTTTAGTGGGCTTCCTTACAGAGGAAGCATGGAGGGGCAGCTATGTACAAGACCTTAAAACAGTTGCATCACCTCAGAGTCCCATGTCATCCATGGTAACCTTATATAGTCATGAGCTAGCTTGCACAGGAGTTACAGGAAGGGTCCATGGTATGTTTTGGACTAGTAATGTAGAAAGTGACTCAATCAACAGCCTATAAAATGAACAAAATGATTTAGGAAAGAGAGTGGATGAAAGTGACCACACTCATTGGTTAGTCCCCTGATTGGAAAGCAATGGTCATCACTTCCTTGAGTCCAGAGAACACTAACAGAATATAGCCCACTCATGGCTTCAGCCTACACTGTGCTCAGAGTGACCTGTCACAGTAAAGATTACCTCAGTGTCCATCAAATTCCTGTCATATATTTAATAAAAGGCCACCTAACTAGATGTTACTTTTGTATTCATTGCTTAGAACACATTCAGCTCTCAGGAATTATTTCTCTTTCCCCTAACAAATTCATGTTTGTTCTGTTCACTCCTTGTCTACATTTCCTTACTGTTGTTGGGTGTGACACAATAAACTTGGAAGCCTCTGTCTCAGGGTGGCTTTAGAGACCATAAGTCATCAGCACCCTTGTTCAAAAGTTATAAACTCACCAAGGACTGAGAACAACTGTGCCATCTCTCAAAACACACACACCAGCTGCATTATGAAGGCCTCTTCAGTTAACCTTCCACATTTATATGCTGTTGCATCTCCAAGACTGATTGTGAGAAGTTGGGGAAGGCAAGTGGGGGTAATAGCTACAACCCAAGGTGAGGGTCTAGTGACCCTCCCCTATTTCCTTTTACTAGGGAATGTCAATTGCAGTTACCATTACCATTGACCTGGTATCCCTGTGTGGTTTTGATCATTAGTAGCCATGGCTATGGGATCAAGTTAATTAGGTAATATCACCCTATGCCAAGGACATAAAAGAAAATGCCAAACAACACACATTTATGTATTCTTCCCCAAACAATCTTCTTCCTATTTGGGGGGAACTCTGCTAGAATTCAAAATCTATTTGCCTACAGTTTCAGCTTTAGCCCATAGAGGTGACATTGTTATCAGGGAAATTGGGGTCCTTTCTTTGAGCTCTTAGTCTCTTTAATTGAATTTAAAAATGGACTCAGAGGGAAGCTCTTGAGAACAGTTTTAGTCGAGTATTTTACACAACAAACCTGTGACTATCTGCAGTTGCCTGGAGCAGAGTAATGGAACAAGCAAGAAGCAAGCCTTGTCTTTTCAAATAGGCATGGAGGCTCAGAAAACAATGCTGGAAGGGTGGGTAGCTTCAGAGTAAAGAGACAAATCCAAACTACCAGAGAAGCAAAACAGCAACAAACCCCACAGAGGGAATGTTTTGCCTCTCTGGGTAAGAATTCAAAAAGGCAAACCTAGCATAGACTCGCAGTGGCTCTATAGCAACTATAGGAACTACACTAAGGGTCCAGTTTCTGGGAAGAAAGCATACATTACTTCATTAAGGTTGTAATTATTCCGGCCATCTGTTTAATCATAGCTTTAGATAAACTACCTTCCTGAGGGGTTTCCTTTGACAAGATGATTGACAGGCCCAGATGGATTAACTCTTAATGTTTTCTGGACTTTAGAATGCTGTCTCCACTTAAGATCAGAGATAGAGTCTATTCTTTACACAAGAAGGAAATAGCTGTGCATGAATGGACTCAGCAGAGACACAATCAAGGCTACTGTCATAATTCCATCATGGTTTGCTTTTAAAGACACTTTTTTTTTCCTTTTAGCATACTGCTTCTAACCACTGGTATATGAATCTTTTTAAATATTCCGAAGATTGCTATTGGGAAACCTATAGTATCTGTTATTTAAATTGATATGCCTACCTTACAGCCTCAGACTTGGATTCAAATAAAACAGAATATAATCTTGGTATCAATTCCATTTCATATACTTTATTCTACTTTAAAGAATGCATAATTGTAAATATGTAAATAATGCTAATAGTCTCATTGTAGTGAGGGAAAACTAAATATAACATGAAATATCAATATCTTTGTTTATGTGAAATATTTTCAAAAGCCACAGGAACAAGGCACTATACATGACTTAATATTTTTGCCCTTGTCTTTTCCTAAGCAGTTGATAACTATGTGTGCACATAAACACTTATTTACTTAAAAATATAACACTATATGTTTTTAATACTCTATTTCATCTTAAATATCTTTCATTGTAATGGCTGAACATATTCTACAACACATGTATATTAAAGTTTTTCTCTACCCATTTGGATTAGCTTTATTTGATTTTCAATTTGTACATACTGTATTGTAAACATTGTAATAAATAGCCTTACAGATAAATCTGTGAATATATGTCTGGATGTTTGTAGATAAGAGGAAGTTTTTAATAAAATGCAAGTCTTATTTTGATAGATCCTGTCACACTGCTCTACAAAAAGATTGTTCCAATTTATGTTCTAAGAGTACATGAAATAATAACTATTTTTGTATATAAGCATCATAATAGATAATAAGAATCTTCTGCACTATGGATTTTTGTTTTGTTTTGTTTTGAAAAAATAACAATTTTTTTATCTAAATCTTTAATTCGGTCCATAAAACTTGCTGATAATGTAGTTTAATATGTTTAAGTTAATACCACTCCTACATTTCTACATAATCATTACTTATTTACTATTTTAAAGAATAATTCTATTTATATTTATGTATATGTGTGTATGCCTGGATTTGTATGAGTATATGGATGTGTGTAGTGCCCACAGAGGCCGGAAGAATATGCTATGACCTTGGGCCTGAAATTACAGGCAATTTTTGAATAAACTGATGTGGGTTTCTGAGTTCCACAATCCTGACTAGTTTTTATTGCCTTGATCAGATAGGCCGATAGTCATGTTTACATTTATTGTCTTCATTGATAACTGATATCAGAGATCTAAGCACACTGTGAGTGTATCAACCCTAGCCTGCTGGCACTGCACTATATAAGGAAGCTAGCTGAGCATAAGCTAGTGAGTGAGCAAGTAAGCAGCCTTCCTTCATGATTTCTGCTTCAATTCCTGTTTGAGTTCTTGCCCTGACTAGAGTGGTGGACTGTGACCTGGAAATGTAAGCTAAAATAAACGTATCCTTCCTCTAAGTTTCTTTTTTTTATTGTCATAGCAACAGAAAGCAAGCTATAACAGGTGCTCAGCAAGATCAGCAAGCACTTTTAACTTCTTAACCATGTGTCCAGCCCCTACTTAATTATTTTAAATATTTATTAGACTTTCCTTTGCCTATACTAGTTAGAAAGTATTTTCTTGCTTAAATTTCTAAATTTTAGTTGTGCACTAAAATATTGTGCATATATATAATCTTATAAAATTTTGGAGTCTTGATGAGCATGTATATATTTGCAAATACTCTAAATTTTTTCATGGTATCTAGAATTACTCATAATTGCGTGTTCCCATACAAGATGTAACATCTAATTTACTGAATTTCCTTCCTTTTGTCCCCCTTCCTTTTTTTGAAGGGAGTGGAGAAGCATTCACAAACTATTAAATGAGATCTTAATTGTACAAAGCAATGCACTCTGACAAAAGTAAACATCTATAGCATCTCTTCAGTCAAAGGGTGGAACATTTCTATCAGAACAGAGAGTTTTCTTGTAGCCTTTTGTAGTTTCATCACACAGTGCAAAAGCGGCCACTATTCTGATTGCTACCAACATTGGCTCCTTTTATCTGTTATTTTATCTCTTGCTTTTGACTATTGTTATTTTGAGACAGGGTTTCCTGTATGTACCAGGATGGCTATAAATTTGAGGTCTTCTTAGCTCCCTCTGCTCCCTGAGTTGCTGGAATTATACTTAAGTCTTATCTTGCCCTGAAAACTGGGTCTGTTCTTGAATACATATCAATAAATTCATAGTATGCACTATTTCTTATGTACCATTTAACTGAATCTATTTTTTAGATCCATGAACATATTGTCAGTATTAATAGTTCATTCTGTACATTGCTGTAAATCAGTCCATTGTGTGAAAATGAAATATTTTCATCTACTCTCCTATTGGCCATTTAGATTGTTGTTTTGTTATTAGTTTTTATAAATCAAGTTGCTATAAGCGTACATGTACAAGGTTTCCATTTTGTTAATTCAGGAAGAAAAACTTCGTATAATGTCATTGGTGTGTTTAATGAATAAACTTTTTTTTAAAAAACACAACCAACTGGGGCTCAAGGGATGGATCAGTGATTTAAGAGCACTGGCTGCTCTTCCAGAGGAACTGGGTCAGATGCTTAGCACCCAAATGTTAACCAACCATCTCTTAACTCCAGCCCTGGGGAAAGATATGTCCTCTTTTAGCTTCTCAAGGTACTACATGCATGTAGTACACAGACACACATGCAAGCAAAACACCTATACACATAAAATAAAAGGTTAAAAAGACTTCTAGCTGGCTTCCTCATAATTTTTATTTTATTTATTTTTATATTCATTTATTATTATACTGAACTACATAAGGGCATTTTCACTCAGCCACACAATGTAGTTTGATTCTATCACCACCATGCTGCTGCCCTTCACATCTCCCCTTCCCAATGGTTCTCTGTTCCTCTAAGTTTGCTTCCTCTTTCATGGCATCTGTATGTTCATGACTTCATGCATCTATATATAAAGTCTAAGACACACAAATGAGAGAAAACATATGGTACTTGTTTTTCTGAGACTGGTTTAATTTGTTTAACTTGATTACCTAAAAGGTATTACCTTTCCTGCAAATGGCATACCCTCAGGTTTTTTTTTATGGATGGAAACAATTCCATGATGTGCATTTTCTTTAATGTCAACCTTTTCTTTATCCATTCTTCTGTTGTGAGACACCTGGGTTGGATCCATACCTTGGCTATTTCAAGTAGTGCTGCAAGTATCTCTGTGATATGTTGAAGTATTTGGGCAAATACCCAGGAGTGATAGTATTAGTGATAGCTGGCTTATAAGTTAAGTGTATTTCTAGCTTCTTCAGGAGACTCAATTTTTATTTCTACAGTAGCTGCATTAGGTAGTTAGACAGTGAATGTCAACCTTGGAGGCCACTGAGAATGGACTCCTCCTTCACGGTCTGCTTTGAGTCACACTTATATTTCCCTGGAGACACTAGAAAGATAAGTATCAGCCTTGCTTCTCTTGAAACTTTAAAATACCATGTGACATTGTGGAAGTCTTATGGATTTGTTACAGCCCTTTAGGAAAAACTTACTTCTCCCTGGTTAAAGTAATGGAATATGATTTTTTTTTTTTTTTTTTTGCTTCTGGCCCAAGGTAGAGACATGACTTTATGATTTGCTCCACAAATTAAAACATTATCTATAATGTTGCTTCTATTGTTCTTTCCCTTAATAGTTAACCAACTGGGCTTCCCAATTACCAGAAATGGTAGTCTCTTCTTAATCACTAATTTTATTTGTCTTTTTATAGTAGGCTGTGTTTCCTGATGAGAACAAATATATTTGATTTTGAATTTTTTGGCATCCTCCTATTCCTATTCTGTAAGTAGTTTTCCACTGTAGTGTACTGTTACCTTTTTTTTCATGGATGTTTACCTTTCATCCAAAGGATTCCCTCCAGTATCTTGTGTAGTAATGGATTCATACATTTTGTGTTTTTATGGCGTTCCATATAATTTGCATGGTGTTTTCATATTTCCCCATTATTTCTCTTTTGTGGTGACTGAAAATTTCAACTCATCTATCCTTTCTTTCATAATGATACTCTCTCTTTCCCCTGATTCATTACATTAGTAAGGCTTCTTCATCAGTTTTAGTTATTACTTCTATATATTTATTGATTTCCTGTGCTCTATCTGTGTTGATTTCCTTATTAAATTCCAACTGTTTATTTATATTCTCTTCAATTAATTTAAAAATTTGTCTATAAAATATTAGATTTTATTATACAGTCTTTAATCATTCTTTACATTATTTTTCTGTGTTTTCACCTAATTCATTGTTATTAGAATTGGTACTGACTGTGCAGTCAGTAATTTTTAAATGGATTATACTGCCTTGATTTTTTTCATGTTTATATTACTGCATTGAGGCTGGGGTATTTGGTATTTTGTTGTTGATTGAATATTTTCTGCCAGCTCTGTTCTTGGAGTGATTGGAATGCTCGAGTGGGCTAGGTTATGGTAGAGTTGCTGTGCACAGTTCGGAAGTTATTTCAGTTCATGTGTTTCAATATTCCTAGAAAAACCTCTGTAGTACTCATGGTGTCAAATATTAACTGTAGAAACAGCAGAAAGTGTTGGATAGGCCCACTATGCAAATGCCATCCCAGCCAGGTAAAAATAATTATCCCTTCATGCCAAAACTTATTGACTGACAAGTGAATGAAGATAATATGGTATGGTGGTCTATCAATTACTAAGATTAGGGGTGGAAGTGAAGTCAGATATGGTTAGAAATTAGTATTAGAACAACTGGAAAAGTGAGATGGGAGAAGGAGATATGAAGTTAAATTGAGATACTACTAGGGTCTACATGGATTAAATATTATTAGGGCTGCCGAAGATGATAACTAATCAATAAAAAGAAAATGGAAAACAGATACAGGGGAAATGAGGTGTAAGCAAAAAGGAATTGTCCATAAGAAGACTAGCAAAGAGTATAAACTAGTAGATAGAGACACACACAGAGGATCATAAAACCTAACTAAGCAATATATAAACTAAGCACAGCCATTCTTAGAAATGCATGCAAGAGTAAAGGCAAAAATAAAAATATGAAAACATAGAAAAAATTAACAAAACTATAATCAAAGTATATTCAATTAAACAATATTCTAGGTCTCAGTACTTATTCCATGGTGGGATGGCTGTTTGTTTCTTCTATTTATTTTTCTTTTTAATTTTATCTATGTGACTGGGTGGTGGGAATGTGCGTATGTGAATGCAGGTGTCCTCAGAGGCCAGAAGATGGAGTCAAACCCTCGAGTTGTTCTCGGTGGTTGTGACACACCTAGCATTAGTTCTACAAGAACAGTAAACACTCAGCAGCAGAGCCATCTCCTCAGATCCCTGGATGTGCTTTTCATTTTTTTATCTGTCTGTGACATTTCATCCAGCTAACTTCATTGATGGTAGAGGTACAATTTACAATTCTATCTTAAATCTATAAAACCAGAGTTGGAGTATGAATTGCACCAGTGGAGTTTAGACCCATTATTTGTTCGAGTTTACGGCACAGCTAGGGTTTATTGAGCAGTATTCCCTCAGTTCCTTCCTGGAGTCGCTTTCACATTTGACAGTTTTTCCAGAAGGAAGGGGAATTCCTCTCTATGGGTTCCCTCTAATAGTAATCTCGATAGCTTCTCAATATTGCACTCCAGCCCTAGCCTCTCCAGCCAGGACTGACCTCAGGCACTCCATCACTGAGATATAGCTTGCTTTTAGTAGCATCCCAGGCTCTTTTCGGTGCTTGCATAAAGGAAGGAGGTGTGGAGGCCCTTTTGAGACCTCCCCCTTAGCTCAACAGTAACTTTGAATGAGAAAAGACTTCAGGTTTTCAGGGTGATACTGAGATTCCCACGATTTCTATCTACAGATGCATATCCAGGCCCTTGGACCCACCCCCTCTGAGCTCTGCAATAACTAGCTCTTGTCTTGGGTGGTTCTGCAGTGATGGGAGATAAAGAGGAATAAGCCCTTTCTGATGGTTCTTACTAACTTCAACCAGAGCACTGAGCACTGTGATAGAGACTGTGCCCAAAAATCCTGTTTCTAACATCAGTTCCAACTGTGTATTCAACCCCTCATCTTCCAGCTAACTGCCCTGCAATGAAGTCCAGAGAAAATATTTTCTCCATGGTTTACTGATCTTGCAGGACCTACTTGGTACAGTCAGACCCAGTTTCTCAGTTGTTCCAAACTGCTAACCTTTGGAGATCTCACCCAGCTTGGTAAGTGTTGCCAAGGTTTCTTGCAGGAATAGGGATTCTTTTATGCTGTCCTGTTTTCTATTGTTGAGTTGCCTGGATGAATGTTCTAACCCATCAATTTATGCAAAAGTCTACCAAGTAGCTTATCAATGTTTGAGAGTACTGACTGCTACACATCCCACTCTGTGCTTTCTTCTTCTTAAATTTCAATACCTAGTGAGTCTGAAATTCTTTCTCTGTGCATGCTATCTGTGTTTACACATTCAATAGTGTCCTGGAAAACAAGGTACTGACTGGGTATCCAAGTATTTTCTCGTATAACCTCTCTAGTCCAATTTCCCTCACTTTTACAAGCCCGTTTATCTTTTTCTGATTTAAATGTCATTTGCATATGTTAAAAACAAAAAGAAATTGTCAAATATATGTATGCAAATATTTTCTCCCAATTATGGTATACCATTATGTTGTCTTCATGATAACTTTCAAGGAGCAGAAGTTTTAATTCTAATGAGATTAAATTTAACTTTTTTCTCTACATTTATTTTTTTTTAAAGTAAAGTACTTCTCGAAGAAATCTTAACATTTTGGAATGCTTTCTGTTTCTCCCTTAGAAATTTGATTGTTTCCATCTGACCCACTCTAAATTAGTTTTTCAGCATGGTGAGAAGTAGGGGTCAAAGTTCTGTTTTGCCCATAAAGATATTCAGTTTTTCAGCATCATTACAACTTATTTTTAACTACTCAAGAGTCTGACATAGCAACTAAGGCCACCAGTTACGAGCTCTTGTGCTTGAATCCCATCTTCATGGTCCACATCTATGCGACACTGCATGTGTGTAGTCTCTCTTCTCAACTTCACCTGAGAAAGTACAGATGACACTAGTGCATGCATCTCCTTTATTATTTCATTCTTTTTATTCTTGAAGATTAAATGTTACAGTAAGTGTAAGTCCTATGGCAAAACTTGATGTCAACGTCTTTAGAAACGACACCACATGGCTCTACATCTTATAGGTGCAGGTAGCATTCATTGTCTACTCCAACATAATTTATCTTTGTTGAGCATTCCTCCACTCTTATCTTCCCCAAACACTGTCGTGCCTTCAGTAGTGTTCTAGGTCTGCCTCTCTATTTTCACAATAACTTTGTGACTTGTATGTATGTATTCTAGTATCATGCTGGTTCATGGCATCTATTCTAAATAAATTCATATTAGAAGGTTTTTTTCTTAATCATTTTTTGGGAATGTAGAAAAGCTATGGATTTTCTCTCCAGGTGTTTATGAAGAAGCCTGTGAATGTAAAGCTTGCCTGACAATCTCAAATGCATTTTGATTCTAGTTATAAGCACAGCTCTGTGTATTTTCTGATGATTCAAAGAGTTTCTCATTAATACCAATCTCTTTTTTGAATATAAAATTAGTTTCAATCTTCCTTTTCATCAGCTCAATGTATGTCATGGTAACACTCAGACACTTAAAATTCAATATGTTAAAGCAACCTTTATCCTCCACTCAACATATTGTCCACAGTTTTCTGTCACTAAACAGGATCATCATCTACCCATCTGCTCAGGTTAGAGGCCCAAATGTCACCTCTCAGCTGAAATCATCACCCCCAGCTTCTCTAGCTGAGCAAGTATAAATTCATTTAAAACCTCAGTTATAGCAGTGTTGATCCACTCTTTCACAAGTCCATAGAAAATCTTTTCTAAAGCCAGAACACTGTCTCCTGTAAACCTGTGAAACCATGGCACAGTGTTATGTCCAATTTTCTGTACCCTAGTCATATTCTATTGAATATGCTGTCCAAATTGTTGACAAATAAATGTGTCTATGCCTATGTTTAAAAATCCCTTCAATATAACTAACACTTTGATTCTTCTTCTCTGCTCTTCTTCCTCATATGTTTTCTGAACATAACTTACAGACACTCTATTTACTCAAATTCATCTCCTCAGCTCAGTATTCCTGTCCTAGACTTGATCATACAATCCTAGAAAATGAACATTCTGGTGAGAAGGTCTTCTTCATCCAGGATTCTCAGACTCTATCCTTCCAAGTATCCTGTCCTTCTTGTCCATTTTTGATAACTCATACTCATGCTTCAGATCAATCTTCAAAGGTTCCCCTTTCTCTATTACTTATGCTTCATATATACATTCTTTTTTTAAAAAAAAATCACAGGCATTTTAAGACATAGAAATTGAAGATTTTATAAAACATTAACTATGAATGTTCTGGAATTCTCTAAATAAATAAAAAATAACATTAAAGCCTTTAACTGCTGCACAATACATTGAAGTAGGATCCAGTATGCTTGCAATCTGAGTATGACTGGTCCTTTGTGTTCCATGTTAGATGACTCTTTTAGTTAGTTCTTCCTCAGTACTGCTGGCTTGTCTCCACAGATGTGAGAGCCAAGTCCAACTAGCACGCAAAATTTTATAAAGGCCTGATTTTATTCTTAGGACCAGCCTGCAGCCTCAGGATATAACATCTCTGTTTGTGAGGTTGTTTTCTCCTTTGTCTGCACTCTGATGAATGCAATTCACTTTGGGGACCTTGTGACTGCATTCATTCTGCCAACACAATGTGTTGGATTCTGCTTGGATTGGTGAAAAATGATTCTCAGGGGTTTAACTTGGCCACCCAGAGGTGTTTTTGTCAGCTTAGATGGTCAATGGAAAGCAAAAGACAACAAGGAAGTTTGTTGATTTTTGTCTTCACCTTTAGCATTTCTCTGCCTACTTGGCACTTCACGCAGGTGGGAAAACCCACTTCTGTCTCCATCTCATAGAATCCTTACCAGTTCTTAGGCAACCTAATGCAAGGAGAATACATACCCAGTGTTTAAATGTAAGGTTTCATATAAAAGCAAAGTTTCTTTTCTTATACAAATACCCACATAGTCTTTTTCTGTAAAAGATTATGCTAATAACTCAAGAAATAAAACTGTAAAACAGATTCCACATTAGATGTATCAATTGGGACATAATGACCTCAAAATCCTTTCCTCTTGTTCTTATGTTTGGTGTTTCCATCATTTCTGTCACTTGAGCCTGTCACCGGGCTCCAATAAAAGTTTATTGGTTCCAAATAAGCTACCTTAGCCCTAAACCTCAGTGAAATGGACATGACACTGTGAATTTTCTCCATGAAAATAACCAGTTAGCAGATCACACGACTTTCATCTTTTTGGTCATCTTAATAATTTGGCCAATTTTGAAAAATGTAATTTTCCCACAAAGTTGTGAGTTGGCATTCCATATAAATCTGCTATGTGTTTCACTATTCCCCTAATGATCTTTTTATACAAAGGAATTTATAGCATAGTCTATTTTGGGGGGGTTGTATTTATTTGCTTATTTTAGATGTGAACAATGGAGTACTATTTTTCATTATAATTTCTGTATTTTTAATTTACAAACAACTTATAAAAATTTTATTGCGTTTATTTATGTGTGTATGTGTATGTATGTGTGTGTGAGAGGGAGAGAGAGAGGAAGAGAGGCAAGTTGAGGTTAGAACACTTGCAGAAGTGGGTTCTCTCTTTCTGCATCTGGGTCTCAAGAATCTAATGCAGACAGTGAGAAGGAGGGCAGATACCCTTACTTCTAGATGAGGGAGGAGCTCCTGACTCTAACCCTCCATGCTGAACTATTGGCTATTTCTGGATTCCAGGGGAGGAGCAGAAATTGTCTTCAATTGCTCACCAGGCTCCAATAGATGGTTACATATCTGTGGTCACACAGGTGCCCAGAGAAAATTCAGTGTGTCGAAAAGCAAAACAAAAGACATGAATGTGAGAAAGGGACTTGTGGGGACCAGTAGTGTTGACTGGATAGGAGAGAGATGGAAGGGGTCTAGGGTAAGAATACAGAATCCATTATATGCAGGTATAAAATTGTCAAAAAAAGGAAAAACTCTAAAAGTTACAACACTGTATTTGAATTGATATATGAAAACATTAAAAATATATGTATCGCCGGGCAGTAGTGGCGCACGCCTTTAATCCCAGCACTCGGGAGGCAGAGGCAGGCGGATCTCTGTGAGTTCGAGGCCAGCCTGGTCTACCAAGTGAGTAGTGAGTTCCAGGAAAGGCGCAAAGCTACACAGAGAAACCCTGTCTCGAAAAACCAAAAAAAAAAAAAAAAAAAAAAAATATATGTATCAATGGTGTTCCGTATACCATGCCTGTGTATATAAAACTTGTGTAGTGTTTAAGTAGTGTTAAAGACACCTTGAGTCTTCCAGGTTGATCTCAATCCTCGGGGGAGGCTTTGCCCTGGAGGAGGTGGGAATGGGGGGTGGGCTGGGGGAAGAAGAGGGGGCCGGGAGGGGGGAGAACAAGGGAATCCATGGCCGATATGTAGAACTAAATTATATTGTAAAATAAAATTAAATTAAATTTTAAAAAAAGACACCTTCTTCTTCAAACGGCTGTCATTTTCCATGGTTAAAAACATTGAAATTCTTTTACCCAGCTGTCTTAAATATATAGTTCACTGATATTATTTACTTCCAATATGCATACTTAACCACAGTTATAAGCTAATAGCACATGAATTTTATACTTTAAAACATTGATTTCTTAAGTATTTCACTACAGCTATGTTAAAATACAGTGGTAGTAATAAATGTTAGTTGTGTGCTAACTGTGTGATTGATGAACATTAGTTGTGTGCTAACTGTGTACAAGCAATTGTCTAATCATGTATTTCCAAAAGTATCTGGGAAGTAGAGTCTAGATTATCATTTTTTTCTAATAGGGAAATGTTAAGAAAAATAAGTGCCTTAAATATCTCATCCAACATGATACAACTGCTAAGGGTATGTACATATATTTGCATAAACAGGCTTTTATATAGAAAATTATGTATTTTAATAAACTCATATCTCAAAGCATAGCTTACAAATTAAACTAACTAGATCCCTAAAATAAACTTTTAAATATAGTTTTGATTTAACCTGTATCTCTGGATTATTTTTAATGTAATAGCAATTGCAACATGATTATCACAGTTTGTTCCAGTTTGTTCTAACTTCATGTACATGTCAACCATTTGTAGATATTTGTTTTCAAAAGAATAAATGTAGACTATACACTCAGATAGGCTCTTACTTTAATTTCCATGTAATCTTGACAAAGAAAGAAACATACTAATTACTTTTTAAACACATTAAATATCCAGACTCATTGAATATTCCAAAGGTCATAGTTGCCAGAAAAGACAAGAATTGGAAGATTAATACAATTGCCTTTTCAAGGAAATTTCAATTTTCATAAAAATAAAATTTGACCTTCTGCAGAACATTTGAAATTTGAAAAGGTTTTATTTTTGCTGAGTACTTGAATAGCAAGTTTGCAGTTTTATTAGACTTGAATCTTTAAGACATTTACCCTGATTAGTACAGGAACTGGTTCATGCTTTAACTTTTGGAATAGGTTCTGATGATGATTAGCCTATGGGGTAATGCTGGCAGCCCAAAGACCTGGCCATTTCTACTGAGGCTCATGGATAATGGAACCTCACACAATGAGGTTAGCTCCCCACTGACATCTAACTCATACAAGGTAGCATCTAGTGAATGAAAAGTTACACTGGAGTTTCTGGTGAATGGTTAGGAATAGTAAATTGATAAAACATATTGAAGGCTAATGAGATGGTTCAACTGATAAAGGAGCTTGAAGTTAAAAGTGACAATCTAAATTTAACCCCCAGGTTCGCACAGCAGAAGGAGAGAACTGACTCTTGTAAGTGTCCTCTGACCTCCACATGTGTACAGGACATGGATTTCTTCCCACTAAAGAAATGCCAAATAAGTATAACACTTTTATTAAAAACAAAACAAACAAAAATATGATGAGCTTAACTTGACCAATGGCATTATCAAAAGGTAGACAAGCCATAATAAGTTTATTTTTTATCGTCCCCCCCCAAACAGAACAAGATGTTTTATTCCCATTTCTTGTCCCTTATTTTACTTACTGCTTCTTTGAATAATCTTTCAGAAGAGGTGGAAGAGAAATAATCCTTCATCTTCAGAAGCAGAGATCACACACACTGATCATAGAGACTTCATTTGGAAAGTTAGTAGGAGAGAAACTACACGTTTCATGACTTCTGCAATTTTAGGAAATGAAGGTTTAAAACAAATTTATTTTATGAAAGGCAATGTGTGCGAAGTGGGGCTGGAACCAAGGGCGGGAGAATTTAGGAGGTGAGACTTCTGTGAGTATTACTTCCTCAGTTGTAGTACAGAGTGGAAGATGAGTACAGATCTCTGAGAACAGAGCACTGTTTTAACCACTTAACATTCATTTTGTCTTAGATCATTTTCAAAACCAACATGATCTAGAAACAAGCTATTGCTTGATACATGTCCTCCTTATGAGTGGAGGGTTGAAAAGGGCTTTGATCAGAGATAGTGAGAAAGAAGGAAAAAACAGCTCCAGTTCTGTTCACCTGAGCCTGAGTGGACATCATTACCGGCAGATAGCTTTAAAGGTTACAGTGTCCTGCATAAGCTGTCACACATTCCATTCACAAGTAGCATGGCTAGACATCCTCTTTTTAAAGTCATACAACTGAATGGAGATTGTGAGTTATACAGATATTTATGCCCTAAGTTGAGAAAGCATCCTTTTGGAGTGTTAACTCAAAATTATGCCTTCTTGAGTTACATATAGATCATGTTTGGGTAAATGTATATAAATACTGAAATATAAACATACACACAGAGAGACAAATATTTCTTACTGCTATTAATTCTTAAGGAGATTATACACCCAGGCAGATTTTCGCTATGATTTTGATAGTTGGGATAATTATTCCAACTTTTCTGATGTCGTAAAATTTACATAATTTTCCAGTGCTTAAGAAGACATAGTCTTCCTACTCTCTAACACCTTTAAATTGAATTTTTTAAGATAAGAAATCGGTTTGTTCTTTTCTCTTATTAACTTATATATCTCATCACCTTTAATAATTAAGATAGTATCTCTTCCCAGACTTCCGACTAAAATCAAGTAAAGTAGCTGTCCATGGCAGTTCAATAGTTGAGATACCTCATGAACTCCAGGTAGGAAATTCAAACAATAAAAAAAAAACCCTGAATGTTGGTTTTGTCTTGGCTTTAGTCGTTTCCACCACTGTTGCTCAGTCACCTGCATCCTTTGGGGTCAACACCCCTGTGAATAAAATGAAGGAGGTAGACTAAAGATCTTTTCCCCATGTGTAAATTCTGTGATTATTTCCAATTTATGGTCATTTATGAAGTGTACTTCCTTTGTGGAAGAGTCTAGCTTTCAGTCATCTAAACTACTTTTAAATAGCCCTAGTTCTTCTAGAGAGGGCAGACAGTAGCAAATGGGAAAATGATTTGCTCTCATAATGCAATGACTTTGAAAATTTTGAATACTCCAATGGAAACACACTTTCACACTCAAGTCCGCTTTGTTTTAACTGGTGATTGCATTGAGTCATTCTTCCAGTCCTCCTTTTTTGTCTGCTTTCAGGTAATAAACCAACATATTGTCTTTGTAAATAATGTCTTACAAAGCACACACCAGAAAAACATAAAGAAAAAAATTACTTTCAGTCAAACGATTGTTATTCCAACTGTGTGGGGGAAAGAGAGATTATCACAGTATTGAATGGACTGTGGTACCTCAGACATTTTGTAGCCTACTTTTATTGCACAGAAATAATGCGACTGCAGTCTCATGTCAATAATGAGAGAATTCATCCTATTTCAACTTGCCACACAGTAGCCTAATATTTGAACACGCCATAATTGATTTAACTAAGCAATGTATTATTAAAATATTACCTATTTTAATATATATAATTACAAAAGCTCTGAAATCACTATCTTTTGTCTTTAAATTATTGTCTGACTATTTCCTTATATACCGTTTAGAAGTTTGTACATTTCAAAGTTTTTGTTGTGAAAGTCGATGTATGAAGATGTTTTTGTTTATACCTGATGTACATAGTTCCTTTCTGACCCTAGAACTCATATAAGACTCTCGTGCCTTGACCCCTCTGCCTACCTCTTCACCTCCCACCACTCACTGCATACACATGCTTGCCACTCTTAGCAGTTCAGCAGCGGCCTCACTGCCATTATTGTCGGTCTCAGTTTTTAATTCTCGTTTTTTTTTCTATGTGTGCAAATGCTCCATGCAGAATTGTGTGTATGCAAATATGGCTGTGTATGTTTCTTCCTCATTCCCAACAAAATATTAAAGAAAAATTTCATGCACCATTCTGAGAGCTATATCACTTCCCGTTCACTCTGTCTTCCTGAATAGTAAACAGATTTACTTCCTACTATGACTACTTGGGTATTACAAATTTTATTTATGGCTTATATTCATATACAAAACTATCATAGCTAATCCTTTAATCCCTTGATTTTTGACTTAGTCTATATGCACTTAAAAGATTAATATAATTCAGTGACATGAATGAGATCAAGGGAATGCTTTCACATGATATTGGCTACTCACTGAGTTTGAGTAAAATAGCACACATTTTTGTAGTCTTTAAAGCATTTAAGGAAAGAAAATTCAAGTAGACATTTTTGCTACTCAGTGGATTCCACATTCTCTTAAATACCTTTAAGCTTCATTTAAAATTTTATCTATTCCATATGAAAATAATTATCTTTTTCTTTCCTGCAAATAAAAGCTCATAGTAATAAAAAATATGTGAACATTAATCTTCTTATGGAATAACTGTAGTACTTTTTGTATTAGGGTAGAATTCAATAGCAAAGCCTATATTTATCCTACCTACTCATGGCAAACCCAGAGAGTTAAGGATAGCAATGCACCTTTGGAAAAATTTGAAAGTCTTAAAACCCACAGCAGCTGCTCAATCAACTGCATTGTATAAGTCACATAACAACAACCTGGAAGCAAGATTAAAAAACAAGCTAAAATGTTCAGGAAAATTAAGTAAAGGTCCATACTGAGAAGTCTAAAGCACTCACATTCCTAGAAGGACAAACAAGTAATGAGTAATCTCAGTAGATATAAACAACAGCAGCTTAGGGGAACAGTGAGTTGCAGAAGTCATTAGAATCAAATATCTCAAATATCTACAAACAGGAGAAGTACGGGATTTATTTAAGTCCACACCATGAGAGCTGAAAGACATGGCTAGGGAAAGGGCAAGACACTTCATTTTAAAAGGGAGAGGGAGAGAGAGAGAGAGAGAGAGAGAGAGAGAGAGAGAGAGAGAGAGAGAGAGAGAGAGAGAGACTCACTTAACCGCAAATCTCTGCTGGTTTATGGCCACTATTTATTAGACACATTGCTGCTACCCAGAAATCTTAGGAACACAATTAAATTGTGTGTAAACTCCACTGAATTGTATAGATAACACTGAAGTAGCTGCTCTGGGTGGGGAATAGCAGATGTGTACACACACACACACACACACACACACATATACACACACATGTGCATGCACACATCAACATGAAAGGCTTGGGAAATGTCATATGATACTTTCTTTTTCACATTTAGGACAAAGTAAAGAAGCTGTTAGAAACAGAAATTCAGAAGGAAGAGGACAACGACAATCTTATGGTGGTATAAGATCCAATCTTGTTAATCACAAGGTTGAACAGTGAGTTGCAGAAGTCATTAGAATCAAATATCTACATACAGGAGAGTTTGGGCAAGCTAGAATAAAAAATTTTGAGATCCAGATCAATCTTAAACCTCTGCAGGTGACATTATATGGAAAATTCCAGAGGGCCCCCTAGTCTGCCATAACATTTTGGTTTCAAACACCAAACTGGGGTAGTAAAATAGCCCAGCGCTTTTTCATAAATTCCTGGGTTGGTCTCAGAAAGGCAGCAAAGTCAGCAGCAGTCTCTAAATATTTCCCTAGGCCATAGAACTCAACCCAGGAAAGCGAAAGGGACTGTGTGAGTGCTCTGAGTAGGCAGGGGCTGCATCCTCTCACATCATCTTTCAACAGGCTATTGTTGCATAACTGAGCTGTCTCTACATTGAATCAAGGAAGGGAAGCTGCAGTTTTGATTGTTAAGCCATTAATTTGTCGGTGTCTTATGAGAAATGGTGCCCCTGGGCAGAGTCTGGAAGTTAAGAACGAGACTGGAGAGAACAAAGAAGCCTTAGCACAAGGATGGAAAGAGCCATCTTCCTGAATGTGTCAAAATTCTCAAAATGTCTGTTTTGAAAAACTGCAGGGAATAATTGATCTGAAAATGACTAGCATGATCTTCTATTTGAGACACAAAGCTTTCCCTTGAGAATGTGTGCCTGGGTATTTACACAGTAGTTTGGTCACAGAACTGTGCAGCAGGAAAGCATATATCACAATATCAAACTTGCAAGGAGAGGAAGAGAGGAGTGAGAGCCCCAGAACCCATGAAAATACTGGATTTCTATGAAGTCTCTCCTCCAATTTTCTTTATCTTCCTCAAACTATCAACTGAGAATCCCTAATCTAAAAATTTAAAATTTAAAATGCTTCAAAATCTGAAAATTATTAACCATCAAAGTGCTACCACAAGGATGAAATCCTACAGTTTCTCTTAGGTAACAGGCTATAGTCAATGCACAGATTAAAAAAATATTTGTATATAAAGATGATTTGTATAAAAATCATCTTTAGGAAAATAAAAGAAGTACTTGTAAATTTTTTTTAGGTGTTATGTAGAAATCATGTGTTATGTGTATGCAATCCTTTCTGAAAATTTCTGACATCTGCAACACCACTCCTATTTGGCCACATAATATTTATTCTTACAACGTAACTCAGGTACTGCAATAGATAACTACAGAATGCTACCCTTTAGAATCAGACAAGTGTCCACACAATGTCAGTAGTCATTGCATGAGATGATCTTGATGTGGTACCTCTTTTCCTGTGGAGGAAATGAAAGGGAATCTCTGAGGACATTCACAAGGAAGGAATATCAATTACTAAACTGGGATGGTCACCAAAGTAAAGTCTATGACAGCTTAGGCTGCTTCAATCATCCATTCTTACATGTGTGAAAGACCTACTTTAATTGATTTCCAGGTCTACTTCTCCTGGTTAAACACTGCAATTCCCCCATGGATATCCTCAAAATTCCACTAATTATCTTCCACATTAAAAACCATTGCTAAGATTAATGTATGGCCATGTCAATTCTTTAATTTTAGGCAGATAAGTATCAGAGATATAAAGGCAGGATAAGAGCAACTCAGAGGAGCAAACCCTGGATCCTATGTTAAGAACGTTTTGACAAGATGCTCAGAGACAGCTGCCTTTGTCCTGGGAAATTGCAGGTGAGAGCTGGGTAAGAAAAATTACATTCTATCATTTGGTACATAGGATCTATCAAATCAACGGGCATTGAGTTATAGGGGGGAAGCTGTATAAATCAAAATCTCTATTAATTGAAAAACCCATTTGTAGTAAATGTATGCATGATCAGTGAATATTGCAATGTCTCTAGTACCAGTTTGAAAGTCAGGAATTTAGAAACCTTATTTTGGAGACCATATTTTGATACATTTATGCTTAATTTGAGGTTTTATCATATATGTTACTTCATGACAGTACATGTGGGTTTTTTCCCTCATTGACAGCTCAAGGTTGTTGTACTATTATGCGGCAAGCTTTGCTCCTGTCCTGCACTTAATAACATCTACAATCAGACTTCAAAGCCCCGGTCTATGGGTAACTTTTAGAATGGAGTTGCCTTAGCTCTGTCATATTGGACAATGCCAATGGTTGCTTTGTTTTTCTCTTTGGTGGTGATTTGTGACAGAATTGTGAGTAGCTCATAACAGCATTGACTTAAAAGAACTCAGGATAACCTCTGTTTATAAGCTGGCTGCTTTAGTATTTGTATTTTTCTTCTGTGTGATTTTAGCATCCTACTGTACAGCATGCACACCACAGTCATCTAACTCCCAGGTCCATATCCTATGAAAGTAAAATCGTCATCATTGATTGTTCTTCTGTCGTCTCTAGGGACGTGATATTGTGTAAGAAAGGAGAAATTGGGTATTTTGAACTGCTTTGGAACTGGTTACATTCTCTCCATGGTGAATTTATGATGCTTGTGTCTGTGCTTTTTACCCCAGAAGAAGCTGAGTCCCAGTTTCTCCCCTGATACCTGCAGTGGGCATCAGCTCTTCACCACCCCTCAGCAGATAGATAGTCTCACAGGCTCTTGTGATAGAATCTTGTTTCTAGCTTTCAGATTGAAATTCCTTTGCAAACTTCTTCACAAACTATAAAGTTCAATTTCTCCCAGTTGCCAAGGAAACAACCTGAGACTGTGAGACCAGAGGCCATGGGGTCAGCATTGTCAGGGCTGCTACCTCTCTCTCCAGGCAGACACAGCCAGAAGTCTATGTCCCAAAACTGGGGCAATTGCATTCACTGTTGTACACAAACTGCAGTTCTCTTTGACAAAATTAAAAATAGTGTAATTGAAATAATGACCAAAATTACCATCATTAGCCCTTCAGAATTCAATGGTATGAAGCCTCATGCATTAAAATTTTTACTCACGTTAGTACATTTTAACTTAGTGAGTCAATTGAATATGAATAAATTATTACACACTGCTATATGTTCACGATGAAAGATCTAAAGTAAATTGAAAAATAAACAATTAGCTACATGTTCCAAGTAACCAGCTCATTTTTCTTGTGAATTTCGCCTAAGATGGTTATACACTTGATTCTATTTTAGCACTAAATCTCAGTTATGTTTTCCCTTCTGAACCACTACATCAAATGTAAATCTCATTCTCTGTCCTAAAAGAAGCAATTGTTTCTCCCACCTACTTCTCCTACCCAGCCCCGCTCCACCCACACTCCCTGTGCCACCACTGTTCGGCCAGAGGTTGGGCAATGTTCCCTGTTACAAACACATTTCTTAAAAGAGAACACAGACTCGTTTCCTTGGCAACATTTCCAGTGAAAACTTCTCATGTCGTTTACTGCCTGTAGAAATAGTTAATAGGCAAAGTCTTCTGATATAAATGATAATGTATTAAATCTCATCAGACACCAAGACTTCCTCTGACCTTGCCCTAGACACATGTCAGTGATATCTGGGCTAGCAAAAGCTAAAGAGAGAACATTAGATGCAAACACACTCTGCATCTTTTTTAGTCATGGCAGGTATCAGACCACACAGATTTAAATATTTATGTGTGCAGCTGTTTGGATTTCAATGTTCTTTTGCCTTCTCTTTGTGTGGGTTACTTTTCCTTTCAGACCAGATTCCACCTTTTAACAGGCCACCTCTGACATGTCTCCCAGTAGCTCAGCCCTAATCAACTTGTTTTTTATGTAGCTACAATTGTTTTACTTCCTTATAATGCATACTACAGTCTGTAAATACATATGCACCACACATGTACACACACACACACACACACACACACACACACACTGGGACAAATACCCCTACTCTCTTCCTCTTGTTCCTTCTCCTTCTCCCTTGTCCTCTAACTCCTGTCTTTGTCTCTTATTCCCTGCTCTTTCTCACTTTGGGGCAAATAAATCTCCTTTGTGCTCAGAACTTAGTCTTGGGGGTCCTGAGCTGATACTGATCTCTTACACAGCCTTTTAAAACTCAACAATAACATAAATATTACTGTTCTCTGACATGCTAACGTAATCACAGAAGACACTTGTGAATGCTCGTTACTGTACAAAGACATAAAAGTATCTTACATGCATGTAATTTCTATATCTTTTATGAAATAGTCATATTTTGGGTTTGAAAGATCTAAGAATAAGTGAAATACCAATCATAAAATTTCATTTAATCACAATAAGGTAGTTTTTGTGTTTGCTTCTGTAAAGAACAAATGGAATGGTTAAAACTCAGATGTGGATTGAGCATATAAAGAAAAAAGAATGATGTAATTGTTAATAACAGATGAAGACAAAGAACCCAAATAAGTACTAAATCCACAAGAGACAAGGAGGATCTGGTCCTCATGAGGCTTTGAGGTTCTGAATGGCTTTCATGTCTGTGAGACTGGTGATCTAACATGCCTACCACAGATTTGTAAATCCCTGAGTGTTGTTATGGAAACATTCCAAAGGTAAAGAATCGTGTGGAACAGAGTTGAAGGGTGCTTGTGGGAAGGCCATTGTGATGGGCAGTTCCTAATTATTCAAGCACATAAGAAATAAGTGAATAACAGTGAACATTTATTGAAAAACAGAATTTAAAATCTCCAATTGACTTTACTACAGGCCTATAAGAGTAACCAGTATTGAGTTCTTTCATGAAAGCAAACAAAGAAAAACCAAATTCAATAGTGTTGACAATTTAGCTCAGTAGCAAGTCTGGCTTTGGGTGGATCCATAGCCACTAAACAAACACAACTGTTTGTGTGCCTATTAAATCCACTCTCCTTACTTTAAGTCTCCTTACAGTACTATAAGGATCAAGGGGTAAGAAGGCCCTGTGCCACATTCCCAGCCACGGTCCACAAGAAAGGGCCACGGAATTCAGCACATACACACCTGTGCAGATGCACAGAAAGAAGACAATGGCCAAGTGTTGGTAACAAACCTACATTTAGACTTCTTGCCATATGCATTGAAATGAGTAATAATGGGATATCTTAAAGGAAAACACAATGTTGTACCTCTACTCAAGGATATTTAGGTCATCTGCTCTGAACTGCAGGCTGTGTTTAGTGGTTTCTTCTGAGACTGTAGCAACCTGTCCTACAGGGAAACACATAAAGACAGGAGTAAATAACTCAGAAGCACTTCAAGAAGATCCTGAAACCAACCAGAGTCTCTAGGATTCTCCCTCCCTAAGAATAAATAGTGAAAACAGCCAAAGGTCAGTTGCAGAACAAGCTGCAAAGTCTGAGACACCCCCAGTTGCCTGGAAAAAACAGAGACAACACTAACAGTTTGGGAGAAACAAAGACCAGCTGAGATGCCTGTTGTTGTGAGTCATTTCTGCTCCTGTAAGTAATCCCTCATCCACAATATTGTAAGTAACCCCAATAAGACTCAAGACTCATTTTTTCACCAAGTAGGATTTGGTGTTATCTGTACTTTGGTCTTTTGTAGGCGCCCGATCTAGGGTGAGTAGAAATATATGCTGCATCTCCCCAGGGAAAGTTTTTCACACAACATAGGTACTAAGCTCATGTGCTACAGTGTGCACAATGCATTTGGGATAAACAGGTAACACAAATAGAGCTTTTATCCCAACACACATGCAACCCTGAGTTTTATTAATTTCTTTAACTCCTTGACTTTAGGGGGTGACATCCTAAATAAGACACTAGAATTCACCTCAGAAGCATTTGAATAGCCTCCCCTTTGGCTTAGAGCTTAATCCCTGTGCATCCTAACTGTATACAGTACCAGCATTCAAAATCAGTTAATTTGTAATGTAACGTATTTATACACGTATGATGAAAAATCTCAATTTTGATATTTCTGATTATTTCTGGAGAAATATGCTTCCTTGGCATTTTATTGATATACTTGCATTGGAGGCACCACCAAAGCAGCCACAGCCACAGTGCACAGACAAACAAGTTGTAATTACTTGCAGAACTTTAGAGTATCTTGGAATGAGTCTTGCTTTGGGCCATTGGGGAAACAAACCTAATTATATGCTTGCTTACTTCATTTAAAAAAAATTTAAGTGTGCCAAACTTCAAATATTTGTTTGAATCTGGGTAGACTTTATAGAGAACCAAAGTACTTTCTGTGTAAATAGTAAAAAACCAATGGGAACCTTTTAAACAGCTACTCTGTGTGTTTAGTCAAGAATCTTGTAACATAAGGAGAACTGAGTTCCTCTTCAATCCACTTACATGCCTAGTAGTAGTTTCTCTCTCTCTCTCTCTCTCTCTCTCTCTCTATATATATATATATATATATATATATATATATATATATAGAGAGAGAGAGAGAGAGAGAGATGATATAGTAGTTATTATATATATAAAATACTTATATAGTTGTATATATGTAGCAGTAGTAGTTTTATATACATATATTCATATGATATATTATATATAGAGAGAGTGTGTGTGTGAGAGAGAGAGAGAGAAAGAGAAAGAGAGGGGGGACAGGGGAGAAAAAGAATTATAAAAAAATTGTGATAGTCTGTTCAGTTTCTCTACCATGAAGCAAATTTAGAAAAACAAGATTAGTTGATATGTTCCATAGCTATTTAAGCTTTTAGATTCATTGCCCAATAATCTGATTACCTTGATCACCACAGCAAAAGTTCAGGAGTTTTTCACAGCTGTTGATTGGGTAAGCAGAAAGGCTGAAGAGGATGTTATACTTGAATTTGTTCAGGATTGGCTTGAAGTTACCCTTAAATATCTGTATTCTGTGGAGAAAGAAACACTCATTCATGTTCAACAAACCAGAATGGATAGTCAATTCCAGTCTGGAATTAGTAACTGAAATTTGGGATGGTGACTCAAAATTGCCCCTGAGCTTGGGGACTTCCTTTGATATGAAGGAAAAGATAAAGATGTAAGACACTAGTCCTGTGAAAACAAAGGAGAAAGACTTTCAAAGAGCGTCCCTAGCCCTCCTAGATACAATGGACAAACAGACTGAGAAGGCAATCAGAGAGACATCACCCTTTACAATAGCCACAAATGACATAAAATACCTTGGGGTAACACCAACCAAGCATGTGAAGGACCTATATGACAAGAACTTTAATTCCCTGAAAAAAGAAATTGAAGAAGATGTCAGAAAATGGAAAGATCTCCCACGCTCATGCATAGGCAGGACTAACATAGTAGAAATGGCAATTTTACCAAAAGCAATTTACAGATTCAGTGCAATCCCCATCAAAATACCAACACAATTCTTCACAGACCTGGAAAGAATAATACTCAACTTCATATGGAAAAACAAAAAACCCAGGATAGCCAAAAGAATCCTGTACAATAAAACAACCTCTGGAGGCATCACGATCCCTGACTTCAAGCTCTACTATAGAGCTACAGTAATAAAAACAGCTTGGTACTGGCATAAAAACCGACATGTGGACGAAGGGAATCAAATTGAAGACCCTGACATTAATCCATACACCTATGAACATATAATTTTTGACAAAGAAGCCAAAAGTATACAATGGAAAAAAGAAAGTATCTTAACAAATGGTGCTGGCATAACTGGATATCAACATGTAGAAAGCTGCAAATAGATCCATATCTGTCACCGTGCACAAATCTTAAGTCCAAGTGGATCAAAGACCTCAACATAAATCCAGCTACTCTGAACCTTCTAGAAGAGAAAGTAGGAAGTAGTCTTGAATGCATTGGCATAGGAGATCACTTCCTAAATATAACACCAGTAGCTCAGACACTGAGAGAAACAATCAATCAATGGAACCTCTTGAAACTGAGAAGCTTTTGTGGAGCAAAGGATACCGTCAACAAGGCAAATTGACAGCATACAGAATGGGAAAAGGTCTTCACCAACCCCACATCTGACAGAGGACTGATATCCAGAATATATAAGGAACTCAAGAAATTAGACATCAAAATGCCTAACAGTCCAATTAAGAAATGGGCTTTAGAACTAAACAGAGAATTCTCAACAGAGGAAACTCAAATGGCTGAAAGACATTTAAGGAATTGCTCAAAATCCCTAATTATCAGGTAAATGCAAATTAAAACAACTCTGAGATACCACCTTATGCCTGTCAGAATGGCTAAGATCAAAAACACTGAAGACAGCTTATGCTGGAGAGGATGTGGAACTAGGAGAACTCTCCTCCACTGCTGGTGGGAATGCAAGCTTGTACAACCACTTTGGAAATCAATATGGTGCTTTCTTAGAAAATTGGGGATCAATCTCCCTCAACATCCAGCTATACCACTCTTGGGCATATACCCAAGGAATACTCAATCATACCACAAGAGCACTTGCTCAGCTTGTTCATATCAGCATTGTTTGTAATAGCCAGAATCTGGAAACAACCTAGATGTCCTTCAACTGAAGAACGGATAAATAAAATGTGGTACATATACACAATGGAATACTACTCCACAGAGAAAAACAATGACATCATGAGGTTTTCAGGCAAATGGATGGATCTAGAAAAAAATCATCCTGAGTGAGGTAACCCAGATTCAGAAAGATGAACATGGCATGTACTCACTCATAGGAGGATACTAGATGTGAAAGAAGGATGACTGGACTGCTACTCACATCACCAGGGAGGCTACCTGGAAAACAGGACCCCAAGAAAGACACAGGGATCACCCAATGACGGAGAAATGGATGAGATCTACATGAACAGCCTGGACATGAGTGGGGGTAATGAAGGGTGAGGGTCGAGGGAAAGAGAGCTTGGGGGAGCGGGAGAAGTCAGCTGGATCAAGAACAGAGAGGGAAAAAAATAAAATAAATAAAAAAGAACAGAGAGGGAGAACAAGGAATAGGAGACCATGGTAAATGAAGACCATATGAGAATAGGAAGAAGCAAAGTGGTAGAGAGGCCCACAGAAATCCACAAAGTTACCCCCACCACAGACTGCTGACAATGGTTGAGAGACAGCCCGAACTAACCTACTCTGGTGATAGGATGGCCAAACACTCTAACTGTCCTGCTAGAAACCCCATCCAAGGACTGAGGGATCTGAATGCAGAGATCCATGGGTAGGCCCCAGGTGGAGCTCCAGGAGTCCAATTAGCGAGAAAGAGGAGGGTTTATATGAGCAAGAATTGTTGAGACCAAGGTTGGATAAAGCCCAGGGACAAATAGCCAAATGAATGGAAACACATGAACTATGAACCAATGACTGAGGGGCCCCCAACTGGATCAGGCCCTCTGAATAGGTAAGACAGTTGATTGGCTTGATCTGTTTGGGAGGCATCTAGGCAGTGGTACCAGGACCTGTGCTCATTGCATGAGTTGGCTGTTTGAAACCTGGGACTTATGCAGGGACGCTTGGCTCAGCCTGGGAGGAGGGGACTGGACCTGCCTAGACTGAGTCTACCAGGTTGATCTCAATCCTCATCCTTGGGGGAGGCTTTGCCCTGGAGGAGGTGGGAATTGGTGGTGGGCTGGGGGGAAGGGGAGGGTGGTGAGAGTGGGGAGAACAAGGGAATCTGTGGCTGATATGTAGAACTAAATTATATTGTAAAATAAAATTTTTTAAAAAAATGAAATCATGACCTTCCAAAAATATTCATGTTCAATTCGATGTTTATCTGTTTTGTTGCTTGGCAAGAGAGAATTAATTCAATAACAATTAGGTTTTAAAGATTTATATTGGTATCATTAAGAGATTATATTTGCTCAATCAGATGGGCACAATGAAATCACAAGAATTCTCAGATGAGGAAGAGAAAGAAAAAAAAAGTTAGAACCAGAAAGAAAGGTGAAACAGCATTGTGACAGAGACTTGGTCTACCAGTAATGGCCTAAACAATGGGAGGGACCAGTAGACAAGGGATGGGAGATGGACTTTAGAAGTTGGAAAGGTGAAGATCAGAATTTCCTCTTAATCCTTTAAAAAAGAATATAGTTTTGTTGACACTTAGACTTTAATGCAGACAAACATATTTAGGGCTGCTAACATTTATAAGATTACTAACTCATGTTATTTTAAGCTACTATTTGTGATCATTTTGCCAGAATAACAGAAAACAAACACACTATTCTAGAGGTGAAATGAATAATAAAATTAAAATGTTCAAGTCAAGTAGTTTATGGGGACAATTTAAAACACTCAGTAAGAATCAAGAGGAAAGAGATGAAATAAGTTAGAATGAAACTCTGGTCCTGATACACAGTGCTCATGCATTCTGTCCCTTTCTCTGATAACCACCTCAGCATGTGATTAACAGCACATTGAGTTGGGATTTGTGTCCATGACTCACATAATCAACATGTAGGGACAAGCATGGTTGGCACCAGCTCTAGTTCACCAGCTCATAGTGAGTATTTGTGTCTAGAGTGATGCCACCAATTAAGACTGCACACCCACAGAGTGTGTGTATGTGTGTAATGCACCCTGAGTAGCAGTGTTTCCTCTACAATTTGTGTGTCATGAATATATAGTGTTCAGATTCCTCATGTGTAATTCTTGTGACTCACAAGTATTAATTATTTCTGTCTAATATGCACTCTACTTTCTGCTTACTCATACTTAACACAAGTTTAACCAACCCATACTTTATCTTATTCTATAGTAGATTTAGAAACTCTCAAACAATAGAACAAATATGCATTGTACCTATAAAAAGGATGAACAACAGGCTGAGAGGATATTTCAGTCAGTGAAGGGTTTGGCTTGCACACATGAGGATCAGAGTTGTTCCTCCAAGAACGCAGGTAGACAAGCTGAGTGTGGGGTGGGAGTGCATGTTATAACACCAGTCCTGGAGAGTCAGACAGGTAGATACCTGGGGTTCTCTACTCAGCCAACCTTACAATTGAAGAGCTCCATGCTAACAAGAAATCCTATCTCCAAAATAAGGTGACCTTTTAAAAGTTTAAATAAATAGACAGACAGACAGACAGACAGACAGACAGACAGACAGATAGATAGATAGATAGATAGATAGATAGATAGATAGATAGATAGATAAGCAAGCAAGCATGTTGGCAGCAAATGCCTTTAATCCCACTACTCTGGAGGCAGAGACAGGTGGATCTCTACAAGTTAGAGGGTAGCCTGGTCTATGTGACAAGTTCTCAGTCAACCAGGGCTACATAGTGAGACCTTGTCTCCAAACAAAACAAAACAATTAGCAGGGTGGATGATACCTGAGGAACAGCCTGAGGCAGATCTTTGGCCTCCATATGCACAAAGGTTCATACATACCTATACACATATGTGCACATACTTGTGCATACACACATACACACTTGCACCCATGCACAGATAGGTAGATAGGTAGATAGGTAGATAGATAGATAGATAGATAGATAGATAGATAGATAGATAGATAGATAGATAGATAGATAGATAGAGGCATAAGCTGTTTTGATGCTAAGCCAATGAAATCACATTCTGAGGACTCACCTTTGGTTTGCTGAGTACTTGCAGCAGTTATCTTCCATATTCCTCCAAGGAAGGAATTAGAAAAATTGTAATCTTAAAGAAAGACAATATTTTTCTTGTTTAAATATAAAATTTCACATGAGTTCTTCATAAAAACTGATTGTTTAGGGAAGTGTCCATCGTACCCCTTTGGTTACTGGAAGGAACCTGCTTATGTTACTCAGAATAAAGGACTGTGTGCCTCCAGCATCCATCTCTGTCCTTGGAAGAGAACATCAAGAGAACACAAAAGGACAGACTTACTTTTCAGGAGAGGAGAAATGAGTTCCTTTCAAATAACTTCATTATCTAGAATTCTTAATGCTTTCCAAGTGGAAAACTTGGAAATCAAACTTGATCAAATTTGTCATGCAAACTACCCGCTGTCACTCACACCTGGCCCTACATTTGCCCAAACACCATCACTTTGGGCTTTAGACATGACTTTCTCCTTTAAAAAATCCTGAAATAAGTTTAACACTAAAAACCATTTCTTACAGTCACGTACAACATTGAGCATACAGAAGAACAAGGGAAACAGATACTTTGCCGGTCTATGGCCAACATCATTAACTTAGCCTTTTTCATTTATGAGATCCTGATTTAGATCACAGAGCAAGAAGCTAACAGATCTTTGTATCTCTAGAAAAGGAAATCAACGAATGAGACAAAATGTCTGAAGATTGACAGCAAGCTGTCATATGCAGACAGATGCAAAAGCCATTAGACAGTAGCCAACAGACCTTTGTAGAGTTGTGAACATTGCAGCGTCTCTTCTCTGACTGGTGCAGTAATTCTGTAACTTGCTTGGGGGGCATGTTTACCTTTATTTATTGGAGTGTTCTTGTTCACACAGTCCCTGCTGCTACTTAAAAGCAGCCCTGGTTTAGACTGTGCATTAGACTGTCTACTCACTGATCGCCTTAGAGAATCTCCAGGAATCCAATCAAGTTCCTTTTCTTGACCCTGATGCCCCACACCCTTTTCTCTAGCTTCTTCCTTAAAAAAAGTTCACATCTTACAAGTTTTAGCGATCTGTTTCTTTTTGTTCTATTTCTCTGTTCTCTGAATAGGGTGTCTAAGAAGGGAAGGATGAGAAGTGGACTAATACCCCAGGGAGGGTATAGTAAGCAGTAAGCACTGAGACAGCTCAGTGATCTTGTTGGCTGAAGCTGCAGATGGCTCTGCTGGCTGGGTAGTTGAGTCACAGGGGTTAGAGGTCACCATCCTTCATGGTAGGAGATCACCTATTGTCTTTGTTCAACTCAAGATTCAGACTTTCATTTGAAATGCCAAAAAAAGGCAAAAAACAATATATTTTTTTTAAATTATTGATTCTAAATATGTTCTTTGATAGTTTTCTATGAATAAGGTGTTGTGGTTACTCTCACCTCACCTTCTCGTGGTTCCCCCACCACCACTGTCAACTCCCCTCTTTCCTACCAGTCCCTTTATCACAGCTATGTCTTGTTTCGTTTTATAATCCATTAAGGCAAACAGAGCTGTGTATGTGATCATGTGTTTGGAATTGTCCATTGGAGCCTAATGGGCTCACTCCTGACGACTCAACTGAAGACAACAACTGGCCTTCCCACCAATAACCAATGTTCTACAGTGGGCTCCTCCCTGACCCATGATTGACTGTTAGGCCCTGTCTCGCGCAGGTCCAATGGCAGTAACTTTAATTGCTGTAGGATTGTAATGGCTGTGTCGTTCCCAGAAGACAGCATTTTGAAGCCCCTCTTCCTGTCTTTCATTCCTTCTGTGATGTTTCCTAAGGCTTGATACTTGGAGGGCAGGGGCAGCGATACAAAGTTTCTGTTTGGAGCTGAGCACACAACCATTGCTTATTCTCATTAGCTAGAGTACCATTCCCCACTGTTCATTTATTTGACTTCGATATACAAAACTTTTTCATGTGTAAATTCATATCACTCCTTTACCTTCCCTGAAATACAGAAATAAAGGTAAAGTCTAAATAAATGTACAAAAGCAAACACTGTCTCTTATTCATTTCATCCATCTCTACTTTCCTGGTTAAATTCAGAATATTTACCCAATTGCTATTCTCCTTCCTTTTTAAATTATTTATGATTAATTGATTATAATTTTTGAGGTTGTAATATAATTACATAATTTCCTCCTCATCTTTCCTCCATCTAAACTCTCCCATACATCCCTCCTTGCTCCTTTTATACAACCTGCTTAGGCTGTATGGTGTTACTTGCAAGTATGTTTTCAAGACTGACCATTTCATATTGGATGACCAATTGGTGTGCTTTTCCCCGGGAAAGACATTTTTCTCTAACTCCCAGCATTCCTTAGTTTCCTGTAGTTCTATGTATAGGGTGGAGGCCTTTGGGCTTTCCTCTGTCCACATTATGTCTGTTGTCCTTGTTCACTTCATGCTTAGCTTGTCCCATTGGTGAGACTTTATAGATGTAGCTTCCTACATTAAATAGGTAACACCAACTCACAGCACATTTCCAGATCCTCTGCCTCTTACAGTCTTTCTGCCCCCTTGTCAGTAATTATCTCTTGAGCCTTAGGTGCAGAAATTATTTTGTAGATGTATCTGTTGGTACTGGATTCCACAACTCTGCATGTTCTGTCATGGTGTCTGTGGTAGTGTGAATATTATTGGCCCCAGTAAGCTCATAGAGAATGGTACTATTAGGAAGTGCGACCTTGCTGAAGTAGGTGTAGCCATGCTAGAGGAAGTGTGTCACTGTGGGAGCAGGTTTTGAGGGCTCTTTTGCTCAAGCTTTCCTCAGTGGGACTCAGACAGTCTCCATCTGTTACAAAGAGAAGTTTCCTTGATGAAGGGTAAGGACTGCTCTTATCTGTGAATATAAAAGGGCAGATATTTAGAATGTATTTTGGGGTTTTGATGTTTTGGTGAAGTGACATTGTAGTTTCTCCTCTAAGATCTATGACTTCACAACCCCTGAGGAGCTGGCTAGGTTTCCAGTACCAAGCATGCTCTCCCTCCTGTTGAACGAGTCTTAAGAGCAGTTAAAGAGCTTCTGGTTGCTGACAGGATAAGTATGCTACTACCTTAGGGTTATTGTAGCATGCTGGTAATTGTTGAAGCATCATGCTACATGGGGCTGTTGGTTGCTTCCCTCTCTTGGAAGCTTGCATGGCACCTTCTGGTATCATGAAATCTAGTCCCCAGGAAGAAAGTATTCAGGCCATTTCCAGTTCAGAGTCGTTAGGGCCCTGTGTCTTCAGCAATGAGGACTTACCTTTTACCTCTGGGAGACAACCCTAACCAACAAACCCAAAGGAATGCTTTTTATGCCTGATATTGGGGTTATTAGCCTGTTGGTCTCTAGCTCTCAGAGGGAGGGAGAATTGCCAGCCCAGATGAGAGAATTTCATGTGTGTATATTTATATGCAGACTTGTGTGTATTATGGGTTTTTAGGTATATAGCTAATAGTGTGCTACTTTATGACTTTCCAAATAGCCATACTGCTATTTTACCACATTCTCTCCTTCTGCTGTTTACCTCCTTCTTACTCCTAACACCTTTGCAAAAAATTCCCAACACAATCCCATGAAGATACAAAGGAAGTTCTTCATATAAAATATATTTTCCTCATATAAAGGACGTTCTTTGTAGAAAAAAAATGTGTTTCATTAAATGCTTTACAGAAACTTTACAATTTGACACAATAATGACATTATTTGTAAAAAAAAAAAAATCAAAGTAAGTACATGCTAAAATTCCCAACACTTGCCTTTTAAAGCAGTTTCTCACTTGTACAATATTTCTCATCCCACCTCTTTGCCTTTTAGTTTTAAAAGTTTGGCCAGCAGAAGTGTAGACATGACATCAGAAATACATGTTTGCCTCCATACACAGTCCCACAAACCTTTCAAGATGAGTCAGTTCTGTGCTGGGGACTGTCACTGTCACTGGGGTAGAGTTTCTGATGTTTCTCTTAGAATAACAAAGTTAAAAATGAGCAAATTCCGCAAATTCATTTTACTTTTTAAGGTTTTCCTGGCAGAAGATCAAAGAAAAGAGAAAGAAAAGCCCAAGATGTGGCTTCTTAAAACTACGATGCTTTGCACAAAAGCAGGAGAATTGAGAAGTCTGTTTGTAGTTGAAATAACTCTGACAACGGCGGCTGCGTCCATAGAAACGAGGCCGGGGTCCAGTGTGATTTTCAGGAATGAAAGGGGAGGACAGATGTTTCAGGTCTTGGAGATGGATTTAGAATCTCAACTCTTTCCTGTCTTCGGGAACTGGCCTTTAAAGAAAGCCCAGTGATTCACATTGTGACTGAAGTCAGTCAACAAAGCCACAGGAAAGGGGAGTTAGTCCATGAACTCTTGTCTGTTGCCATGGTAAAAGGAGAGGGAAATTACTGAGGTTATAATATAAATCGTGTAACAGTTAAAAGGAAGTGTGCATTTGGGCTCCAGTAAAGCAACTACAAAAGGGAAAACTGCTTTTTTTTTTTTTTTTCCAGAAAGGCTGCTTCATAAACAAAACATGAGCTTGCCACCCCTGCCCAAGTGCAGGGCAGCTGCCACTTCACAGCTGTCCCTCAGCAGCTCACCCCAGAAACACTGCTTTTCTCTGGTTCACAAGCACAGTGAGTCCATAGACGTTCTGCCCCCAATCTGGGAAAGCATGGACCACTTCAAAGTTAAAAGAGAAATTACAATTTACCTACGAGTGATTTTTTTCCTCCAATGGCTTTTTATAATATGCCTCCTAATGTACTTCACTTTTGCAAAATTTTAGTATGAGACTAAAAATACTTGAATATGTGTTATTTGTGGCATTTGAATTCAGACTGAGTTAAAGCAGCATAAGAGTTTGCTGTGAACATGGTCCATGGGAAATTTTGTGAAGCTTTTTCTTTGTTACCTCTTGAGCTTACCGGGCCATCTCTTGAATATGTAGAATAAGTATTAGCTTGCCTTTGAAAACACACACACACACACACACACACAGATCGGCTCATTATTGGTGTAGAAAACAATGCTCCATGTGATTGCAAGTGTTTGAAGCACTGGATTTAATTCACTAAAGCAAAACTTAAGGCAATGTATGCAGCAAAAAGCAATTTAGTTTCCAATTGTGTTCCTCAGTTCATTTGTAGACACTTGAGGCAAATGTTTCCCTATAGAGACACCTGTGAATAAAGTTAATGCATATATATGTGTGTGTGTGTGTGTGTGTGTGTGTGTGTGTGTGTGTAATTATATGTGCATTTATAGGCAGGTTTTGAAGTATGCGTATTGTTGTCTATTTGAAGATATAAATGAAAATTCAATCTTTTTCTTCACCATAAATATTTGGAGCTTCCACCTCTAGCCCTCACCTGTGAATTAAAATATGAAGTCCTACAGCTCCCTGGCCATATCTTAGCTCTCTGTTGTCCACTGCCTCCCTGCAATACACACACACACACACACACACACACACACACACACACACACACATGCCTAGACATACGCACACAAACACACACATACCTATACACACGCACACACACACATATATACACCTAGACACGCACAAACACACTCATGTATACCTACACACACAGACTTAAATACACACAGATAGGATCATAAAAGTGAGATTGGGAGACTCTGGGTAGTTTATGCATAATTTTATGGGTGGAACTGTGTAGTGTCTTGGACTTCATTTTATGAACTCAAATATAGATTCCTTCGCTTTATGGGGTTGGGGTTGTTCTATCCAAGCTAGGGAAGAAATAAAGGAATTGAAAGAGACTTAAATGTCCTTCACAGGGTGTTTATTACATTCCTTTTTAGAGATTGGTGCCTTCAGTAACCTTGACTTTCTCAGGGTGAATAAAAAAAAAAATGCCCACAAATGAGAGATGGTCTCAAAGCTTGACTTTTGGGCAGACAAGAAGAGTAGTTTCTAGGTGCATCTCAGACTTCCAGCCTACAAATCTGCCATACCCTCGAATGGCTTGGTCATTTCATGATATCAGAACTCCTGGAGTCAGGTAGCAAATGCTCCACTTCAGGCAGTGTGAATCCCCATCTTTTACCAAATGGCTCACAAATCTGCAATATGTGGCCCTCATGCCTGAAAAAATAGTTTTCACAGTATTCAAGTAATCAGCCCCATATCTTATGCTACAGTCTTCTCTCCTTTGACATCACTTTGGGCTGTTGGGGAGAGACAAGAAGGAGGCACAATGATAGATCAATGCTTATGAGTATTCTGACCAAAATCAATTCTGTAATAATTTCATGAAAGTCAAACTGCAATCATAAATGCATGTAGAAATTTATAGGGAAGTGGATGAGAGAGGTGTTCCAACAATAAGTATTGCCAGCAAAAACCATCTCTCTATCACATATAGAGATATGTTGATAAGAAACCCATTGTTGACAACTAGTGAAAATCTAGGAACAACTGGCTAGATCTTTTTGTCTTCCCCAGTCTGCCCATGTGTATCATCTGGTAAATGAACACTAGCATTACCTGTATCAGTACAAAGTATGATTAACAGGTAAAAACTGAAATAGAATAACTCAAGAACTAATACAACTCTTTTTAGAATCATTCAAAATGCATTTTAATTAAATACTACCTTAAAATATTATGTTACTAATACTAATATCAGTATGTCAATGTTTGGGGTGTTAAGTGTTTGCAAGTAGTTTATTCAAAGGACAAAACCATAAAAAGGTAGTTTGCATATAAATGAAATAAGACATTAAACATTCCTGAAGTGTTTAATATTTATATGAACTTCATTTTATGTCAGAATCTTAAATTAATCAGTCCTTTTCATGATTTGATACACCAGACAAGGCATGAGGTTTTTTTTTTTTTAGCTTCTAAATAACAAAACTGCTTTTTTTCCCATTCTCTATTCTTACATACAATCTGCTTGTAACTTTATAAGTTCAACAACAAACATAGGTTTTCAAGGAACTGTCTTGTTCACTTACTTGTACATTCCTCAATTTTCCACATATTTTTCACACAAGTGGATTTATTCCACAGTGAGGAAACTGTGTAAAATATACTTCTGTGCTATTTCAATTAACAGTCATTCAAGGGGAAAGCACTTAAAATATGTTTACTAATAATGGTCGCTGATTTGTAGCTGGTTTTTCCTTCTCAGGGGAAGATGTAGAACATCTGGAGATTGGCAGCTGCTTCAGTTATAAATAGCATTAAAGGGTTTCTGCAGCTGTATTACGCAATTATCTCCTTGGGGAGCCTAATTTCATTGTGATAAGTGCACTTCTTGGTTGTAAGTACCCATGTTCACTACCATGACTTGCTCTGTCACCAAGTGGCCATAATGGCCTAAGGAATAGAGGGACACACAAGGACCAGCACCTACAAGTCTTCCTCCCTTAATAGATCAGGAATACAGATGAAAGCTTTTGGAAATCTAAAGCCTCCTAATAAAAGTAAAACACATTACAACTTTTTGTTTTCCAACTGTTGATGTTTCAAAATGCTGAAAATAAGATTTTGGTAAGGTATTATTTTCAAAGGTATTTTTCATCAAACGTATATGTGTCTATCTACATAAAATATGATATTAATCATTTTAATTTTATTTCCTGAATTATTTTTTGCATTAGTCCCGTATTGACCATCTAGCAATATCTAATTTTATTAAACTAATGGCACTTTATTATTGATGTAATTCAGATTAATTTAACAAATGTGTAAAATCATATTTAGGTCATTGAGCCAGAGTAATGGCTCAGTGGGTAAAGGTGTTTTCCACCAAGCCTGACAACCTGCCTTTGATCCTGAGGGCCCATCAGGTAGAAGGAGAAAAATGGCTCCTCTTGGTTATTCTCTGACCTCCACACGCATGCTTGTAGCAAATGTGAATGCATGCACGCATGTGTGCATATACATAAACACACAGATACTTATTAAATAAATAAACAAAAATGCATAAGTTTTAAAGATATGTAGTCAATAAAAGAGGCATTCCATTACTGCATTCGCTTAATGACATACTAGGATATAAAATTTTAGAAAAATGAAGATAGGAATTTTTTTTAGGATTTTTATAAAAATTTCACATGTAGAGGTTAGCATAATATAAATAATTATGTAAAGCTGCTTTATTTTTGCTAAGTGTCTTAGGAGTTTGTGCAACATTTCTAGTATTTTCTGTTCTCTTATGTTCATTTGGTGGAAAGTAATTATGAAAGCAAGTAGATACTTCTTTGTGTAAATTTTCTTAGATTTTTCTGTGCTTCCATGATATTTTTCCTTCTTTTCATTTCAAGAAACCCAAGATAGAGTGTAACAAAGTTAAATCTCACCTCTTTGAGTTATGAATAAGTAATAGGTATCATTTTAAATTTTTTTCTCTAGAGAAGCAGAGGAATGAAACAACCTGATCAGTTTAGAAGTTAATACTTTGTGAAATAGTTATGAGCATATTTTATTACTAGCAATTTTACTGTGTGCGTATATAGTAATACAATTAATATTATCCACAGTTTGTAATACATCATGTGGAACTGACCAACTTCTGTAAGACAAAGACGCTTTTGCAGCACCTCATTTTATAATGGTGTCTGTGGCTATAGAAGGGGCCACAGATATTCCAAATGACAGAAGGAACTCTCATCTGGGAGTGTGTTTTAAAATCTCATGAGGAAATTTTGACTTATTCTTCCCATGGATTTAACTACATGCATATCTTGGCTTAGAGTAAATAAATTCAGAAAATGGCATGCTATTCAAGCTTATTCCTCTTTAAATTGTTTCATATTCTGAAGGAAAAATTTGTCTGTGTCACAATCTTCCTATGGCTAAGGATACTCTTGCACAAATGGTGATAGCATCTATCCTGCCTTCTGTTCATCAGGTTAATTAATACAAAGCCTCAGTAATCAGTAACCACCCATTATTTGTCAGGCATAACTGTAACAACTTACATGCAGCAGCTCAGGTCCTATCAAATGTGTGCATGGTATGGAATGCTGGTATATAGTAACCTTAAAAGTAAAACATTCTCCCCACAAGATAGGAGGGGATTCCTTAAGAGAAAGAAAATAAATGAAGCTTTCAAAGTTCATGAAGCTCCCCAAACTTACAAGACTTACAAAGTTTTTCCTCATGATCCGTATTACACAATTATCTCCTTGGGGAGCCTAATTTCATTATGCACTTCTTGATGGCAAGTATACATACATGTTCACTGTCATGCTTGCTCTGTCATCATTTCTAAAAAACAGTAACAATTTCTAGGAAAGGAGACTCCCCAGTCAGCAAATTGTGCAGGTACATGGGGATGCAACTTTTGTGAGTCATCAGCCATGCTGAGGCAGGCTTTTCAGTAATGCAGGTGCCTTTGAGTCATCCTTGCTCTAGTACCTCTTACACCACATTCCTGTAAGTAACCACAATAAATCTGTTGGTTCACTAAAATAGACTTGGATGGAACTATTTGTTTATTCTATTATTGATGCTCTAGCCAGGGTGAACATATGTTCATTCACAGTTCACCAAGGAAAGTAACATGATACTTGTATCTCAGCTGTTCCCCAAAACCATGATCTCTGTATCACTTTAGGGTAACCAGGAGGTTCTGGAACAATCACTGACTCGGGATGAATCCATGGGACTGCATCTGTCAGAAGCACTCTCATTATTCCACTTCGGTTTGATGTGAAATAATGAATCTTTTTCTACATATAATAAAAAATAAGTAAAATCAAAGTGAAAGTCTGCTTGTTTAATTCATTTAGCATCATAAAAATCTTATCAGATAGTTTCCCATCTTATAGACATGCAGCTTGAAGCTTAGAAATATGGTTTAACAAATGTAATAGTCACTTTTCTTGTTGTTGTAACCTGTCAAGAAGCAGTGTAGGGGAGGAAGGGTTTGCTTTGCCTTATAGCTGCAGGATCCAGTCTGTCATGACAGACAAAGCATGTCAATAGAAGCATGAAATAATCAGCCAACTGCCATCCCCAATCAGGAAGTATAAACAGATGAACACTGGTACTCAGCTTGCTTTTCCCTTTTTATCCAGTTCTGGACCCCAAGCCATTGGCTGGTGACACTACTATGTGACAGATGTTTACTAGGGTGACATAACACACACACACACACACACACACACACACACACACACACACACACACACACACCTACTATGCCCAGAAAGAGAGCCCACAACAGACCAAAGTAATGGTTACACCAATGTCCAATTGGTGATTGGTGAGCCACTGAGATTGCCAATGCAAAGTCACTGCAAAACCAAATGGTACAAATGAGGACTGGCAAAGCCCTGATCTTGTAGCTCTCCATGTTGCTTACAGCAGCTCCATAGTCCAAACAGTCTTTCTATGGGTTAGACTGTTACTGTTCACTCCCTTTCTGTACTGTTGGTTGAGGCCCTCAAGAATTTTCCAAGCTTTTATTCTTCTCCCATGTGATCCTTTGTTCCCACCTAAGGTTTCTGAATCCCCTTCTTCCTGATGCAAATATTTAGAGTAAAGGCAATGCAGACACTGGGAAGAACCTGCCAAACAGCCCAGCACATCCAGGGTAGGTGCCCAGGGGGTTGGCAAGAGTTTCCACCTAAAACCTGAAAAAAAAAAAAAAAAAAAAAGAAAAAAAAAAAAGATTCTAAAACAGAGCTAAAAACAGCTTCCTAGCTGTCTCTCTCAAGTTGGCAGTTTTCTGGCATGTGCGTTTGACCAGCAGTATGGCGAGAATGAGGTGTCTACTAGTGGCACATACGCTGTGTGGTAGATTTAGTCTTTGCTAGTACAAAAAGAAAAGAAAAAAAAAGAGGTTTCTCGGCTACACGCTGCTTTGATAGAAGCATAGAACCACTGTTTATAAGAGTTGATGGATTCTGGAGCTGGTGATAAATGTACCACTGCCATGTTGGGAAGCTGAGGTGGGTGGAGCCACCAGCCAAAGCTGCTATTTTAGCCCTCGTCACGCTTCAGTTTAAAACAATAGATTCACAAATAGACAGATTCAGACAGAACAAGACTTTAAATGCTTTACAATGTGTGTAAAAATGTACGTAGGCTTGGAAGAGAGAAAAACAAAGAAATTTATACAGTTATATAAAGAAATAGATAGTTTTTAAAAATAAAGTCTTTAAAGAGACAGTAAAAATAGTATAAAAAATAAGCCACGTAAAGATGGATATTACACAGAGAATCTGGATTGTGTTATCTTTGGGATTCATAACTGCAGAAAAACATTTGATCATAAAAGCTGTTGAGTTAAACAAATAAATATCATATATATATATATATATATATATATATATATATATATATATATAAAGGTACCTTGACTTCAAAATTTGGAGGTAAGGATATGTTGCTTTGGAAAGGAGGCTCTGCTTTTGTTTCCACAGAAAGCCAGATGCTATGGATGTGTTCCAGATTAAGATACATCAGGTTTGACCAGCCAAGACCCCCAGAAAGGTCTCCGATGACACCATGGCCCAGATGATCCAACATCCAGAAAAGTTTCAAGGCAAATGGCTCAGATGATACATCCTCCAGACTACTCCATAATCCTAAAATTTTCATTGTATCCCCATAAGATACAGTGCCCCCTCCAGCAGGAAGTAGTAAGAGAAGCTACGCCCAAATTCCTAAATATACCAAGCTATTTTTGGAGATGGAATTGGCTCACTCCTTCTCTAAACCCAAACATATTGCTAAAAAAAAAAAAAAAAAAAAAAAAAAAAAGGTTAAGAAATATTCTTTTGTCCCATATCAGAAGAGCCCTCTTGTGTGGGACAGAGACAAACCAATATTTTTATTTAAATCAGGTTGATTATAAATGTGATCTTTTTCTAAAGAAGAAAAGGGGATATGATATAGATATGATAGGATGGAAGGGTAGATTATTGAATCTACTTTTAAAGGGCAACTTGCTTAAAATGTTTTACATTGCTATGGATTTTAGTTTATTGATACAAGTTTAAACTTAATTTTGTTATACTATCTATCTCTCTCTCTCTCTCTCTCTCTCTATATATATATATATATATATTTCTATTCTCATTTGAGGTATTATGTTTATGTAACTCATTATAATGGATAATTAAGAAATATAGATTAATAATTAGTCTTCTATGATAGTCAAACTTTTAGTCATGCTGTTTTGTAGGTATACATAGATATAATTCAATTAGGTAGGTAATCTTTAAACACTTCAAAGACCTACAGAATTTAAAATGTTTTAAAAATTTAGACTTTCTGGATAGTGAGACATGTCTGCTCCTGGCAGCACCTATTTACTTCAGAGGGGAGGATGGGCATCAAAGACACTCCATATGGAGTTTATCTTCACCTTGGCAAAAATAGCCATTTGGGCAAGAAACTGTTCTTGCCTGGACTGCTTGATCAACCGGACATGTAGAACCCATAGAAAGTTGACCACTGAACTTTGCTTGGCACAATGGTCCTTTAGGTTCCTGCTTTGCAGAAGAAATTGCCAGACATTCTACAGGACACAGAGAAAAATGACTGAGAGACTCTAAGCCTGTGGGCTGAAGACAGATGCCCCAACTTTACAAAAAACATTAGGTGACTGTCCAGGCTGCCAGTGTCTCTGTCTACTCTTACAAGACTCTCAAAAGTTGCTTGTATCCTTCTCCTGTTTCTCAGGTAATAGTATATCCTTCTGGGGTATTTGATATAGTTGAAGACTAGAGTTATAATTTCCTCAGTTATGATAAAAGATAAGTTAGATATGAAACTTTAGATTTACAAATATAGGATAGAAAGGATATCTTTTATAATTTTGCCAAATATAAATAGATTGGATATTATAAATAGACTAGATATTTTAACTGTAATTCTTGCTTGGTAATTTTTTTATATGTAATTTTACTATGTGGAAGTTAAAACCTTCCTTTTTGAAAAAAAAGAAAGAAAAGGGGAAGTGCTGTGGATATCACTCTGTATAAATAAAATGCTGATTGGACATTAGCCAGGAAGGAAGTATAGGCAGGACAAGCCGAAAAGAGAATGCTGGGAAGTGGAAGGCTGAGGCAGAGAGATGCTGCCAGCTGCTTCTATGAAAAGATGTTAAGATACCAGTAAGCCACAAGCCATGTGGCAACTTATAGATTAGAAGAAATGGGTTAATTTAAGATATAAGAACAGCTAGCTAGAAGCCTGCCATGGCCATACAGTATATAAGTCTCTGTGTTTTTACTTGGTTGGGTCTGAGTGGCTGTGGGACTGGTGGGTGAGAGAGATTTGTCCTGACTGTGGGCCAGGCAGGACCAGAAAAACTCTAGCTACATCTCAGTTAAGCCTCTTGGTCTCTTCTCGAGCTTTTGACTGAGGTGAAATGTAGTTTTATCTTTCTAGAAATACCTTCGTAGACATGCCCACAAATGTCTTACCATGATGATTCTAAACCAAATGAAGTTGACAATAAAGATGAGCCATCACAACAATTGATGTAGTTTTGAAAGAAACAATAACAAATATTTTAGAAGAAGGTTAAATGTACATATATTTAGGATGTCAATACATTTGTACATTGTGACAATATCAAAACTTGTTACAAGTTACAGGGCATAGGGATTCTATATGACCACTTTTTACATACACATAGATTTGGTCACATTCTTTATGGTCTCCTTAAGCTCTTTGCATTATTGAGATGCAGTTGACCATAATAGCCAATATTGTGATTCCTCTAAGTATATGTAATTATTCTTCCCAAGATCTATAAAGGATGATCAACCACAGTGAATTATGTAGTGGACTGTTAATAATGATACAAAATAATGAAAAATAGCAGCAATTCAATATTATGAGATGGAAATAGAATGCTACAGGCTTATTATTTTCCTAACAACCTTGTTTATCTTAATTATTCTCTATTCAAATTTGTTTGTAGTAAGTCTAAAGTCACTTGAAACACATCTGCTGACTGATGTTCAACCATTCTATATTGGCATTAGTGTCACAGACTGTATGATTTCATACTCTATTTTTGTCTTAATGTATGTCCTCCACTCTTGAACCTTCCTTAATTTAGAAAGTCAGACACTGGTAAGGTCTTTGTGAATATTTTTATTGAAAATGGTAAGGAGTAGTTTTCTCTACATATTTTAATTAAAAATCTCTGAACAGGTAACTACATGCACGCACACACACACACACACACACACACACACATATTACATACATTATATAGAAGATGATAGATATATAGATAGATAGATAGATAGATAGATAGATAGATAGATAGATAGATAGATAGATACATAGGGAATCTAGATACAGATATCTCCATTTTATATCCTCAAATACAATGGCCATATTTGTACAACAGAAAATTATTATATAAGCCATATATATCAAGAGAAGTTAAGTGAGAAAAAAGCCTATTGAAATTCATAGTTGAGAGAAGTTAAACAATGATGTGAAGTTACCATTTGGTAGTACTCAGTGTTGGGTCCTGCTGGACCTGTGGAATAGTCATGAATAGGGGAGTGAGGATTGAGAAATTATAGATAGGAAAAATAGAGACTTAGATGTAAAAGAAAAAGACAGATACACAGGATAGCTTTGTGAGGGCTCTGAGTCAATACCACAGCAGCCTTGAGTTTATTTCTCACAGCCTTTTTATACCCAAAGCAAGCTGGGGCAAAAGACCTCTCCCTCTCAAGGTACAAACAAGTGTAAACACCTCCTTAATTCTCAAGCACCTGGTAAGCACACCTTTGGCCAAACATCCTATGTGGCAGGGTCCTGTGCTATTGTTCCCTTTGGCAGAGGGGGCCAAGTAGGTGCAGAGTCTAACCACACAGATTGTAGGAGAATGTCAAAACAACAAGCTCAGTTTATTCAGGAAGAGGCAAGCCTTATATACCCTCCACCCCACCCTGGGGAAAGGTCTGATGAAAATGCATCTGCTGGTGTGACATGGCTTCTTCTCATTGATCCAGGTCATCTCCAGATCATGTCTCAGTTGCTGTTGCTAAGGCCCTTAGGCAGAACCAGGTTGGTTCTCAGAAAGTATCTTTTTTTTTTTACTGGTTTGGGCCAGCTGGCCCTCAAGCCTGCTAAGGATGAGTCATCCCATACATCCCCCCTTTTTATTATTTTATAGGGCATGCTCAGTGGGAGCTAGGGTACATTGCCCTAACCTTGTTGACCTCGTTTCAGGAGATCTCAGCATAATGAACTGTGCCTGACTTAGGTTGGCTTGCCAAACAAGCTCATACCCATCATTGACTACCAGCCCTTGAGGAGCATCAATTCTTGGAGAACGGGGGTGGGGGGGTAGTCAGTAGTCTTCTGTATCTTAGTGAGCCATGCCTGTATTATCTCTCTGGGAGGACTTTGTTCTAGGTGTCTGAGAGCTAATAAAACCTGTAGGGTTGCCTTTGTGGCTGCCTTCTGTTGGTGAACCTGTTATAAAAGACATTTGAACAGGAGAAGGATTAATCAAAAATTCAGTCTCAAAGACATGGATTGGACCCTAGTCATATTTATATGAAATGTGCCAATCAAAGTCCTTCTGGTGATGCATTAGCAACCTTTTATTGGGTGAGACAATTGCTTTATATCTAGGGTTGCATGCCAGTAATGACATGACCTTTACTAATGCCAAAGTAGCAGAGCAATTAATATATTACCTCTCTGAAGCTTCTTCTTTGGCCAAAGCTTCTTGGTCTGTTGCTGGACGCACATCTCTGAAGGATATCCATGTTAGTTTGGTGGTATTCAGGGGGAAAATGCAAACATTCCCTTGTCCCCAGGTTAATAGGGGAGCAATGGGTTGCCACTGAAGGGTGATGGGATCCTTCCAACACACCAAGGGCAATGGTGTCTCCCAAGGCAAGTAAATAAGTGTGTTGTCCAATTTGGGCTTGTGTGACAGGGTTAACATGGTTCTCAGCCCATGAGCATTTCAAGAGAAACAGCAATGTTGTACTGTATAATAAAAAGTACCTGAGCCTTGGCCTGGTCATCATAGACAGCTCACTAGTTAAGGAAGACCAAAGGCTCCAACACAGCCTTCATCAAATGGTAATAGTAATAATAAGTCTGTAAATGCATTGGCCATTGATGTAAAACTTGCTCAAAATACATTAATTCAGGACTTGATTCATTAGTGGCCTTATGGACCAAAGACAGGTCTACAAGAGGGGTAGGTATCCATGGCTGGTTGGTCACATTGGGGCCCACATTATCTAGAAACACCATGGTGGGCATATGCAGTATCATAGATGGAATAGGCTGGCAGGTACATGGATCAGCTGGCTTGGCAGGCAGGCATCCAGTCAAATAACTGTGGATACTGCTGTGGGTGAGTAGCCACTCGAGGCATGGGGGAAGCAGAGAGAGGGACTGCCAGTGTAGGCTTGGGTGCTGCCTCAATCATTTCCTCTCTTTCTCCATTCCTTTCCTTTCCTTTATGCCTATTCTCATCCATCTCCTTGTTAGCAGAGGCACAGGAAATATCAGTCATGGACAGAATGAAGGTGATGATAAGTTGATGTTATATTGTTATTTGGTGTTACTGTTATTTGGCCTTGAAGAATAAGACATCTGCTAACCATGCCTTTGGCCAATCGTCCTGCTATCCAGCCTTAAATGGCAAAGATCAGCTTGAACTCTCTGACCTTGAGTCAAACTGGAATCAAGCCATAAACTTGAGTCACTGTGGGCTCCCACAACTCAGTATCCATAAAATATTCTCTCCAAGATGAAAATATTCACTCAAGCTCCTAATGTAAAATAGCATAATATTTCCATCTAACCTATGTACACCATCTAATACATTTTAAAACCATATCTAGATGGCTTTACAGCAGCATTTACTGTTTACAGTAAACAGTTGTATACTGCTTAGGCAAAGGTGACATGAATATTGTCTATACATGTTCTTAGTAATGCAATTTTTTTTCAAATACTTTTGTTGTTAACTTGGCTGGATCTATGTATGAGTCAGCTAAAACATGACTGAGTTTACATATCTAAGAACACTCTATCATTAACTATGTAGACCTGTCTTTGATCCATAAGGCCACTAATGAATCAAGTCCTGAATTAATGTATTTTGAGCAAGTTTTACATCCATGGCCAATGCATTTACAGACTTATTATTACTGTTACCATTTGATAAAGGCTATGTTGGAGCCTCTGGTCTTCCTTAACTGTGAGTCAGCTCAAAATAGCTGACACAATATTTGGTGAACTTCAAAGTAAACAGTGAAATAATCTGTCATATAACTATCTTTGGCAGAGTGCTCCTTATACATGGATCTATATAAATATGGCCTTAATGTCAGGGACTTTTGTTGGAGCCCATGTGTGCTGCCCTCCATGTAGACTGTATGGCAGTCTGCCTGTGTGTCTCTGCTCACTTGTGGTGTGTATCTTGCGTGTGTTGACATGTGTCTGGGTACCTGTTGACATCTGCCTGCCTAGTGGTCTTTGTGATAGCATGCCTCTGAGGTGAATAAGGTATGTTTTATCAATATACAACTCCTCAAATTCTCTTCAACCTTCTGGCCTCCCATAACTCTCATTTCCTAGCATGGTAGCATGGACATCATAGATGGTAATACTGCTGTCTATACACACTCCAAGAAGAGCAGGGTTTTTTTGTTTTTGTTTTTGTAGTGGATGGTAAGTTTAATTTTGGATGAGCTGATAAGAAAACAACAACATGTGTGCAAAAAGAAATAATGAGTAAGTTTATGGACATATATACTGGAGCCCAGGGAAGATTTTGACCATGTAGATGTGAGATATCAACATTCATTTCCTCATTAAGGGAAAAGAGAATGAAAATGAAGTCTAGCATTTAGGAAACCAGGAGTATCCTTGGGCCCTGCAAAGAGACTGGAAAGGAGCAACCAAAACAGCATTGAAGAAATCTAGGCAAGGATGTTGCTCTGGGACATCTGAGAATACTCCATTATGAACTATGTAAGACATTGCCAGTAGGCCGAAGCTATGAAAACTGCACAGTGTGTTTATTAAAAGGATGCTATTGGTGACTGCTGTGAGAAATGTGATAGCTAGCAAAATGAAATCAGCAAGTATAGCTCTTTCACTAAATTTTCCTGTGCAAAAAGAAGATAAAAATCAAATGCGTAAAAAGAAAGAAAGAAAATAGTATACAAAGGATATTACATTTTTGAGAAAAAAGAAACTTGATAAATCTGATAGAGAACATGCAGGGGATAAAATAGTTACAGTTAAAGGAGCCATCACCAGCACAAAATGATTTTCACAAATCAAATGAAAAGTTTGGTTGGACCAGAAAGAGGAGGAGTCTCCAGCTGGAACTAGACAGCCATGGGGTGAATGGGGAAATGTGTAGAGGTGTAGTGGAGCTTGAGGCCATAATGGCAGAAGCCGAATGACTCCCACCAGATGTTCACGGTGCTGGCAGATAAGGGTGCACAAAGAGAGGAGTGAATGCAGGAAGGGCTAGAACACATAAAAGACAAGACCTAGAAGTTTCCAAAATATTCAACAGAGAGTTGAAAACCTGAGTGGGAAAGGTGAAAGCAGGGGGTGGTGACCACCAGCTGCTTTTAATTTCATGTTCAATTAAACTCTAAAGGCAGATGATAGAAAGTGCAGGCTCTGTGCATGAGAGCAGACTTGGTGGAATGGGCCATGGAGACAGACACTAGATTTGAGGGAAAAGAACTCAGAAGGCAGTGTTTTGTGTGGTTCATTCCCTATACAGCAATGCCAGCCACAATGTTTATAAGGATTGAAAGTTGGGGAAAATAAGCAATGCCCTGCAAGTGGCCAGGGCAAGTAGTTGAGAAAAGTGTCTCGTCTGGCTCTCAGACAAAGCAGGTCACTGTTGGTACTTACAAGATCTCTCTGAGCATTGAATTGTGTTATCTTCTGCTGCTTGTGAGGAGGCTCTCACACAATTGAGCAAGGGACATTGTGTTTTCATAGGAAATAGTGCAGCTTCTGATTGCTGGAAGAAGACTTTAGAAAGAATCAGGCATGATTTTTTCATTTGGTCCTGGATTTTATGATCTGGGATCCTGGGAGAAGTTATTAGTACTGGGTAGAAATGGTAGAGTCCCAGAAGGAAGGTCATTCTGAAAAGAGGGGTCTCTTTAATGATTCAAAGAATATTGTATTTTTATCTACAGCTTAGAGAATTTTCAATTTTGAGCAGTTCAAATGAATCTAGGCTAGTTCAATGTATAATGGATTTAAACTGACTGTGTTTAAACTCACAATAAAAGCACTGGCTTTACATTATGAAGTGTGAAGGAACATTAACATGAAGGATGTACATTGCAAATGTTTCAACATTCTACATAAACATTAACCTGATGTCACTTTACAGTCTTTTGGAAGAAGCCCGTTATTTCTTCCTCTTTCAAAAAAACCTAAAAGTCCAGCCAGAGTATTCTGAAATATGCCCTTGCCTTTTCCAAACTAAGCTAAGTACCACAAATAAAGCTGGATCCTTTTGAATTTTATCAAAGTACTTTGTCATTTTCCTCTTGCTACTGGATGTGCTAAAATGCAAGGCAGAATAACTTTCCTTTGTGCCTCTAAGGAAAACTCTGGTGCTAATCTGGGTAGAACAGTCAAATTTACTCAGTGTGAGGTGAAGACATTTAGCATCTCTCTATGCTTCTTGCCTTTTTTTTTCTTTTCTTTTTTTCTGGGTTTATCACATCAAAACTCGTTAACTGGAGTGCCATGAGAACATGAGTTTGCACTTACAGCTTTTTTGTAAATTCTTCACATATAAACATTCTAATTCCGACTCCAACTGAACTTACCAAATGTTGAGGATGTTGTCATGATATCATTACTTCAAGGCTTGACTCTATAGCAGGAACATTGACTTATACATTTGCAATTCCTTTTTTGGGCTGCAAAAAAATGGCCCTGTGGGATTTTTTTTTCTTTTATTTTGGGAAGTTAATGTCATGGTATACATATATAAATGGTATGTATTCTCTTCAGATTATATAAGGACTTCTCAGTCTTTCCTATTAAATGTTCTCCAGTTTTTCTAACTTTCAGAAATGTTAGCAGCATGAATTTTCAGTATCGCTTGTAGAGAGTTGGCAGAGATTTGTGTGGATCTATGAGCACTAATAAAAATAGACCTGTTAAAGGCTGCCAGTCTCCAGGAGACTTTGCCAATCACAAATATGGAGGAGTGTGGTAACATCACACTTATCTGTGGCTCATACAGTTTGCACTTCAAGCTCTAACTTTAAGAAATGCCTCTCACTTAAAAAGCTTTCCCTAAGGGTATGTTCTCCAAACTCTTATGTTCCCCCCACCCCTCTCAACAGCCACAACCCTGAAAATGTTCATTGGCCTTATTGCATAAACCAGTCCATCAACCCAAGTCACAAGTCCAGAGCTTGTCACCCTGTTACCAGAGAAAGCAGAAATGGTGCAAGCACACTCTGTGTTTGTTCTTCTCTGAATCTGAAGACCAAACTTCAGGAGGCATGACATCACTGAGAATGTGCCTGGAGCAAGAACAGTGATTCTGTTTAAAGCTGCAAACAGGAGTTCTCTGCTTACAAGAACTCCTTTACAGCATTTTATCTCCTGTCCCTGCCTCCACATTTGTGCCACTGGCCAGTGTTCTCTGGCAGAAACATCTTGCTGTTTCTTCTGCAGATGAGTCTGTTTGTTATATCTGTTGTCAGCCTTTTCTATCATTTAACATAAACTTACATCTGTAGATGAGCCTTCCAGAGATTTTGCCAGTTTGAGCTCCACTTGCAATAGTCTGTGTCCGGTAAGGTACATGTTCCCCATAGCTCCCTTTAGGGATGAAACCCCTGATATTCCAGCATTTGGCCATTTTCCCAGCTGAAGAATTGGCTTGTCCAAGTTCCCATCCTGTACCCAGGGAAGCAAGTATTTAATTACTGGTCAGCCCATGGGCATGAAGATGCCACCACTTTACACCAACTAGGGGCAATTCTGAGGCCATTGCATTTTGAAATGGCTTTGCAGGGCCCTGCTGAGGCTACATTCTACCCAATTTTTCTATCGACTGGAACATTATTCTTTTCCTTCCCTTCCTTATGGACTGATTTTCAGAATACTCTCTGATACAAATGTATTATCTACACCATCTCAGATTCCATTTCCTGGGAAGCAACAAAGAGACTGCCTTCACACTGATTCTCACACGATGATTGCAGATATTAAATGAGAATAGTGTACCTGTCACTTAACAGATGAACAGACAGTGCACACTGAATGAGTGGAAGGCTTCAGCAAGGGAGTGGGGAGTGCAGAGGCCAGCCACTCACCCAGTGCTCCTGAAAGTACATCAGTTACATTTAGGAACACCCTAAGTTTGCGTTAAACATTGTCTAGGTTTGGTACAAATGTTCTCCTGCTTAATAGGCAATTACATTTTGCCTCTCCCACACCTCCCATCACATTTTGTACTTTGTTTGTTTTGTTTTCACTGGTGAAGATCAAATCCAGGGATGTCTGCATGGTAGGTGAGTGCTACTGATTTACAACTTCTCAGTGTCACATTAGCTGCGCACTCAGATTCCTGTTGTCTGAAATTAACATTCAAGATCATTTCACTGCCTTCTGAGAATATGTTAAACACAATAAACCTTGGACAAAAGCATGTGACAGTAAATATTATTAGCAACTTTTCTTATGTTGGTTCATAAATATAACTAAAAATACCATCAAGTAACAAATCATTAAGGTAATGAGGAAATGAATTGGGATGGCAAATCCATGGCTCCATATTGAAGACAAAACAGAAAGACAGAAGCCAATGGCAGAATTTTAGAAATTATTTCCCTGTGTCTTTCCCTATAGAGACTCGGTCTCAGACAGAGAAGGTACCCATAGAGCAAATAAAATATTCCAGCCAAGTTTACCTCGATGAGTCAATTAGTTTTCTAAAGTTATTTATAGAAGCATGGGTGGTACAAAGACAGCTCCACCATCAATGTGTGTCCTGGACAATTTATGGGCATCTATACCACTGAAGAGTCCCACTCACTGTACACTGCTCAGGACTGTACTGCCAAACGGTGCTTTAGGGAACATAGAAGCAGATGCAAAAAGTGCTCTGGACCAAAAAGTGCTCTCCTGCCCACCATCAGTCAACTGTTTATCTCTTACATAATCTCAAAGAGTAAAAGGGACTTGTAAAAGAGAATTTCTGGAAGGATTAAGCTCCATGAGACACATGAGAATCCCTTCTCCCACTATGAGGGAATAGGCCTTATCTCATGAGGGTTATATGCAAAAGATTACAGATACTCTGATTCTCTGTGGTAATAGTAAAGGACAACCTGGAGGAAACAGCAACATAATGAGTGTTTCACATTCAATTATTGACATCATTGAACCAATGTGGTCAGGTTCAACATATCCCAATGAAATGATGTTCCAGGGATGTTCCATGAGGAGCAGGCAGCAATTCCTCTCTGGGGTCTTCCTTAGTAAATATTTGGTCATCATTGCTTATTTTATTCAAACAAAGAGTAACGTTTTCTTTATTCAATGTGATAATTTACATCCACAAACACTTTACATGAACCACATTAGTTGTATATTATTTTATGCTTCCATATAAACAGAATATTGTGAGGTAATCTTAATATTAAAATCGCTTATCTATTTTTTTCCACAATGCCATTTCAAAAGTAACACAAAAGTTTAATACTGTGAAAAATCCACTGCAAAATATTAAAACATCATTTGATATTATCTTAATAATTTAAAGCTAGTAGTATTTCAAAATATAAAGTATGAAATACAAACCAACACTTACAAAGCAGTCAATGCATTTCACCAAAGCTCACATAATATGAAATAGAGAAAATACATCATCTCATCTTGGTCATCCTCCAACTATTTCATGGGACTCAAGCAACAGGTGTTTCAGCAATACCACTTAGACTATGACTCTATAAAACAAGAAGGCCTGTTGGAACAGAAACTTGTTAGTTTTTCTCTGTGTAATAAAGTACCTGGAAGAAGTAACTTAAGGGAGATAGAATTTATTTGGTTCATGGTCTTAAAGGATACATTCTCTGTCATAGCCAGGAAGATGTAGCAGCCAGAAACCTGGCACCTATGGAAGTGGTGGGAGAAATAGAGTTGTAACTGGAAGTTGGACTAGACATTATATTCCTAAGCCCCTTCCTCACCTCCCTACCCTAGCAACTCACTTCTTCCAGCTCCTACCTCCTAAATTTCCATAAAATCCCCTCACAGCACTGTGAGCTACAGACAAAGTGTTCAAACACATGAGCCTGTGGGGGGATACTTTATATCCAACATAACAGAACATTTGCCAAAGAATCTATTTTCTCAGGCTCATTTATGCATTCTACTTAGACACTTCTTGGACAACACAGACTTTTATGATGTTTTTGGCCTTCAATTTTTCTATGAAAAGTTCAATCTCAATTTAGAATTATGTATTTTTGTCCTGGTACAATCCTATTTGCATGCAAAATAGCATTCCTACAATAGAACTGTATAGCTCATGCCTTAGAATTCTGAAAGAGCTGCTCCTGCCACAGGCATATAATAGAAGCCTCTTATCCTTTTACACATGTCAAACACAAAGGATAAATTGTCCCTACTAAATCACCTGTATAACCCCAAACAAGTGATCCAACCTCCCAGTGCCCCAGTTTCCTCATAGATTGAATGAAATAAATATCTACATTACTTACATGTTGTAAAATTTAAATCAATTAATACACACAAAGCATTTTAAAAATACATAATAAATAAGGCTAGTGAAATGATTCAGCAGTTAAGAGCATTTACTGCTGTTTTAGAAGTCCCTGGAGTTTAGTTTCCAGCACCCACTTGGCAACCTACAACCATCTCTAACTCCAGCTTCAGGGTATCTGACTCCTTGGTTGACTTCTGCAGTCATACACATGGTGGACATGTATACACTCAGGCACACATATGCATGTATAAGACAAAAATACTTTAAAAAATACTTAATAAGTAGTGTTCAATAAATATTAATTATAACTCCCATAATAATAGTGCCATTCATTATTTTTACTCTACTTGTTCCCCCTTTCAAATATAGACAGACTGAAGGTACCATTATCAGCGTCTTACATAGGAGGGTATGTCCAAAGAATGCAAGAATGGCTTCCCTGGGAGCCTGCTCAACAGTGGGAGCTGGTTCCTCCCCTGACTCTCCTTTCTGGTATAGGCTGGAGCTCTGTTTCTCACTGTTTTTACTCCTCATTGCCTAGCCTTGGCTTAAGCTCTTCATAAATTCCAAGGTGACAGCTTAAATTGTCAGAAGGAAATGAGAATAGAGGGAATGAATAGTTCCTGAGGTTTTTCCTCCTACGTGCTCCCAGCTCTCATCTCTCATTCCTCACATCTCTGCTCTTCCCTAACACTCTGGTACTAGCACCAGTGCTGAACTCTGGAGTGTCATCTTACATTGAAGTATGGCTAGTATGTGCTCACACCTTTAGGTATATCCGAATTCTTCCTCATACATATGTGGATATTTGTCCTTCAGTTTCTACAAGAGTTGTAATGGGGTTAGACCACTTAGGCAAAATTAATTCTATTGAGAAAAATGGAATTTCATGGTTCAAACTCTGAAGCATATGCTAAGCTAGGGATAAAGCTTACTTTACAGACAAGATTGTCTTTATAGGATTAATGATAAAGCTTGGTGGTGCAGCAATATTTGCCTAGTATGTTTAAGGACCTGGGTTTAATACCCTATGTGGCAATAATAATACAAAATGCAAGAACTATCTGTGTACAATGCATAGTATCTCATGATCCTTCTTTAGGATCAATGAAATAAAATTACTTGATTTAAAAGCTGTTGGTCTCATGGTGGCTTTTTTATTAGGGCAGTAAGTTGGTTACTGATTTGAAGTCACACACACACATTGAGGTCACCACAAAAATAGTATTGACAACTTCTAAGAAGGCTGGATTGCCTTAGAAAATGTCAAGTAATGCAAATGTGTATAAAATGCAAAGTCTTCCTCCCATTTCAAATCTCCCAGTTTCCAGCAATTACCACTAACCCTGTCTTTGCCAAGAGACATTAATTTTCAAAATTAATTCCTTTATGAGTTTTAGTACAGTCTTTTAGAGAGACAAGTTGCCTCTAGTAATTCCCAACAATTTCTCTTGCAAACATGTTTTCAATTTGATTCTCTTCTCTCTTACTAGGTACATCCCTGAGCAAAGTACCACTTAGTGTGAGGGTTTCTAAGAGGGATAGATCCACTAAAGTCTTCAGAATTCCTGTCTGGGAATCCTCTCTATGCATTCCTGGTATGCATTATGCTAATGGCCCAAATTAGTGTCAGTCTGATAGGTCATAATTAATATACCTTTGATTAAAATAAGATTCTTATCACTAATTTTTTAAAGATTCAACTATAATATGATAATATTTATAGTATTTAGTAATTTTTCTCAAAAATTATATTGTGCCATATTTGAACCTCTTATGTAAGTCACCAATAAAAGAGCTAATGTGGTGCAGTTTTTTATACAGTTGATTAGACTGACTACTTTTTAATTTTATTTTTCTGTGACATGAGTATTTATACACAGAGAGTGCATATATTTGTGTATGTGTGTGAAATAACTGGAAGAGAATTTCAATTAGAATACATACTCTTTTCCAAAATAACTGTCTGCCTGCTTTATATTAGGCTGATTGTGAAATATAGTGACAATAATCTGAAATTGTTTTAAAATATTTATGTTTTTTTTCCAGAATGAAGGATGGCACTCTGGAGTATCTTGTGATGAATTTCACCTTTCCACTTGACTTTATATAGCACTGTGTTCATTATCTAGAATAGTAGTCATCTTTAATATGTCACAAATCTGAACAGCTATGACATTCATTCTGAAGTTCAGCCATATAAATTAGGATAGCTTAGACCTTGTGAAGAGAGAAACCATCTCTGTGATTATAAAAGATTTCTTTTCCATTTGTTCAATAAGGACCCAAACTCAAAGGTTGCAGAATACTTAATCATTGTCACTGTCCTAGTACTGACAATTTTCATCCAGGTGAAACTACAGAGAAAAGTTTATCAAAGCAGGTTTTTTGTTTGTTTGTTTTGTTTTTTAGCAAAATGTGTTCATGAACAAACAGAGTTGGAAGCCATTTGTTTTTATTTAATATGGATTTATTTATTTATTTATTTATTTATTCAATGTGTATGATTGTTTTGCTCATATGTATGGCTGTGTACCATGTATAGGCTTTGTGCTCACAGAGTTCAAAAGATTGGATCCCCTGGAACTAGAATTAAGGTCAGTTATAAGCCACCACGTAAGTGTTGGGAATCAAATCTGGTTCCTCTACAAGAAAAAGTACTCTTAACTGCTGAGCCATATTTAAAACTGGAAGTCATTGGTTTTAAACACCATTATCAGGTTCCTTACTGAAGGATTTCTCAGATATTTTCACAAAATGTAGATGCAAGAGATTGATATAATTAGCAATGCTCTTCAACAAGCTGTTTCTTTTGGAATCATTTGTTGTGCAGAATATGCTATTTGCAAGGAACCCTGCTGGCTAAAGTCTGTAGATGAGAGGAGGAAGAACATAGAGATGCTTGAACACTATCAGGGACAGCCACCCAATTCCCTCTGTTCTTGTCACCTCTGTGTATTGGTCAGAACTATGGTATCCAAATGCAGAAATCCAACTCAGTATGGTTCAAGCCTCTCAAAACAATGTAAAATCAAATGAGTAAAATGTAGACTACAGCCAGCTTTGAGTATGGCCAGATCCAGAACATCAACCATGCCCTGTTCAGTCTGCAGTTTTTCTGGCCCTGTTGTCTTAGTTCATGCTCCTGTTAGCAACTTCTCTTCAAAGTGATCGCCCAACAAATTCTGAGTTATCTCTCATGAGCCTCTCCCTCTAGCATGGAAATCACTGTCCTCCCACATTATGTTAGGCAGGTTCCTCAAGTCTCCTTTCCATGGCTTCCTTGAGGTATCTATCCCATATCTGCCTTAGTAGTCAGAAGGATGGGTGTCATCGTTGCAGTCCAATGTGCTGTCACATATTCCACCCAGAACTGGGAGGAGCAAATCAAGGTAATTCCCTCTTTATGATATGAACTTTCAGATATGAGAAAAAGTTTTCTTCAACATACTCTAGCATTAACAGCTATGAAAAGGGAGACATGGTGGAAACAGTTGAAAGAGAGAAATGGCTGCAATTCCAAGTTGTAAAATTATCCAAGGAAGATGTAAAAACTATGTTTTTCTTCAAAAGAACATTCTGCTTTCATATGAGATATTACTTCCTTTGATGCAACTTTGTAAGAGTATTTTAAGATTGTATTAACTAAACAGATTGTCTCCTATGTATGGCTCTCATCTCTCTTCATGTCCATAGCCTCTAGCATCCAGGATTCTTGCATGACAACTTTTTGGATTTGCTGTGGCTGCCTTTTCATGTCTTTAGGAACATCATCGATAGGAAAGATCTGGTCACACTCAACTCTGAACAGAGCCTAAAGCAGTTCTTGGCACATTGTGGGTATGCCACACTTGCTCAACCAAACAGAATTATTAATGCAGGGATTTTGTCTCAACTTTTCTATTCTGCATGGCATATGTTCTCACAAATGCTTCACAGAAGATAGTAATTCCAAAATAGATTCAGCATTCCCATTGGTGAATAAAATTTTATGTGTTCTTCTGAAAACATAACTTGAACATCAGCATAATAGACAACAGAGCAGATTGGGAAATTCAGGATTTTTAGACTCACAAAAATTTAAAGGCAAATAGTGTGTATGAAGTTATAAACTCTCAAAAAAATAAATTTTAACAATTAGAATTTTTAAATGGAAATGCATATACATTGCTTAAAATTATGGAAAAAGTTTGAAACCCAAATTAACCATTGTTAAGATGATTATGGCAGAAGCTCTCACTTGTCCCTGCAAAGCTGTGGTTCCTTCTCTTGTAGGACTATTACATTTCAGCTGAGCACAATACAACATCAAGTAAACATTACATTGCTTGGTGACCCTTCAGCTAACTGTATTAAGGAGACTAAGTTCTGGAAAATGGACTGCATGCCCATGTAAAATGCATAGTTACTTAGAATTCTCTTTCCTGGTCAAGGTTATGGCTCACTCTTTCATTTTTTCCCTCTCCTGTTATCTGGAGTTATTTTTATGGCTAGAGCCAGAGTAACCACGTGGTCTCGTGAAGTTGCTGGGGACTGAGATTGCACTGCCAAAGCACCAAGATGTAAGGAGCCCAATCACTGCTCATGCAGGCCTGATGTAACATCAGGCCTGCCACACCCCCACTCCCCTACTACACTTCTTTGTGAAAGAAAATTAAAATACTTTGCTTAACCATTTCTTAAACATCCTTATCATTTGCAATCATGCTTACTCCCAATTTGAAACCATGACTATTCTTTAACTATCATAGTTCTTAGCTCTTATCCAAGGAAGAATAAGAGACACTGGTCTAGCTGGTAAATGATTTAGTTAGCCTTTCTATTTCTGTGATTAGTACTAAACACAGGAAGGTCAGGAAAAATACTTTGCCAAGAGCCCAAGATCTCCCAAGGGAGCCTGTGCTGGTGTGGGGATGTCAGCCTTTCCTATCTAGGCCACATAGGCCAGATTGATTGATTCCTCCTTCCCCCACTGAAACCATTTTAAATGGTTCTGTCACACTGTTATCAGTGCACTGCCTTATCTGATTCCTGTGTGTCCTTTCATCAAAGACCCTTTCAAGTTCCTCTCCTTTTTCTTCTCTGCTCAGGCACAGGTGACATCTGCCATTCCTTCTAGGCCTTTCTTCATTCAGTTGCTACAGTTACTTTTTATAGAAAGAAATGATAATACCTACTTCTACCTGTACCATGTTAAAATCAGCTGGTCTAGCTGTTGACTCACAATCTTTAGAGCAGATTCGAAAACAAAGGTAGAAAGAGGCGTGCTTTTCAAATCATGGCTTGCAATTATGAAACAGAGGCTATTCAAAGCAATTGCCCCTGTTCAATGGCTGGTTAAAGTCTGTGTCATCAACAGGGTACTCTGACTTCTTGGGTAGTATTGCAATATTCTTTGACAGACTTGTACTGTTTGACATATGTCAAAATTACTGACTGTGCAATAGGAATACCTCATATTTAGTAGTTAATCACAGCACTGCACTGTCTCTGTTTGCAGGTATATTTCAAAGTATGCATTCACAACGCACTATGATATAAATACACAGCCAAAAGGAATTCTACTTAGAAGATACCAGAACATCTTAAGCCATGGGTAAAAATAATAGCATAAAGCAATACTTCCAGTCATTTTTACTTCTCCCTTAGAAATGTTCTCTTGAACAACATGAGCGGGAAAGTGTGATCCTGCCCAGACCTCCCCAGAGAGTCAGAGAGTAAGAGTCTGTATTTGCCTGTATGTGTGCACTAGTAAGTCACAAAGTCATCACTACAGTGGCCTTATCATTTCCTATCATTCCTAGCTGCAACCTCATCTGGGGATAAGGCTCTCTACCATGCCTACTGAAGCCAGGAGCCAGCGGCTTCACTGTCTAAGTCAGCCTGACACACTGAGGCTACAGCTTCCCTGAGACTGACTTCCCAGTAGGAAATGTGTGCACCCCAAGATGAGAAATAAAGTCCAGAGGATAGCATGCCTAGCAAGAAGTTACACAGCAAATGTTTTTGTACCTTGCTTGTTACTGATTTCCTGTGACTATAGATCCAGTTGTGCTTTCTTGTACAGCTGTAGATGAATCATACACAGACCACTCTGTCTGCTTTCATTTTCCTTGTCCTACACTCATGTCCATGAATAGTAGATGAAAACCTGAATTTGTCCAGAACTCTGATTACAAAGGAAGCCAGACCTATAAGCTCATAGCCCCATTAGGAGACTCAGATATGGTACATAGCATCTACAAATCCCAGAAACAGGAAAGAGGGAGAGAGTGTTGGAGATAGAAAGACAGACAGAGAGAGAGAGAGAGAGAGAGAGAGAGAGAGAGAGAGAGAGAGAGAGAGAGAGAGAATAGGAAAAAATCAGAAATTACAAACAATATCCTTGACTACTTCTTGTGGAATGAAGTTTGTACTTAGGCAAACAGTCATGTAGCTGGTAAGAGAGTTTGGATGTTCTAGAAGATTGTGGATTGAGCTAAAAATCACAGAGCCATAATACAGGAAGTAGAAAGTAATTTTAAGGGTGAACAATTAGTGATCTTTCATAAATCACCCAGAGATCAGGGCTGAACCGATCCTGCCACTATGTGAGCATCTCATTAATTTTCCCTGTATCTCCAAGCCACCAACACAGCTTCCTCAGCTGTGTTGACAGTCAGTGACCTTGATTCCATTTGCAATGAAAAACTAAAGCAATCAGAAGAAAAGCGCCACAAGTTCTGGTTACATTTACCCACCCACCTATGTCCCTCCTTACAGTCTGTCCTTGCTCTAGCCAAGGCCAGTGTCTTTGCCTGTAAATCAGAGCCCTTTCTCTCTCACTCACTCAAAGGCTCCATTTGTTGACTCATTTTGCTAAGTGTTCAACCTGTTGTCACTTCTTCTAGCTCCAAAAGTCTTTTATTCTCCTATTCTTCCAGTAAAAGTCCCATTTATGTCCTATTTTTTGAAGCAAAATCCCTTACATCAATCATTCATATCTTGTCCTCTAAATTTTTTCAACAAATTCTTAAAGATGGTCCAGTAATCCCCTGAACTCTACTGAGGTACACTCTCCACAAAGTCTTAGCAAGTCTGTACTGTTGAACACAATTGTCAATCTTCATTCTTCACCTTCATTGACCCACTTCTATTTCTTTTTTCTTTGGGGGAAGGAGGAGAAGGAACTGTCAACCCTTTTATTCGCTGGTGGGAACACAACCCAGGGTTTCACATACATCAGATAAGCACTTTCTGCTAAGATACAACCTAGAACCTAATGTGCAATGTTTAATAACTCATAGTACATTGAAAAAGATTCCAAAATGCAATGGAACAACCTTCAAGAAATGTGAGGCAATCATTCTGCAAGCTGACTGAGGTAAGTATTCACTCTTTATAATTAAAGCCTGTCTACCCATAGCAAGTATATTAACGTTATTATCTATACAGTGGGTCTTCTCTTAGTTTGCAAGAGTGGATTATGTCTTAAATTTCAACATGAAGCAATAGCATCCTTAAACATTTTTTGCATGTATGGCAGGAATTTTGTTTTTTCCTTCAAGTTCTCCCACCACACTTTATGTCACTCATGAGGTACAATATGCTCTCATCTAGTTTGCCACTGCAGTTACTGCTGCTACCATCAATTCTGCCAATGATCCTATGGGACATGGACTGAAATTCTTCTTGTGAATCTTTCTAGGTAAAATGTCTATACGTAGAGAAGAGTTTACTTCCATCCTGGGGAGTGGGGGGTCAGTCTACTCATCTCCCAGATCTCAACTTGGTGATAATGTCTCAGATCTTCATCAGCTCCCCTATTTTCCTGAAAAGATGCCTCCAGTGACTGTTCCTCCTACACAGACAAACCTGTCATCTGTTTCCTCTGTGATGCAGTTACTTTACTTAGCAATCAATATACTAGCCTGTTTTTGTATCCCACCTCTTTGGTCCTTGCACCTCATTTTTTCCTGCTGAATTATTCTATTATTTCTGCTGTGAAATTGCTCCAAGCCTTGGTCCTTCACTCTGCTATCTCAGCACTCACTTTGTAGGTGATATCTAACACTGGGGTTTGTGTTTTGGAGAACTCTGCATCTAATAGCCACGCTCCTACTCACTAACACCCCCTGTTGGCAGGCAGCCATAGGGTCATTATCTCTACTTGGTCTATTAGGGCATCCTTAAGTAGTATGCCCCAAACTGCATTCTAAAGCAAAACTGCTTTATCCACTGTATTCACCACCTAAGATGATGGCATCCCTGTTGGGATGAAGAGCATCCCCACTGTTCTTGACCCTCCTTTGTATTTTAAACTTTATATTCATTCCACTTTACTTTCAAAATAACTCCAGAAGGTACCACATCTATGGCCATCACTATCATCTTTGACTAGAGTCAGGCTACTAGCTTTAGTTAATTCTCAACCCAAAATCAAAGGAATGCAGTTAAACCATGTCATATCAGTACTCCATGAAAGAAACCAGTGTGAATTCTCATCCCTTTTGGACAAAGAGAAAAAACTCTCACCAGTATCTACAACTTACTGTATGGGCTGCCCTCTGCCCATCACCTCCCATGGCTCTGTCTTAATGTTTTCCTTGAAAGTGCACACCACCACACACACCAGTCGTCCCCAGCACTTCTTATTCTTATCCCCGGCAATATTTTCTCCTGAGTTTTTAACAGTACATAATGTCATTTGAATTTATTTATCTCATCTGTTATCTGTCCTCTTTCCTGAAGTATAGGCTAAATAAAGCCAAGGGATATTTTTACTTCTTGCTGTCTGTCTCACTCACTATGAATACCAGTCTCTCATGAGGCACCTGGTGCATGATGATAAGCTCTGAGTGACTCTTTGTGGAGGGGTAAATGACAGGTTACCCTGAGGTCTCATAATGATTTAACAGATGCCATATTAGTGTCTCTCAAAAGAGGCTGACATCCATACTGGGTTGTACCTCAAAATATGTGCCCCCCTTTTCCCCAGAGTTTTCTAAAAATTGCCTCACTAGAGTGCTTGTTATAAAATTATACATGAAATGTTATTGTATGGACAGTAGCTGCACAGAAGGAGAGGGTGAATTCAATGAGGCTAAATTACAGAAGCAAGACAGCACCAAGATAAGAAGCTATGGGGTAAGGTGTGGCATAAATGAAGGGAAGCAGAGCCTATGCCTCAAGACTGAATAAACATCTTCTAATTAAAATTTACTCTCTAATAAACCTTCAGCTGGAACTTCAATAAGATCTCCTTGTAGCTTGACACTGTTTTGAATTTTATGTGGAAGACAGAATCTGGTGGGATTTTATAAAATAAATAATAAAGAATGTTGATAGCTGAAGAACAAGCATAAATATCAACTGGCATAAAATTAGCAAAAGAGAAGGAAAGATCTAGAAACAGGATCTGGCCAGTGTAGACAGACAATAATATCCACATTTGGGCAAAGAGTAAATTTCCGCAATAAATGAAATTGTGAACATTGAATTTAAATTGTGAATAATGTATTTAAAAGAAAGAGTTAAACTCTTATCACACATCATATTTAACTTTGTAAAAAAGACATCTCATAAGAGTTCAAACTCATTAAATATTTTTTAAAAATCTATCAGTAACTTACCTGTGTCAACAAATGGGAAAATTACAAATACATGTCGTAAGGGATGGAAATATTCAATGCATAATCTGATGTCTAATTCAAGTAAAAGTTAATAATAGTAAGGAAATTGTTTCATTTTAATAAAGGGTATATTTTAAAAAGAAATTCATCAAATATGCATAAGAGTTAAATATTAAGAGGATTCCACAGAAATTTAGTACAAAGCATATTTGCCCTGTCATCATTTCTATTCAATATTTTAGTGAAGTGTCTAAGTCAGTACAACAAAGCCAAAAAATTTTTTTTGTCATTAATTTCAGTAGAGGGAAATTTTCATTTTATTTCAAACTGACAATATCTTTTGTTATGAATTTTGAAACGCTGGCTAAAATATTGGGAGAATAAAAATTATAATTGTTTTCACCTCTGATTTTTCACATTCTCAGGACCAAAGTTATGCTTTCATTAAGGAGGCGTTTGGTTAGAGGTAGAAGCAGAGAACAAGAGAAAGACAAAACTGGAGTGACGAATTCATTATTTTTGCCTTTACCTCCAAGTCACTAGTGTTTACAACATCAAGATTTCAAATTCTCAGTGGCCTTTCTTCCTCCAAGATTGTCCTCTGCCCCACAAGTCCCCCTCCATGGCTATGACTCATTCTCACCTTCCTCTTTATCCATGCTTCCAGCACAGCCCCTCTTCTCCTCTCTCTCTACTCTTAACAGGAAACAAACATTGTTCTTCCAGACTGCTTGAGCTTCTCTCTACTAAAGAATGCAAATCCATCCCTGTAGGCAGAGTGTGTCATACAAATTGCTTTCACCAGCCTTTGTCCTCAGCAAACACCATCCTCTCTTCCCCAAAATGAGCTTTCCAATTCCTTTAGACAGACTGACCTTCCCAGTACTTTTCTCCCCAGTCTTGTCTTGGTAACCTTGCTAATCCTCAAGTCATTATTACTTAAACTTTAACAAAACAAGCTAATGAATTATTCCTTCATATTGTGGGATTACTGAAGTAAATTGACAAAATTGATTATTAATTCCCCAGCATCCTGCCAACATGCCTACGTCATAGTTAAATGCACACAAACCAAGACACCTGTGTATACATATGAATCATACATGTATATATTGTCAACTTGATGAGATCTAGGCTCATCTGGGAGACAAACATTCTGCAATGGCCATGGAGGATTATCCTGATTAGGTTAACTGAGGTGGAAAGACCCTTCCACTGAGTAGGGAACCATTCCCTAAACCACAGCTTTGGGGTTGTATAAAAAGGAGAAAGTGATCTAAGCACAAGTGATCTAAACACAATTACCCTGTTCTCCCTCTGAATCTGATGTGATCAGCTCCTGTTGCCTTCTTCTCTCCACCATGGTGAATAATCTTAAACTGGAACTCCTAACCTTTCCTTCCTTAAGTTCCTATGTTATGGTCTTTATCACAGTAACAGGAAAATAAACTGAGACTGTGATTTAAGCGGTGGGCACAGAGTCATTCTTGATACCTTGAAGTAATTCAACATTATAGTTAGGCAACAACCTGCATCAAGGTACAAAAGCAGTGGGAAAAATGAATGTTAAGGCCTTCCAATTACTTAACATGGCTCTTTGACACAAACTATCATCGATATTTATGTATTTCAGCTATCTTGTTACAAAAATAATGAGGTGAAACCCAAAAATGTATAGCAGTGTTTTCTAGAAACTTTTAAAAGTTAAGATAATTAGAAGTAAAACCTGAAAACACCATATATGGAAATCTTAATTTCAAATACAGCCGAACATTCGAAGCATCAAACCCCTTGTGTTAAGTTCTTCACCCAAATGTCTTCAATTTTCCTCTCCCCATTAACATGATTGCAAGTCATTTTCAGTTCTGAAAATCCTTTAAAAATATAATTCACGAATCCAATTTAATAAATAGCTCTGAATCCATTAAACTGCTCTCACAGCCCAAGTCTATATTCACAGCTAATGACAAATATGTATATAAGAGTGGCATCATCAACTTTTCCGATTGCAATCTCCAGCTAATAGAGATGCTGGGTAGTGCATCACCCTGTAGAAGCTTCAAATAATTACCCAGCTCTCTTCATGTCTGTGGTACTGATGATGGAAAATTAAGAAATTCATGCTTACAGCCTCCATATAGAAAACAGTGCTTGGAGGAAGAGAGCAATGCAATCCAGCCTGGAGGTATAACAGCCACGAATCCCAAGGTGGTAAATGGAAGAGGGTGAATTAGTATTCAGCTGACCAGTTCTCATCTTTTTCTCCCCAATATATTGCTGGTATGTCTCAGTAAAGGTCAACAGGGGATTTGAGTGCAGAAAAATAAATGGGAAAGCCAAGGGGTAATAGTCTAGGCCCTGGGTCCCCTGGGCTGAAGAACTTGTCTCACACTTTGAGATCACCTTTGTCACATACTGACACTATTAAGAAGCCATAAACACACTCAGCAGTTAATTTTAAAATCTCATAATTGAAGGCGTTTTGCACTTCAGGGATGTCAATCAAATTGTCTGCTAACTAGATTTAAAATGAGAGTAAAATGTACAGGTAACCAGCTGAGCATCTTTCAGTTGCCCCTCATTCTTAACACTTCAAAATCCCCACATTGCTGTCTTTCAGAGGAATATGATCCTTTGGAGGCTATATTATTTGGCAATTTAAAGACCTTAGCCAATTTCTATGACTTAGTCCTTGACATCATCAATATGATACAGTGTCCCTGCTGAGTAACTTAAATTATAAGTACTTGTCATAACTCTGACTCAAATTAGCAGAGCTGCCCTAATTAAGTGTGGCAGAGGCTCCAGTTATCCAGCACATTGACATCTCCTGTTCTCTGACAGGGCACACATCTCACACCAGGTCTCATAACCATCCCAACGAGCACTGGAGTTTATTTTTAAGTGACAGCAAGAGCAAGAAAAATCACAGCCACGAATATTTTCTTGATCTCCTCAAACTGCAAATAAATATTCTTGTTATGCGTCTTCTCTATTTGAGTTTGCAGTTTAAAGAACCGTTTTTCTGTCTCTAGGTGATATATAAACATCTCTCTGTAAAAAAAAAAAATGTTCTGGTTTGATCAAAATGAATCAGAAAAGATACTTTAGCCAAGAATTTTCAATCCTTCATCAGAAGCAGCACTGTGAAGGTTGAAAGGAAGCACTAATAATCCAATTTTCTGTTCTGGGTTCTCAGGCGTTTCTCCCTGAAGTCTGTTAGTTTTTGACCTTCTGCAATGAAATGTCTGTGAGGGAGTGATGTGCTCAGGCCGGCTGAAGGAATGCCAATCCTGTTGATACAAACAGAAACACTTCAAAAATCAAAGTCTGTTTATGTTTAGGTGTATAAGACAGAAACACTTAACAAAAACTGAAGAGATTTATAAACAATATATATATATATATATATATATATATATATATATATATGACTAGAAATTGAAAAATAGTGTTTGTTCCTGTTAGAATAGAGCTATATTTGATAGTGGCTGACATTTTGATTATTTTTCATTTCATGACTAGTCAGATAGCAGTCATCCATTTAACACTCAAGTAGTTACATGACTCATGATCTTGCTGTTTTGGTCAAATGTGGTAACTAAGCAAGCAATAACTACACTCCAAACAACAGCCTTTTCTTATCAAGTAACAAGAAGCCCAGCAAACCAAGTTGGCAAAACCTCTCAGTAGGCTGGCAAGCCTCTCTGACAAGACATACTGATGACAATGGAGTAAGATTTCTTTCTGTGATTTATTTATCCCCAACAAAGTTATTCGTGCCTATTGTTTGAAAGAGACTATGTGTTCACAGTCATAAGGTGTTACAGCTGGGGAAAACACAGTCAAGTCAAGAACTGGAAAACAACCTGGCACTGAGGGAAACACAGCATAGAATCACGCTTCATGGCCCCTGTAGCTAGAGTTTTCCTATTTCTGCCTTGCCTAGAGTCAGGACAAATCTCTCTCACCAGCCAGTTCTGCAGCTGCTCAGACCCAACCAAGTAAACACACAGAGACTTGTATTACTTAAACTGTATGGCCTAATGGCGCGGGCTTCTTGCTAGCTGTTCTTATATCTTAAATTAACTCATTTCTATTAATCTATAAGTTGCCACGTGGCTCGTGGCTTACCGGTATCTTAACATCTTCTCACAGCAGCACCTGGCAGTGTCTCTGTGACTCAGCCTTCCAGTTCCCAGAATTCTCCTCTCTCCTTGTCCTGCCTATACTTCCTGCCTGGCTACTGGCCAATCAGTGTTTTACTTATTAACCAGTCAGAGAAACACATTTAACATACAGAACATCCCACAGCAGGCCCCTCACATTGCAGGGTACAAAATTCTACAGTTATCCCTTACAAAAACATCTTACTTTTCCACTTGAAAATGCTACATAATGCTATATAACTTGTGATGGGTATCTTTGCAATATTAAATTCCCTTTATTGCTCTGTTAGTATTCACCTCATCCACAGAAGGAGATGTGATTTATAGATTTTTTTTTTTTACTAGACCGCAATGGTTACAGAATATTCTATTCATGCTGTGTCCAGCACTGAGTGAAGTCTGTTAGCAATTGACAAAATGAAGCATAAATATTTACCGGCAATGAGCTGGTTTTCAGTGAATGGCTTAAGTGGTATATATATATATATGTACTATAACAAAATACCTGAGATAAATCACACACACAAAGAAACATTTATTTTGTCTCATAGCTCACCACAGTTTTCAAGCTCTGGTGACAATGGCAAGAAATGATCAAGTCATGAAGTAGATTTCAAGTGAGAAGGATGACCTGGCCTTATGTAACAGGATCCTTCATGTGCTTCCAGTCTATAAGGCAAGCATTTTGCTCTGTCTCACACTCTCCCAACATATGTGAGGACACTCAGTATAAATCATGAAAACACTATCATCTGGCATCTTCTGGGGGAAGAGTGAAATGTTTTAGTAAGGAATCACTGGGGAATATGGGGCAGGGAAGAGTGGGCAATGCTAACAAGTGGGCACTGGAAGCTCTGGGGGCCAAAAGCTCTGCTGTGCTCTTGCACAACAGGAAAGACAAGGATTCATTGAACATTTCACAACTCTGTAAGAAAAGATCTTGAAAGTTTTCACCATTAATAAATGATGGATATTGAGATATGTTTAACGTGATTTAAACATTGATTGTACAATATACATACATATTTCAGTACTACATGGCATCCGATTGTATGTATAGTTTTTATTCTTTTATCAGCTTAAATAAATTTTGAAAAGCAGGAGAAGAAGACATACTGAAAAATCATTTCATGGATTCTGTAATCACCAAGTAAGTGCTCTCCCACCGCCAATTCAAACAGTTCTCAGGGGGAGCAGTCTGTCTTGCACCACAGTGAAAACTCTAGTTAGCCCATGACTCATTTTGCTTCTTTAGGTAAGATGTTCCGTTGTGTGCAAAGCTTTCTGATTGTCAGTTTTGGTTGGTGTGTTTGTTTACACTTGGTTTTGGAGTTACACATGGTAAATACTCTATTATCGACCCACAATCTTAGCCCATAAGCAACAACAAACACTCTTCTCCTCCTCCTTCTTCTTCATGTTTTTCTCCTTCCCCTTCTCCTCCTCCTCCTTTTCCCCATTGAACTAATGCCCAAGATCCTCTTCACATTAAATTATCGCCCCTCAGTCAGCTGCATTATAATTCAAGTAGAAGCCAATGAGAAACTGGGCAGTTGTGCCCTCTGTTCCCCTCCAACTTCCTTTGCTATTGGCTACATTAACACATTAACATTATCAGAGTCAACGCTGATAGAGAATGGGCTATAATAAAAGGAGATTCAGGCCTTGTAATCTGAAACCAGAAGTTAAAGCTGGTTTATTTTGTTTCCGTTAGTGACTTTTGAGGGACCTTAAGTGACTCCTGCTGAACCTCTGTCCCTTACTGTTTGTGTTTCTAATGTCTACTTGTCCCTAGTCTATATACCTGCCCTGATATTCTATTCTAGGTTCTGTTCATGTCACCAGGAACCTTGGACAGAACTCAAAACAAACACAAAATCTAAACACACACACACACACACACACACACACACACACACACACACACAAATCCATTTCTTGTTTTCCACTTCTGTTCACAGCCAGCTTAAAGGAAACACTGATTCCCTTTTCAATGCAAGGGAGCTGTATTTGAAACACATTTCAGGGGTTCCTCTCTCCTTCCTCTAAATCTAGTGTTTCTTCTTTGTGGTGCTTACCAAATGGCAGGACCCCTGGAGCAAAAGACTGAATTCACTTAAATATTGACCACAGGATGTATTAGAAATCCTATGAAAATCAAATGTTGTGTCACTACAAGAAAGATCTAGCCACTGACAGATCATTAACATAATTTTTGTTTCAGTGATTAATTTTTGCTAATTAATTAATAGTTGTGTTGTAAAGTTTGTGGACTTAGCTATCCAGAACAAGCATCAGTTGGGACACATGTTAACCCTCTGAAGGATGATTCAAGGCCACAGATGAAGGGCTAGCTTATTCTTTGTGAGCTTATTACCCATTTCAATGCCTATGAAATGACAGGTGAATAGTCTCCTCTTCCTTGTTTAATTTTGAAATTTAAATGTGTGTGCATGAAAAGACCATAGCACAGTTTGAAGAACTAACCTGCCTCCATCTTAGGCTTAAAAGCTATCTTATAGTAGAAACAAAGTTAGTTCAATCCCATGGATGATTAAACATCTGTTTCTCGAAGGTTGGGTTACATACCACCTATAACCTTAACTACAAATGGTTCTGTACTTTCTGTTCAAGGAATGGCAATCATGTCTTTGTTTCAAAAGGTGTTTATAATCATCTTGCATCCCTACATTTGTTTCAAAAGGCTATATGACCATTTATGACTACCTCATTAGGACTACCTTGCAACCATGTTTTTGTTTCAGGTTGTTAAGACTAACTTACTACGTTTATGTTCTGTGCATGCAACCCTGCCTATTTTGCTCACTAAACCCCCCATTTGGAAACCCACTACCCCTGAACTAAAAAAGCCTTGTCTTCCTCATATTCAATGCTGATCACTCAAACCCCACCTTAGGGAGAGGCAGACCATGAACACAAATTTTGAAAAAAAGCTTGCTTTAATTAATTTGGCCATGATAATTTGGATCAGTGGTCTTTATCCTCCCATCTTTGGGATTAACAAATTAATAACACTTTCTATATGGTTTTTCATACTTTAGAGTCAAGTAAACTCTGATTTTAGAACAGGGCTTTAGTATTACATCACTGAATTCCCAGAAACTTGGGAAAATGAAGTTCCTAATATAGAAGTCCCAGAAGATATTCCCCATGGTCCACCAAGATTTAAGTCTCCAGATTTCAGGTATCAAATCCTCATCTCACTGACTCCGGTTCATGACAGACTTGAGGTATGAGCAGAAACATCCTACCTGCCTCTGCACTTATCACTCAAGCTTTCTTCATTATCAACTTGGTCTTTCATAAGAAAGGAAGAGAGACCTTGAGCTTATTTGGATAAACTAATTACCCAGAATTCCCCATGATGGGCTAATGCTCAGGAGGGGACAGTAGTCAGGACTCACAATTGGCACTTTGTTGCAGCCTTACCAGCCAGGCCCAAGTCTGAAGCATAAGAGATTTTACCTGCCGGGGGACAATGGCACATGCCTTTAATCCCAGCTCTGGGAAGGAAAGCCAGGCTGATCTCTGTGAGTTCGAGGCCAGCCTGGTCTACAGAGTGAGATCCCGGACAGGAACCAAAACTACACAGAGAAACTCTGTCTTGAGAAAACCAAAAAAGAAAGAGAGAAGGAAAGGAAAGGAAAGGAAGAAGGAAAGGAAAGGAAAAGAGAAGAGAAGAGAAAAGAAAAGAAAAGAAAAGAAAAGAAAAGAAGAGAAGAGAAAAGAGAAGAAAATTTTACCTAACTAACTCAGCTAAGTGCCTGGGGACATCTAAAAAGCAAGTCCCCACTGAGATTTCTTATAAGTCTCTAGGACTTAACAAAAACTCTAGAGAATATCTCTCACATGAAAAGCTTCTAGGCACTAAGAACTTCCCACTTCATGGGTTATGCAAGCAGCAGCGTTTCTAGCTGCTCACAGTTAACCAAGGCAGGTAATTAACATTTCTGCCACAGTTAATTTAAAAAATTGACCAGAAAATGAGAAAATTGGTTGTCATGATGTAAGTGGACCAACCTGCATCTAAGGACAGAAAATATAGTTGAATGTCCTTGTATAATGTGATGAAAACATCTCCCACTTCCAATATTACACTGAAAACAACACCTGCAAATTGCAGGTCTCAGTCTACGGTGATAATTCAGATTTTACACACACTCACACAAATATCCCAAAGGCCTCGAAGTCTATAAATTAAATTTCATGGACACCTTATAAGGATGTATTTACTGTTGTTCATGGACACAGAGTAAGAAATTTAGACATAAATTGGAAATAAACCAAAAAAAAATGAGTTAGATTCACAGTAAACATCAGCTTGGCACTAATCCACATCCATATCTTACAGAGAGGTAAAAAGAAAAGGTAAAATTAAGGGGCAAGGCTACATTTTAAATTTATCATGTTAAGTATTTTTAATGTATTAAACAAACCTAAGCTCACACATACAAAATCATTTCTTGTCACAGTAACATGTATATGTGGTCACCCAGGACAGAAGACACAGTGTACACTCATGAGGACTTTGTCACCAATGCCTACAGGAAGTGCTACAGCCTGGAAAGTAAAGGAACTCTGTATTGTACTGTGATGAAATAGAAGGTGATTAATATGAGCACTGATGTTCAGAAGAGGCAGAGAAGTGTTTGACGGATAGATTTAAGGCATGCTCTCTAAAAAAAGGAGAGATCGAATAAGCCCATGTATAACATGAGAAAAGACAGGGATAAAGGACAAAGATTGTCACATCAAAGGGGCAAAACATTCAAGACAGGTTAAAAGAAACTCTTAACGTCCATAAGACAGGAAGCAGACATTCACTCCAAGTTTTCAAATTGGCTGAGCCATTGTGGAATCTGGTTATGTGCAAGCTATACTGCCAGGATGGTGAATTTTGTATTATAAACTACAGTCTCCTAACTACTTAATTCCCAAAGAGACGAAAGGTAGAAATTTTATTTTGTCATCTGTGGCAGTTTAAGCATGAAATGTCTATCATAGGCTCTTGTCTTTAAGCACCCACTCTCCAGTTGTTGTACTATTTGGGCAGGTTGTGGAACTTTCAGGAGTTGGAGCCTCACTGAAATAAGTGGATCATTGGAGAAGGTCTTTGAGGCTTTAAGGCCTAGTCATACTTCCTGTTCATGCTCTGTTTCCTCAGTGTGGATGTGAACAGTCAAACTCCTGCTTCTATTACCGTTTCTTCTGTGCCTGGGGCCATGTCTTTGTCTCCCTGGACTGTGTCCCTGTGAAACTGCAAGCTAAATAAACCATTTCTTACTTAGATTACTTTTACCAGAGAATTTTAGCAATAAGCAAAATAACTAAAGCAAAATTAAGCATGAGCACATGATTCTTAAGCCTTTGGAACTGGTTGTCAGGTAGAATGTGGAAGTGTTTGGACCTTGGATTAGAAAAGCCCTTGAATACTAAGTTATGAGAGTTTAATGGGCCATTTCTGGGAGGAGCCTGGGAAAGAAGAATATTAAGGGAAATGTAGACATTGGAGGTCCAGGTCATAAGGTTTCAGAGGGGAACAAGAACTCTATCAGAAACTGGGTTATGGTCATTCATATGAAATTTTGACCAAGAATCTGACTTCATTCTTCCCATATCTTGAGAAATGAAGTAAAGTTGAATTTAAAGATAATAGACTAATTTGTTTGGCAAAATAAAGTGCCAAGTTTAAATTGGGGGTAAGAAGTGTATGTATAACAAACCACCCGTAATTGTGCAAGAGATTAGAATTATTAAAGAGAAACCTGGTGGTGTGCACTGGGGCAGTAGAAAAGATGTCTTGAGGGACAGACCCTACCTATCAAAGACCTCAACTTGTAAAAATGCAAATTTATATGAAAAGTGAAAACTTTAGCTGAGAATGCAGCTGTGTGTGGAGGTCTCTGCTGTCTAAAAACCAGCCTAGCACTGTGTTTCCCCAGCACACAGGCACTGATACCCCTGTGATCTAAGGCAACCAAGTTTCGTCCTGAACTAGCAACAGATATATGACAGTGTCTCCTAGTGGAATTAGTTTTGGTGGCATCAAATGCTCAAGATTGAGTGGGTCATGTTGTTTCAGTCTATAGTTTCAGAGAGCAGGTGAGGTCAGATGATATGTGGCAGGGTTAGAGACCTGACAAGGAGGTTTTGAGAGTCTACTGCATGAAGCCACAAGGGTGAAACCTATGTTTCAGTGGAGCCCCTAATGTGTTAAAGATTCCAGGACCTTGGGGTGTCTGTCAGGGAGACCTGTGGGAATTGGAAAGAGTTAGCTCAGAAAAGAGGCTATGTGTGCCACAGGTAGCAAAGCTAGAGGGGTGGGCTTATCCAAGCCCTTTGGAGCCAAGCCCTTTGGATCTTCATTAAGAACTACAGATGCCAGATGGACCTGAAAGATTTGGTGGGGTTTTTTGTTTGTTTGTTTCTGGATTTTGGTTTTGATTTGATCTAATCATTTCTTGCTATGTCTTGATTCTTCTTCTTCTTATTATTATTATCATTATTATTTATTATTTATTATTATTTGGAATGAGAATGTCTATACAGGGGCCATTTTAAATTAGAATATGTTTTCTGTAGTTTTGTTTTTCATTTTTCTTTCCTTTCTTTTTCAGAGTCACAATTAAGTAAGACATTGATTTTAGTATCAGATGTGACATTAGACTCTGGACTTTTGAGCAGTATTGAGAATATAAAAGGCTATGAGGACTTTCAAATTTGGACTGAATATATTTTGCATTAACAGAGAGCCATTAACCAACCTATAGGGGCCAGGGATGGAATGTTGTTTGAATGTGAAATATCTTCCACAGATAGACTCTTGTGTTTGACACTTAGTCTTAAGTTGAGCAGGCTGTTTGGGAAGATTGTGGAACCTTTAGGAGGTGGAATCTTGCTGGTAGAAGTGGGTTTTGTGGGTAGGTCTTGAGGCTTACAAGCCAGCACCACTTCCTGTTTCTTCTCTGCTTCCTGCATATGGATTTGGTCAGAACAAGTCACCTCTTCCCTACTGTGATTAGCTGTATGTATCCTTCTGGAACACAGGCTAAAATAAGCCTTTTCTCCCTTAAGTTGCTGTGCTCAAGTTCTTATATACAAGAACTGAAAAAGTAACAGAGACAATCCATCCTGCCTCCTTTGGAGATATGCCCTCACTGTATAGACCCAGCTGGCCAGATTTGTTTAGAACGAACAGAGTTCCACCTGCCTCTGATTCCCTAGTGCTTGGATGAAGGCATGCACCACCATATCTAGTACACCACTTTCAAAAACATGAAATTAATAGCAAAGACCAAACTTAATCCTTAAATATTTGCCAGCAAAATAGTATATCACAAATAAATTGTTTCCACCACCTGTTGTGGTTTTGTGATAAAGTAAGGTCATTTTATTCCTCACATTATAGCATTAATAAGATTTAGGAAAATGTGTGTAATACTGAATGTTGCATGAAATTAAATATAAAAATGTGAGGGGAAATATTCTAATTGCATCTTTCCCACACATTTTAGCCCAATCATCCACAGGTATCCCATATGAATGTGACAAACTAGACTTTCTTGCGGTCACTAAAATGAGCTAACTCTATACAGGCAATCATGCTCCAAACTCCTGTAAGTCATTTAGCTTTTGTAAGCTTTTCTCACTCTAAAGACTGCTCCTTCCCTCCTGTTTTTCAACAACTAAACTTTGAGTATGTACTCCGCTAAGGACATTCTTAGATGCCTGGAATTCTGACTGTAGTGGAAAGAGACAAGCAAGCATGCAAAACGTGGAAAAACAAAAACTCTATAATGAAGTCAGCAAATTACCCTGATGACAAAGAATAATCAGAATAGTTTAGCTGCTGTAATTAGGAACATCTTGATCTATGTACACCTACATAGAAGTATTACATCTTAACTGATACAGGTTAATAAAAATAATCATCTAAGTAAAAGATAAAGAAATACAGAATATTAGACTTCTGAAAAGTTTCCAGTTTCCATATGCCATGATGCCAGTGCTGGCAAACTCTGTGAAATTTTCTCAGAATCTCCAGAAAGAAAAAGAGAAAAGAAAGCAATCCCTCTGATACACAGAGGTAGGAAGGGGCGGGGGGGGGGGGGGGAGTGGGGGTGTGTGTGAGGGGGCAGTGCTGTAGTTCTCTGTACTTATTTTATTGATGTTAATCATGCCACTCAAACCAGAATATCTCCAAAGGCAGTAAGTGAGCTTAAAATAGTTATAGACCTCATAATCACTTTTGATATGGTTTTTCATTTTGCGTTTTTTTAAACAGTCTTTTCTACTTTTTAAATTTTTTAATATGTCTATTCTCGGTTATTTAGTTCAGTGTGTGGGTGGTTTGCATACATGGGGATGTCAGAGGACAGTTGTAGAAGTAGCTTTTTTCTACTGTGTGGAGCCTGGGGCCTGAGCTCAGGTCACCAGCCCTAGCAACACTTACGTGCTAAGCTAGTTCACTGTCCCTTATGGTTTTCTTTTAAAGCACATACATTAATCTTTGGGGGGCATCTATATGAAGAGATACCTAAGATATGGGACAATTGATTCAATTAGAAGTGCTGGGAATGTCGGCTAATCAACCCACAGCAAACACTACCAGGAAAAATGATCAATTTCATATGGAAACTGTGATTTGAAATTCCAGTCACAGCCACATGCAAAGAAGAGGGCTCTTCTCTTCTGTAAGTGGAGGTTCTGTGAGACACCACAAAATCGATTTTAAGCCAACCAGTTAATTGATTAGTCATTTCATGAAAATTTGTTGTTATTACTAATTCAGCTCTGAGTTTTAGATCAATGACATGAGCATTAACTGACGAAACAAAAAAAAAATAGTAAGGAAGAGGATTTCACTCATCATTAACTTGTTTTCAGAATGTGAAAGGTAATAATAAAAATAGTAGAAAACAGGACCCTCACTCGAGGGAATGCTGAACTAGGAAATTTGTTCATAAGATTTAATTTAATCCACATAATAACCCAATGAGCTAAGCATCATTTTTCCCATTCAAAAGTAATTTCAGAGAGTTTCAGTAACTTCCCCAAGGTCACACAGCTAGCAAGAAGCAGATGGAGCCTAAAATTGTCACTGCTTGCTGTTAGTGATGGGTACCAGATGCCTGCCGGAAATTCTTTAGGTAGAGAAGTGATTTGAGAGAATATGAATGAGTCATCCCTGGACTTTGTAGCATAGAAACCTCCACTTTCTGCATTTGCATTTCAAAGGACTGTAGGATAAAGAAATCATTTCCTATTGCCAGATAAGTGCTTCTTCGTGCAAGAAATTTAGAGGCCATTAAAGAAGGAAAAAAAGAAAGAATGAATGAATGAAGGAAAAAAAGAGAAAAGAGGAGAAAGAAAATGCTATCTCTAATTTCCTCTCTATATTAATTAGACAGCCACCAAAGGCACAGCTCTGGCCTGAAAAGTTCACTGCCTGACACCTCTCCAATTTCAAACTGTTTGCATTTTAAACTACACACTTGACAATTTAACATAAATCAAGAAAATCAATAAAATTAAAAGAAGACTGTCTTATTTCTATGCATGTTGCTAATAGATTTCTGGTATATTCTGAACTCATTTCTCCCCTGGAAATTACCTCTTTTGAGGTGGTGTCTTGTCCATTTATTCATTTAGTTACATGATCTTCTTTGCCTGACACAGGAAAAAAATTCTGTGTTTGCTAACTAGTAAATGAATAGGTAAGTTGATATGACCAAGATATACTGAAGAAAAACAACTCTTAGTGTCTGTTTAGTGTGTTTTGATACACTCACACAACACAGGAGCCAAGTTCCTCCGAATCTGTCAACACACCCACTGATATATCTGAAACATTTACATTTCCATATCCAGGGAAATATAATATTTTTTTAAATATCTCATCATTCTTAATATCAGATAAGATAAAAGTTTAAAGGGATTGTTAACATTTGGATTACGTCAAGTTATAACCTTCTGCAGACCCAATGTTTCCGATGTCCAAGACTTTATAGAGGTGCATATGATGTATATTCTCTACCTACTTACAGAAACAAGTGTTAATGGCTCAGCAGCCAATCAGCTTAATCAATGCCTGGGAAAAGTCACTTCCCAACTCCTCCATTACTTTACCCTAAGAAGCAGTTAAACAGTCATAGCGATGTCCAGAATTCTCATAAAGGCCTTCCTTCCTAAAGAAAACTACTGTAATAATTTAGATTCATGGCAACCACTGGCTTGCCTGCCTGTCTTCCAACAAATGCAATGTTAGTTGCTAAGGCAGCTTACTTCCTCTAGCCTTTGGTGACCGACTGTCAAGAAGCTGTATTTTTCTTCTCTTGTGATTTCTGCTTCAGTCTATTTACTCAGAACTTGCACCCTCTCACACAATTTAGAAAGAAACCTCAGTCCGTTGTACCTGCTTATCTCCCTTGACACTAAAGATGAGTAAATAGAGTTAAAAAATGAGCCTTCCAATTTTAGGGGTTTATCTTAAGCACAATGAAAATTTCTTCTGCATTCACATATCAGCCCATTGCAAGTCACCTGGGCTGGGGATCAGTTTTTAAAAGTGTGTTGATTTTGGGGTGGAGACCTTCCAGATGGAAGTGTTCCACCACTTGTAAGGGTCTTATAGATCTCAAATCCAGTAAGCTATAAGAAAGGAAAGGCATGGTGAATGAGGTGTCACATGGACCAGGACTGGCTTACACCCCCTTCTTATTCCAATAGTGAAAACACACTTATACTGCCACAGTTGAAGAAAGGGGTGAACTAACACATGGACTTTTGGCTGCACACCAGCCACCCAGGATGATCCCAGAACAAAGAAAAGTGTATTGGTTAATTTTTATCATCAACTAAATTGGTCTATGAAATGCCATGGAGGTTAGAAAAGTATGCTTTTGCCCATGTCTGTCACGGGTTATCAGGGAAATCAGGAAGACTCTGAAGTAATGCATGGATTATCCCTTAATGGCTTATCCTATAATGTGTTTCCATAACTGGAAGCAGAGAAAGAGAGAATGTGGGGCCTAATTAGATAGGAGGAGTGTAGCAGGGATTACTCTTGTTTCCTGTTTGCCTTGAAGGTGCTCCTCCTTTGCCACATCCTCTCACAGACATGATGTTCTGCCTGAAACAGACCTAGGACTATGAAGCCTGGTGACCACAGGCTGAAATTCATAAACCATGAGCCAAAACAAAGGTTTCTTCCATCAACTTGTTTCTGTCGGGTATTTGATCACAGAATGAAAAACTAATACAGTGTGAATGAGAATTTCTGCAAGAAGCTGTGCCCACAAAGGCTGGCTAACTGAATGAAACTTTAGCAACCACGGAGAGTTAAGATTGTTGCAGGTCCAGAACCTAATAGCCATTCTTTGCCCATCTGTGTCAAGCCTAACATCTTGACTGTAGATAAAAACCTTTTGGAATGAATTAACAAAACCCCAATTTTCCATAAACCAAAAGGTTAAACGTCCCCAGATAGCATCTCAGGCCTATAGCTTAGACTCTCCTCTTTGCTGTAAGTACCTACTCAATGTCTCCACCAAGGTATTTTTAAAATGTCTTAATTTATGGCCTTTTTTAGTCTTTTACTATAAAACTGTTTCCATGTTGGAATATGGAATTTGAGGTAACCTAAATCTGTGCTCCCGGGCTATGGTCACTTGTATTTGGCTCCAGAATAAATTCTCTTTTATCCATTTTGAGATGAGAGTTGTGTTTTGCATTGATCATAGAGAGGGCTCATTTTGTTTAGTTCTGTTTCTTTCATAATTTAGTGGATGTCATACCCACAGATGAAAATACTGGACAGGGTGTCCTATGTTGGCAAGTGATTTGCCTCACTCCTTGGTGCTCTTCTGGTTGAACTTATACTTCATGTTCTCTTCTCTGCATTATTATAAGCCTTTCATGGCAGGCTCTTTACCTGCAGAGCTATCCAGTTCTATGTTTCTATGAGACAGAAGATCAATGATAGATCAAAAACAGATAAATGTTAGATGGATGGATAGATGATAGATGGATAGATAAAAAGATAGATGATAGACAGACAGATGATAGATAGATGATAGATAGATAGATAGATAGATAGATAGATAGATAGATAGATAGATAGATGATAGATAGATAGATGATAGATAGATAGATTTCACTGACTGAAAACTAGCTCAAATCTAGTAGAAGAAAAGAAATAATAACCCCTCAGGCCCTATAATAAGATTAGGAAGTATCAAAACTTTTCTTAAGTTTATCTTAAAACAATGTCTCTTGTTTGAGCTGAGTGAAGTGCCCGAAGCACTTATATTATTATATCATATCTATATCATATTATATCAATTTTAGAAAACAAAATCATAAATCCTTAAGGTTCCAAATAATTAAATTTCTTGACATTTAAGAAAATAAACACTAAAAAGATTTTTTGACTGTTTTAAATCTAATGCTTTTTTTTCTCTGCTGCTCTCATGGATTCCTAACATGCCTCACCTCTGTTTTTAGAATTACAAAGATTGTCTCTCTGTGGCACATTAGCCCCTGCCTTGGTGTGATCAGACAGGTGAATCTTCCCTACCATTTGTAATGACTGAAGTCAGTACTAAATGGTCTTTCTAAATGTCTTTTGGAAAGTCTTTTGGTGGTGCTTCAACTGAGAAAGGGAAAGCTCTCAATGGTGGCACTCCAGCTGTGCATAGCAGCATTGCAGATGGACCCACACTGCAGAGAATCAAGCAACCACCATTTGCCAATGACCCATTTAAATATCTGGAGCAGCCCAGGGAATCTGGCTCAGTTCTATGTTTGTCTAACCCACAAGCTGGTCTTAAAGCCCCAAGAGAGTTGTATTGTTCACAGCCCTTACATGTGAGCTAGAAAAACACCACAAAGCATGTGCAACCTCTACTCTCTCCTGATTGCTGGAGAATCAATGTTTCATTCAAGGAAATGGAATCATGAGTAAAATATTGTTTTGTAACTGCTCTGTCAATATTTTGTGATTTTGATATGATTGTAAAGTGATTTTTATCTTCTTTCATTCTGTTCTACAATAATGATATTTAAGTTGAACACAGACTGAATATAGCCCAGTCAAACTTATGCAGAAGTATTCTAAAGTATAATTATAAAAGTACCATTTATGCAGGTAACGTTGGGTAGAATGTGATCAATGACACCAAATTAAGAGGAAAAATATGGGGTATACATTTCACAGTAATTACAAAATTAAAATAAATAACCTGAACAAGTCAACAACTAGCTAATTAATTACCAACATGACTATCCTCTGTAACTGTAAGAAAAAATAAATTCTTTTCTTCCCCAATCCTTCAGGCCATAGAAATATGTAGTAGGAATTCAGCTGACTATGACAAGTTATATCTGGAAGAAGCCAAGAGCCTTTACAAAGGATAAACCCAAGACTTAAGGAGTCTTGGTGATGCTGGCTTTTGAATATTAGCCATTTCCTACTGTGAATTTCATGTGTGCTATTATAGTTTTCCCATTTGGTTCTAAGAACTTCTAACAGTGTGATTGATCATTCAATGGGCACAGTTTTTCCCTATACAATTAAGGTATTTGGATAACTTTCCCCAACTGTGTTGACAACAGTCACACAGGCAAGACTTCTTCTTACCAGGCGTTTGTCTCCCCCTTTTAACATAGATATTAGAATCCAATATCTGCCTTCTGTAATTATCTCCTTTAGCAAGTATCCAGGGCCAAGGCCATCTCTGGACAGACAAAGCATTTTATCTGAGATACCTCTCAAACATCCAAGGACAGACTGTAGATAAGACAAGCATTGAAACTACCTGATAGTCTCCTGAATTAAGTTAAATATCCATACAGAGAAAATCACCAAGGCCAGACAAATGTTAGGTACAAGCCTTGTTTCTTGTGCAAATTAAGCTTAAATCCTCTTTTCTTCCATAGTCTAGAGATATCTCTAGATTTCCCATTTAACATTTAACTCAGAACAAAAGGGCTTTTCCATACTGTGACACAAGCTGACTAGACACACACACACACACACACACACACACACACACACACACACACACACACACACAAACACACATACACACCCCACCACCAGAAAATGGCACAGCTGAGATTAGACTGAGACAGATATGGCTCCAGAGGAAAATAAGGCAGTTTTATTTTCACTGTGACTTAGTGAATTATAGGCTCTTAACATTTTAACTAACCACTTCTAAGAATATAGTTTAAGTATATAAATTCCCTTTTTTAGATCCATCAACTGAATTTAGCCCTCAGTTGATTCTATTCCTCATTAGTCACTTCCCTTTTGGCTTGTAAATGATAACTGACAATTATTACTCTTCGTGTGGATCTTATCACCCCTCCATTTGACCCTGAGGGAATTCAAACCTTGTGACCTTGCCTTAGCCAGAGCATTGCTATTGCATGGGTATATAACTGTAAACTTCAGAGACTTGAAGAGTACTCAGTTGGGGAACTATGATGGAAAGAACTAGAAGGGGAAGAACTGAATGGAAAACTAAAAACAGAACTAAGAACAAAAAAATGTAGAGAGAACCAGGCAAGAAAGGAGCTAAGTATGAGAGCAGAAACTAACTCAGTAAAGAGAGAACTAACTCAGAAGAATGAAGTGAATTGACTGAAGATTTTCATGAATTCATCTATTTGATTTTGGTTTTTTTTTTTTTTTTTTTTTTTTCCGAGACAGGGTTTCTCTGTGTAGCTTTGCGCCTTTCCTGGAACTCACTTGGTAGCCCAGGCTGTCCTCGAACTCACAGAGATCCGCCTGGCTCTGCCTCCCGAGTGCTGGGATTAAAGGCGTGTGCCACCACCGCCCGGCGAATTCATCTATTTGAGAATCTCTCAGATTAATTAATTTGTCACTGCTAGCATCTCTTCTGGAACTCTGGGAAAAGACTATAGAGAGGCTAGACCCCAATAGTCTTTGATACCCCAAATTTTATAAACATAAATTTCCATAAGTTACTTTTAATAGTAATGTTTTATCACTGCAACAGAAAGTAACTGATATTGAACTTGGTACCAGTGTTGGTGGTAAAGTGGTAAGCATGCTTGCCTTCCAGAAGGTGGTTCCAGAGAGTGGGCAATTACTGTCAAGAACATGAATATGTTGGTTTTTGGCAATATGTGGAAGATTTTGGAACTTTGAAATAAAAAATAAAAAATCTAGGTAGAATAAGCAGAGCTTAACAGGATATTCAAGTACAAACCTGGAAGACAGACAATATTGCTGAGAATGATATGGACTGTGTAGGTCCAGATCACAATATTTCAGAAAGAAGCAAAGAATTTAACAGCAATTGGGCAAGAGGCTATCTCTGTAATAGAGGCATGGAAGCCAGGCACTGGGTAGCAGCATTGCAATAGCTGTGAGAAGACAACCCCAAGTGGTCATTTCGTGAAGCTATCAAAGTTAAAAGAGATTTGCAAGGGATATCCAAGACATTGGAAACGGCAAAGTCGTGAGGCATCTGCCGAGCAGAGCTACATAAATGACTAAGAGAGAGATGTAAGTTGAAGGCAGAAAAACTGGAGGGTCGGAGTCATCTAAAAGCTCCTTGAAACAAAATTCAAATGCACCAGACAATAAGCTACAGGATTTGGTATTTGCCCTGTTGGCTTTTGATCTTGCTTTGGTCCAGTAGTTCCCCACTGTGCTCCTATTCCTCTTTTTTGTAATGGTATTGTATATTCTGTGCCATTGTAAGCTGGAAGTCACTGTTTGGCTTAGATAGCAGAGCTATATAGCATACATACTGTTTGTGGCATTCTTATTTAAGCTTTGTATAAGCTGGACAATTTTCGAGATAGAGAAAAATTAACAGATTAACTCTGCAACCTAGGATCTTACTCAAAGAAAGTAAGAAAAGATTCTGTTGTCACAATTAACAAAACAACAACAAAAAAAAGAACAAAACAAAAAAACAAAACTGATGGAAAATTTGAACGAATCAAACAGTGGGTTGTTCACCAAATTCATCATTGGCAGACCACAGATATTTTAAGGGGTTGTTTTATCATTAACATAAAAAGTCGAATGTTTCTTATAGACCAAGAATCATACTCATCCTTACAATATCTAGGATTCTAGAACAAAGTGAAATTTCTCCAATTTCTCACAGCAAACATGTCTAAATCATTTTCTCAAGAGAAGATAAAACAATGCAGCATCATTACATAGTCTAAAACTGTCATAATAAGTCACTCTCTTTTGAAGCCTTACTAGTGGAAGTGGTTTGTCTAAAAGAATGAGAATAGAGAATAGAAGTCATGTGTAGTGGTCTTGATTCTGTGCTAGCTATTTTCTTCTCCATCTAAGTAATGAAATTCAAGATCTGAAAAAGCTGTGACAAACGCCTGTAGTCTGCCTTTCCCAGACTCTTATGACAGCTTGTCTTACAGCTAGTTTTGGCCAAAGGATGAATTTGAAGAGAAAATGGAGGGCAGGAAGAAGTGTCAAGACAGTGGTTTATATCACTCCATTCTCTGGATTGGTTTCTTCTACAACATCCAAGTCTGTGATAGATGGAGCCTCTACCAGACAAGTCTTCCACTGCTTCAACTCCTGCCTGATTGAATGTAGTCTTTAGACTCCAGTAACAAATTCATCTTTGCCTTCTGTTTTAGGGATTGTTGATGCTTCAAATGCTCCCAAATCCAAGGTGATCTCTTTACTCTCTGCTAGCATCTTTGCTCTTCCATTTCCTATTTAATCACTTTATAATAAGTTCCTCATTTTCAGAAAATCATGAACAATTTTTTTTTTTTTTTGCTTAATTGAAACATGCTGATTCTGGGTATCAGGAGGAAATAGGAACTAAAATGAGAACCGATTTCAGTACAGTCAGATAAGCAGACTGTACTTATGACTTTGGCATCACTACGATGAAAATAGCAAACAGAAGCAGCTTAATAGAAGCAAGGTTCATTTTGGCTCACAGTTCCAGAAATATTTCAGTTCCATGTGGTGAGAGAGACATTGCAGATACTGGTAGCAAGAGCATGGGATAGCTGCTTATTTACATGGAACAACCAGACAACAGAGGATCAAGTTGGAACTAGAGGCAGGCACAACCTTCAAAGCCAATCTCCAATAACCCACTTGCATCAACTAAGTCCCACATACAAAAGGGTTTGAAGTCTCCCCATATAGTGCCACCAGATGTAGATTATTTTAGTTGTTTTTTTTTCTTGGTTTTTTTTTTTTTTTTTGATGTGACCAAACACCCGACAATGGATATGTATGTAAAGAAGGGTTGCTTGAGGCGTATATTAGTGATTTTTTTTTATTGCTGTGATAAAAACCACATGACCAAGACATCTTACAGAAGAGTTTATTAGAGCTATGGTTCCAGTGGGTTCAAGTTTGTGATGACAGAGAGAAAGCGTGGCAGCAGAACTGCACACAGGGAAGAGAGTGAACTCAAAATGCTATCTTTAAACTCTCAAAGCCTACCTCCAGTGTCATACTTCCTCCCAGAAGGCTGCATCTCCTAAACCTCCCAAAGAATTCCATAAACTGTGGACTGAGTGTTCAAATGCCTGAGACTATGAGGGCATTTCTCATCCAGCTGATCCAAAGGGGATACAGACCACCATGACAGGAAAGGCTATAGAACATGAGCATTATGCTTACAGTCATGAAATAGAGGGGGAAATGCTACAATCACCACAATTTCTTTTCTTTCTCTTTTCATTCATCCAAGGACCACAGCCTATGGGTATGGTGCTGCACACATTCAAGGTAGGTTTTCTCTTCTCAGTTAACTGCCCCTGAAAACTCCATAAAATATATACTCTGGGGTGTGTTTTCTCAGTAATTTCAAAACTGACCAAAACGGATCATCACAAGCTCACCTCTTGCCAACCTGGCATTCATACATCTTACTTTTAAACCTTAAAGTTCCAACCCTGGTCCTCAAAGGCTTTGTAGCCATATCAAAGCAAAGTGCATTTGATTCATCTGTAAGAGTCCCCATGGTCTTAACAGTTCTTACATAGTCCCAATGTCAAAACTTCAAAGTCTCTCCTATGAATCAAGGGATTGTATTAATGGCTAACATTTATAATTCAAAGTAGAAACTATATTCTTCCAATAAACAATGGCACAAAGCAAATATTCCTGTTCCAAAATATCAAGAGAGGATCAGACCAAAGCAAAACCAAAACCCAACAGTACAGACATCAAACCATACAGCTTGATACCTGGCACTTCAGGATTCTGATGGTATTATCTGTATTCCCACAGGCTTCAGTATTCCCACACTGCTCTATCTGAAGCCCTAAAAGCATGTGCCCTCTGTTTTGAGCAAATTCTGCATTGCCTACTGCTTTCCTTAATGAATGTCCCAGATTTCTGGCATCTCCAGAATCCCAAAGTCTATATTACAACTTAAGCTTCGCCTTCACAACTTCATGTTAGAGCTTGTCAAGGCCTCCTAGCAGAGAATTTGACCACACATTACTAGAACTCAGTGACTTTCTTGAGCCTTGGTACAAACCTCCATGACCCTTTAAATTTTGAATTTTGTATGCCGACAAAAGTCTGTGGACTATGTTGTTAGGTATGACACATTTGCTCTTGGGAAAACGCAACACAAACTCATCTACTCACCCTCAAAATGAAACACACAACAGACCTAAATAACTACCAATGTCCAATTTAGTGAACCAATGAGTTTTTTACTGAGGTTACTAACAGGGGTAACAGTGAGAGGTTAGTTCCTCAAAAGAAGCTGCATTCTCCAAACCCTGGAACTTCTCACAGCTAACAGGCAGCCCAGTAGTCTAAATAGTCTCTTTTCTGCAGCTTTATGATCAGCATCTCCTCCCTCAGCAGAAGTTGTTTACTTCTTTTCATATTGCAGGAGAGGGAGTGCTCAAGAGTCTCCTAAGTTTCTCTTCTCCTGAACACTTCACCATTTCTTTATCTCTCAAGGCTCATCACCCACCCATCAAGGAAATACTCAGTTTGGGGGAGACATTTCAATTCAGAGGAAAATGCTATACAACAGTTTCTAGACCACCTTGCCAGCCAGAGAAGTGGTCTGACCCCCTTCGGCCATGGCTGTAGTGTATACCTTGTATATGGCTGTCGTGGCCTCTGTACAGGTACCCATAAGAGGTCATTTTCCCATGCACTTGTTTTCTAACAGGGAACCTTTTCACAGGCATTCTCAGTTCTAGAATTCTCCTTTCAAATGAATTTGTATTTTCAGAAGGTAGAGACTGTGAGATCTCTGTTCTTGCCCTCGGGGCACTTTTCCTATTATTCTAGTGCAGTGGGTGAAGTTTCTCTTTAATGGTACTAATCTCTTAAACAGTTATAGCTGCCTTTAGAGCATTTGCCTTGTCTGCAACTTTAACAGTATTCATGCTCCTTTCCATACCAAATTACACAGCAACTACTCACTTACTGCAGATTTAAGAACAGCAAGCTATAGCCAGGCCATATCTCAGATGTTACACTATCTTGAAATTTCCTAGTTCACCACCTTGATTTCAGTTTCACTCATGTTTTCAGGATACTAGTAGAAAAAAAAATTGTCAGAATGTAGCATAATAGACTCTATCCCTGTTCTCAAGTGAGTCCTCATTCCCCTCTGAATCCTCAAGAGTATAATCTTTACTGCCTGATTTCCTCTAAGGACTCTGAACTGCCATACTCCCACCAGAATGTCACATTAATATTTGCCTACAGTATCATGGACTTTACTTGTTTATAGCTGTAAACTCTGAAATTTTCCCTACACAACAGTTCCAAAGGCATACAAACTCAATGGTCAAATAGTCACAGGAATGGCCCCACTTCCAGTACTACTTTTATGGATTAGTTACTTTTTTTCACTGCTTTTACATAATAATTGAAAAAATAATTTTTTTTAAAAAATGGAAGGGTTAATTTTGGCTCACAGTTTGAATGGCTGATGTGGTGGTTTGAAAGAAAATATCCTCCAAAGGGAGTGGCACTATTAGGAGGTGTGGCTTTGTTGGAGTAGGCCTTGTTGGAGGAAGTGTGTCACCGTGGGGGCTGGCTTTGTGGTCACATATATGCTAAAACCACATCCAGTGTCTCCTACCACTTCGTGTTGCCTGCAAGTCAATTTGTGGGACCCCCAGCCACTTCACCAGCACCATGTCAGCCTGCACACCGCCATGTCAGACCATGATGATAATAGACTAAACCTCTGAAAATGTAAGCCACATCAATTAAATGTTTTTCCTTTATAAAAGGTCAAGGTTTTTCTTCACAGCAATAGAAACCCTACCTAAGACAGCAGGAAAGAAATTCTAGTAAGGATGGTGGTAGCTGTGCTTGTCTGAGTATGAGGTACCTCATCACCTTGCACAGACAGTCATGAAAGAGAGAGGTGATGGTGCTAGTATTCTGAAGGCTTTCTTCTCTTTTATTTAATCAGTAGTCAAAAGTCCACAGGATGGTGCTGACCATTCTGAGAGAAGACCTTCCCTTATTAGTAAAATCTCTCTGGAAATGTCCTCACAGATGTACATACAGGTGTGCATATTAGAGACTCTACATCTATCCAAGTTGATAATAAAAACTAGCCATAATAGGGACCAAGTGTTCAAGTATGTGACAATTTCAAATGAGACAGAATCATTATTGCTTTCCTCACAATGAACATGTCCATCTTAAAAATGAAAAATGCATTCAGTTGAATTTCAAAAGTCATTTCAGTCTTGCCAGTCTTAACACTGTTCTAAAGTCCACAGTCTCTTCTAAGAGTCAGGGCAAATTCTTAACTCGGAGCCCTCATAAGATTGATTATAGTAGGCAATATACTTCTAATATGCAACAACATGGAGTGAACATTCCCTTTCCAATGGAAAGAGTAGGAGGAAATTTAAAAAAAAAAAAAAAAAAAAAAAAAAAACCAGGGCAAAGTAAGACGGCAACCGCTTAGGACAAACACTGATCTCTGTTGTTTCATATCTGCCCTTCCTGGTATGTGCTGGCTTCATCTGATCTCCAACTCCAGTGAAAGCAGGAAGCCCAGCTCCTCCAGCCATGTCAATGGACATTGTCTTGCAATGGTGCCACTCAGTGTTTATATCTTCCCTGAGCAGATGACCAAAGTTCCTTGAATTTCCAAAATCCTTGGTTCTCCATTTCATCTCAGATGTCACTTTTACAATTTTGTACACAGTCTTCCCAAAGGGTCCTTGCAGAAAATCCCACTTGACATTAGCCTTTATGGGGCTCTCTCTCTTATTCCACATCCCAGTAAAACCAGCACCATGTGAGCAAAGCAAATTCTGTTTCTAGCTCAAAACTTAGCAAAACTCCCTTGGACCATGTCTGTATGGACCTATGAGTGCCTGTGTGGCTAAAGCTGGGTGGTCATTTCCCTAGCCAGTCACCTTCCAGAATGGTTCTCTATCCCTCCCTTTTTGATGGCACTCTCTTTTTAAAGGAACCATTTTCAAATGTCTGTATTTAGAAACCTTAGGGCCTTCACTGGGAGGGGTCGCCCCTCAAAAGCATCTTTTTTATTTTCTGAGTGTTAAGTGCTCAGTCTCTTTAGGTGACAATCTCCTTAACAATTACTGCTGCTTTGTCAGTCGCTGTTGAGTCTGCAAACTTAATGACCTAATGCCCTTTCTCTCAATAAGTCATATAACCCACATAGCTGCACACTTTGTTTCTTGCCCCCTCGCATTGTAAGTATAACTAAACATAGTGAGCAATGATGATTCCATGACCTAAAAGGAACGCTGTCTTGAAATTTCCTCCACTGAGTTAAAAAGTCAATTACCTCTAGATATATTCTCACTCAGCTTAGATTCACCACAGCAACAACCTCACTATAATTACCGATATCCTGTATTAGTGACTTTTCTCATCAAGATGACCAAATATCTCACAGAAATAACTCAATGTAGAAGGTTTATTTGGGTTTGTAGTTTGAGATGGTACCCATCATAACATGGAGGGTGTGGTGGAGAGGCTCCATCGATGGTTACAAAAGTCTGGGGCAGAGGATGTGGACCAGTAGGGCATCTGGGAAAGATCAAAATCAGGTCAGAAGCTAGATTAAAACTTAAGCCTTCTGATCCCTACTTTAGAGCTTTTTGGTGACATCATCAAGTGAATTTTTCCTGAGGTTTTACCCTGTCAGTTTAAATTTCCTTTTATTTGCACTGTCTAACTTACGTATAAAGATAGAGGAAACCTGGGAGTCAGTCATTTAAGATGTCCCTACAGAGCAAATGTTTTCAACTTTGTTTTAAAAGCTTGCCTTGTTTGTGCTGGTCTATAATCACAGCTACTTGGAACCCAGGAGAGGAAGTAAATTGGGAAATTTAGGGAAAACTATTAGAAAAAAAAACCACAATCTTAAAGGGAAAAGGGATTGTAATTTAATGAGAGGGCACTCATCCAGACCATATGAAATCCTAGTCAATACATAGTAACATACACACACACACACACACACACACACACACACACACACACACACACACGACAGAGACAGAGGGAGGGAGGGAGAAAGAGAGAAGCAAAATTATACACTATCGAGAAAGGAAAAAGAAATTTGAGGGAGTCTGATAAAATCAACAAGCAGGTAGGGAATAAAGAGATGTCAAATCTACCACTGAGAAGCAAGTCATTAACCATGAATTACAAGAATCCATAGTAAAGGTTGACAACTCATGAGAGACAATGAAAGGCCCTGGAAGATAAGAAAATAATGTAAGTGGGAGATGATTTATTAGCTCTATTGCCTCAGGTTAATACAGTGTAATGAATTATTTCAGTCATTCTTGTTTCCAAGGAAACTGCAGTGAACTCCTCTGTGGTTACATATGTTGAAATCACATATACTATTTCATACATGATGTGAGCACACTGTTATCATTCTACCTTGCATCAACCTTCTGATTTCTCATATGGTATATGTGTTAATAACACTTTTGTTGTGAATTTAATATAGTGACTAACTTTGGTCTTTTCTTGAATATTCATATATTCTAAAGTAGATTATCCAAGTTCATTTTTTTAATCATTTGGTCAGGTTAATATTTTTGTTTTACCTTTGTTCTTCTCAAATTAGCAAAATACGTCATTAATAATAAAATATATACTTTTAAATCAGGAGTTATCTGTTCATGTCAGTTTTATGATTTTTTTCTTATATATCACTTAACTGGGAATATAAAAATATTCATGTATTTATGTACACATGAGGCCAAGTAAAGTCTGAAACCTTCTGGACTGAATCACACAAAAGCAAAACCATTTCTTCTTCATATTTTCTCCAAATGCATACAAAACTTTATGGAAAAAGTATCTAATATTTAAGTTTGAGACTAGCTGATTTTTTTTTAAACCTGCCATTCACCATGTGCAGTATTTCATGAGGTGTTTGAAAGTATCTAATGCCTTGGGCAGACACGACTACATAAATAGAAAAACATACTATTGAAAAAGAATTCACCACTAAACTGAATGGCATGGAGTGGAGGAGGGAACATCCCTGAGTGAGCTGAGGATGATAATGAGGACACCGGACTACTCAGTGTGATTCATGGGCATTCTATAAACCTGGCAGAGACGGATAGTTATCAGTCAGAATATAAAACTGCATGCCTTCGCAACTGGAAAAGGGAGTCATTCTCAAGGGTCTAAGTCCTGAGAGAACTTGAGATTGTTGGAGAAAAATAAGTCCTTTAAAATGAAAGACAGTGTGCTCATGTACTTTGAGACGGCACACAGACAGGCCTCGGGAACTTCCCCAAACTGCTCGTAAGTACACTGATGCAAACATGTGTGACCATCAGAGTTGATATTGATGTAGAATGACTCATACAGAAAAGATCAGCAGAAACTCAACTATTCAACAACCAAAAGGGCTCCTGGGGTTGGGGATTTAGCTCACTGGTAGAGTGCTTGGCCTAGCAAGCACAAAGCCCTGGGTTCGGTCCTCAGCTCGGGAAAACAAAAAACAAAAAACAAAAAAGAAAAAAAAAATACAAGAATGGACCAATCTCAGATTCTATCAAGGATTTTCCCAATTACTGAGGAAGTAGCAGTGGGAGATGTTTTCAGGTGTCTGACTTCGTTGATGTTAATGTCCGTATGTCTGTATCTCTAGTTTACTAATGATCTGTCTTAGCTTTAAATAGTTTAAATATCCTCAGTGAAATACTAGTAAATCAAATCCAATAGTACTTATTAACTGAATATAACATCAGTTGACAATTTATAAAAATAATTTTTTTGTGAGCTAGACTTTCATATTTTTTAATTAAAATATAATTACTCACTTTCCCCTTCCATTTCCTATGTCCTCCAGCTCTTCCTATGCCCCTGCCTCAAATTGTTAATCTCCTTTGTTGTGATTATTATTGTTACATACACACACATATGTGTGTGTATATAGGAATATACGCAGATCCATATATGGATATGAATACACATACACACACACAGATATGGATAGATACATAAATACAACCTGCTTAGTCCATTTTTGTCATTTGTGTCTATGTGGTTTCAAGATGTCCTCTCTGTATGGGATAACCATACAGGGGCCCATGCCTGAGAGAGACTAATTCTCCCTGTCTCAGCAGTCATTAGGATATGGGTGATGTCCTGGGAGATTTTCTCCTTCCTTGCTAACATCTCTGTCATGAGTCACTTGTCATCATGGTGGACATCTGTGTTGTTAACACCCTTCCCTGCAGGCTGATGCCTCCAGAATGATTTTATCACATGAGACTGCATTCTAGTCCAAATTCTGCCTTATATTAACATTGTAATTGTGACGGAAGTGATTTTTTAAGCCTTAGGCTGCTTTATTTGTAAAGTAGAATATTAAGGATATTATCATTATAAGTTTGTGTGAGTGGTTTTGTAAAGTCTCTGTAAATTTTGTTTTAATAACTGTAGAAACAATATTTGAATTATTTAACTTTCAGAAAAATGCTGGCATGAAGATAAAGTTAATATTTAGTATTGAAAACAAACAAAAAACAAGGCAAAAAAGTGATTAGATACTGTAAACAAGTAGGATTTTTTTAATGTACGTAAGTCTGGTTCAGCACCTGAAAATGAATTAATAAAAATATTACCTCTACCTAAATACACTAAAAATTAAAGATCACAAGTTTAAATTAATAAATAAATTGGCAAATATGTATTTTAGCAAAGAGTTATATTTGAGTGCACAAAGTAGAATTTTTTGTGTGTATGCACATATGTATGTATGTGTTTATGTATGTATGTGTGTGTTCACTAGTGTATAAAGTGGTATGCATGTATGTAAACATGCTTATGTATACCAGAGGTATGTATTGGGTGTCTTGTTCTCTCAATCCTCACCTTACTTTTTGAAACAGTCTGTCACTAAACCTGATGTTCACCAATTTGGCTAGATCAGCTAGTCAGCAAGCCTGAGAGATCCTCAACCTCCCCAGTTCTGACTTATAGGCATATACCACTCTTCCTGGCTTTACAGTGAGTGCTGAGGATATGGAAAGCTTATGTGGCATGCACTTTGCCAAATGAGCCGACTTCCTAGGTGTGAATATTCTGACCGGCCCCTTGGAATCCCGCCCCTTGGCGCTGCCCTGCATCCTGGTATAAAAGCCTCATTTTAAGGAAAAAGCCCCTCCCTTCGTCTCTCTCTCTTCCACTTTCTTCCTCTGCTTTTCCTCTCTACTCTTCTCTTCCTCTCTTTCCTTTCTGTATTTCTATAGCTTTATCTTTATATTACAATAAACTATGTTATAATAAACTCGTTCCCGCCGAGATAGCACCTGGGTTGTGAATGAATGTCGGCAGCCCGCACTCCGCCACTGCATCTGCCCAGTATGTCAGTATGTTTCCCTGCATGCGCAGGATACCCTGACCAGCCAGGGTCCCCCACATGCATATATCATAACATTAGGTACAAAGTGGCACCCCCAAATAACAGTCCTGGTGACACTGGCCAGGCCAAAGGAAGGATTGTCATCAGGAAAACAAACCAAAGGCAGGGTTCTGTTTATCAGAAAAGCAGTTCTCATGAAGTGATTTCTATTTACCAGGAGCCTCCCTTAATCTGGCCCCAAGGTCAACTTTCTCAGGCAAGGGCATCGAGTTCCTGGTCAGTCCCAGAGCCCATATCAGCTTGAAGGCTCATCTGTTGACTCACAAAATTTGCTTACATTTCCTCCAATTGCTTTTCTGTCTGTGCCCAAGAGATAGCCTTGACAGTTTAATTCCCAATAAAGCTTGCTTTCTACCCATGGGGAGGTCTAATTGGGTGGTTTCACTGAGCCCTAGCTTACATTTGCTGCCCAAACACCTGGAGCTTGGCCATGATCTTCCACAGCAATATGATTTTAAATATACTGCTTCCAGCAAGTGGAATCACCTTCCTGTGTGGTGACTGTGCTCTTGAAATTATCAATCTCTTGTCCTTAGCTAACTCTAATAGGAGGCACAATAGGATACATACTGCAAATGTCCAGTTTTCACTGAGGGTTTTTTTTTAATGATCACAATAGTTGGAAATAAATTATAAATTTAAATAATAAACCAAAAATATTTTAAAATCTTATAGCTTAAAGAAAGATCATTTAGGGTTATGTGTACCAGTATACAATGATAAGCAAAATTTATAATTTTTAATTGTAATGGTCAGCTAAAATGACAACTTGCAAAATATTATATATAATATAATTCAACTTATATAACCTTTGGCAAAAGAATATGGTATACTTACCATATATATTTATTATGAATATTGAAAATACATAATAAATTAAGAATGGCTGTATCTGAGAAGTAGAATTATGAATCAGGTATCACATACATAACTGATTTTAATTTTTTAAAGATTTTACTTATTCTTATTTTATGTGTTTGAGTGTTTGATTTGAACATATTCATGTATATCACATGTGTGCCTGGTACCTGAAGACACTGTAATTGGAATTAAAAACTCTTGTGAGCCACCACATGGTTGCTAGGCACAAAACCTGGTCTTCTGCAAGAGCAGCAAGTGTTCTTCACAAATGAGCCCACTCTTTAATGACCCTTGTAATTTTTTTATAATGACAGGTCATTAATTTAATAAGAAAGTAATAAGGATAAGTTTGCAAAATCACTGTTTCATCAAGATACATAGAAGCAGTAATGTTGAAGGTAAACTCAATTCCTTTTAAATTAAATGATGAAAGGGGCTACAGTCTCCTTTTTGGCAAAGCCATGGAGACAGAACATAGAGGTGTTGGTGACAAGCCTAGTGAGAGGCCCATAAATGTCACCTGAGGAAACCTCAGAATAGCTTATATTCTTTCAGCTGAGATGGAGGAGATTGGTGGGAAGCTTATATTGTCTTTGAATTCTTGAACGGCTGTTTTATTGAAAGGACATTAAATGCATCCTGTTGGATTTTACTAACGTTGGTGAAGGAAGCTCAAATAGAGACTTGAGTTTGCTATAAAGGGAGATATTTTCCCCATGACCATAACTTAAAAGATAGCAAGAACTGGTCATGTGGTTTCCTCATTTTCATAATCCCTGAAGTTCCCTGCATACAACCTGAGAAAATTCGTGGCAGTGAAAGTATGTGGCAACTCACAATCTGGTTGGGAGAGAGGATTAAATACCCTCTAGGCTCTTTTCCAGCCCTGAGGTTATAATATTATGAGATCAGAAGTTTCCAAGAGAGCTTTAAACTTATTATGACATGGAAGGCATTTCTATAAAAAGTGATTCGTTTTATTAAATTTGGTTCATATTACACAGCAAAATGCAAAATGGAAAGGAAGTCTGGAGACAGAGTTCTGTTCCAAGCTTTCCAATAAATTCATTCATTCATAAATTCAGAATTTATTGAGTGTCTCCTATGTGTCAGTAACTTATACTTAAAAAGTAAAGAGAAAAGCCAGCGTCTGTGTAGTCTCTGGTCAATAAGATGAGGAAAAGGCTTAGGAAGAATATTAGAATGCAAAGTGAGAACCAGCAGAGATGTACATTCGTCACAATGACTTCACACAGATTGTGGAGGCTCTTGCCAAGGATTTCGAAGAAATGCATGGGAGCACTAATCAGAGGCATGCAATTATGTGGAATTTCCTACAGATTTAAGGAATTGTAAACAGATTAATATTATTGGGGCTTAGAGTCCAAGTAGATGGAGATTAGACTAAAAATATCAAAGTAAGATTAATAATGATCTTGAACACAGTTCCCAAAAGTTTGGGTAATCCCTTAAAGGTAAGTAGAAATTAATAAAAGAAATTTAATTCAAGTTGTAATGCAGTTGGCACTCTACAGCTGTAGCTTTGACCAACCATGGTTGAAAACCTGTGGGAAGCTGGACAGACATTTCTTTTTTTCTTGTCATTATTTCCTGATAACATTGTATTGAATAGTACAGTATTGTAAGCAATATAAGGGGAATAGGCATGGGCTACAAACAAACAGTACATTGTATATGCCAGCTTTAAGTATCCCTAGATTGTGTTTGCTGTGAGGTTCTGGAGCTAATCTCTGAATATTGAGAACCAACTATAGCCAATTTCTCATTCAGAAACCATTACCTGTCAGAGATGATGGACCATCACCTGAAGGGATGATGAAAATTTAAATAAGAAAAGACAGTCAGTTAAAAGAATTAACTGGTTTTTCAAGGAGTGGCTAAGGGAATTAGAGAAAATGATGAAGAAAGGTGGGCCAGCAAGAATATAGAGTCAGATGGGTGTAGGGTTGTGTGAAGAAACTGATATGACCACCTGGGACTGTAAGGTATCTAGTTTTCAGAAGTGGTTAGATTACCCAACATGAAGAAGGCAAAAGAAAAATTCTGAAGAAAAAAAAAGTCTCAATACAGCAATGACATCACACAAAACCTTTTTCTTGTTTGAAGTTCCTGAGAAGACTAAATGCTCCGTAGACTACTCAGGACTCGATAAAAGATCAAAGCTAGAGACTTGCATTTCATGAACCTTACAATGTGAGTCACTGAATTATCTAGGAACATGGATTCTATTTCTGAGGGTTGAGAAGGGGGGATTAGAAGAGGAACAAAGACAGACATGTGCAGACCCTTATCTGCAAGGGAAGCAGCTGAGGAAAAACAAGACTTCATTAGTCAGGGCCCTGACCAACCCTTCCACTGAGAGTACACAACAATGCTAGATAATTCATAAAATTGTTTTTAAACTTATCAGCAAGATAGAAAAGAAGTAGGGGAAAAAATCCATCAGAGAAGACAAAGTAAAAGTGGGAATCCAAACTGTAAACCATAGATTGAAGCTATGTTCACTCAAAGAGAATTTACCTAACTGCGATATGATAGCATTTGTTTTTCCATCTCAAATAATGAAGAAATTATAGATTTGGTAGAAAGAAGCTGATGAATATCCTCAGAAAAGCCTTTATCAAGAGAGCCACAGCATCACACAGCAACCCATGGGAACCTGAAGGGAGAGAAAGCCTTCATTTCTGAAGACCAAAGGTAATAATTTCTAATTCTTTGCCCCTTTGGGTTTCCAGAAGAGGGTAAATTCCATACCATATGATGTGGCCTACATGCCAAGGATTATAAAGGAAGACATAAAATATGAATAAAGTTACAACTCAAAGTTGTTGTGAGATGTTACACTGTGTTGGATAAGGAAGAAAGGTAAGGTTACAGAACGTGTTGCTTAGCAACTCTGTCCAAAAAAGAAGCTGTAAAGAGGTGTGGCATGGCACTCGAGTTATACACATAAAGCTAGAGTGGCAGGTGGGAGGCCTATAACCTAAAATCCCAGGCTTTGTGTATAAAGGAAGAAACATGGGGTGATTTTTGTTGGAAAGTCAAGACAGAGAGGAGGAATGTGGGATTCTGAGCATGGGATTGAGGTCTAGCTGCTTCTGACTATATTTGGGATGTCATAGCATTAGCATGGGTTATGGTGGGGCCTCCAAATTTTGTAATGGGTTGTCAGATGTTAGTCTCTGAATTAGAGGCTGAGATCTAGGGGTACATTGTCCATTGGAGTCCATATAGCAAGGTGAAAAGTCATAGGGCAAAATGAGTCAGTAGGTAGACTAGAGAGAAGCTTCCATATATGAGAATCAAAATGATTATTGGAGGAGTGAGTTTTGAGATGATTTCAAATTTGATTTGTTAAGATGAGGTAGCCGGGGAAATACAAGCATCCATAACAGAACAAGTACCATTAGAAGTAAAATTTCAAGTTTTTCTATTATTGGTTTCTTGGGGAATAGTAAACATTTAAGATAGAATAGAGGAGTCTTGGAGGGCAGCAGCAGAGAGCAATTCTGGTTTTGGATATTTATTATTGTTTCTGCTGTTAATTACCCAACATTCCTAAGGTCTAATATAGATGAGGCTGACCAGGAAGGAAGACTGATTCTTAAGAGGAAATTATTGCCAAAACTACGAAGAAAGAAATTCCTGGATCACAGTAACCTTTTAACTTTTATGATTTGATCTAATATTTTCCCCATCAAAAGAGTTTTATTAGGAAAGTTGTGATATCTCACTGAAGCCAGTGGGTGGGATCAGAAGAGATAGAGCTTTCATTTCTGGAGAACAAAGGTAATTTCTTTTTCTTAGAAGTTTTCAGGGGAGTAGGAAAACTCCATATCATGTGACTTAGCTCACATGCCAGGGCCAACTGAGGAAAACACAAGATAACAGTAAGTTGCAATTGGTTGTCTTGAGTCTGAACATCAGGCTGCCTGGACTTGAAGGTTTAATGCAGAAAGAAGGGTTGCTAAGCCATAGCATCTATTTCTTTTCACATTTCTGAAAAGAGGCAGCAGGTGGATGTGGCTTGATCCTTAGAAGAGAGCTGATGTTGCAGCTACAAAGTCTGTAACCTTACAGTTTTCAAGTCCTATCAAATTATACAGGATAAAAGACAGTACCTAGAGCCACTCCAAATCAGGGATCCTAAATAGGATGAGTTTTCCAAACTATTTCACTCCTGAATAAAGATAGAAAAAATAATGCACACTACCCCCCCCCCAAAAAAAAAAACCAAAGAGGGGGAAAAACAAACAGAGAGAAAGTGTATCATTTTTCAGATTTTGATCCTATGTGTAAAAAATAGAAACTATACTAAACTAAACTAAAACTTTCTTAAAAATTCATAAGCGCAGGCCAGGCCTTCTTCAGAATGTCTAGAAGTCCTAGCAAAGCTCACAGTGAGGATTTAGTTTTAATTAAACCTCACTTAGTTTACCATTGGGGTTGTCTCTGTTTTCCCCAACCATTTCCAGAAGACTGGGGAAAACAGAGACAACCCTACCCAGAGGAAGCAACTCATCCAGGCCTTAAAACAGTCTTTTTGTGAGCTTTAAGAAGTAAAGCTCACCAACAAAAATTATAAAAGCACCAGGAAATGGCCATATACGGGAGAAGCAGGATTGGGGCAGTGACAGACAGATCTGCTAACAGTTATTGTAGTGGAATTGCCAAATGCAGGATGTAAAGTAACTATGATAGCAATGGTTGTTTGTGATCATGACCTGATTTCAACAGTGTGCAGTGTAGAAACACATCAAATGTTTCGTAGTAACCCATTATGAAATACATGACTTTTGTGTTTTTGTGTATCAGCTAAAATTATAAATGTAGAGATAGGAGCAATATCAAATGCTTGTAATTCCAGCACTTAGGACATTAAAGCAGGGGGATTGTTACTGCAAGGCCAGCCTAAACTGCATAATGAGACTATTGTCTCAAATAAAAAATAAACTAAACAGACAACAAGAAGATTTAATATTCTAACACCAGAAATTCCCCAATTGAAAGCCCCAAGCATATCACCCTCCAGTGAAGCTTGTGGTGGATAGTGCTCAGAGGTTTCTACTATTCTCAGCCATTTTCAGGAAAAAAAAAAAAAAAGAGTCCATCTCAGGGAAAAACCTCCAGTCCAAGAGGAGGAGGCAAAAAGAACTACATAGGAGGAAGCACCTTGGGAGATTCAGAAGGAATACAGAAGGGAGAGAAAAAAAATCTTATAAAACAATAATTAGTATCCTTTCACAAACAGGAAACATGGCATGCTATAAAAACACTAGCACAGCACTGTGAAAGGAATATGGGGGGGGAATAAAAGGAAGATCTCAGTGAATAAAAATGTAATAGCAGCAATGAAACTCTTTAGAGAAGTGCTAAAAATGGAGTCAAGGAAGTATATCAAAAGAGTGAGGTGTAAAAGATGTTTGTTTTAAAACTTGAATTGCATGCATTACCTTTAGAACACCCACAGGGTCAAGGGAGAAGAGATATAGTGATATAGCGCAATGATATAAAGGGTGAAGGAGAAATGGAACAGGAAAGATTAAACTGAGGAGCTAGAGAGCAGGACAGAGTAGAAGGGGGAGTATGGGGAAGGATAAGTAACACTAAAGTCTGTTCCAAAAGGTCATATAAAAACCTACTAAAGTAGAAGTTTCCTAAAAGAGTATAGACAGAGTTTAATTGAAGTAACCCTAAACAAGGCATCAATGCCCCCTCGCAGACAAAAGAAAAAATAAAAAGCCCAGTGTCAGAAGGCTTCTTCTTTCAGAATTATCAGCCAGGGAAGTCCCATAGATCCCCAAATATTGCAGCTATTGTCAGTGCTCTTGGTTACCCTCCAACGATTGACAGCAAAGCCTTGTGGCTGAAGACAACACACAATGGAGTCATAGAACACAGAGAAATCAGATGATACCTGGATACTTCATCTCTACTGGCTACTTTTCATAGTACTGGAAGGTGCTATGCACATGTTTGGAGGAGAAAAGTACTGATCAGTCTTGCCTCGTTGGTGAAGTTTAACAATAACTGGACTGGTAAGACAGGCCTATTGGTTCAATAGTGGCATGACTGTTCTAGGACCAACCAGCCACTTTCTGATGGGGGTTTCAGGCCTGCTCCACAAGATTAAACCTATGGATAGAAAGGCCACAGGCTTTAGGGGAGGATCTATTACTATTATTTTGCTAAATGAACACAGTACTAAACTGACTCCTAATACCTTGTTGTTGCGCTCCTAGATTATTGCACCTACAGATGTATTTATGCATTTCTCAATCCTCAGAGAAGCTTTGTTTTTCAGTAGATGCAGTTTTATGTAGATACCCACAACTTGTCAAAGTGCAGTGAATATGAGACTGTGTAATTCTCATCCTTAATAAACAGGACATCTATATCAGAGAACATTATGGAAGAGGGGTCAGAAAGATTGTAAGAGCCAGAGGTGGTAGATGACTATAACAAAATAGTGTTTTGTATACACAATAAGGTAGAGTCAATCAAGACAGATGGAAAACTGAAATAAATTAACTAGAAGACATTTGATTAATTGGAACCTAGCACAGAGTGGTAAGGACAAAGAAAATGTGAAATGAGGTTGTAGAGACCAGAACATGTAGAAAGGCCAACACGTGATTTGCTGTAGTCTCAAAATAAAAAAGAGAGGCACCATCTGAATCATGGCTCCATTTATTCTAGAACTAGTAGAAGAACCCTGGGATGAGCTTTAGAAATCCGACAGCAGCAGGGAGAAAACCCAGAGGTGAGGCTGTTGCAGAATCTAAAGCAAGACATTATCCAGGGTAATGCCGGCATGTGTTCCTCCTGCCAGCATTGGTTAACTAAAATATAGAATCTCATTTGGTAAAACTTTTTAAATAACTGATTGGTTCTTTGCAAAGTTTTCCAACTTAGGTAGGTAGCATGTGCATGTAAAGATGTGCACTGTGTAAACTATGACCATTAGAAAAAAGCCCCTTAATGTTAAACTCACCCAAGTGGTCAGCTGATTCAGTCTGCAGACACTGCTGCATGGTTAATGAGAAAAATGCTTACTATTGAGACAGTCCTCCTTGGCAGTGCTGCCTGAATTGCAGCTGGGTTTTGTGTGCATGATGCCACACTGTGGGTTGAAGGACAGAAAGCATGGGAGAACCAGGCAGTCTATGTTTTCTTTACACAATGAAAAGACAACTGAATTCAACCAACCCATTAAATGGGTTATTTTGGTAGTATGTTTTTTAATTGGGTGTTTAATCTCCCATTTCTTTTCTGTCGCAACCTGGTTTCTGCCTGTTTATTATCCTGGCGTCATTTGGTTTCTACTTGGATGACCAGACATAATTTAGGCAGCATAACTATTATTTTGAAATTGTTAACCCAGCATTATACTGCAATGAAATTCCTTTGCTCTTAAAATTTTATATGGTGTAAGAAGTTAATGAGTGTGATGGTTAGAATTATGTAAAAGGCACAGGCAACAAAGAAACATTTTTTTTTTCTGAAAAAAAGTGACATTAGTTAACTGAAACCCACCATCTGGCAGGTGCCATTTATGAGTAAAGCTCAGCCTTAATGGACAGTAACCTTTCCTGTTTAAACCACAAAGGCATGGGAAAGGCAAAGCACACTGGATCCTGTGCAGAGGAGCTTGTGAATATGGAGACAAGCAAGGAAAGAGGGGCAGGCCCAGGAAGAAAGGTTGCATTTAAACACATGGGTCTGATCCTTGACCATGTGGTGTTTGCAATGAACTGAGTAGAGGATCATTGAATAGCTTCTATACGAGCCTTTACTTTGCAACTTAAAAAAATATTTTTAATTAAAACATAATCACTTTATTTCCCCAATTCCCTTCTATCCCTCCAACCCCTCCCATGTCTTTCTCTTCTTAAATTCATAGCTTGTTATTATTTTATATTGCTGTCACACACACACATACATAGATACTTAAATATAAAAATACATTCTTCTCATTACATTTAGTATTTCATAATTTTTAAATCACCAGACTTCATTCATGAGATAACTTCTTCATTTGCAAGAGGATATTATCATCTACTCTCTCTTGTCAGTGTTTGGGAAGGTGAGTGTGAACTCTCAACTTGACAGAATCTAGCATCACATGTAGATTGATCTCTGGGCAGTCCTGCCATGGCTTATCTTGATAGAGTAAAGAGAATGAAAACATTCAGTTTAATTGTGGGCAGAACTATTCCCTGGACAGCACTTCCTAGCTGTGGATGCAATCAATGTGACCAGATGCTTCAGGCTCCTGCACCGTGACTTGCCCTTAAACTATAAACTAAAACAAACCATTTCTCCCATGAAACGTTTTTTGTCTGAGTATTTTATTCCTCAACAACAGAAACAACAACAGTGAAACTAAGGCAATGTGCCTATGAGTTGATTTGGGATAATGCAAAATTTCCCTATGACACTTTTAGTATAGTATTGTGAACACAGCATTGTGTTGCTGTTTTCCAGATGCTATAAGAACACCTTTTTCTTCTGGTTTCTCTTCATCTGCCAGTCTTCAAATGAACACATTCACTCTGAGTGAAAAAAGAAAACTGTCTTATTGTTTTTTGGTAAGCCAGATTCCTGTGTGATGCAGAAGCATTAGATAAATTACTCAGCATTTAAGAGTAAGGAACACAATGCTGTCTGGGTAAAGCCAGGTTGTGTTCCCTGAGGACAGGGGAATAAGCAGTTGAAGTAAATCGATTGTTAATGAATTTCACTATTTATCTTTGTTTTGTTTTTGCCCAAGTCAATGAAGATAAGAAGTCATGATGATGAGCAGTGGGTCCTGGTGGATGCTATTGCAAATCTAATTAAAGGGTCCTTCTTGCCTTATAGTCTATTGGAATTCTAAAGCCCAAGGATGCTTCCATTAGTTAGGACAACCATAATTCAAAACACTGCTGGGAAAGAAGTGTTGTTTAATTGCTTGTCAATAGGCCATTATTTAATGTTTTTCACCTCAGATCAAACTTGCTCCAAGACCGATGTTTATGCTTTTATTAGCTGTACCCTGTGACAAGGCATTCCAATAAACTACAGAGTAATAAATCAAATTGAAGACATTTGAACCTCAGCATGTTCTTTTCCTGGGTATCCACAATATTCAAATAATTGCTTTTCCTAAATTCCCTTAGTGATTGAAATGGTATTGCTGGAAAGCATGGAAATAGACGATGGGCTATTGCCTCAAACACACCTCATTGCAGGTCTCCTTTTATATGTGGAAATCTAAAACCCACTTTACTCCCATGACTTCTAGCCATTGTGCATTTTCCCCATCTGTATTATGCTCTTGTGTACATCTGTCACACAAACCCTTCCATTTGTGGATTATGTATGGGTTGTCTTGGAATTCTCATTCCAAGCAAGGAAGTTCTTGCCTAGACTTATTCACCTAGTGAATGGGTGGTGTGCGGGTGGACTACACAAGAAGGTTTCGAGATTTGTCCTGCACTGTCCAAGAGTCAGGTTTTAGAGTGCACCATCTGTTTCTGACCTCGGATACAGCCCTCACTGCCTTCCCCTCATTGAGAAGCCACTTTCCTTTTAAATCCTTTAGGTAGGTATCAAATCATGAAGAGCTGTTTCTTCATGTCTTAGGTACTTAATAATTCTGTGCATGGCTTCTTCACTCATATGCTTCCTCTCTAGTAGAAGTGATACGACAACACAGGAATAGTTTATATTCAAACACTCTGTCCTGGGAGTGCTGTCAGTGCAGTGACGTAGCTTCTGCTCACTCAGTGACATAGTTAAGTGGCTATTTCTCTTTCATCCTAAAACAGTATTTTGAGGAAAGATGTGATATTAAATCCAGAATCTTTAAGCCTATTCCCCAATATTAACCATTTACTCATAAAACTCCATGTTAAATTATTTATTAGTATTAACACCTGCATTTTTAATTTTCTACTGCTGTGATAATAACTTAAAGGAGGATGGGTTTATTTTGGCTCCTGGTTTCAGAGGTTTAAATCCATACTCATTGGCTCCATTGCTTCTGAGCCAATGCATGGTGAGGCAGGGAGTCTTCTTTAATTACTTTCCATTATATTTATTGACACAGGGTCTCTGGTGTGGAATAATCTTTTGCACACTGTGAAGTTGTATTCTTGCCAGGGTGCCTTCTGATTGGTTTAATAAAGAGCTCAATGGCCAATAGCTTGGCAGGAAGAGGTTAGGTGGGACTTCTGGGAGAGAGAGGATGAATCTAGGCTCACAAGAGATGCCATTGAGACATGAAGGAAGTAGGATGTTCAGAATGAAAGAGAGGTAAAAAGCCACATTATAGAATGCAGATTAATAAAAGCAGGTTAATTTAAGTTATAAGCATTAGTTGAGAACAAGCCTAAGATAAAGACCAAGCTTTAATAATTAATGATAAGTGTCTCTGTCATCATTGGGAGGCTAGTGGTCCCAAAAGAAAGTCTGACAAGAAAAGTCCAACTACAGGTCTCTTAACTGAACTCAGAGCTAACGAATACATCAGGTCTAACTTGTTTATTTGCTCACTCCCAGGATCCCATTGCCACCTTCTCAGCACTGGAATTAGGAGTAACCTGCCATCCCTGCCTGGGTGTTAATTGGATGCTGCTGATCTGAACACCAATCTTCATGCTTGCACAGGAAGTATATCTGTTGAAGCATCTCCCAGCCACGCTTTTGTCTTCTTGCTTTTATTACTTAAATGAGACAAATGTTGGCACCAGGAACCTCAGATAATTTTAAAAGTCAGTGGTCAAGTCCCAGAGGGTTGACCATCATACTGCATTTGATTATACTGATCAGCAACAGATAGAATCAGATCAGGAACTTTTAGTTCCCACACTCCCTAAGAATACCATCTTCCTTGAAGATAATGTGACAAGATCCAAATTAAAATTCAACCATCACTGCAGTCCTCAGGCAAAGGACAATTCTGAAGTGGCAGTATGATGAAGCATCAGGCAGATGAACAGACACCTTTAGTTAGTTCTAGGTTGTGCTACAAGCTCGTACATGACAAAAACATTATAATTGACTTCACTGTCCACTGTGCTGTAAACTTCATTTGTCATTAGTTGCAAGACATACAAGTCCCCACACCTTCAGTAATTTAATGAGGCTACTTTCCCCCTTTCATACCTTCCTAAAGTGCTACCCATACTCTAAGGTTTAAAATACATACAGGTGTTTGCTACATTGTAGCCAGAGGTATCAAGCTTCTAAGTTTTCCCTCTTTGTACCTGTAAAGACCTTCTGTAGATGTAACTGTCTTGTCAAATAAGAAACACAGAGCCAATGCAGAGATGAAAGCCCAAGAGGTCAGAGCAATAGCTAAGAGCTAAAAAACCTTACCCTTCACTGCCGCTGCTGTCCTCAGAAAGTGCGCTACTTCCTATGTGTCTGTCTTTATATAGAATTTCTGTTCTGCCTTCTCATTGGTTGTAAACCCAACCACATGACCTCCTCGTCATTGCCCATCTATACAGACCTCCAGGTCTTCTATGATTGGTATTGAGATTAAAGGCGTATGTGTCCATGCTGGCTGTATCCTTGAACACACAGAGATCTGCCTAGCTCTGCCTCTCAAGTGACGGGATTAAAGGCGTGCACCACCATCACCCAGCTTCTTCTATGGCTTGCTATTGGTTCTGACCCCCAGGCAACTTTATTTATTAACATACAAATAAAATCACATTTCAGTACAAATAAAATATCACCATAGACCTTCTACATAAAGCTACTGGGATTCAACATGGAAGATCTCCTAGGGCAATGAAGGATGCTTAATTTGAGTCTTTTCTTGCTCATTTACACACTGTCCATAAATCAGAAAGATCAAGAAATAAACAGAACTTGTAAAGTGCTCAATCTTGTAACATTCTCTACGTTACACTAACATTTTAATTTACCTCAAGGTCTAAGTATGAAAGAAAAGGAAAAAAATAAAAGAGAATGCAAACATTTTGGGAAGAAAAACAGAGACCCTGGGGACAACACTCACAAAGAAATTATTACAAAGGATGTTCAGTCCCAGGGGAAGATGGCAGATCCAAAGCTCTATTTATCATTTTAAGGTGATAAAATAATGCTCAAGGGAACTTTCTTAAAATATAATAGGTTCCTGTGATTAAAATAGTGGATTTCTGATAAGGATTTGTAATAGAATAGAGGCAGTAACTAAATCATGATTAACTGCTACTGAAAATAGTTATAAAAAAATAGACTTTGTCACTTAACCAATTTTTAAAATTCACCTATTAATTTCTTTAGTAAATATATGTTGCTAGCATGTGCTTATTATGACAGGACCCTGCCAGCTATCATATGGACAGCTTAGAGCACACACAACAGGACTCCCTACTGGGCTTTTATCTGCACAGTGAGGATCAACCCATATTAAGTCTGACATTGAATAAGTCATTTTCATGGAATGTTTCCTCACACTTCTATGTGTGACTCAATTGTCACTTTTGCAGCTGTACATTCTTCAGCAGCTGTGATAAAGGCCTACACATCAGGAGCAATTCTGAGAATCTTATCTCATTCCAGTCCTCCTTGGGTATCATCCTCTTCCATGTTTGAATCCATCCTTCCAGTAGGACCCACATGTTAATGTGAGATGAGCATTTTCTGTGAAAGACAGAAAAGGACTGACTGAAAGCAGTTCTGGCTGGGGTGTACAATCAGAAGTGGAGCCTCACAGAAGAAGAAATGCTACTGGGGGCTGCCCTTGAATGGGACATTGAGAGCTCAGTTCTCTCTTTACTGTTTATGAGCCTTTACAGGCAAGGTGAAAAGCTAGCTTTGGTCATGGGATTCTACCAGGATGTTCTGCCTCACCATAGATCTAAAAGCAACCAGGACAAATGACCCTGGGCTCAAAGTCAAAATTAACCTCTCCTCCTGATAAATTGATAATCTCAAGTATTTTGATAAAGTGACGGGAAGCTGACTAGCACGAAATCTAAATTAAAATGTAATTGGTTTAGGGTAAAAATAAGCTATCCTTGGCATTTCACGCATTTTGGAGTCTGTCTTATACAATGGTTAATTTTCCAAAATTTTAGGGAATAAAAGATGTCAGACCTTAGATAAGTTTGCTAGTGCACACTGCAGACTCACACTGGATGAGAAGGCAGGAAGACCTGCAGAACCAACTGCTTGCACATGAAGGCAGGAAGATCACATCCTTAAGGCAAGCTTGTGCTGCAAGTAAGTCCTGTCCCAAACAACACAAAAGAACATATGAAAAGGGTGAAAGGAGAAATGGGGGGGGGGGTAAAGGGAGGGAGGAAGAGAGGGAGGGAGGGAAGGAGAAGAGGGGAGAGGATAAATCAGAACCATAGAAAATCAATTCCAGTAACTAACAGAGCCTGGGCCTGGTGCCTCATGCCCATAATCTCAGCACTTAGGAAACTGCAGCAGGAAAATCATATCAAAATAAAGAACACAGAAAGCTTCCTATTAAACTCAGGGTCAGTGTAAGCAAGAGTGAGCTACAATCTCAGAATCAAAATAAAGTGCAATAAATAAACCTAGAACAACAAACTAGTAGGAATATTGTCTTCTTCCATCATGAAAGTCTTCTTCCATCATGAAAAAGGTACATGAATTTTAAACTATAATCATATATAAAATGTATTGAAAGCAAAATTTACATTCATTAAAATTATTAAAGTGTGTACATATATATGATTATTTATATATATAAATATATACAAATTAGGAAAATAAATTATCATAACATTCAGAAAAAGTATATCTTTAAGAAACTAATCTCATGTTTATGTAATATTTTAACTACCTGCATTCTAAATTATAGGACAAAAACAAGGTTCTGTTTCCATCACAATTTTTAGTTTGAAGTCTACAGCAAAAATAATGCCCAGCCCCAACAAGTTACAAGCAATACACTGAATTTTGGTTTCCCAAGTTGAAAACAGCAAAATAAATCTTGATCAAAAAAGAAATGCTCCTCAGTTTTCAAACCCTATTATCACAAAGAAATAGGTCAAAAGAGAGGTAAAATTTCAGCAGGCCAAGAAAAATGAGAGCACATGACTTTTAGAGGGACAGGGACAGGGAGGCTTGTGTTTGGGAAATGACCGTCCATGTGAATGGATGAGTACATGTGAAAGGATGAGTCCATGTGAAAGGATGAGTCCATGTGAATGGATGAGTCCATGTGAATGGATGCGTTGGTTTTTTGTTTGTTTGTTTGTTTTGTTTTTTGTTTTAAATATGAATTGATGAGAATGTGGCTAAATACCAAAGAGAAAGTCTGGCTATAGGCCAGCATCTGATGATAGGCTCTTGAGATTAGGAAGAAGTATCTTGCACAGTGGACAAATGGTGCTGAGAGAGCGGAGTGAGCCATGCCCCCTCAGGGAGCAGTGACCTGAGCAGAGCTGGCACTCCTGTCCTGACCGGAGCAGCAAGTAGAACTGGAACTCACTTGATGGGCATGAAGTTTGTTGATTCTTGTGTGAGCTTAAGTGCTCTTCAAAAGTTTCCAAAGAATATTTTTGGATATATTACTGAGATAATGCAATTTAATCATTACTGCTATGGTATTGTTTATTTCACAATCAAATGATTTTGTGATGCAATTTTTGAAAATATGGGCTTTGCTAGTAATACTGTTGTTAATGGAAAAGAGATTTAATGTTAAACTCTGTGTGCAATGCAGAAACATGGTTTTTGAACAAGTAAATATATCAGAAACAATGTAGGAAACAGGTAAAAACATTGGGCAGTGGCTTTGCAGTAAGCTAGAGAGAGAAAACAGATTAATAAAGATGAACCAAGATGCTTGCCCATGGAATCCAGCAATAAAATGAATAACCCCAACCATAAAGATGTAAGGACAGATGCCATGAAGCAATATGTCAACTAGCCACTGGAAATACGTATAGTAAAGGCATGTTCCTCCTGTTTTGAAACTAAAATGCCTGAAACAAATTTAAATGTCATGTTCAAATCATTGTTTCCACAATGAATACATGCCTAAGGAGTTGCTTATAAGAAATAATTAAAATAAGCCTCTTAATAATTAAGACTTTTCCACAAATGCCCCCAACACTATGAATAGATGATTATGTGCAATGCCTGTTTTAAAGCATTCCATGCTTGAATAAATGTACTGCTTGCTGTGTTACCATGGAATTTGACTCTTAGTAACGGAGCATAAAGCAACACTACAATTGAGCTTATAGCCCATCTACTTATTCAAAGTCTCTATTTTTTCCACAAATATATTTTAATAATTAAAACTTTGATTTATTTGGAAGTTGGACCTCAGCTCTTAATCTTAAGATGTTTTCTAACTAGCCAGAATTTTTTGAAAATTAAAATTAATTCTCTGGTTGCATCTATAATAAATTAAAGCTGAATTATTTTGTTATCACAAAGGTATTTTTAGTAAGGTCTAATTATTCATACATGTTATAACACAAACATGTCATACCTAGCTATATATAAATAGGATTTTATAGTGATATTTTCTATGATAATTGATAAAGAATGAATGAGATTCTAATTGTCTTTCTCACATTTATGATGTTTAGGACACTTCCAAATGCAACCATTGATCAGAACATATCTGAAATTACCTCATGACAAATTATTTTTCCTCTGAGTATATAACTTCAACTTTTGTCTGTAGCAGACATTTCCTATAAGGAGACAAAAGATCATAGCATTAAGATTGTCTACTTTTTTTATCTCTACATGTTAATGTTTAAACCTTAGCAAAATTATTGTGCTTGTTGAGGTTTATCTCATTATTTACCAAAGTAGTAATAAAGTAGATTACTGTGATTAACCTCAGATAAATTATTTAATGGAACTTTGATAATAATCTAAACAAGTGTGTGCATAGACATGTTTTGTATCAGAGCAAAAAATATTTTGAGCAATACTTCCACACCCAATGATTTCTTTTCATTGCCATGGATCTCTCTACCTTTACTGTGTTCATGTTACTATTTACACTGAGAAAACACATTGCAATGTGTCAGCCTGTTCCTCCCACCTGTGTTCATTCCTTCTGTGAATAGAGTGGCTGTAACAGCAACATTTCCTCCTGCGGTTTCTTATTAGTTATACAAGATCTGTAGGTTTAGAAAGCATCACAAACACAAGGTGAGTGTCTCCAGAGAGGAAAAGGGTGGTGGACAGTTAGGCAGAAGGCGGTGCACTTTTGCATGTCACACCAAAGGATAAGTCAAGGATGAATTTTAGCTAGAAATACGACTCTGCCATAACACAATGGAAATGGACCAGCCCTGGGCATCTATGTGTTATATATAACCAGGTAATCTGATGAGGATCTGCTTGAGTGAATTCACTCCTATGAATTTGCTTCCACGTGACTTGCAGAGTATTTTGGCTATCATTAAGCCTTCCCTTAGAAACAACTGATATGAGTTTGTGGAGCTTGTTATGAATCTGCTCTCAACAAAGCTTTCCCCCATAAGAAAATTTTTTTTCTATCTTGCATAATTATTAAATTCTTGGGGGGAGCTTTGAAAAATATATTGCTATGGGTTTTACCTAATACCAATTCTATCACAATCTCAGGACAAAAGATGGAGCAGAAATTTGTATTTTGTAAACTTCCACAGCTGAGTACAACTGCCCTAAGACAATGCCAGGAGCATCTTCTTCATACCTCCAGAGCTCAGTCCAGCTCTACAGAGCATGACTAACTCAAAACACATAATGCCAGAAGTCCACATCTTATGTTCCACACAACTCATAGCTGCCTTTGAAATACTAAAAAGTTCATGATTGTACATTAATTAAACACATGTCAAAATCAAAAGTGGAGAATCCAGGGGGAATAATTAAAACATAATCACTACATAAAAGTTGAACATATGTAATTTAGAACCAACCCGGGGGTTACTGTGGGTCCCAGCCTGAACCTAGACCTAAGAAGAGATCCCACCCCAATCTCAGCCTGCAGTATACTCTTGTGTATCCTGGACCATCCATGCAGTCACTGAAGATCTGAACCTAGACCTGGAATCAGCAAGAAACCCCATCATCACTTTGTCCACCAACACTATCTGCCACTGCTCTGTTCCCTCAATACTTCCTTGAACAACCCCATCCATGGGATTCAAGACAAATAGACTAAAAACATACCCAAAAACAACCATCTGCAGAACTCTGGATGCCTACATCTCATCACAAACACACAGTATGATGAATCAAGACAAAAATACACTCCATCTGTAAATGAATTTCTAAAATGGTCTTATTAAATAAAAAACATGGAGCCAAATATAGGAGTGAAAGCCTTAGAGATCAGGGAAACAGGGAAAGCCAGCAGCCAACCTTACCTCACCAATTCTGCAGTTTCCAAATGTGAGCTACTTCATCTCTTACCCACATTTTTATTGCCTTGCTGTTCTGCCCTCCCATTGGCTATCTTAGCCCAGCTACCTCACTTCCTTGTCACTGTCTGTCTGTACAGACCTCCAGGTCTCCATGGTTGGTACTGGGAATTAAAGCGTGTGTCACCAAGCTTGGCTCTTTTCCCCAGTATGGCCTTGAACACAAAGAGACCCTGCCTGCTAAGGATTAAGGGCGTGTGCTACCACTGCCTGACTTCTACGTTTACTAAAAATGGCTGGCCTTCCCCCGCCCCATCTCCAGGCAAGCTTTATTTATTAACATACAAATAAAATATCACCACACCCATCACCAATCCCAAAGTAGTAAAACCCATGGAGAACCACTTAGATGAAATTCAAGACACACAATTTTAAAAGAGCCTTTATAAAACCTGTGCATGTGTAGCCACCAAGTTTAAAACATTCAAAGGAAATACAAATAAAGGTATACATGAACTTAAAGAGGTAAGAAATAAATTATTGAAATCCAGGAAATCACAAATATCTGAACAAAATAGCAGAGACATGACAGGATATGAAAAATCAATAAAATAAAAAGACAGAAAAAACAAACTGAAATGAAAAACTCAGTAAATCTAATGAAAACTCAGTGAAAAGCCTCAAGTGGAACCCAAAATGGATCACACAGAAGACAAAATATCAGAATCTGAAAGCAAGATAGAAGAGTTGGATAAATCTGTCAAAGAAAATGATAAATGGGGGGGTGATCTAAAAATAGAATATGAAGGATCTTTGGAACAAAGCAAAAATACAAAATCTATACATTATAAACATAGAAAGAGAATTCCAGACCAAAGACATAGTTAATATTTTCAGTAAAATCAGAGGAAAATGTCCCAGTTCTAGAGAAGAGATTCCTATCCAACATGAAGCATTCAGGATCATGATAAACTGTGTACAAAATGCTAAAAGTAAAGAATAAAGAGAAGATAGTGAAAGCTGCAAGAGAGAAGAGTCAAATCATAAACAAAATCAGATGTGGCAGAATAAAAGCTGATTGTTTTATGAATCTTTTAAGGCCAGAAGGAATTGGAAAGATGTACTCCAAGTCCTAAAGATCAAAACAGTCAACCCAGATTACTCTGTTCAACAAATCTATTAAAGGAGAAATAAAAACTTTCCATGATAAAAACAGATTAATTGAACATATATACACTGAGCTCTATAGACAATACAAGAAAGAATCTTGTACCAAAGAAAAGAATAAACACACAGAAGACAAAGGGAAAAATAAACACCAGGAGTGTTTATTTTTGTTATTCAAAAGGAGTCTAAGAGAACACCACAAAACCAACAAACAACACTTAAAATACATTTTAAAATAATAAGTCTGAATGTTCATGGTTTCACCGCCCTGGTAAAACACAGAGAGATTGGCAGATTGGATTAGTAAACAGAATCTTGCTTTTTGCTGTATCGAAGAAACACACTTCTCCATCAAGAATAGATGCTACCTTAGAAAAACAGGATAGAAAAAGATACTCCAAGCAAGTGGAAATAAGAAACAAGCAGACATAACTATCCTAATATCTGGCAAAGTAGACTTTGAACCAAAACTAGGCAAAGACATAAAGACAGTTGCTTCATACTCACGAAGGAGTAAATTCATCAAAAAGATTTTACTATTCTAAACAAACCTGCACCAAACACAAGTGTGCTCAGTTTCACAAAAAAAAAAAAAAAAAAAAAAAAGAAAAGAAAAAAAAATACTGCTGGTTGTAAAATCACGAATGCAATATAGTAACAGTAAGAGACTCCAGAACCCAACTCGAACCAACAGACAGGTCATATGGAGAAAAAGAAACAAACGCTGAAGTTCCTGAAATTATAAATCAAATGAACTTAACCAACATCATACATTAAGTAATGAATGGGGTCACTGAAGAATTAAGAAGGAAATTCATAAGATCCTGGAATTGAATGAAAATGAAAACATGTGATGCAGTGCTACTATCTGCTGTCTTGTTCCTCAAGAGTCCATAATAACTCACATTTTTGTGGGGCTGGTGGCTTAGGAAGGGATAGGTGGATTATGGCTGAGAGCCTCTATCTCTCTGTTCTTAATTTAAAAAGACCTGAAGGGGTCTTTTCTCTCGTTCTAATATATTCTGGAAAATGCCTGCCACCAATAACATCTTTTCTAGAAATAATCTTGTTTTTCTTTCAAAACACCGCTATTTCTTTTTTTCAATCTCTACTCAGAGTTAAACTGCCATGATGGAAAGCATTGCTACTCTGTTCTGGGTCTGACTGGAAAAAAACAACCTCCATCTCAAGTCTAAGTGACAGCACACTAGAAGCCATGAGTCGAATGCATCATTAGACCTGAAATAAAAAAATCTCAGTTTTGGATACTTCCATACCTGCTTTTATCTAGACCATAAAAAACTCATGTAAACCATGTTGTACATTACCCACCATATTTATTCATGTATTTAATAAGTAATAATTTCACATAACCAAATTTCTTTTTGTATTAGCATATTTCTCAGTCCTACACATAAAATCAATGAGATGGAAAGTCTGATTTAAAATATAACAGAATGACTGAGTTTCAGAAAATGTGTGTAAATTTTAATATAGAACCTAAAAATATAGACCCCTTTCATGTGAAGTAGTATCTAACTATTCTGTACCATATTTCTTCTAGGACTATTTTTGTGTAGTGGTTTTAGACTCATACAAATATCCCATCCAAATAAAAAATTTCAGGTCTTATGTATTATGCATAAAATGTGGAAGATTTTGAATATATTTATGTTATAAAATCTAATCTATCTAGATTAATGAAGATTCTACAATATTGCATATGTATTAACATTCTGGACTAATTTAGAAAATTGACAAAACAATGACAATATTAATCAAATAAAGATAGAATGGGTACAATTAAACAGTGCAATCAATAAAAAAATTTCAAAAATATAAAATGAATAGTTCTTAAAGTCATAAAATAGTAGCCAGAGCAAATTTATGTATATTCTAAATTTGAATTAATTTGGTAATTATAATTATTATATATTTTAAATATGGTAATTATTATAAAAACAGACACAAGAAGAAATAAAATACTTGACTTCACCCAAAGCCATTGATTTTATCAAAAATACATTATTTATGGATTTCTGTTTAACACAAGGAAGTCAAAAGAGTAAAAAAAAGATCACAAAAAATGATAATGAAAAGGCAAGCTGCTAAATTAAACATAGACATAAATAAAGACAAAGAATTCAAAATCAGAATATATATGTCTTGTTTTCTTACTGTGATTACTGAAATGAAAAAGAAAAAATTACCAGTGGAGAAATATACAAAACACTTGGACAAGAAATTTAGAGAAAGTTAAAAATTAAATGGTAATAAATGAGTTACAAATACTTTTAGGTTCACTAGTTATAAGAAAACCACCAGAATAAAATCTTGAAGCAAAGGTGCTTTATTGACTAAGATGACTAAAATTAAAAGTCCCCATGGGACTGGAGCCCTCTGGATACTGAAGATGGTTGTTTGGCTCAAACTGTTTGGGGGGCACCCAGGCAGGGGGATCTGATTGGGATCTGTCCCTGGTGCATGGGCAGGTTTTTGGGAATCCAGTGCCTGTGGTGTGACACCTTGTGCAACCTTGGTGTAGTGGGAAGGGGCTTGGACCTGCCTAGGCTCAGTGTGCCCTGGCTCTGCTGACTCCCCATGGGAGACTTTGATTTGGGGGATGTGGGGATGTGGGGTGGCTTGGGAGGGAGGGCTGGGGGATGGGAGGAGGGAGAAGATGGGATCTGTGGGTGGTATGTAGAGTGAGTAGAAAATTTCTTAATAAAGAAAAATGAAAAAAAAAAAGTCTGTCAATGAAAATCAATAACAAAGATGAAAACAACCAGAACTTACAGACTTCTGGTGGATTCAGGTACCCATGGAGAACCAGCAGCATTCCATATCCAGTTTCTTACATTCAAAATTCTACTCATAGGCATATGACAAAACATGTGTTTGTATACATGTGTGTACTAAAGTACTAAAAGTAAGTCCATAGAGTATTTGTTTAAAAAAAAGCAAATATTGCACTATTCCAAGTAGCCATTAACAATAAAAGAGATAAATAATTTAAAAGTTATTTGCATAAGGGGAATGAGGAATTATTACTCATGCAGTAATATTATCAAAAGTCATAATGTAACATTCTACAAAAGAAGCCACACAAAATTATTTTTATTATGAGTGTATGTTTAGTTTTATATTTCTTTAATTATTTGAGAGATAAAAGGAAAAATAAGTGGTTGAAAATATAAAAAAAAACTGTATAAAAAATTCATAATGTTATGTATTGACATGGTCTGTGCATTCGGGGTATATAAAGTATAGAACTAACCTAAATAGCTTTAAGGACAATTCTGTTCAGTGTTAACCATGCACACACCCAAGTTGTGAACGTGGAACAGCCTATATTTTCTGGAACTCTATGCCAGCTCTTCTGGATTTATTTGAAGCAAATCTTCTAGCTGGCAATAAAGGGAACCCTGACAGTTACTCCCACAAGTGACAGTTCACTTTGGAAACAAACAAGAGACCTAAACTAAGAAGGTTAACTAATCTTGTAAACTAAGGTTCTTCCATACCAGGCGTGCAGAAGAACTCAGTTTCTTTTCAGACTGCCACTTATTGGTTTTCCTCTTACCTATGAAGCATTGGAAGAAATCAGAGCAGGAAGACTCTTTGGAGCACAGAGAATGTGAGCTGTGGAATGCTGGAAATACCGTTTGTGGACTCTGGGGAGTCATCTGTACTAATTCTGGGTAAAATATTGAGAGCTGCCTTTAAGATTTTAATGTGTAATTGACTTTCATAAGGACAAAATGCTGTAGCATATAAAATAGCTAAGAACAAAACAGCAAGCTACAATGGAAGGAACAAAACGTCCTCCCCCTCAAAAGTACATTAGCTGAAGATGATTCTCAGCAAGTTGCAGTAATTCTTAGAGAACAGATAAAAACAACGTTCCTAACCTTGTCCAAGAGAATAGAAATGTGGAGCCGGTGCCTCGACTCATTGTTTTCAGGTTGACATAACCTTGACTACAAAACCAGATTGAAGAAAAAAAAACAATTATAGGCCAATGTTAGAGTGAATGTCTCCTAAATCCTTTCTAAAAATCTAAAGTTGGCACAAGAAGTAACAAACAAGGAAAACAGAGATGTTTAAGAAGCAACTTAGACAGTGCATAAAATTCTCATAGCCCAAATCACACATCCCATAGAAGGGCTCTGTGTCAACTCATAGAATTCAAGTGTTCAGGCTAAACTGGCAGCAAGAGAGAGAAAGAGAAAGAGAGGCAGAGACAGAGAGACAGACAGACAGACAAAGAGACAGGCAGAGAGAGACAGAGAGAGAGACAGATAGATACAGAGAGATTTAAAATACCAGATTAACCTTTCTTCTAAGAATCAACAAAGATGAAGAGCTGGGGGTGGGGGTGGGGTAAGAGTGGGACTTGGACTTGGCTTTAACAAAGTCGGGAATGGCAGGGCTGCAAGGGTCCAGCCTGCCCACAGGGTCATCCCAGGAAGCCTGCTGTGACAATGGCATTCAGAGCATTTATCCTACAGGGCATCAGTGGGACATGAGAACCTACTAGAAAGGACTTTTTTAGGCCCCTTGCCAGACTCACAAAATGGGAGCTCTGCATGGGGTGGGGGGATGCTGTGTTTCATGAAGGCTCCAGACTTCTGACTCTCTTTGATCAGGGAACTCTGCTCTAAGGAAAAGCCCAATCTGAGAAGTGTGTGTCCTTCCGTCTAGTGAGACCTGGGAAACCATACCAAAATGTATCCCTGTGTCAAAGTAAGAAAGCTTTGAAAAAGGCAGATAGAGCTCAACTCCAGGTTTAGTTTAGATCGCTAAACAGCTGTGAGTATTGTGAGACCCAAAAACAACTTGTGAAACTCCACTCTGAGATGCGTGGCTTGGCAGATTTTCAATATTAGCCAACAATGATCACATACAGTAAATACAGGCAAATGAAATAAAACACAGGACAAGAAGGGTTGACTTCATCATATTATCCATAGTAATGTTTTCAAAGGTTCATAAGGTAGTTCAATAATATGTTTTGACAATTGGTAGGTTTGTTTTATGTCACTACTCATTTATTTTACAATTTCCCAACTATAGGTATTACAACCATCCTTGTGTAGCCTTCCAGATTTTAAATTTTAAAAAATACCTAAATCATACATAATTTGTAATCTGTTTTATGCCCCCCAAATTACAATAAAGTTACTTACATGTCTGTCTATCTATCCACACATTTTTTGCACCTTTTGAATATCGCATGCCATTTTAACCACTGAAATGCAATGCAATTATAATCTCTTATTGATAAGCATGCAATATTCCTAATCCTGATGTAAAAAAATTCTAACATGAACATTCTTTTAGCAGCTATATGCTCATATAGTTAAAGTCATATGTCAGTAAAGGTTGCATATCTTACAATGTTATTTCTATCCTTTCTATTTCTAATCTTTTCTGGTGATATAAATTGTATTGATTTTAGAACCCTTCATTCTCTGTTTTTTATTGTTTATATACAAAAAACAAACAAAAAAATCACATGATAGTTTTCTCCCGCAGTGACTTTTCTAAATTCTATACATACATTTTTTATCAATTTTTGATTATACTAGACTTTATAATTTATTTCATCAACAAATAGTCTCATTCGTTTCTTCACTTTCAGCCTTAAAGCTTCTACATTTTTGTTTTGTTTTGGCCCAATTGTCATACCTACAACCTCCATCAACATTTTTAAATAGAAGTGGTGATGGTGACCATCTTGTTTCAGCCTCGCCCAGGTGGACAACTGCCTTCTCAATCTTTGGGGTTGAAGTAGAGGACAAGACAGTGAGAGGAAGGTCCAGCTCAGTTGGAGTCTTTCCCTCTGCTCTGGTTTGCTGTTATCCAAACAGAGCTTTAGTTTGGCATTGGATTTCTCTCATGTTTAGACAGAACAGGTATTCAAGTCAGATTCAGGGCATTTTGGAGACTCCCCATCAATTGAAAATCCTCCTGCTGCCCTTTGAGGCAGACAGTGCCCTTTGCAGCCCACTCCTTGGTTTTCTGATAACTCATACAGATTTATTCTGTTGAGCTGCCATCATCATTAGTCATGCAGGAAGCCCTTGTAATTCCTACCTGTACAAAGCTTCTAGGCTATCTTCCTTCCCATGTCTCCCGCCTCTTCCCAGAGGCTTGCTTCCCAAGAAGCCTTTGTAACCTCAGTTGCCGACTCACTCAATTCTAAAGGACCCATCTTTCCTCACTTTGTCTTCAGTACAAGCAGCAACCTGCCTTTCATTTCTGACTTTTATAGCACTAGCTCTGAAACGGACCCCTAAATCTTATCCAGTCCAGAGGGCACAGGCCAAGAATCATGGATTTCATTTCATGAAATCATTCTCTTTAGACTCAAAAAAAAAAAAAAAAAAAAAAAGAGTCTCTCTGCATGTGCTGACACCCACAACACTAAGGGGACAGTATATATAAATTACACACACACACACACACACACACACACACACACATATATATATCAGCATCCTGGATGCCTTTCATGACATGACCTGTCCACTTTCCGTAAATGTATGTGACATGATTACAGTAAACCACTTTATAGCGCTTCCCTTCAGGAACCTCTCATCTTCCCTTTAAATATGTACAAATTGCTGAGAACTCAGCAGGGGGCAAAAAAGAATGAAGAAATCTTGTTTTTTGTTGAATTTTGGACACACAATTTATTCACATGTATGCCAACAAGTTCTTCTTCTCTCTTTATAAATTCGTAATAAAGAAAATCAAAACATTTGTCTTAATTACCAATTGTATTAGTTAGGGTTTCATTGCTGTGAACAGACAACATGACCATGGCAATCTTTATAAAGAAAACATTTAATTGAGGGAGCTCATTACAGTTGCAGAGGTTCAGTCCATTATCATTATGGTGGGGAGCATGGCAGCATACAGGCTGATGTGGTGCTGGACCTGAGAGTCCTACATCTTTCAGGCAGCAGGAAGTCAGCTAAGACACTGGACAGTATTCTGAGCATAGAAATCATCAGAGCCTGCCACCACACTGACACACTTCCACCAACAAGGCCATACCCTCTCCAACAAAGTCACACCTCCTAATAGTGCCATTCCCTATGAGATTATGGGGGCAAATTACATTTAAACTACCACACCAATATTTTCTCAATTTAAAGTGTCATTCATTTTTTCTCAATTATGAAAAACTCACATGGTAGTTTAGATAATCAGATTCTGTGCAAAATCTTGTATTTGGTACTAATTATTTAAGTTTATGAATAAGTAGATGGCTAGTTCCATACATCGCCTTGACTAAGGTAAATACTATTGCAGCATATTAAACATAGTATCTTGGACTTAATTCTTCATGGTTACTAAAGAGCTGATGTGCATTTCTGAACACTAGGCACTTCCTATCCCTCTATTAGTGCTTGGGGTCATATGTCAGACACAGGCATTTAAGTTAACATAGTGTCAAGCTGCCTTAATCCTCAGTCACTGATTACAATGGACCTTATCTACTCTTACACTGACTGGTTAAGTATTATTTCAAAAGACTATTATAAGGAAGGAGAAATGCATATGGTATATATAAAAAGGGTCTCTGACCTTTAGCTTGTAGTGGTCAGTTCAGAAAGAGCATGGTAGGTATGGACCCAGTATTTCTGGTTCATAATAGGATTATCATTTGAAAAGACAAAGCTGGTTTACACATCTAGATTGCACACAGGCAACTCATTAGCCCTTCTAATGCCACAACCCAAGACAACTTGGCATGATCTTCTGAAGAAAGAACACATATTATTCTTTTAATGAGCCCTTTATCTCCCAGCAGAGGCCGTGTTTGGAATCTCACTGCAAAATCCTTCAGAAGGAGGTGAGGTATTAAATGTTCTGTTTCATGTTTATTAACTTCTAAGATATTCACCAAAAGAACAGAGTGACCTGCTAAATGGTCTTTTTTTATCCATTTGGCTCCCTTACACCCTAATTAGGTCAATCCTCTGATGGTGGAAATCTTAAAAATACTTGCTCACCTTCCTCCATCTACTTCTATTATTTTTAGAAAAGGTCATTTTCTAAATTGCATTAGTGTAAAGATCTGGTGAGATTTCATCCATCTTAGTTCTCAAATTCCTCATTGAGAGCTCTCATGTCTTTATGATTATGAAACAAAAGAAGAAAGGGAGAGTAGCATTTCCTTTATTGAAAATGGACTTTCAAAATTATAAAATAGTACTTCTATCATAAACACTTCTTGTGGGTCAGATTTCTCATTGATACTATAGAATGTGAGACATAAGCAGCTTAATTGGAGGAATGATGTATCTTGCTCACAGTCTCAGCGGATCATTCCATGGTTACTTGGCCCCGTGTACTTGAGCAGAGCATCATGACACTGGGGATGTCTTGGGAAGAAGGCTATTTACGTCACAGTAGAAAGTAACAGAGAAGAATGCAGAAACCAATTACAGCTTTTAAAGGCATGTCCCAGTCACCTGTTTCTCCATCTTTTTCCATCCTCCTAACATTTCTACAACCTTCTAAAACCTCACCACCAGCTGGGGACCAACCATCCAATAGTTGAGCCTGTGGGGACACTTCAGTGTCAAGCTATAACAAGCAAAAAGTTGTCTACCTTTGGTTCAGGACCCTTCTTTCTTGGCAGACCCCCGGTTTACAGTTCTCCCCTATCTCTGAACATCAAAACTTCTGCAACCCTGATCCTCTTCATTCCCTCCCTCCCTAAGGAGACTCATCTGCCCTATAGACCCTGTTCAAGTGTTTTGCCTACATGTGTACTATGCATGTAAAGTACCTTCAGAGGTGCAATGCCTGCAGAGGTCAGAAAAGGATATCAGACACCCAGAAGTGGAGCTACACGTGGTTGTGAATGGCTGTGTGAGTGCTGGGAGCTGAACCTTGATCTATTAAACACTGAGTCATCTCCCCAGTTCCTCGTGAGAATGTTTTGATCACTGTGCTATTCCAGTTCTTTCATACTCGGCACTCTGACTTCACTTTGTGTTATCTTAACCTACACAAAGACTGATACAGTGACCAAGAGATGTCACTCAGATGGTCCCCTCAAGGAAGAAGTTGATGTCCTTGCAGCTTGAAATACTGCTCATAGGCAGTGTAAACTGTATCCCCTTTCTGGAAGTGCCTCAGCTACAGGAGATAAAACTCATCCAAAATCACATCCTTTCTACAGAAGTCAACAACAAATGGCTGATTGAAGTGAAGATTGATGGAATTCATGGGCCTACTAGCTCAGCTGAGTCTGTATTATAGCTTGATTTCTCACTATGGTAAATCCCATTTGTCTTCCATCCTTCCACAGATATGGGTCTTGACGGCTCTCCCTAGTAAACACTCTGCTATTACACTGCCTCAGGGTTTGTTTCCAGTTATTCCTCAAAATGGGGTCTGTTTAAATGTTAACTCCTAGAGGAAGACATAGTCACAGACTTTGGAAGCTGTGACCACAGAAGTATATCACCTTACACTCTTGAATGCTAGGAGTTAGAAATCTCTTAGGAGTCATGAAGCAGACAAGCATAGGGAACATTTTAGTAACTCCATGTGAGATAAAATCAAGCTGGATCGCCAGGGAAACCTTTAGGGAAAATCCCTTAATTAACATATTATACATTTGCATATTTGGGTATACACTTGATTAAAATCAGATGTATTATGGGAAGGGTCATGCCAATCAAAATAGAAAACCATTCAAACTATACCCCTAGTAACCGAACCCCTCCTTCTCTTGAAGCCTATACAAGGGAGGTCCAAACAATAATTGAGGCCCTTAAGTATTTTCACTCTTGGGGCAGCTCACATGTAGTGGATTCTTACTGGCTCTATAGCTTTGCTATGAATAAAGTTTCCTGGCTACTTTGTTGTCTATGGAACTTATAATTCCTTGAACAAGAGGCCAAGAACTTGCAAGTATCCAGCCCAAATTCCAACCCATTATCAGTCAGGCTGGTGCTTAATGTTCTACAAGAGGGAGAACTTTCCTAGCTTCTCATAATTGCTGCTGTCTTTGGTGTTCCTATCTAAAAGATGCTTCAAGCTACCTGTCTCCATATTGGGAAGATCCACATACCTGTCTCTTTGCCCAAACTTTCCTCCCATTATATAGGGACCACTGATCTTGGTTTTAAAGCTCATCTCAACCTAGTAAGAGCTCCCATAATTTAGTTGCAAAGACCTCCATTATTAAAAACTTTACATTTCCAGGCTTCAGTGATCTTTCAAAAGACACACACACACACACACACACACACACACACACACACACACACCACACACACACACACACAGAGAGAGAGAGAGAGAGAGAGAGAGAGAGAGAGAGAGAGAGAGAGAGAGAGAGAGAGGCTTCAGACCATAAGCTGTATTACTGAAGATTCTAGGTAACTTAAACTATAGCTAATATTTGCAAAATTTCGAAGAAATAAATGTTTTTCTGCCATTTAATTTTTCCACTAAAACTCACCAGTAAAATCCAACATTTGTTTTCTTTGCCTCCTTTCCCATTAGGATGACAGCACATAACTTCTGTCATCAGAGGAACTTCTGCCAAGCACTGAATTGGAAATCATTGGTGCAGAAGAAGTACACACTGTGAGGTTGGTATGACAGGGCAAGGTGTATCAGAATTGATGAACTGTCAACTGTGTCTACAGCCCCAGGAATGGCAGCCATTCTGCCTTCAGCTGACCATTCATATGCTGTCATTTGGGATACTGAAGCTGGATATGTAGTTTCTAAGCATGTATCTCTGTCTGTCCAGCATGCAATGTCAGAAAACTGTAACAGCTTTTCTAAACTGCCTTTTATCTTTGACTAGAGAGTTGGTGTATTTTATCTGCAATTGAGTCCCTAACTTTTAAAAAAATCCACCTTAAGTCAGATCAGATGAAACAGGGAAAGTTAGTTATGTACTAAAAGTACTGTTTGAACCTCTGCAAGTTTGCAGAGACAGACCGAGAATGCAGGATTCTGACTCTGCCAGCACATCTTATGGATTCTCCCCCATTTCTTATCTCTGATTTTCTGTGCGTGACAAATTCAATCTTTCAGGATGATTATCTTTCTGGAACTAGCCCAATAGCAGACCTTGGTCTTTGGGGGCCCCAAGGAAAGGGATCCATTCCTTCCCCAGTTCTAATTTTACAAATCCAGGAAAAGTCCTTTGATCAGCTGCCCACTCCATGGATGAATCAGTGAGGTCAGAAGATGACTTATTGTGATTTTGTTATAACTACAGTGGCCAGGAAAGCAGAGCATTCAAATGTTATTGAGAATGCATTCCGGAACAGAGAATGGGAAGGGAGGACACAGGAATGTAGAGGACTAAGGGAAAATACTCAGCATCACCTTGTCCTCTGGAAAATCATTTGAGCCAGCAACTATTTCTTTCTGTATTGACTACAGAAATGTTTTCAGATATCCCATTCAGAAGATTATCTGAGCTTACAAGTATCAATATGTACCTATTTAAAGTTTAATTCTAATCTCAGTATTCCCAAGACTGAATCGGAGGATCCCAGTATTGAGGTACTCTGGCCTACATAATAAGACAATGTCTGAGATTTTAAAAAAAAATGAAACTAAACTAAATAGATCATTTTATACATTAACTAGAATAGAAGCTTTTACTGCCCACAAGTCCTTTTATTACATAATACCCTAGTCTCAGTATCTTCAGGGAACAATTAGTGGGGTGTAGAACGACATTGGCCTTTAGTCTTAAATTACTAAAAAAGTGCCTATGACTAAATGACCAACTTGGAACATGGCATTTGAGTAATGAAGCATTAGCAAATGCTTATGAAAGATATATGTAATTTCACCAAGTCAACTTTCATTATCCTTTTCATATTGAGAAATAATATAAAATCAACAATCTAAAGAAAGCAATTCCGAGTGCTGGGATTAAAGATGTGTGCCACCACCACCCTTTAATCCCAGCACTCAGGAGGCAGAGCCAGGCAGATCTCGGTGAGTTCAAGGCCACCTAGGCTACAGAGTGAGTTCCAGAAAAGGTGCCAAAGCTTCACAGAGAAACCCTGTCTTGGAAAAAAAAAAAAGAAAGAAAGAAAGCAATCCCACTCTAACCTACTTACATGGATTCAAACAGGTTAGTTAACTTCTCCTTGATTGAAGATCTTTGTCTATCCAAAGATGATGGTCTTGGTACTCACACATAGAATCCTGTTGCAGCCAACTCCTGTCACTGTGTTTAACAGGTCTATTTGTAAGCATAACCCAAGTGAGTTTATCTTCAACACTGACATCACTCAGGTGCCTTTGTCTACTTTTACTCTTATTCCCATGCTGTTTTTCAGTGCATCTGTGCTCTCTTGAAAGAAGTGTATATTGCTTCTTCCCTAAAGAAAAAAAAAAGGAAAACTCTGAGAAACAAAGACAATGTAATCAAAGGCAATTTTCCAACTCCTACCAACCTGAGAATTGGATATGAAAGACAACAAAGAATTTCTTTTAAAAAAATCATCATAGTCTCATTTTCTTCCCCATAGCTTTTCTCCACTGATCTTTAGATATGAATCTCAGTATAATGGAAAGCAGAACACTGGGAGATAGGATGTCAATTCAGAAAAATATAGGCACAAGCATCCATTTTCTTCTCATATGCAAGCTCAATCTGTAATCCTCCAAAAACTTCATGACAAGCAAGCTGACAGACATAATTGGCCTGTGCACAGACATCATTGGCTACTGTATCTGCCAAACAGAGCAAAGCTTCCTCCTAACCAATGGATCTGCATCCCTATTGCAGGATCTGACAGCAAATGTAGAGGTCAATGATTAGTCTTGAGTTGAAGACTAGACTACTGGGAATTAACCCATGAACTTCGTCAAGCCTAATGACACTGAGTCCTGGTCCAATTCATTTTCACAGAATTTCATAGTGGGAAGACAGCAAAACGAAGCAGAACAGCAAAACAGAACAAGAGCATCACACATATACATACACAAAATAAAAAAGATTGAAACCGGGCAGTGGTGGTGCACACCTTTAATCCCAGCACTCAGGAGGCAGAGCCAGGCGGATCTCTGTGAGTTCAAGACCAGCCTGGTCTACAGAGTGAGATCCAGGACAGGCAACAAAACTACACATAAAAACCTTGTCTGGGAAAAAAAAAGAGTTGATAAATTTAACTATATTTGTATAAGAAACAAACATGGAGGACCTGTGCATGGCTAGTTTGTGATCCTGTAGTCATGTGTTTTATCTTTCTTGTAGTCATGTGTTTAATCTTTCATATCTGATAATGGAGATGTTGAGGTTCAGAAAGTTGTTCAAGTTATTGTTTCTGAGCCTTCTTTTTCAAAATCTGAAGAGGGCTTCAGGGTCTGTCTTACAAGAGTACCATCTGTTCCTTTTATCATTTCTCTCTACTAAAGATGATATTGCTTCACATGAAAGCATTGTCTTGTCAGAGAGAATGTGCTATAAAATGTTAATTTCTGATCGACCGCCCATGTTATTATGTAACTGTATTTCTAAACCAAATATACAACATAGAAATTACTTTACAAAGAAAAACATCTCCTCGTCAAATTACTATTTTGTAAGCATTAAAAGGAAAAGGCACACTACATTTGTTTTGAGGAATTTTTTTTTTTTGTTCTGCAAATTTCTTTGGGAAGATGAAAAACCTTCTTATCTACTTTGTTAGCTGACTGGGTATTCTTACTGAAATCTTTAAATCTGTAGCCATAAAATAATTTTTATTCTTGCACTGTGAAGAATGAGAAGGGAAAAGCAAAACTATCCTTGTGAAATTCTGCTGAGTGTGCCCTACCCTTTGCACCTGACTTTCCCTAGTTGTCCTGGTGCTAGCATGGGAGCTACACCTTGATCCTCTCCTGGCATGAAAATAAAGCAAAGGATTTGTTGTTCCACTGCCCACCTCTCCCGTCATCTTTCCCTTGGCTGCTGCCTCCTCTGGGTCACACTGCTTCTTATCCTGAACACTTGACACCTTGAGGGTAGAATATAGCATTTGGTTTTTACCTCCTAGCATATGCTATTTGGTATGTGAGGCTTTCAGTACAAATGCTGCTGTATATTTCTGTGCACTTAACAATGGAACCCAAACAGAAAGAAGAAAGCCTTGATACCAAAATTGGGAGTGATGATGTGTCCATTTGGACCAAACATTTTGTTTTGTTTAATTTTGATTTTATTTTTCATCTTACTATGTACCAGTGGCACTTAACCAAAAGATACAGTAATATAGCCATGTCCTGTGGTTGGGACAGATACAGTTTCCTTGGCTTCCAGTGAAGGCGCTAGGACTTCTATCTCTGTTTTCCTTAATCCATTCATGTAGAAAAGATGGATTGCTTACTCTGTTAAAACCACAGCAGTTGTCTTTCTCACTGCTACCTACCGTCATGCTGCTTTTAGAAAACTAACCAGAAGCTACATTTAGAATGGGAATTACTGTCCTGACCTTTTCTTCAGTTCTTCAGCAAAGCATCTGTGCTCTGTGTGTACGTGCCATGGATGTATTCTAAAAAGTTTTGGCATATGTAGGTCAGCCTAGCATGGGTTGTAGGAAGGTCTGATCTTCTTTAGCCTGGTGAAAGAGAGTTCAGATGAGATATGATGGAGATCAGAGCTTATGAGAAAATAAGTTCAAGTAAGTAAATGATAACATACTTTGCTGCAAATCAGTGAACAGAGGCCCAGGGAAGGAATAAGAAAGTGGCCTCTGTGGCTAGAATACAAGGCAGTCTGAGAGAAACTTGCCAATCATACCTGGAAATAACAGAAACAACTGAGACAATTATCATTATCCAACTAAATAATTGCATGAGTCACTGATGTTCTCCATGTCCTGTGTTTAGAAAAATTAGACTGTGTAAAACATAAAGGACTCTTTCCCTTATATAAAAAGTGCCCCCAAAATTATTGAGATATTCATTTTTAAAAATGCACTTGGATTGTAGTATTAAATCTAGATCATGATATACTAGAGGCCTTGGAATATGAGTCAGTACATCACACAGGAAATTGGTGGTGGTGGGGGGACCCTGAGGAGGCTACAGCACGTAACAAATTTGATAAGGACTTAGGAGACAAAAGTCAGATAGACTTGGAATTGCAGAAAGTAAACAGCTCTAAAAACAACACATATTATTTCTATCCCACACAACCACATGAGTGATGGGACTGTTCAGTGAAAGGTTGACACTAGGAGAAGACCAAATATGATGGGAAAAGGGATTTGTCTGATGATTTGAAGTGTCACTGATGCTCTAGTTGGTGGTTTGGAACAAGCAGTTGAGTGCATAAATCCCTAGTTAAACAGCCTAGTCTGTGTTAGACCCTCAGACTTTGTATTATCTCATGGAAACCACAAGTGCCATGACTGATCTGCAGAAGGGATACACAGAAAGAGCCTTGTAAAATCTCAGCATTTAAATGCTAGGTCACTGAAGAAATGCTGCAAAGGGGCAGAAAGTCCTGCCAGGAGTGTCAGGGATGCAGCTTCCATGCATCATCAATCAAGTTGGGCTGGGTTTTTCAGTGATGTGGCTGTCCCTGAGTTATCCTTGATACTGTAAGTGACTCCCTCACCCACACTCTTGCAAGGTAACCCCAATAACCTCACTGTTTCACTAAGGTGAACTTGAATTTGTTCCTTGGTCTGGCATTGGTGCCCTTATTGGAGAAATTATTTTGGCCACTCCACGTAGTTAAAAGGATATTTATTTAATGGCGTAACTCACAAATTAAGTAATGGGTAGGTCGCAGGGTCTGGGGAAGGTGTAACGCAGTCCAGCGGTGCTCTCCAGAGCTCTGCACAGTCAATCTCCATCGGTCAGCGTCCCGGCACCGAGAGAGCGCCCAGCAAGAGCCCTGGCCCATCCAGCTCTCGGGTCCCCAGGCGCCTCCCCTCGCCCTGCCTCGTAGGCGTGACAGTTGCCAGAGTCTCAATGGGGGTTGGAACTTCCAGAACCAAGCTGGAATGGCTACCCACTACATGCCCTATCTGGGAAGCAGACTTTTATTTGTAGCTCCCAGGAAATTTCACACAACACTGGTGTTAGATAAATTGTGCCATCTTTGAGAGATAGTCAGGATAGGTGAGAATTGAAGGGCATACAAATGAAGCAATGAATTTATTCCAAGAAGCAAGCTGTTGGTCCAATACTTCTAATCTTGAGAAATCCACCTGGATTGTAATTGGTCATTTGGGTGTTGCAATTATTGTCATTATTGACTTGTTTTAGAAATGGAGTGACTAGTAGCCAGAGATGCTGTACCCTCTGTTCTTCCTGTGAGCTAGCATTTGCTTCCTCTCTCTTCATTTAATTAGCCTTCTCCATCACAATGACTTCTTATCAATTTCCTTCTTTGACACCTCCTAGGGGAAGTTCTGATTCTCAATAGATTCACCTGCTTTACATCTTGGCTCCTATCTAATATTTTAGGAAACCCACAGTCATGCAGGCTATTGCCTTATCTGGTGCATAGGTATTTGCTGTATGACCTTTCCTGGGGGAGATGTGAACATACATCTATTCACTCCAGATAAGGGACTGACAGCAAACCAAAGAACTAATTCTCTCCAAGTCTGCTTTGATGAATGAATGAGTTGACAGAAGTTATATACAGGAGCATGAATGACTCAAAGATCTCTGTATTATTGAAAAGCTCACTGCAGCATGGGTGAAGACATACACAAGGTGCATCCCTGGAGCTCCCTTCCCAACACGCTGACAGCTCCATCAGTTGGACTACCTCCTCCTCTACAGATTGTTTACTGATTATGTAAGTTTGAGAAAGAGCCCTTGGGATCATGTAACTTTGTCAGTCTCTGGAGAACTGCAAGTCATATTCATTTCCTGAGTTTGAGGAGCCCCCCTCTACTTCCAGAAGGAAATAATTCAACTCAGAAGAAATAGTTGCCCAATAATAATTAATATCTGACCTTTAATGTTAAAAAACAATGTTTCCTTTTGCATCACTCAAGTATCTATCCAGTTTTCTACTACAATTAATTTGAATGCCAGAGTTGTATTCCAATCCCTAAAATTGTCTCATTCAATCTCAGAAAGACATTCTCATTTAGTTACAGAGAAAGCAACAAAGAAGCATTGAAATCATCACTTTTTCAACTTCCTACAAAGAAATCAGTAATTCTTAGAGACAGCATAAGATCTAGGGCCGTTGGCATGGCTATTGTTCGGGAAATTGCCTCAACAGCTGTGTCTGAACTGCTTCATCTATGAAATGGGCACAGTCCTAGTGCCTACCTTCAAAAAGAATGTATAGTTCAATGAGTCTGAGCAGGTGTAACAGGCATCCAGATTCTTGGTAAAACAAAAAGAAGACCCATTTATGGAATTCCTAACCAAACAGGTGTCAGACCCTCCCCCGAGTACATTTCTAATGACTGATTCCTAACTTGCCATCTCCATATGCACTTTTCTCCCTTCATCTTGAATCTAGGGGAAAGTCTTCATGCAGCCTTGATCTCAAAAATCCAAGGTATCTTGCCTTCTCGGGCAACTTGATAAATTGGTTATTACCCATAATTGCTCTGCTTTCATTCTCTGTCATTTCTTCATTATTCTGTTTCTGTTTTTCTCCTATTTCCTCATCACACCCTGGGACTCCTTTGAAATAGATATCAGACTTTAAACTAGTAATAGAAACAGACCTAAACTCCACATTAATAATACAAATAGCCATCAGAGGTGGTGAAACTTGGAGTCTGATTATCTGTATCTTGGGAGAAGCACTCAGAAGTTGTGGAGAGTTGGAGTCATATAAAATTACTTGACCTGATCTGGGACTCTGGAGATTTTGTCTTTGGTTCACAATACTAAATTTTAATCAATGCCTAATCATATAGCTGCAATTCGGTGATGGGTATTGTGCTTCAGATGACATTGTTACCTGGGAAAAACTGGGACCTGAAATACAGTACAAGTTCTTGGGATGGAATGCTAGGTATATGTGCTTTTCTCGTGGATTCATTGGTATATGTTTTTTAAAGTTAATAATAAGATAAAAAGAATATATTAACTTACTTTAACTGTAGAATTTCCTTCCCTTTCCCCCTTTCAATCAATCCTAGCAGTCATTTTAGAAAGACAGTTATTTGCATGTTTGTATGTCTGTGTGTATTCAGGTATTTCTGTGTGTAAAGATGTGTGTGTGTGTGTGTGTGTGTGTGTGTGTATGTGTGTGCATGTGTGGATGCCAGAGTTCAGCACTAAGTGTCTTCCTGTATTCCTCTCCATCTTATTTTTTTAAGACAGGGTCTCTCCTTGAACCTGGGGCTTGCTGATTTGATTAGATTGGTTGGCCAGCAATTTCCAGAGATCCTTCTCTTTTTACCTTCCCATCACCAGGATCAGAGGTATGTATTTCCAGGAAGGATTTTTTAACATGCATCATAGGCATTCAACTCAGGACCTCTTGTTTATACAGCAAGCTCTCTACTGACAGAGCCATTTTCCAGGCCATTTTCATACTCATTTCTATATTACATATAATATGAAATAAGCTTCGTGGGTGATAAACATGGAAGTGGCTACTAAATTCACACTGTATAAACATAAACTGAGCTGCCATTACGCAAAATTAACCATAAAATTTTAGCATAGATGCTCAATATAAACACAATAAAGTACCTTGAATAAAGTCACTAGCCTCAGATGAAATCAGAACATCACATGCACTTAAGTACCTGTGAATAAATGTGGTTAAATGTGTTTCTTTATACAGACAACCAGAGCTACACATCAAGTTTAATTTTAAGATTAAAATTAATTATCCCTTAGGGTAAAACAATTGTTTCATATAGTTATAGAACCCAAGAACTTAAGTATGCTAAGCAAGCCCTCTATCACAGAGCTACATACTCAGTTGTAACAATTAAAAGGCATTTTTAATTAACTGACTTTATGTGATTTGAGTACTACTGTATTTTCCAAGTTATAAAAGGCATTAAATAGACAAAAATAAACATCAAAAAATATGATATGTCACAAGACTCATTTGTGATTTTTGCACCTTTAAAATGTGTTTGGTGAAAATAGTTCTAAATAGAAAAGGTCTTTTTTGTTTGTTTGTTTTTAAGGAATTTTAAGTAGTTTTAATAGAGAGTTAACAATTTCAGCAAGAATGTAAACCTGAACTCTTTAAAGAGAGTAACAAGAAAACTAAACAAACCTGGGCATGGTAGCTCACACCTTTAATCCCAGCACTCAGGAGGCAGAGGCAGGTGGGTCTCCGTGAGTTTGAGGTCAGCCTGGTCTACACAGTGAGTTCCAGAACAGTCAGGGCTATACAGAGAGATCTTGCTTCAAACGAACAAAAACAAAATAAACAAAGAAAACAAACCAAATAAGATGAACAACAGATTTGTTCTTATGAGAACAATAGATATGAACATTCTTTTTCATAATCTTTTAAGATACATATTCTTCTTAAATATCAAGAGATCTCAGGAAACAGAAACAAAGTACAAAGCTGTGAATACTTACACTATCTTATGAAGCTCCCGTTGTGTACAGAAAACAAAGGGTGGGTCTGCTCAGGGCTGTAGAGGATGTCATCTGCGTCAGTAAGGGATTGAAGTGTGCTAACTAGAGTGTTTGCTGTGTTGTCTTTACACTGCCCGGAGGAGGATTTCACTTCCGTTCTCCCTATGTTTGAAGAGCAGATTTGTGCATCAGACAGGTACTGATGGTGAAAAGCCACAAGACATATGCTATAAACCTCAGTCAGTTATAAAAGTAATGTTTAAATTGCAGTTTCCCTGGACGTAAAAGGCTGACCTTTTCCACCTGGATCTAAAGAACTCACAGCTTGGCATGATGTCGTGGCAACATTGAGTTTGAAACATATACTGGAAAAGAATTATGCAAAAGTATTTAATAGTCTCTTCCAATATGCCTTATCAACAAACTTTGGTTTCTCTGATAGTCTCATACATTGCATGAAAATATATCAGTCTGCATATTCTTTCAGGAACCTGGTCATCCACCTAACAACAGCCAACACAAAAAGTCAGCTTTAAAGTTTGGGACATTTTTAAATCATGCTGTCCTTGCCTCGGCAATGCCTCTCACGAATGATTCTGCCTCTGCATCTCATTAACTTAGGGAAGGGGAGGGGAGACACAGCAGGAGCTTCAGTCTGATTCAAGATGGGAGAGTTTAATAACTTTGCTGACAAAACTAACACATTCATTTCCCCTCCGTACTAAGAAGGACTCATATTTATTAGAGTTTTATAATGGAATGCAATTAAACATAGTCTGCTGCTATGTTTATCCACTCAACACTCACCACCCCCAGATAATAGGAGAAAGTCAATTTCCCCCATACACATTATCACTTTGCCTTTTCACAAAATGTACCCGAGTATCAGCCAATTCTGTTACATAATGTTAAATTATTGTAAATAGCTTTCTTACTTTAAATATTTCTAGATGACGAAGTGCAGAGCTAGCCACTGTCCCGTTTCCCCACTCTGCATTATATGTGACCCGTCAATTATAGTTAACAAACCAACACAGCATCCTGATCTGTACAACAGCACCCAGCTTCCTCGATGGTGATTTTACTGTGTAAACTTATGCTTTTCTGGAACACTGCATTGTGTTTCCTTATCATATTTCCTTAGATTTGGGGCTGTCGACTTCTCGGGCTTGTTTCTGATGACCTTCACAGTTTTGTTTGTTTTAAGTAAGTTTTTTTTTTTTTCATACAATATATTTTGATCATGTTTCCCCTCCCTGAACTTGTCCCAGATTCTTGACAGTTTTGAAGAAGTCACGGGCAGGTATTTGTAGACTCCCTTGAGTATGACTTGTCTGTTTTTCACATTTAGAGAAGTATTTGGGGTTTTGGAGAGGAAGATCACAGAGGTCAATTATCATCTTCCTCAATCGTGTTCATGATAACAAGAGCCCACACTATCAATGCAGTATCACAATTAACTTTTGACCGCACCGGGACAGTAGTGTTACATTGCTCAGTTATGTTAATAGTGACAGTTAGCCTGGATACTCCAGTTTAAATCTGGGATATTCCCCACAAAGGACCAAATACTCAGTTGCTAGCCTGGGCTACTACACCTGGGCAAGTGGTAGGAATTTTAGGATTCAGTTCCTAGCGGGATTTCTCTCAATGCGCACAGTGTAGACTCCATCTTTGGTCTTGGTTTCAGTTTCCAACTTTGGAGTTAATGCCTCTGACCTCCTCTGTGTGCTTCTCTCGATGGTAGTGTGAGACATCACCAAAGGCCAAAAAACACAATAATCACAGGCTGAAATCTCCACAGCTGTGACCTCTCACCCACGTTTCCTCTTTATAAGTTTATTATGACAATGTAGTACTTGCTACAATAACATGTTAATCGATTCTTGAAAATCTCAAGCTCACTTAGTTTTCTATGAAACATAACTAATCTTCAGAAGCTATTGTTTCATGTTTTGATTTGATTTGGGGATTTAAAAACTGGGGTAGACAGTACAAGCCAAACTGGTGTGGAACTCACTAGGTAGCCCAGGTTAGCCTCTAACACCTAGTGACCCTCCTGCTTCTGACTGCCAAAGGCAATTGGAATGGGTTATAGAATGAGCCCAAAAGCCTGACAAAAGGTAGCCTCTTTTAAGTTCAATGAAATCTTAGTCTGGAAGCTTGATAATTAGGATTCAGAGAATCGTGATGCCCAGTGAATTTTAAAATGATCATATGTGGAGATGAAAGAAAAAACACATGAATAAAACATAAAAGTTGCATTTATATTGAAGAAGTAACTAATTAAGAAGGTACAAAGAGAGAAATTAAAGGAATTTCTGAGGAAAAAGTGATAGAATCTAGGACAGGGAAGAACTCAATACAAATCATTATCAGTTTGATTGTTGAAATGTTAAAAGCTTCCAGACAGTTGAGAACAGTTTTATTGGTCAAGTTAAAAATTCAAACAGCTTGAGAGAAATATTTTTGAAAATTAAGTTTTAATTTTTCAAAAATGTAAAAATCAAAAAAGTCCAGTCAGCATTTTCTAATACTTTACCATACCTGGTGTAGAGATTCATTTTATATGTTTGTGTGTGTGCCTGCATCTGTATGCATGCATGCCTGCAGGTCGCTATGGAGACATCCACTGGGGTTAGTGTTATAGACAGTTGTAAACTGCTGGATGTGGATCTGGGAACCCAACGTGGGTCTTCTGTGAGAGCCCTGAGCAAGTGCTTCCACTGCTGAGCTATCTCTTCATCTCCCTTCACAATAAATTTTAAAATGAAAAATGTCAATAGGACGAGAGGTAACAAAACCTACGTTCCAAAGCCATTGCCGAGTAACAGTGTAAAAAAATGGAGTGGCATGTGTTAAAGTATTGAACATCAGGAACTCAACTGGAGCCCGTAGTGAAATGCCATTTGCATCTGCCTGAAGGGAAAATGTCTAAGTGTGGTGTGAGGAAACAGTTCCAAACAGCTTTGGTGAAAATATAATCTGATTCATCATCTCAACACACAGTAACTTAACAGTGTATATTTCCAGTGGCCACAGCCTCTAGCAATCACCCACTATCCTAACTAGACTAGACTACACCTATGAATAAAATTCTCTTTTGATTATAAGAAGTTACAAGCTCATATACAGTTGATTGTTGCACATTGAGTTTGTGTCCTTAAATTAATTGTATGCAAGTTCCAAGAGCTGTGGTGCCTGAAAGGTTTTTAAAATAAACGTCATGCCATTAGTAGAACTAAATTTACTTCTTTCCCCTCTAGTTCCCAGTTTCTTGTTCTCGCTAATAGTGCCAGCTGAGTTTCAATCCTGTTTGGATAGGTGAGATTGGGTATGCTTGCCCTGTACTGAACTTGGAGGTTAGAGGTTTCCATGATGTAGTAAGATGGGGTAAGGTTTTCCTGTTTGGTAAATTCCCTCTATGCCCAGTTTGTTGAGGACTTTTTGTTTGTCTTGTGTCATGAAAGAGTGTTGAATTTTGTGAAAAGCTTTATAAATATTGAAATTAATCTCTGACATTTAAAGCCTTTTCTGCCCTGAATTGTAGTATTGTAGTGTAGCACATTAACTCCCCAAGGTTGAATCCTTCCTCTATTCCGGCAATGAATCTTACTCCACATTTGTGGATGATGTTTTCCTGTGCTAATGCATTCCTTCGCCCATATTTTATTGAGGCATGCACATCTGTGTTATTACCATGGGATGTCTTCAGCTTTGTTATAAGGGGGTGCTGACAATACAACATGAGTTTGGGCATCTTCTCCAGCTTTTGGAAAGAGTTTGAGAATGACTGGTGTTGATTTATCTTTAAACATTGTACTAGAAAAGTGACTGAATGCTCCAAGTGCAGCTTAATGGGCCATTCTAGTATGAAGCTTAAAGATAAGTGGGACAGAAATATAAAATGTATGGTTTGGAGAGAAAAAGAGCACCAGGAAGCTTAATTGTTACAGCCAAAGCTTGTGCTACAAAAGCAACTATATTGTTACACTCGTGGAAATTTCCCCTAGAGGTTGGGCTTTCGGGTAACTGTTACTTGTTTTCTCATAATGCTGTCTTCAGTTTAGGATGCACATTGATTATTAGGTATATTGTCCAACTACTACGATACTTTTTTCACCTTATTTTCAAACAGAATAAAGCACAAAATAATGGTAAGATTTATAAATACATATTCATCATACTACTTCAATGATATAAGTACAAAATCTTGTATCATGAAAAATATAATGCTGGGCTAACATAATACTCTATTCAGCCATAAAATGTCTGCAATAGGTAATTTAGAAGGTAGTGCAAATAATTTATACGGTGTCACATTAAAAACAATTCTACCCAGGGCAAATTCCCTTTGATGTCTTACAAATTTACCATTTATTCAAATATACCTTAAAAACTTGAGGGTTATATTTTATAACAACATGCTTATTTGTTAAAGTGTCATATAAGCATACAGCTTCTACTTTAATATATTAATTTTACAAATATTCTAGAATCACCTCTCTAACAAGGCCTGGTGCTCATATGCCCAGCACTTATGAGACTAAGGCAGGAAGATTGGCTTAAGTTTTGGGCCAGCCTGCACTATGAATTGCATGCCAGGGAAGCCTGGTATAGACCATGAAACTCTATCTCAACAAAATAAAAATAATAGATTTTTAAAAAATTAAAAGGGAAAGAGAGAAATACAGTGAGAGAAAATATGAATATGAAAAATATGTTATAAAATTCTAAAGAAACAATAAAATAATTATCTGTAAATATCTCAAATACAATACCCATAAAGTCATTAAAAATTATCCTTAATTGCATCATGTCAGCCTTCAGTGTTTATGATTTTGTTTACCTTTTGTCATTTTTCAAGATAATGACTATACTTACAAATTGAGCCCTGCTATCTTTTGGTAAACAATTTGACCTGCCAGTGAAATTCCAGAGCAGTGAGATTTGTAGGTTCTAGTAGAGGATTCAACCATATTTCTTGATGAGAAGGCATGAACAATAGGCAGTAGGGTAGAGAAGTGGCAGAAAATTGGATCTCAGAGAGGCTGGAGACACCTATAGGACACTGATTTCCACTGCTTGCAAAGAGAAGCAATGGTGTCTCATGCCAGTGTGCTACCAGAGGAAACTGTAGGAAGTGGTCGGCTGCTGGAGATGTTCTGAAGGCAAGACGAAGAGGGATTCCTAATGGACTGAGTCTGTGTTGTGTGAAAAGAAGAGTTGGGAGTTAAATCTAACAAACTTGGTCTGAGTCCCCATCACTGGAAGACTGTGGGAAAAGAGAGTCTATTATCCAGAGCTGAAGAATCAGAGCTTGCTTGGGACACATGTTTGAGACACACATGTGATTACAGAATCACATGTGGTTTTCATAAATTTGGAAGAAATTCATAGAAGCTCTGATAAGTTTAATTATAGTTAAAGTCGGGTTTAATTTCTGGGAAATTACTTTAAGGAATTATTTCCCAAACAAATTTCATGGTGGCCATTTCATAGCAACTTCCCCCAGCAATTCTGCAGTATCCATTATGATAACTAATGTACCTTATGGTCTCATGTCGAAGTTAATAAAGACTTACTCTTTAAACATTTTTTTTCTATTTCTTGCATAACCATCTATAAAAAAGTCTCACTTGCACTGCACTGGTGCATGTACACCACAGCTCACATGTGGAAGTCAGAGGAGGATGTCAGGTGTCAGCCCTTACCTTCCATCTTGTTTAAGACAAAACCTCTATGTTGCTCTCTGTGTTCACCAGGTTAGCTGGTACATGAGCTAACTTTCCTTCGGTCTCTAACTTTCATCTCCCAGTAGGAGCTTAGGGTTACAGATGCAGAGTACTTTGACTGCCTTACTCAGGTCTGAGAATTTAAACTCAGGTCCTCATGCTTACAGAGTCAACACTTCATATACTGATACACCTCCCTAGCTCCACGTCTCACTTTTATTATGGTTGATCATCATATATTTTGTTGTGTTTGAACATTTATCATTTTTGTTAATGTTGTTCATTCAAGTTCTATCTAATCCTAATTTTCATCAGTGTTTCATCTATACTTTTATAAAAAGAATTATCACTATAATATTCTTTGCTCAGGGAGCAATATGTTTTTTTAAATTATGATCTATTTTCAGATTGACAGTAAAAATGAATCTAAACCTTGATTGTTTAGTTTTTATGGGGAAAATATACTCTATGAAGTGATATGAGAGCTGCCTATCATCCAAAGGGGCTAAGGATGTATCCCATTAGTAGAGCACTTGCCAGGTGTTCAAGACTCTGGGCTCAATGTCCAGCATCATGAATGAAGAATAAATAAGTAAATCAGAGTGAGTGGTCCTGTATGGAAGGAGGAGGCTGAAGGGTACACAGTGAGGCCCTACCACTCATGGAGGCTTCAGTGTCTCATGGATAATCATGATACCGCCTATGAAAGGAAGGTTTTTGAGTCCTTTCCCCAAAGACTTACAAAAATCACAATGTGATCACCACAGTCAAACCCAACTCATCTAAATGACTCATTTAAAACTCAAAAGCATTAAAAAATCTTCAAACCAAAGTTTTTCCCTAAAACATAAAAAGCAAATCTTTGAGTTCATTTTCTAAATTGATCACCTTAAGCATATTCACTCTATCACATCACCAGTTCTCAGCCATGGGAGGAAAAGGACACCAATAATGCTGTTACTTGTATTAAGCATAACCACTGCCAGGAAGTATGTAAAACTTCATTAACACTAATTTATTCACATTTTACAAAAACAATGAGACTTTAAAAATAAAAGAAATGGTGTAACTGGAACCAAGTCAGGCCTGGCAGACTCCAGCCTCTCCAGTCTCAGCACCACACAGTTCTGTCTATTGCTACCAAATGGATTTAGACAATCAATGCCAAGACAGATCTAGACATCTCCATTTTGCAGACTTTAGAAGTTTACCTCACAGATTGAAAAAAAAATGAAATGTGAGGTTGTGGATCCAAGACTCAAACACACATGCTTTGTTCTTTTCCATATGCTGCAGCTCTCTGCAAGACGTTCTGAGACTTCCAGAGTTCATTTGATAAATTCAGTTCATTAACTTCATCATAAATCAAAGCAAAAGAACCTGAGGAAGTAGAGTGGCTCTGAGGTCCAAAGCTGCCTGGCTATGGGACAAAAACAAGATAGCTAAAATCATCCTGAATAGTGCACATTTCATACTACAGAATAAAGTACTGTTCCCATCTAATTCTTAAAATTGAGGAGAAAAGAGCACTCCATTTTGCCACAATAATCTTCATGAAAAGAGAGCATGGCCACACTACTGCTTTTTTTGTAAATAGAAGAGATTGTTATGTCAAAGTAATGGACTTCATTGGGACTAGAGTATTAAAGAAGGAAAAAAAAAAACCAAAAAAAAAAAAAAAAAAAAAACCAAAAACCTGCCTAGTTATCTCATATTCTCCAATGAAAATGAGACACAAAGGAAATAAATTGTGATTCATTTCATTAGAATTATTAGTTGAATAATTCCAATCTTCACTTGCTGGCTTTCCTTTGAAAGATGGGAAGTACTGATGTTGTATTTTACTAAGTAATTTTGAACTATCTGTGCATTAAGTTTATTATATTTCTTTTTATTCATATGCATACACCACCTTTCCTTCTGAACTGATTCATGAGTATACTGAGTTTTTTTCTTTTGTGTAAAAACATAATTATGGAAAGGTAACATTCAAATCATGAGCTGAAAAACCACAGTGTATAGTCTTGGTCTTGTTTTTATCCAACTTTCCATGGATGTGAGTTCCTATGTATTACTAGCAATGAGCCAGATATAGTTTCAAATACTATTTTGACCACTATGGTCACCTGATTCTGAAATGCTACAAAAGTACTCCATAATGCATTCAAGAAATATAGAATTTTTAAGAATGATTGAAATTGTGACAAATGTATATCTGGTTATAATACTCCACTGTTGTGGCTGAAATTTCAAATGAATAAAATTTAGAAGTTAAACAAATGGTTTGGAGTGAGTATAAAAAAATTTGAAGAACAATAAAAAGTATAATTATTTTAAAATTTAATGACCTACCTGTGGCTCTAACAAGGGTCAAATTGATACATATCTTGAAGTAATGGACAGAAAATGATAAGTAATTATAATAAATCCAACAACAGGTAAAATATGAAACAAAAATATTAAACTTTTCTCTCAGTGCAGAATCTTGCTCCAACTACTTGTGTCTGAACATCTGAACACAGCCTGTGAACTTGGGGCACTCCTCAAGTCTGCATGCTTGAGTTTCAAGTTGATGAATCCAAATGTCCTCTGGCCCATGAAAGTCCACAGTAGCCTTTACATTACTCAAGACTTTGAGAGATATTACTTTTGTTGGCATTAACTGCTACTTTGTAGAAATACTTTTCAGATACAACTACTTCCTCTATTTAGAGAAATTCACACGGGTCTATTTACCATCTCTTCAAGCATCTCAGGAGTCTGTATATGAATTAGTACATCCATTTTTTAGAATGGTACCCTCAAAGGGAAACCATGACTACAAAGAGTTGAGGACATTTCCTCCATATTTGTCAGGGATCTCAAATTATGGACCCTTAGTGGCTTCATGAAGAAATGTTTCCTGATGCTACATGCATTCCAGATTCCTCCACATCTACAGACATCATAGGCTGCCAATACCTTTCTTAAGTGAAGCCTGCCATCTGCCCCATCTGCCTGGGAGATCCATTGATGGCTCTCCAATGCACTGTAGCTTGAGTGCTTATTCTATCAATGCATTTCAAACTCCGCCTTTATGCCAGTTCGTCATGTTCCTCTGAACGCTAACTGTTTGGGTGCATTTTTCAGGTCTTCATGGCAGTTTGCGATGAAGTCAATGAACCCTGCTTTCAGAACTAATAAAAAGAATAAAACTGATTAACTGTCTACTGCCATCAGCATTATCAGGGTGGTAAAACCCAGCCACCCTGTTCTTGAAGTGGACTGAGGTCCTCTTTACCTCAGAACTCCCCAAGAGATGTCAAATGCAAGAATATTCTAAACCTACTCTTCCACATGATCCTACAGAATGCCATAATAAACTGCCACTGGTAGATGCCTTCTGAGCTCAAAGACCTTCCAAAGGATGTCTAGCAGTAGTTAATATGCAGGGCATACTAGAAATGGGTTTTCTACTTTTTTCTGCTTTGTTCAAGAAAATGATTGAAAGAAAGATACAAGAAGGTAGGCCTACATATTTCAGTGAGACAGAAGAATGACACCCTCCTGTTCGGCATGTCAACACACTGAAATTTAAAGAAAATTTAATGGAAATATCATCTCATGGTGATCACTCTCACAGAACTAGAGGGCATTGATAAGGGCACTGTGAATGGAAAGAGTAGAATGCAGTTTAGACTTTAAACTTCTGAAACGAACCATTCTGACCAACTCTTCAGAGATGTGTGTTACCAGTATCGTCAGTCAGTCCACTCCTCCGTGCACATGAAGGAGCATATCTATTGGTTTGTCATGGTATGCAGAGTATCACTTTTTATAAAGCACAGAAGAATGTTATTCTAAGGAACTAAACAAAGGAAGAACTGAAGAGGAATGTGGAAAACACACATTCATGCAAAATGACCAACTGAATCACCGTTACCAACAAAGAGCCAAGTGCCTGGGTGCACCAAGGTTTCTAGCTATTAGAAATCCCACAGCATGGACTCGGTACCATATACTCCACAGTTTATAGCATGGCTGCCAAGGAAGAGAGACCTCTTCACAGCATTCTCATACCCCAAGTCTGTATTAAAAATGTTAACAGTGATTAACACTGTAAGAAGCAGAAGAATATCTGCTGTGAAAAGGGAGGTTAGGTGACATCTGGAAGCCAGGCCCTGCCTGTATGATGCATGACTGTGCATCAGTCACACATAATTACCAATACTATCAGTGACCAATCTCTCCTGTAAATGAGGCTGAAGTAAGAACAGAACAGTCACTGAGACAACCTGCCCCAAAAATTGAAGCATGATCATTATAGGCAACTTTCCCTACTTTTGAAATACATTTGGAACTTCTTCATGAATGATTCAAACACCAAGAAAGGCTATTCCGGTTAAAAGCCTATAATTATATTTATTTTTACAATCATGAGATGTCTGTATCTCAATCAGAAGTGGCTAATTTTATACATGTTATAAGCTCCTTACGGGTAGTAAAAGCTGCTTTGCTTTCAGTCTTGACCCTTCCTCATCTCATCTCTTGATTCTCATGAACACACGGTCTCTTAAGCATGCGTCACTAAGACATATACAATCGAGACAGACATTAAATGTCTGAAAATACTAGCATTAGTTTGCAAAACACATGTCTGGACCCTTTCAAGAGGACTGAGGTGGGAACCTACTTCATTGTCTCATTTCACACAAAGAGGGTTTGTCTGCCTGCAAAATGCCCAGGTGGGAGAAATGCAAATGTTTTCAAGGCAAAATGCCTACAGGAATGCAATGGGCTCAAGCAATGTAGTGAAGAGTGGGAATATTCTACCACTGAGGGAAGTCAGAGCAATTGAGGCCCCAGATAAGAGACATCACTGTATTAGATTTTGTTGAAAGCCTCTAATCAAGAGTTCAGCTTATTTTCATTTAAAGTGCATGAAGTCCGTTTGAAATTTTTAAAATGCATTTCCTGTTGGAAGCAGCTCTATATCAGTGCTTGCCTCCCATGTAAGTGACATCATTTCCCCTAGTCATCCCCCACAAAACATCACCCCCAAAAGATGAATTCCACAGGAAATTCAGTGGTCTCTGTCATATGACCTTCTTCACTGACTTCTCTCCAGCTGAGCTTCCCTTGGCTCTGGTTTCCCTGGTATCAGCCTGTCTCTCTGAAGCCCTACTACTGCTTCAGTTCCTGTTTGGAATCTGCATAGTTATCTGCTCTGGAATGAGTAAGTTTGAAAAAATTACTCCAAGTTTCTGTGAGTTGTTAAAGCATAAGCCCCAAACCATCAGAATGGGTGCTGGTCCTAAGCACCGGGAGCATCTGCATGTGTCCCTGATCACCCTGACTCCCCACATTTGGAGCTAACTGCTCTGGTAGAAGTTCTGTGTTTCTCACTCCCTGGTCCTGTCATTGGATTGTCAGAAGTATTTTTGCTTGAAGTGATTCATAGATGTATGGATTCTAGCCCCTTGACTAGATCATTCACAGTGTACCATTCCAAGGATAAGGAATGAAAGGGGATCAGCAAAGACTGGGAAGCAATGAGTCAAGACAACTTCCTTGGATTACTTATAAATCTCTTCATTTAAACTTCTCCTGTTTAAATGGCTGTCTTTCACATCTTTGTCTCTCAGCCTCCATTGAACAAGTGAATGACTTACAGCTTTTGAATTGCCAAATGTTAGCCTTGGGTTTTAGAGACATTATTATTAACCAATAATTTATAAAAAGCAGATATATAATCATGCTTCATAAACAATAAATTTTTCTGTTGTTTTTCCTATTTTTCTGTAACATTAAGATATTTTAAAATTATTTTCATTATGATCATTGACTAAATGGATTAGATTAATTTAGACTAAAGCTAAAAGAAATAAATGATCTATTAGGTAGCCTATTAAATTAATGAAAATGATTTGATTTTGACCTTATATAAAAAAAGACCTTTACCATGTATTGAGTGAATAGAATATCTCAAGAAACACAGGTAGTTCAATTATACACTGTCTCATTAAATTTTCACACAGATTCTTTAGATAAGTGTTAACTCGAATTTCATTCTGTCTGCAGCCATGGGGCTTTTAAAAACTACATCACCAGCAGCCATGTAAGTACCTCTTGATAAAATTATCTTAATTTAGAAATGAAAACTAGAGCTTAGTCTTCAATGATCTTCTCCAGGTAATAAACTTGGTCATGTTTGAAATAGTCACTGTTAGTCATAAAATGTCAACCATGTGTCAAGTAACATATAAGACCTCTCAATCTACATAGCTGTTTCTTCTATTTTATGTATAAAGGAAATGAGGTTCAAGGTGGGGGGTTAAATGGTTCCCTAGATACACAGCTAGGAAGCAGAAGAAATTCCACATCCTGAACCAGGCAAAGATATGCGAGTGTTGAACCACAGAGCATCCTGTTTCTTCAATGAAGGTGGAGACACAACAGTAAATGTGGCAAAATCTCACATTCAGTGTCTTAGGGCTCTGAGTTCCTGCTAATAGTCACAATCAGTCTTGACATCTTATTCACCAATTCTTCAAGGCTGATCAGTTTTGACTGAATAATTAAAGTATCCCATTTTTCTGAAAGAAGGGACATTTTCCAAACCTCCTTGTGATATGCAAAGAAAGCATGAAATGCTTATTTTTAAAACAAATTTTAACTCTTTATGGATACAACTATCAGAAATATCAAAGTTGTAAAAACTACATTTAGACAAATGCATTAATTGATTTAAAATAGCAATACATTTCATTTAATTGACGCCACTCCCATTTCTTTAATTTACATATTGAACATTAGTCACAAAATTCCTCTAAGCAAAGCCAGGGAGTCTGAGAACAGGAGCTGGTCTAGAGCTTCGTGGGTTACTTTACTTACAAAACACCTCTCTCAGACCACTCAAAGAGGGAAGGAAGAACTGCTTTTGTTCATGGAGGGAAAGCTCCATCATGGCAGGGATGGCATGCTGGTAGGAGTCTGATGCGGCTTTCCATATGGGATCTGCATTCAGAGAGTGAAGAGGTAGGAATATTAATGCACAGTTCGCTTTTTCCTTTTTATTCACCCCTGAGTTCCAGTATGTGGGATGGAGCCTCCCACCTCAAGGAAAGGGGTTTCCCTCTTCAGCTAAATTTTTCAGGAACTACTCCCATAGACAAAATAAAGGTGTTTCTATGGTGATTCTAAATTCAGCGATGTTAACCATGAAGAGTTAACAGTCACCCTCTGTTGTGTGGCTGTTTCCTCTGAATGACAACATCCTCCTCTGAAGGAGAGGCCCATGAAACTCAGGAAGTAAACCAAGCTTCAGGAGCATGAGAGAACAGAAACATAAGTTTCTCAATGGCCCTTCCCCAACTGTATAAAATGGCGTCAACTGCTGGGGGGAGGGGCCTCTGACCAGGCAAACCCCAAAGTAGAGATTCTTGGACTGTCCAGCAGCCCACAGGCTGTGCACAGAGCTCATGCTTTATAGCCTTCATCACTCTTTTGCCGTGTTGGAGTGGGCTTTTGGATTATGTAGCTGCTTTTGAGTCATCACTGTTCTTTATAAATCCATTTCACTCATATTCCTGTTAGTAACCTCAATAAAATTTTATTGGTTCACCAAGTTGAGCATTGGTTCAAGCATGATTTAGGTCTGTCATGGGTTCCCTTTCTGGGATGAGTAAACTCATGTGCATTCCATCTCTCCAGGATAAGCCTGTCACATAATAACCCCTTGTCAACTTCACACTCAAACACAACATTAAATATTAACATTCCATCCCTACCTTTAAAGTCTCATTTTTATCCCTATACAAAATACATTTAATCCACTTCCAAATATCATGCTAGTCATCAACAGTCTCAACAGTGTTTAAAAGTCCAAAGTCACTTCTGAGTTTCAAGGCACTCAATGGTGAAATCTTCTAAAATCAAAAAACAAAACAAATTACATTATTCTAAAATACAAACATGCAAAGTAAACTTCCCATTCCAAAAGAGAGGAAGAGGTACATAGCAAGAAAAATTTGACCAAAGCAAGACTGGATATTCAGCACGCAAATACCAAACCTTGTAGTGAACATCTAGTATTTGGGACTTATGATAGAACGTTCTGGGTTCCAATAACCTTGTGAGCTGAGCCTTCCTAACTCTGCTATGTACTTACATGTAGCTTCTTTCTTAAACCAACTCCTTTCCATGTCATTAGCTTTTTTCAGAATTCAATTTATGATCCTACTAGTTCCAACATTTTGGGGTCTTCATTGCAGCTTATGGTTTATCTTTCCATGAAATGTTCTCTTAGGGACTTCTTGCAATGACTCTGGTTCTGCCAAACATTTTATAGCCTCATCAGCTTTCTGAAACATGGGTGTAATGTTCCATAGTTCTCTCAACTTTGTGGATGCCATGCCTATAAACCTAATACTAAGTGGATTAATGATGCCAAATCTTTATACCAACTCAAGATAGAGCCCAGCTCTCTTGGCCCACTTAAGTAGTAGCCTCTGTGAGATGACCCTGGAGAAACACATCCTTGGGTGGTTGTTTTTGACCGGAGAACTTCCTTCAGAGGAATTCTCAGTATAGCCTTTCCGATCTCAAATTAATTTCCATTTCCACTAATTGAACATTGATGAATGGCGCTTTGCCTTGAGGATATTTTCCTAATGTTCTAATGAAAAGGGTAGGATTTCTACATCACAGAGCTGATCTTTAACAATTACGCCTGCTTTGCCTGGGACTTCTTTGTCTGCAACTTTCTTTCTTTCTTTCTTTTTTTAACTTCTCAAATTAACTAAGTCAAGTTGAAAAGACATGAATACAAACACACTTTAATGTTTCAAAACTAGGCACAACACAGTAAGATGTAAAGACAAACATACAGACTGTCCTTTCCATCAGTATAGCTAATAATAGTCTTCATAAAAGTTATTATTATGCGTCTATTTCTGCAAAGTAGGCCTATATGTAAACAAAATATTAAAATCCCAAGGTACTGCAATTTATCAAATTTGTGATATACATAGACGTACATACATGCTGAGAAATGTTTTAACTAATTAAAGTGAAATAGAATTTCAACAAAGAAAAACAATATGCAGCTGCGTAGTGGGGAAATGTTTCTCTTTTCAATTCCCTGCAAACTTCTGGTTCAACCACACAGGAGTCTCAGGCTGCTGATATCAGCAGAACCAAGATGGGAGGTGACGGCTTCAAGTCAGGGCTCTGCAATCTAATCTCACCACTCCACTTTTGGCTGTGTGAGTGATGCAACAAGTAAAAATGATTTCTTTTTAAGAAGTAGAAGAAATGATATATGACTTAATAAAAATATTAAAAAAAATCATAGTTCAGATAATCCCATAGAGCAAAAAGGGAAATTCCAATCTCAGAATTATATGAGCTAATTTAGATGGTGTGTCAGTCACATTCGATCATGTCTACTTTAATAAGTCATTTATGCGATTCAGTAGTTGCTGTTCATGCGTTCTCTTATCTGTATATGATGTGAGCTTCTTAAACTGAGAAAACTCAGCTTCATTTTGTTGGCACTTGATACTTTGTTAGGTGAGGTTCTCACTAAATGTTTGGTGAAAGTCTGAACAGCTCAGCAACAGGACAGCACAGAAAACTGAGAGCAAGCCATCTCATTAGGTTTCTCATGGACTGAAGGAAGTAAAATCTGCCAGTTATATGCTTGAATTTATGTGTGCCCAAAAGTCATAGATATAAACCTAAAAGACATGAAGATATGTTATTATTTCTTCAACATTTAATGAAACGTTACAGCTCCCCAGACTTCAGCCTAGACTCATCGGCTTTCAAAAAGATCAAATTGTCTGCAACTTTCATTTGCTCACATTTCTTTCTTTTTGTTTCTTTTTTTTTCTTTTCCTTTCACCAGATTGCACACTTCCCACAACTTTCTTCTGTATGTCATTGCATATTTGGTAAGAGTGGTACCACAGCTGAGGTACTACCCAGTCCTTAACTTACTACCAAATAAGCAATTTCATTTTTTAACTCATCCTCACTGAAGTTCTCAGGACACGGTTGGAATGAAGCCAGATTATTTGCCAGAATGTAACACAAATGGCTTCTAGTCCTGTTCCCAATTAAATCCCTGTTCCCCACTGAAACCTCATGAGCCAGGTCTCTACTGCCTACATTTTCCTAAGCATTATTGTCTTCCAGACTGTTATAAGAAAGGTCCACTAAGCTGTGCTTACAGAATTCTAGGATTTTGATAATCCACACCTCTAAATGCTCCCACATTCTTCCTGCAATCCTGCTTGAAAAGCTGGGGAACTACATACATGGTTGAATTTGTCATAGCAGCAAATTTCATTCTTGGTACCAATTTTCTACATTAGTTATTTCCCTCATTGTGGTGACAAAACACCTGAGAAAAAGCAACTTAAAGGAGGTGGTGTTAATTTTGGCTCTCAGTTTGAGGGTATACTCTTTCGTGATGAGGAAGGTGCAGGAAGTAGACGGTCACTTTGCATCCACTTTGCTTGGAATGAACACCCAGGGAATGCTTCTACCCACGTTCAGGATGAGTTTTTCTCAGTCAAGCATTTCTGAAAATCACCTCATAGAATAATCAGAGACATGTTTCAATGATGATTCAAAATCCAGTCAAACATCCAAGAAAACAGCTATGTATCCATTAAAAATGCTGTACTTTAAAAAATATGTAAACCATATTTTAATTTTGGAAATTATATTCATCTTTATACTAACTACCACTTAAATTAATGATAAAATAAGAATATATACTACTATATAGTGTTGGGAACAAGGATGAAACAAATCCCAATGTTAATGCACATTGAGTATAACCTTAACCAATGAATTATTTCTCTCTGAACTCTGAATTTTCTCATCCAGAATATAAAATAAGTAAAATAAATACATAAATTTGATGATAAGTACTTACAGGAGCTGATGTCAAATATTTGGTCTTGGCATGTGTGTGGAGTGGGGGTAACTACTTGTTTTCTAGTGTTCTACCTAATATTATATGCACAAAAGGATCTGTAATCAAATGAGAAACAAAATACAAGTATACATTCAAGTTCAAAATATTGTTTCTTCCAACCTCATCCTCACAAGAGACCAGATCAGGTGACAGAACAGCCGGCAGCCACGTTGCTCACCTCCACTCTTCACTGCTGCACAGTTTTCACCATATCAAGGCTGCTGATGTAACTGAAATTTTTGTGTGTCCCACCTGGTCCAAAGACACTTAGACCCAAGTAAACACACAGAGGCTTATATTAATTAAAACTGCTCAGCCATTAGCTCAGGCCTACCACTGACTAGCTCTTACACTTAAACTAGGCCCATTTTTGTTAATCTATATGTCGCCACGTATTCCATGGTTTTACCTGTGTGTCATTACATGCTGCTCCCTGGATGGCGGCCTGACATCTCCTGACTCAAGCCTTCCACTTCCCAGAATTCTCCTCTCTGCTTGACTCAACTATACTTTGTGCCTGCCTATTGGCCAATTAGCATTTTATTAAACCAGTGTACAAAAGCATTATTCCACAGCATGCTGATGCAGCAATTATTTCTGAGTAGAAATCTATCACTGATCTCTAATGACAAGAGAGGTGAAGGACAACATTTTATGTGTAATACTTGTGACAGCGAAGTGTATTTTGTCTTCAGGCACTATAATCACTAAGCAAAATATTCAGTTCTGTGTATATAGCTCTACATTTTTGTTCTCAATCATTTTACTACTAAGTCGACCTGATTGCCTGCTTGGAGTTAAAAATAGCTTTGATTTGTTTTTTCCTAACTCTTAAATCATCAAAGGTCTAAAAGGAGTGCCAACTATGAGCTGAAATATTTAATCTTCAGATAAAACAAGTGGTCAGATATTTTTGAGAACAAGATTAAAAGCTTATCACATAGACCTAGTATAGTTAACTTCTGGAGGAGAATCATATTGTATATCAGCATCTCCTGCCTATTGCTACCAAGTATTCTGTGAGTCCCTAAGGATCCATAAGATACCACAGTGGATGGTTAGAAAACTAGAAAGTAACCAAAGATCCTGGAGCAAAGGAAAGTTGGAAGAAAATAAGATAAATGGAAAAAATGATAGTATTCAAGTCTTCTAGCTGGATTTATTTATCTTACGGATAAAAATCTCTATGATGCAGTTGGACTCTGCACTCTATTGAATTTGATTGATGATACAAGATTCTTACCTACATCTGGGAATATCTTGAGGATTAAAAGATAACAGAAAGACGAGCACTATATCCCAATCACATAAGAATAAATCAAGTTAGGTGTGGTATAAATTGGAAGCAAAGGATAATAAAAAAAAAAAAAGAGACAGGAAATGAGGAGTGTCAAAATTAATACACATATAATGACACAGAGAGCAGGATAAATAATGATGGGAAATATACCCCCCCCACACACACACACACATCCTTGCTCATCAAAGGGAAAGAGCCAAGCTGGCTTTTGAAGCTGGTGTTTCTCACCCAGGGAGATCCAATAGACTTTCAAATCTTCAAATCTGAGGTAAAATATTAAGTGGTCACATGTATTTTTCTACAAAAGGGAACACTGGCTCAGTAAAAACAATTTGAGTTTAAGGTTCATTGTATTCTAATTCTATAGAAGTTCATGGAGATGTATACATTTTGGATCTGGCTAGTTCCATTGCAGGATGTTTTTTGTTTGCAAGGTCTTTACCAAAAAAAAAAAAAAAAAAAAAAAAAAAAAAAAAAAAAAAAAAAAGACTTAATTTAATGGGGCAGGGGAGAGGTTCATTAAATCTTAACTGAATGATTTGTTATGGTGTAAATAGGGTACAAATGATGCAAATGCAGTCTACCACCTGTGGAGATTGCATTTGAAAGTGGCTGAGCCTCCAGTGCCAGAGTGATCTGCTCAGAGTCAGCTGCACTGGCAAAGGAAAAGATCCTCCAATCCATCACGCCACAATGAAACAGCTGTGTCCCAAGTACTTCTCTGTCCCTTCCCCTTCTGTAAGAGTTTATAGTATATTCAGAAGAAGGCACTGCCAAGAAAGAATCTGAATCAAAGTTGAGTAATAATAATGAATTTGTCAAAAGGAATGAGTTACTAGAGAAACTGGAGCCCCTGTACACTGATACTGGAGTGTGAAATGGAATAACTGGTAGGAAAAGCCCCACAATGGCACTTCAAAAAGCAGACAGACAATGACAGCAAAATTTCAACTTTAGCTGCATAACACAAAATTGAGAGCTGAGAGGAGAGTCTCATAGAGTTTGGGGGGACAAGTATATCCAGAGCCTCATTATGCACAATAGACAAAGAATAGAAATAACTGAAGTATCCAAAGTCAAAATAATAGTGAACAGAATGTAAGGTATACATTTTCATCTCCAACAGAGAGAGGGGTTCTGACACTCGCTGTTACATGAAGGAAACTCGAGGACATCTTGTAAAATGAAAGCCTGTCACTAAATGATAAACACACTATGAATCCACCAACACAGAATCCTTAGAGGAGTCAAAACCGTGGAGACAGAAGATAGAATGGTGATTACTTCGGGCTGTGGTAAAATGGGACCTGGCAACTACTGTTTGGTGAACATGAAGTTTCTATTTTGTGAAATGAAAAGAATTAGTGGAAGTCAGCTGCTCAGTATGGTAAATTTGCTGCTGAACTGTGCATTTCAAAATGATTAAGACAGAATTTTCATTATGTTTCTTTTACCAAGGTTATTTTTAATGGAGAAATGGATTATTCATTTTTCTGTTGACCTTGGGGACTATACATGTTATAATGCCAAGTGAGAAAATAGGTTATAAGTAATAAGTGTCTCATAATTCCAATTTTGGAAAACAACCAAGCGTAAATCAATGTTTCCTTTGTTTTTTAATTGACAGCTTCGTAAATTAATAAAACAACTCTTAATTACTTTCACCCCCTCATCTCTCTCCTCTGTTTACTCTTCTGATGGAACACTTTTCAACAAGTCCTCCTCTTACTTACATGTCTTCTTTTTGTGTATGGTTCACTGAGTTGACTAAGAGTTATTTGCGTGAGGCAGATGGAGGATATTTAATGGAGCACACATAACCTACATACAGCTACACCACCACAGTAAAGGATGCATCCGTCCCAATAACCCTTACTTGCCAATAGACACTCTGGGAAGGTTAAACCTCGTGGGTCCTTCTCCAATCCATGATAAAAGGTTGAGGGTCCAATCTTGTACAGATCTTGGACAGGTCACCACAGCATCAGTGAGTTCACGAATGCAATGACTAAATCATGTCCAGAAGGCTGCATGTCTCTAGTCTCTACAACCTCAGGTTCTACATTCTTTCTGCCCCCTCTTCTAAAATGCTCCCTGAGTCTTGTAATGGATAATATAAATGTCCTGAGTTTTCCACTATCTCTTACTCACTGTTCATCAGTCTGTTATGGGTTTCTGTAATAAGAAGCTTCTCTGATAAAGACTGGTAATAGCAGGAACCTCTAATGGTGGACTGGAGCTGGGGTAAATCAGTACTTTTTAAATGACTTTCTGTAAATTCATAATACCACAAGGAAAGCTGTGCATGACACATCTAACTATTCATTTGAGTTATTTCAAGTGGGTGGTGACAGCTGAATTTGTCTTGTATGTTGGTATACTTTCTCACTTCACCAATGAGCACTTGTTTTGAAGGTAAATTACAAATAACAAAGAAAAATGAAAGTGCATAGTTTTGAAATGGAGGGGGCTAATGTGCAATATTCTTCCCTTATCACAAATCCAGGTTCATCTGACACAAGCTACTTCTACCATCCTACCAAAGTTTGACTCCATTGAAATCCAAGTTGTGTACCTAAAACATACCAGAGATGTTAGTACTATGTCCACCTTGGCCTTGTTCAAGGTCAGTACCCTGAGTCTGTCTCCAGAAGAAGTTAGAAAAACATCAACAAGGCAAGCAGGGAGTGGGAAAGTCTGAAGACTAAAGTAAAACTGATCACTGAGAACAGAGAGGTCCAGACTGTACATTTTGCTACAGCATGATTATCAATTTTCTCAAGACACCAAGTGGTAGAAAGAAGCAAAACAAACAAACAAAAAACAAAAACAAAAAACAAAAAACAACAACAACAACAACAACAAAAAACCCACTAAACCCAGTGGAATATCACTTTTGATTGATTATGTCAACATTATCTGACGGGTATGACATAGATAGTTAGCCAGACAACTCTCTGTAACTACAATAGAGATCCTGGATGTTGAACTTTCTATAAGTAGCAATGTTGAGGGTAGCTTCTCAACACATTAAGAGAAAAATTTCTAATTTAGGGTCATTTAATAAAAAAAGGGAGAAAATGACACCATTATCTGAATCTAGACATAGTCACTCAAGTCTATTTGCAATAAAGATGAAAACAGGTGTCTGGGTCTGTCTCCAAATGTCTTTTAGCCAGGATGACTTGGAAAAAGGACATTGAATTGTCTATGGCTATATAAAGATGATGGTGTAGGCCAAGAGGGAATGTTTGATTAAAATATTGTTGAAATGATCCAAATGAAAGGTGATTGTTTCCTAGCCCTCTACAAGTATATGAGCAATATCATGCTAATATGCAATTAACGCCTATCATAAGAAGAAAGACCCAAGTCTGTCTACAAATCTGAATAGGATTTTGATATTTCAATGCAAAATACAGAATCCATAAGTTGACACTTGACCTTTACTTGACTTTTCTTTTTTGAGTGACACAGTAAGAACACTAGACCACTGAACAAGAAATATAGATTTACTTGTTATTTTTGTCAAGATCATAGATTTAAAAAATATTGTTTATAAATAAAAACACTGATAGTTAATAAAGATTTTGGTGGGATTTAGAAAATGACACCCCAAATTCTGAGGCTTTAAAAATCTACCATAGAGTTTTAAGGGCTTTCTGACTGTCCCATTTCTGAGTGTCAGAAATTTGGGACTAGTGGTAGTCATGTTCTTTGTTCAATGCTAGATGTATCATTCTCATTTGTCTCTTTGGTAAATTGTGTACCTTTTTTCCTATCTAGTATTTATCAGTTTATCTGAGGGGCCTATATAGTTCTTCCTCCATTCTTATATGTCCATTTAAGTTATAAATAACTAAATTAAGGAAAACAAATAATAATATTTTTAAAAATTGATTAAACCTAAGGTAAATAGAAAATGTAACTACGTTTAGTAGAAGACTTTCTGTGGTGATGTATTGTGTCCGCAATATATTGTGTACCCTAATAAAGTTGATCTGAGGATCAGAGGAAAAAGCCAGCCACTGCAGTAAACATAGAGGTCAGGCAATGGGAGCACATGCCTTTAATCCTATCACTCAGAAGGCAGAGATCTATCTGGCTCTCTGTGAGTTCAAGGCCACAATGGGAACAGAGCCAGGCATGGTGGTACATACCTTTAATCCTAGCACTAACTATAAAGGTCTGGAAGTCTATACAGACAGACAGGAAGTGACAAAGCTGTGCAGGAAGAGAAGTGATGTAGCTGGGTAGAGAGGGGAAATGAGATGGCAGAACAGAAAGGCATATAGGTGTGGGTATACAGGAAGTAGGTCTCTTTGGAGCCTGAGGTGTCAGTGAGGTGAAGTGGTCTGTGGCTTTTCCTATTCCTCTGATCTCTCAGGTTTTTACATCAATATCTAGCTCCAGGTTTGTTTGTTTTTTATTAATAAGACGTTTTATGATTCGAGTTATAACTTTCTATATAAAAACATTGAAAATCAAAGTAAAATAGAAAGCATTTATGAAAAGATAAATTACTATAAGTGATCATAAAATATAAGTAAAATTTAAATTAAAATACATGAACATTTATGAAAGTAATTGTGATATTTAACAAAATGAACCATTATGTAAAGTTGTTTAGAAGTCATAACAGTATTAAGAATAGAAAGATAAGATTCATGTAGGACAGATAAGGAGGGGTCTCCATCTCTAGTGACTGAGAGGTGTTTGCTTGAGTGGTATGGTCACTGTTCCAGAGAAAGATACCTGTAACCTAAAGGATGTATTTAGATGGAAAAGCTGTGGGAAATAGCTATGTTCTTTCTCCTCATAATGATCTCTGCCAACTATATCAGACTGACTAAGAAAGTGCTCCTGACTGCAAGCTTCACTCTGCAAGAGAGCCTTAGATACCCCTCATGTATGAGGGCATGTCCTGTCCCAAGTGGCTTTTCCATTGTAACTGGACACAAAGATGGACCATCAGAACAGAATGAGCCAAGAGTCTATGGAAATGGATCAATCACAAAGCATTTGGATGCTTAGCTAGTTGCAAATGAAAATACAATTGACTGGTAAATTACATTGGGCATAGCAGAGTTAACAAACCCACATTAGTCTTTATGTCTTGTTAATAGTGATTAATAGAAATATACGGAATGTGCACATTCTGCAGCTTGAGGATTAGCATCCTAATTTGCTCCAAGTTGCTGTGAATCATGATAGCATTACAGTGCCAATTGCTCAAAAGCTGGGTAGACCAGGATCCCTGCTCTGCTAACAAGACCAACGCACAGGCTGCTCTGAGATTCCTACAGTCCTAAGCACCATAACCTTCATTCCTTTCTCTATCCCCATAAACACCCCTCTCACTTAATACAGAAAGCTTGTCCTAGGATCTCAAACCCTCAAAACCAACCATGCTCAGAAAACGCTTTGAATTTCTAGATGAGTGGAGAAAATGAAGGGTTTCATTTGCCACTTTGGAAAAAAAATAAAAGCAATTGGTCTTTTTCTAAAGAAATTTGTTACTGGTATTCATTCATTCTTACACAGGTGGCAGTGACCAGCTGTTCTCCAGCTCTTCTGAGAATGGAACAAAGGGAAATGGTGCTAAATTGCAAAGTTAGAGATTTTGTCAATTTCATAAATCACCAGGCCCCTGTTTTTTCATCTCCCACACCCCAGCCCAGTTGTTAACCTTTTCAACTAAGTGTTCATTATCAGGTATTTCATTTTCAATTCCATTTATTCCTAAATAGGAGGGTAAGGACAGCCCCAGCCTTTGATTTATGGAAGTGCAGCGTACTGAACAAGTCCTCTTCAAACCTGCTGTTACGATGAAGCATGGCCTGTCAGAAGCGTGGCGCTGCACAGTGGAATGAGGACAAATGCTGACACACTTTTCAGTTCTGATGCAGCGAGCCCTGATAGCAAACACAGGCATGCATCCTCTCACTCTTATTTTGTCCGATCCTTCGCAAGCTGCATGGCCATGGGGCATTTCTTTATGCAGTTCTGGAGAAGCCCTGACAGGTAGGTTGCTGGATATTACATGGAAGAGTCTGAGTTTATGAAATGAACCTTGTGAAAGTACACTTGCATCAAGTGGGGGCGGGACTGAGAAGCTGAGCATGGATGGCATTTAGTGGAGATGGACAATAGCAACGACTTGTCAGTGACATAAGGAGGGTGCCACAATGATGTTAATGCTCCCTTCCCTAATATCTGCCATCTAACTACCCCCAAAAGACAGTTCTTCCTTGGATTTAGAGAAAAAGGTCTACCAACAATCCCAGGGCAATCAAACAAGAATACCACATATGTTTCACTCAGAATCACCTAATAATAAAAAAATAGAAATTTTAAAATGCAGAGTAGAATTCATAAAATGTGTTTCTGTAGAAGAAAACTCTGTGGAATATTCCATTCTGTAAATAACATAATTCTAACTTAATCCAGGAAATCCCTCCACACCAAGTTGGAAAATGTGCTTACATGAGGCTTCTAGTTATCTCAGTTTGATTTTCCCTTAGAATGAAGTCTGCTCCAGTGAGGAAGTGTGACTCATTCAGGCATCCTGACATCAAAACATCACCCAGAACTGTAGCTGGAGGGCTTCTCTCCAGGTTCCCCAAGCCCCGCAGTCCCACAATCCACTTATAAAATAATCACTCAGACGCTTATATCACTTATAAACTGTATGGCCATGGCAGGCTTCTTGCTAACTGTTCTTTTATCTTAAATTAACCCATTTCTATAAATCTATACCTTGCCACGTGGCTGGTGGCTTACCAGAGTCTCTACATGCTGCTTTTCCTGGCGGTGGCTGCAGTCTCTCTCCCCCAGCCTTCCGCTTCCCAGAATTCTCCTCTCTCCTTGTCCCACCTACCTCCTGCCTGGTCATTGGCCATCAGTGTTTTATTTACATAGAGTGATAGCAGTTATAGTTACAACTTAGTATATATAATATCTTAGATAGAACTTATTAAGTATTAGGTTCAGGTTCTTTAGGATAGGACACCTTTGAATGATCTTTATAATATGCTGTTTACCTATGCTCTATACTTCTCTGGATTTTAGTATGTGTTTCTTGCTTGATATTGTTTGCATTGGTTGTAGTTACATCTTATCTAGGTCATTATCTCTCATTATTTCTGGACAATATTTGATAACCATTCCTTTGTATATAGTCTTGTATTAGTTTAGAACCTTCTTATTTAGACAAAAAGGGGGAGATGTAGTGGGTAGCCATTCCAACTTGGTTCTGGAAGTTCCAACCCCCATTGAGACTCTGGCAACTGTCACGCCTACGAGGCGGGGCGAGGGGAGGCGCCTGGGGACCCGAGAGCTGGATGGGCCAGCGCTCGCTCTGGGCGCTCTCTCGTGCCGGGACGCTGACCAGTGCAGATTGACTGTGTAGAGCTCCGGAGAACACCGTTGGACTGCATTACACCTTCCCCAGACCCTGCGACCTACCCATTACTTAATTTGTGAGTTTCGCCATTAAATAAATATCCTTTTAACTACGTGGAGTGGCCAAAATAATTTCTCCAATACAGAACAACAAACCATGTCCACTCTTTTGCAAAACACCATCACATCCCTGTACCATCCAATTCACTTGGCTTTGATTCTTCCATTTTCCCAGACTGTGCAAGTAAGAGTCGGTGGAGTTAAGGCTGAGCCACTGCAGTTTCTATAAACAACCACATTTCTGCAATGATACACATCAAGAAGGGGCAGAGTCAGTCTGAGAGCCAGCTCCCCATACAAGACCTCTGTTCTGAAAGAGCCGCAACACTGTAAGCTGAGAAGTCTATTATTGATTTATGGGTGTGAGAGCATCAAGATGAAACGACCAAGAAAAAAGATTCAGACCTCTAAAATCACCTTTCTCTCATAGTTATGGTTCCTTCATAGGACTCTTAAAAAACAAAAGAATTGAGCAATTTAACAATTTATTACTTCTAAGTGCTCATTTACATATACATATGCCATTACTTTATGAATATTCAACTCAACTCAGCATTTTATACTCTCCCCAATTGCATATTCATACTCAAATGCATTGTGAAAAATATCTGTAATAGACTAAAATGGTGACTTTTAACATCAAAATATGGTACCAAGTCTGAGTATAAAAATTTAGCTCCATGTACTGCTCTTCCAGAGGACCTGAGTTCAATTCCCAGCACCCATGCCAGGTGGCTCACAACCTCCATAGCTCCATCTTCAGGGAATCTAACGCCTCTGGCCTTCTTAAACACCCCCACACGTGTATGTATTCCTCGACACCTGTATACATACACATAATTAAACAGTAATTTTAAAATATTTTAAAAATGTATCTCTCTTTTGTATCATAACTATTGTGTCTCATCTAATACCTGGTGTTAATAAGTGCAGTGGGAGAGTCAAAATACATGAAAGAATACTGGACTGACCCCAAAATCAGCTGGTAAGTAATAGAGCTCCACATCCTATTGTTAACTTAAAATATGGCCATGTATGAGCAATAGAATACCACATACCAAAGGTCTGTCTCACTTGAAGCTGCCTCAGAGCCTTGGTGGGACATTCTGTTCAAACTTTCCCACGGTTTAGTAACACTGAGTAAACATCCCAGGCTCATATGAGAAATCCCCATGTGTTCTGGGTTTGTGACTGACAGTTCCACGATCTCATCAATTATTCCTCTGAGCCTGGAAGGGCGACAGGTTATAAATTTGCTTACTTTGTTCTACACATCTCTCCAGCCTCATAGCAACTTTTCAATTGGGCAAATTATCTTTCAGCAGCCATTAGAGTTGACAGGCAGGCAGGGGGAGATGAGGAGCCTTGGCGGCCTAATTATCCCAATGACCAAACTGCTTAAACTCTGGAGCCTGATAAGAAGACTCTAAATGCAAGGCACACCCTTTGCTTATGTGGAGGAGTGTCATTATATCCTCTAGATGTATACTTAATGAGATAGTTTAGGTACTTGGAATAGAAAAGAGCTTGATTACAACGGCCGGCATAGTTAAGAGCACATTTATTGTGCTTTTATGTATCTAAAATGCACTTTCCCATCATAAGAAAGCAAATCTCCTGGCTGATAAACTCCTTTACTAGAAAGATTCTATCACACACATAAATCCCTTAGAGGATAACAAGTGTTCTGTATGATAACTATTATAATTATAAGCATTTGTTAAGATAGCTTCAAACACTCTTATCACAGGAAGCTTGATTGTAACAGCGGGCTGATCTTTACGGACTGGCTCCTATCAGAACAGCCTATCTGGAGCACTTCGGAAATGGAAGAATAGCTTTTGTGTTGACTGCTAAAACCCCAAAGGGCTGAGTTTGTGATGTAAGTACTCCGAGGAAGCGTGGGGAGAGTGGAGGCACCAGCTTTGAGGCCCAGGCTGTGTCTTCATTATCAGAATCGCTCATGATTGATAACGCATCTGTGGCACTGGGAAGGTAGTGGCAAAGGCTGATGCAGTTGGCAACAGCTGACACTGCAGATCTGGGGCCTCAGGACGGCACTACGTGTCAGGATCGTACGCCCATCACAATGGGTATATTAATGCGACACAATTATAATTAATTTTACTTTAAATAGCTCTGCATTTATTTTCACCTTAATGATTCAGCAAAACAAGCAAGTTTCCAGGCCAACTCTCAAGTTCAGCTGCCCTAATCACTCCAAGATTTGGTTGTGTCCACTTCAACTCACTCACTACTAATAGCCCTTGGAATCTACTGAAAGTTTGTTTCAAAGACCATCAAAAGGAGTGCAATTTAATGAATGGTCACATTGTGTCAAATGCTTTCTTGAGCTGAAAAAAGGGAGCAAAACAATAGAAACACAGAATTGATGCTTTATGCATCAAAATTTTTGAAATTTTTATATTTGTAACCATACTGTTTGATGTATGCTGCAAATCTGAGGAGAAAAATTGTGACTTTGACAGGTACATGAGAGGCTCTAGATGATACGGAAGGATGACCCTCTACTCTGAGCCATGGAAGCTTCTCAGAGTACAGCAGCTTATGCTTCAATAGCTTATACTTTCAGAAGTTAGGATTAGTGGTGGCGCACGCCTTTAATCCCAGCACTCGGGAGGCAGAGCCAGGCGGATTTCTGTGAATTTGAGGCCAACCTGGACTACCAAGTGAGTTCCAGGAAAGGCACAAAGCTACACAGAGAAAACTTGTCTCGAAAAAACAAAAAGAGAGAGAGAGAGAGAGAGAGAGAGAGAGAGAGAGAGAGAGAGAGAGAGAGAGAGAGAGAAGTTAGGATTAAATAACTGAATAAACATGATATCACTTTAGGAAATAGCAATTAAAATCAGTGTAAGAAGCCACATCACCTCTTGAAAACCATCTTACTCAGGGGTGGTAAAGTTCCAAGATAGGAATCCCCACACTCTCACACACACAGTTAATAATTATTTATGAATCTGAAACATAAGATAAAATTCAGAGCTGGAGACACCAATTTCTAACATAAGCTTTTAGTGATTATTTTCCTGATCGAAGTAATGAAAGAACCACAGAAAATGAAACCAGGAGAGGAAACGAGAATCTCAGAATATTGCATTCAGAGGAGGCACAGGAACTTATGAATACTAAAGTAATATCAAGTTACTTGATGAAAAGTACTTTCTAAAACTCAGTGACTTTAGTTCTGAACACACAATCACAAACACATATGATCTGAAATCCTGGGAGATGATTCATCAGAGTGACAGTTGTGCATGGATAGTGTGCATACTGGTCATTTATTTAAAATAATCTATTTTCTACTTTTATGGAATACAATTTAATCATATTTTTACAATAATAATAATATAATGGCCTTTTAAAATGATTCAAGGACTGTCTTCATACCTCCTCCTTTAGATACTGACAATGGCAAACCTCCACCTCATTACCATGTGGATCAAGAGCCTTTCATCCTGACATTGATGACAGCTTTTACCACTACTGCTTGCCCACCCGGATCCTCTATTTTTTCACACATTTGAATCTAGACATCATGGGTCATGTCCAAATCCCACTCAGTGCCTGCACCCAAATCATCATTCTCTCTTCAGAAGGCAATGCCAACTGGTTTCCTAGACTTCAAAACCCTAGTTCAGATCAGTCCTTGTCAGGAAGTACAGGGGCATTTACATCTAGATATTAGGAACAAGTACTGGACATACCTACTGCCCACTCTCTGCTGTGGGTCAGATTTGCTCAGTGATAGCATTGGTACTGCCAAAACTTTCAATCAGCCTCTGCCACCAGACACTGCAAGGACAGATCATGAATCAAGACTGAGAGAGAAAACAACCACTTATTCAGCTATCAAGTCAAAGGGCCAGTATAAACTGAAAGTAATTGTGGACACATGTTAAAGTAACATTATACAGATTCAACAGGTTATGGTTAGGAATATGTATATTATATGTGTATGTATGCAAATACATATTTGCATACAATGACAATTAATGAAAAATCAACCATGAATTTGGAAGAGCATGGGAAGGTTCACTATATGGGAGTGTTCAAGATGGAGGAAAGAGAAGGGAGAAATGCTGTAATTAAATCACAATTTCAAAAAAAAATAATAAGCCAACAAAAATCGCCATAAGCCCATGAGCAATATCAAAGTGTCAATAACAGAAGCCTGAACACAGAGACAATGATGTAGCTTGAATTGAGAATGATTTTTAACTAAAGACACTGCCTCAAAAGGATGGATATAGTAAAAACAAATATATGAAAATTTATCATTGATCTCTATCATTTTAAACTTACTAATATACAAGACAGATTGAGATGTCTCTGTTATGAATACATGCTAAAACATTTCTTAGGCCAGTATGATCTACATGATACATGGCACTATGACATGGGGTAATATGTGCCCTGAATAAGATAAAATTTAATTCAAAGACTTCTTTAATTTCACAGGAAAAAATAATTGAGATTCATTTAAATCATATCACTGTTAATAAATCTAGTATGATCTTGTCTGAGTGGTTTTGTTTGTATTTTCATCTGAAACAAAATAATTACACATTCCAAACATCATGATTATATTTGGGTTTTGTGGCAAACTATTTTCTAATATAGTTGGCACTTAATTGTAGTGGGTAGCCATTCCAGCTTTGATCTGGAAGGTCCAACCCCCATTGAGGCTTCGGTAACTGTCACGCCTACAAGGCGGGGCCAAGAGAGGGCCCTGAAGACCCGAGATCCAGATACACCACCTTCTCTTGGTTCCTGGACCCTGGATGCTAGAGCTAGACCAAGCAGAGTTCTCCAGAGAACACCACCAGACTGTGCTATGTCTTCCCCAGACCCTGAAACCTGCCTATCTCTTCATTGGTAAGTTATGCCACTAAATAAACCTCCCTTTTAACTATGTGGAGTGGCCTTAATAATTTCACCAATACTTAGTCCTTACCTGGGATTAGCAACAACTTGTATAAACAAATTTCAATACTGATGCACTGTTGGCTAAGTCAGCTGATTTTGTTGTTGTTAGACAAGGAGAAAGGAGTCCTCTCTAAGACCTTGGTCAGCTGCACAGAAGCACAGTCATGTCTGAGGTTGCCCACAACTCTACAGCTTTGGAATGATGTTGATCCTTGGCCCATACTCTCTACACACTGGCCTGTCAGCACTTTAGTTTCATGGATGTGTGAAGTCTTTACATCTTCTTGTTAGCTTCAGTTCATGTGTTACCCACCGATCCATGTTTCCTTGATATTTTTTGTTTATGGGTTGAAATTGGTGCTTGCAAAATAGGTTGAAGGCCTAACTCCTACTATCTCAGAATGATTGTATTTGGAAATGGTGTGATTGCAAATACAATTAATTAAAATGAGGTCATTAGAGTGGATCTTTATCTGTCATATCCCATGTCCTTCTAAAGGGGGAAATAAGGAAATATGGAGAAATTATCATAAAGGCACAGAATAGCCACATTCAGATGGAGAAGAAGATTCCATCTACAATCCAGCGAAGGAGCAGGACATCCCACATAGTTTTCAGGATAAAGCATTCCTTCTGTCTTGATGTTGGACTTCAGCTTCTGAGACTGTGGGACATTCATTATTGTTTCAACTACTCAGTTTATGATATTTATTTATGGAGGTCTGGGAGACTATATATCATTTGTATGAAACATGGTATTTACTTCTCACAGATAAACTTCCAGAACTTAAATTAAACAGTATGTAGACAAATTTCTAAATGGTCTTATTAAATAAAGAACACGGAGCCAGAAATTTGGGTTAAAGTCTAAGAGAGATCAGGAAAATACAGAAAGCCACAAGCTAACCTCACCTCACCAACTCTGCGGGTTCCAAGGAAAATGACTTTCTGTCTACCCAGGCTTATATGCCTTGCTTTTCTGCCCTCTCATTGGCTCTTAGCCCAGCTACCTCACTTCCTCTTCCTACACGGCTCTGTCACTGTCTGTCTGTACAGACCTCCAGGTCTCTATGGTTGGTCCTGGGATTAAAGGTGTGTGTCACTTGGCTCTATTCCCTAGTGTGGCCTTGAACACACAGAGACCCTGCCTGCTAAGGGATTAAGGGCATGTGCTGCCTGACTTCTTTGTTTACTTAAAATGGCTGACCTTTTCACCCTGATCTCCAGGCAAGCTTTATTTATTAAAACACAAATAAAATACCACCCTATTTCAGCACAAATAAAATATCACCACAATAGTATTACATTTTGTATTCAAATTATCTTCCATGTTAAAGAGTCATTCTTTTCAAAGAACAAGTGTATGATCATATAGAAATTCTTCCCAATTCCCAATCTGCATGTGAAGCATCTCTTTCTGAACATGTCTCAGTTAGATCTCATTGTAGAACCCATTATCTTGAAGCAAGGATATAACTCGTATTGATCCACAGTTTCTTTGTTAGTACTATGTGTTAGAATTTATCATATAGGGGATTGGGCAGATGTCTCAAGTAAAGTACATACCATTTAACAATAAAACCTGAATTCAGACACTCTTGGCATCAACATAAAAAATCTGGGCATAGCAGCATGCAACTTGGAATTTGAGCTCTGAGGAAGTAGAGAATGAATATCCCTGGACTTGATGGCCAGCCAGTCTAGCTAACTTGGTGAGCTCTAGCTCATTGAGCATGTGTTTAAAAATTTGAGGGGGAACTCAATAGAGGAACATGCCAGTGTTAACCTCCAGCCTCCACACAGACCACACATACACACACACACACACACACACATCATACAACAAAGAGCAAAAGAAGTAGAAAATTATCGTACAGGATTATTCTAAAAATTAAACAAAACAGCATAAGAGCAAGTGTTTGAATTGCTAATTTTTAAGATCTTTTTCATTTGCAATAGAATTATAGTTTATAGTATGTGTCACCATAAAATTCTATGGGCTGTCTGCAAAACTGGAAGATGTTAATGACTCAAATTTTCTTCTGTATAACTCTCAGGAATGGCCTATGAATATGGTTCATATTGTTTTTCTTTATATACGACATCCCCTCACACAGTTCTCACCTAGCCAAGGAGATTTTTCTGAGTTTATCCTGATCAGTGTGACTTACAATCACACTAAGAACCTTAGTGTCACCTGGGAAGATGACATTAAGTGTCACCTTGGCACTTCACCTTCTCCATCACTTAAGAAAACCTTACATGAGTACAGTTATAGAAATTATCTCTAAGGCAGAGCTCCACATCTGAGTGATGAGAACAGGGTGTAGATGTGTTGAGACGTGGTGCCCTCAGTCCTCAAGGGTGGCAGATACCTCTTTCCTTGAACAGTCTTTCATATGCCTGAGTTGACAGTGAGAGTCTTCTGTTAAAATATATTTATGTCCATGTAGAATACACTTCTCCATCAATATTTGTGGCAAGATAAACATAAGGCATTGTAGAACAGGACACAGAGGACAGTCAGAAATACAGGTCAGGCTGTTAAGTGTTCAAGGCCCTCCCATAGAAATGTATTTCCATAAGCTAGGTCCCATCTCCTATTTTCCATAGCTTCTAAAAACATAGTCAACAGCGAGGCAATATTCAAGACATGTGTATATAGGCAATATTTTCTTCTGCCTAACAAAGGCTGATGGTCATCGCATAACACAAAACACTTTCTGTCTGATTTCAAATGTTCTCTATCATCTTAACACTCTGAATATGGTTTTGAAGTGAAGAAATTTGGGCTAGAAAGAAGTATACAAGAGCTTATTATATTCTTACTTATACATGCAAAGGACCAGAGTTCAATTCCCAGCACTGGTGTCAGGCTCATAACCACCTGCAACTTCCAGCTCCAGGAGATCCAGATGCCCTCATCTAGCCTCCATGGTCACCCACACTCATGTAAGCTCCCTACCATGTGCACATAATTTAATAAATAAATACATAACTAAAACGTACAGAATCTCTTCTGGAAGTTGAGGCAACTTTGTAACTGGGAAAGCATGTAAAATCAAAACAAAGTTTTGATATGCCCTAGCACAGAGTAAACATTTCAAACATTTCTTTCCTAAAGAGAAAGGTGGGGCCACAGCAAGGAAATATAACAATCTCAGTAAAAAATCATGGCAGAGAAAACATTAAATGTTGTATATCTGTGTGAAGCACCTGATTGCAGGTGGCATAACATGGGCACCATCAGGTTTGGGATCAGTTTTGCCCCATGCCCCCTGCCATCTACAATACATATCCTTTCTCATAGTCTGGCTCCACTTAGTGCCCACACCTTTCCTCATAAGACATCCCATATTCTTGACATCTTCATTATCCCAAGGTCTCCACTGCAAATTCTGGTTACCTTATAACTTTAAGTAAAACCTACTCTGGGCAGTCCTATAGGGAATGCAATTCTATGAAACATTGTCTGGTCAACAATGCTTTTCTCTGGGATCTTACTACAAGACACTATGACCCTTGAAATTTTTCCTTCTTCATATCTGCAAAACTAGACCCATGTGGACAATGGCATGTCCTGCTGGGTCTAGTTTTGAACTGAGATTCATTGGCCTCTGAGCACCTGGGAAGCTAAACTGAAAAATTACCCCCATAAGTAATGCTCTACAAGAAGGACACACCCACCTTGTGATTCTCTTTCCATGAACTCTCTTCTCAAAGGCAGTTCCTCCTTTTATGTCTTGAATCCTGCCACAGATAAGAACTTGCTCTCGGTGCTTCTTTCCTATTGTCCCAGCATGAAATACACAGTTTTTCTCCAATGGTAATTATAGCTGCTTTATATGGTCTTCCTCACCTACTGCTTTAAATGCATTTATGCTCCCAAATTATACAGTTTTCAAATCCTTCTGCTCTCTGCTGTTAGCTCCCATTCTCACTGTAAAACAAACTGGCAAAACAAACCACAAATAACCATGCTACAAACTGAACATCATGTTATCTTCAAATGTTCTTTCTCAAATATTTTAGCCTGTTACTTTTGATTCAGCCTTATTCAGATTTTCAGGACACAATCAAAACTCAGCCAGGTCATTTGTGGGAATGCAACATGAATAGCCTCTAGTCCAGTTCCCAATAGAGTCCTTGTTATCAGCTGAAACCTCATGAGCATATTCTTTCTTCTCTGCATTTTTCTGGTCTTCTGAAACCCAGCATAATGGCTTATTACACACTACTTACAACATTCTCTGTCCCATAGCTCCAGACTCTTCCATATTCTCACAACACATCAATTCCCCACGCCAGGTATAAATTTTACATACTAGGTACTTTTACATTTCTGTGATGAAATACTGAACAGAAGAAATCTATGGGGAGAAACCACATTTGGACTTGTGTTTGTAGAAGGATTTCAGTCCATCGCAGCAGGGAAATCAGGGAAATGTGGCTTTGTTCCTGGTGACCAGAATATGAAGCAAAACAGCTGTTCCTCACATCAGGCCTGAAAGCAGAAAACAGCAAGAATTGTGTATGTGTATGTGTGTGTGTATGTGTATGTATATGTTTATGTGTGTGTATGTGTGTATGTGTATGTGCGTGTGTATGTGTGTGTATGTGTATGTGTGTGTATGTGTGTATACGTGTGTATGTGTGTGTGTGTGTGTGTGTGTGTGTGTGTGTGTGTGTATTTGTATATGTATGTGTATGTAGCAGGGGGAGCAAGGGTTCTTCAATATAGTCAAAGTCCTTCCCATACTGACCTAACCATAGCCTAACCTCATCTCCTAAACATTTCACAGTCTCCCAAAATATAGCTCTATGCTAGGGCACACATGCAAAATATGAGCTTGTGCTGGCTAGTCAAAATTCAAGGCCTATTGACTACCGACTGTGAAAATAGCAACATATCTTAGACAACATGAGGTACAGACAACGATGAATTCTAGAAAAGTTATAGTTTATATGTAAGCTATCCTTGTTCTAATCATGGATTCCCCTGATCTTTACAGACACTGCCCAAAGGCAAGAAGGCTGGATGATGTTGCTGCAGTCGCTTAAAGCACCTATCTGGCACCTCTCTATAAGAAGGACTCTCCCTAGCATTCAGGGAACTCCCACACTTTCCCACTGGAAGTGATTCGATAAACAAGTGTAAAATAAAGGAGCTGTGCTGAAAGACAAGGGGAAGCAAGCACTAACGAAAAGATCTCTAGGCAAGGCAGCCTGAATCACATCTCTTATGGGGACCTGTAGCAAAATGAAAAGAGCATCCACTTATGCTGGTTAAAGCAGTTTTTGTCTGAATTTTAAAAGCTTGGCCTAAAATGCACACATAATTCTCCCAATATTCTAGGTAAACATACTTTTCTTTATATAACAGAGCACAAAAAATTATTAAAATATAATTACTTATGGACACTAAAACATTTTACCATACCCAGTTATCCATAAATTCAACCTAGTAGCCATTTGAGGCAAGGTCCAAGGGAAGTCATAACAAAGGAAAGGCAGCATTGAACATGTGAGGCAGTTTCTGTCATACAAGACTGGTTTATGCTTCAAACTGAAACTATCACTATTTTTGAGGAGTCTTTCAGGTTACCTTTCTACAGTATATTATCTGTGAAGCACAAGTAGCCTAGCAACTTACCAGGCATGGATCATAAATATTTGAACCATTAATGGGCTATGTTATACTAGGATTGTTTCAAAATATTTGTAGGCAGGTTCTCTCCAGCCAGATGGGATTGAGGACTCGTGCCCCATAAGGCTCTTCCTACGTCACTTAAAGCACGGAAGGGGTCTTCCATCCCACTCAGTGGAGAGCCAACTGTCTAACAGCTCCTCTGACAGAAGGCTTGCTCACCTATTTTCCACTGTTAAGCTTTTACGCTTGGAGCTGAGTGATTATGAAAAGAAAGTGGTGTCAACTTAGTCCTCCCTTAGCCCAAGTTCAGTGTTCTAACATCTTCCTTGGACACTGTAGGGATACTGACCATTGATTAGTTCACTCCAGATCTTGAAGGTTCAGTCAAAAGTGAGTTGTATTTTCTTGATTGTTCAATTGCTGATTGCTTTGTTTGAGGGTAGGTATACATCAGTAATTTCATACAGTTCAACTTAATGAACACCTTCTTCAAGTAGCACATCTTTTCATCTGATTATCAATTTTATTAAAATGGAGATACTGCTTGGACTCTTCTGCCCTATAAATCAAAAAAATGTTAAAATGAAACAAAAAAAATACCTGTACATGCTAATTTCATTTGCTTTCTAGAATTGAAATAAGAGTTCTTCAAACAAATGAACAAAATATATACTTCACCAATGTTCTCAAAAATATGTTTCTAAGGTCTCTTTTATTGTAAACTAACAGAGCAAATTGCTATGCCCTGCTCAGCTTGAAACTGTCATTAGATCTACTGGGGAGAAAACGGTTTTCACTTTTTTACTGACTGCTCTGACTTACTAAAGTAATCCTGGTTAGAAAGACACTATGGTGTCATGCATTATGCAGGTTTTAAATTTTAGGATGCTGTTAATAGTAAGTATTGCTACTGCTGGTTTGTGACTTTTATTTCAGCTTCAATACCTTTAAGCACTCTTTGCTACTCTGATTTATATTTTGCTTTTCTCGTAATTACAGTACTTGTTTTCTCCTGTACTTGTTTTGCTATTGCTTTATCATGTTCATATTTTTCTCCTCTAATTTCCACAGATTCTGTGAAACTCGTGAATAGCAACTTTGATACAAGCTATTGTGAGCCACTATTTCCTGTGAGACATGAAGAAATGTCTGCTCACTCCAGATTCAACATCAGACCAAAGTATGAATATCAGCAAAGTCCAACTTGGTGAACTATTAGTTACTTACAGGAACATCAGCAAGGGTTTGTGCTGTGAGATATCTTTCTGCACACTGTGACTATATGTTGTTCCCACTGGTTAATAAATAAGCTGCTTTGTCTTATGGCAAGGCAGCTTAGAGGCAGGCAGGAAAGGAAGACAGAAAAAAGAAAGGCAGAGGCAGGAGAGATGCCAGCTGTTGACTCAGAAGGAGCAGCAAGATGCCAGTAAAGATGCCAGCAGACCAGTAATGCCATGGCCATGTGGCAACTTAAAGATTAATAGAAATGGGCTAAGTTATAAGAGCTAGCTAGTAAGAAGCCTGCCATAAACCATACGGTTTGTAAATAATATAAGCCTCTGTATGTTTACTTGAGTCTGAGCAGTTGCGGACCACAGCGGGGGGGGGGGGGGGTAGGGGAGGATGCCTGAGAAACTTCTGGCTACAGGTTTGCTTACAGGAGCATAAATAATTTTAAGACAGTTAGCTGTGTTATCAAAAACCCGTTCCAGCATGGATTATGGCCCTTGAAATCTGGAACCCTGAAGGTACTGTCCTATGTTCAGGCAGATCAATATGATGGGGTAAGTCTCTTCCAGGCAACTCAGCTGGTCTGAGCCTTTTCTAGAAAGCTTGAATGGTGTGCATCTCTTCTAATTAACTATGTTTATCTGAGAGTATCTCTCAAAAATTTTTACTGCTTATATAATCTTAAGCAGAAAAGAATCTAAAGAATCTATCAGTTGCAGGGACTTCCTGAAGCTGTTGAATTGTTTATTTTCCACATTTAAAGAAGATTGCCTGTGAGATGGAATATTTTACCTCCCTTTAGAACACCCTGTGTCCTAGGAGTTTCCCTCCAAGATGGAATCTTGTATGTCAAGTAATTGCTATATAACAAGAGCTTGTAGTACAGATCTGCATTTTCTGGAGTATTTCTTTGGAATTTATACAGTGATGAAATGAGTGGATACAAACCACTACTCTCCAATGTTTGAATTATTCTTTTTAGCCTTCAAGTCAATTTTCAGATTATTTAGATTTATTAGAATTGTTGGAAAGGCTAATTTTTTTTTTTTACATTTCTGGAACAGTGATTATATATGATGTTTAAATTTGAAAACAGTTCTTTGATTCATTGTTTTGACCTTTTAATTCTTTGCAAGAGAGAGAGAGAGAAAGAGAGAGAGAGAGAGAGAGATTCTTTGAATATATTCATCTTAAGTTAAAGCCAACAAGAAAATTTCTAACTTGTTAATCAATCTCAAAGCAAGTGAAAATGAAATATGCAAGGGCCCAGTGTGATATCTTGAAGTTTCTTGACATTTCATCAGATAAAATGAGTTAAATAATAAAATTAGAATATCAAAGGAAATAACTATTGTAAGTGACTTTTCTTAAGGTCAACCATTATAATCATGGTTTGTCTTTTCCTTTAAAAAATGACTTAAAAATCAAATATATACCAGTAAATGATAAAAGATTATTACATATATCTTAAGTAATGTTTGTGATCATTCAGAATCAAATTACAATATTTACAGAATAAATCCCTGTGGTATAGAAACAGAAACAACTTTATTAAAATTCTGAATTTAAAAAAGACATTTCTTCATCAAATAAAACAAAAACAGTTCAATTTGTTTGGTTCTTTGTTTTTTCCTTTCTTTCTCTTTAGATGCAGAGTCTTACTTATACAATGGGTTCAAATGCATGTTGATAATTCAGCCAGCTGAGCCCTAGGGTTGCAGACATGTACTGCTACACTCAATTTTAAAAAGCCATTGTGTGTGTGTGTGTGTGTGTGTGTGTGTGTGTGTGTGTGTGTGTGTGTGTCTGTGTCTGTGTGTCTGTGTGTGTACAAATCTTTTACATTTGGTGCTCACTTTGGAAAGCTCATCAAATTGCTTGATCTATACAATTTTTAATGAAAATGACTAAATGAGTTGATATTTGGGGGAATCTCTGAGCATTTTATGATTTGGATCTCAAATAGCCTCTTCTTTGCATATACCATGAGCTTTGCCAGTTCTTTTCAGATCGTATGCATTAATTGAAAAGCAAACTTAAACTTAGGGGGGAAGTAAACGTAATTTATAGCAAATAGTCCCAAATGGATGCTGTCTCTAGAGTTGTTAAGTTCTTTATAAAACTAGTAGAAATTTGGTAATAATTAGGAAGACCCATAATATTAAGAAAACTGAATACATGAACATTGCCTTTATTATCTGGCTGCTGGCAGCAGGCAGATGTTTAGATGAGGTGAGTCAGAAGTTTGGAAATAAAGAAAATAAATTACTCGCTAATTGGACTCCCGGAGCTCCACCAGGGGCCTAGCCATGGATCTCTGCATCCAGATTCCTCAGACCTTGGATGGGGTTTCTGGCATGACTATTAGGATGTTTGGCCATCCCATCACCAGAGTAGGTCAGTTCCGGCTGTCTCTCGACCATTGCCAGCGGTCTATTGTGGGGGTATCTTTGTAGATTTCTGTGGGCCTCTCTAGCACTTTGTTTCTTCCTTTTCTCATGTGGTTTTCATTTACCATGTTCTCCTATTCCTTGTTCTCCCTCTCTGTTCTTGATCCAGCTGGGATCTCCCGCTCCCACAGGCTCTCTTTCCCACGACCCCCGCCCTTCATTACTCGCACTCATGTCCAGGTTGTTCATGTAGATCTCAGCCATTTCTCCGTCATTGGGCGATCCTCATATCTTTCTTGGGGTCCTGTTTTCCAGGTAGCCTCCCTGGTGATGTGAGTAGAAAGAGAAGGGTTTATATGAGCGAGAATTGTTGAAACCAAGGTTGGATAAAGCACAGGGACAAATAGCCAAACGAATGGAAACACATGAACTATGAACCAAAGGCTGAGGGGCCCCCAACTGGATCAGGCCCTCTGAATAGATCTCTGAAGTTTTCGAAGGCCACCTGGCCAAACATCCTAATTGTCATGCTAGAAACTCCACCCAATGACTAAGGGAACTAGATGCAGAGATCCACCGTCAGGCCCCAGGTGGAGCTCCAGGAGTCCAATTGGTGAGAAAGCAGAGGGTTTGTATGAGCGAGAATTGTTGAGACCAAGGTTGGAAAAAGCACAGGGACAAATATACAAACGAAAGGAAACACATGAACTATGAAGCAATAGCTGAGGAGCCCCCAACTGGATCAGGCCCTCCGGATAAATAAGACAGTTGATTAGCTTGATCTGCTTGGGAGGCATCCAGACAGTGGGACCCGGTCCTGTCCTCAGTGCATGAACTGGCAGTTTGGAATCTGGGGCTTATACAGGGACACTTGGCTCAGCCTGGGAGGAGGGAACTGGACCTGCCTGGACTGAATCTACCAGGTTGAACTCAATCCTCAGGGGAGTCTTTGCCCTGGAGGAGATGAGAATGGGGGTTGGGCTGGGGGGAAGGCAAGGGGTGGGGGTAGGGTGGGAGGGGGTAGAACAAGGGAATCTGTGGCTGGTATGTAAAATTAAATTTAATAAATAAATTTAAAAAACGAAAAAAAAAAGAAAATAAATTACTTCAGTGAGACCCACTGTCAAATTCACCCAGAAGAAATCAAGCAGAGATAAGAAATGTCACCTAAAAGTTTTTCAGATCCATAAAACTCTCTATTGTAACAAAATTGAAGAAGTGAGGATGTAAAAAATTAGGTATGTCAATCAAAATGGAGTTGGTAGTAGCACAAAATGTACAAAAGGACAATCATAGAAGGAAAACTCCAAAATTAAAGTTAAGTCAACTGCCTTTTGATATGTAAGATAAACTGGCAAAAATATCCCTGTCACTGTGTAAATAAACAGTTTAAAATTACTTTCAAGCAATTAAACTTTTAAGTCAAATGGCCAATTGTCTTTGATCTACCACAAGCTTCTTAAAGAAATTTTTGATGTTACTTTCCCAAAATGGGCTGATCCATCTGTGGTTCGTATATGGCACATACAATAGTAAATTTGCTTATTAGAAATGCATTAATTGACTTTTAGGGTTTACATAGTAGTTTCAAAAGACTCAGATAAATTCAATCTTAAATCCACCATTTCTGAAGCTGTGTGAAGGCTTCCTGGCTATATGACAACCCTACCATGATGGACTATACCCTCCAACTGTGAGCTAAAATAAGCCATTCCTTTATTAAACTGATTCTGTCAAATACATTGTCTTAGCAACAAAAAAAGAAGCTGATGTATCTCTCAAGTCTCATAATAAGTTGCCTATCTATACATAAGACTAATTGCAATCAATCAATTTAATCGAAATTCATGCATTGTTTCACAGCTCTTTGGAGAGCTACCATACATCATTTTTAGCATTAAAATTGATATCATAAGAAAATATCAATGGACTGTAGCATGCCAGTTGATTTGTGAGCATGTTTTACATGGAGAGAATGACGGAGGCCCAGCTCAGTTCACATCCAGGTGATTCCATCTAATCAGGCAGGACAAAACTCACTTAAGCTTGATTGTCATCAAAAGACTAAAAAGGAAAGGCTTAAAGCTGTTCTGTGTGTGTTCAGTGTGGATGCGCTGAGTCTGTTTGTGCTCCAACACCAAGCAGTTGTGAATCTCTTGGCATGAACCTGTTTCTTCTGCTGTTCCTCCATTGTAAGTTGAGTGGCTCCCACTTTACATATGCAGTTTGCTTACTCTCTGGCACACTCAGTTCAGTGCAGCCAATGATTCTAGTTAACAGGGCCTGAGAACAAGATAAATCTAAATCTCCACTGGGGAAGTGGAGTTAAGGAGGTGCTCAGGGGGACAGATTATAAAAGGACTTGTCAACATGTATAATACTATCAAATGGGATAATTTGTACAATTATATACAACAATGTCAAATAAAATATGTTGAACCAAATATGCAAAGATCTAAAGCAATAGGAAGTCGATTATTGTCTGAATAGTGACTTTTTCTTGATAGAAAACACTATATGAAGCTGAAATTTTATGGTTGAAGAAAGGAAAGAGAAGAAAAAGTATAGGCTCCACCTGTCTCTTCAGGTCTCTCACTATTGTTTTGCAGGATTACACTACAACTCTCTTAATTACAGCAACGTTCGATTCTGAAAATGACAAATGATAGTTGTGTGACTTCCCTGGCTTTTATTTAGAGCACACAAAATGCCAACATGCTCTCTTCACAGTTAAAATCGTTGGCCTATGCTGATCTAGTCATCTTCTCAACTGCCCTGGGCCCAAAGTATGTGCCTTGCTTTGGGCTGGGAACACATGGGGATTCCATCTGAGATCCTAAGACATGAAACCGCCAGAATGACCTTTCTAATAATGGAGGACAGCAGGTGTTCTGATCTCTAATGTCTCTGCCAGAACAGAAATCATGAGTGGAGTATAAGTAGAATCTAGTCAGGTTAATTATTTTTCTTTATTTGAAATATAAAAGGTCATGTGTCTTTTCTAGGGGGGAAAGAAGCAAATAATTAAGCACAACTTCTACACAAAACAATCCCCAGTAAAGAATTTGCAGGACAATACAAACATGTAGCCCATTTGGAGAAAGGAACAGATAGACTTTGACATATTTAGTTAGGAAAGTAAACAGCTCAAAGTCAGTACCATCTGATTTCCTATCCAAACTGAAAGTAATGTTACTTGTCTACTTTTTAAGCTACAATATGCACACATAGCTATTGAATATGCCCCAGAATTGAATGGCCATCATGTGTAGTAGGTTGAACATGCTCAACTCAACAGTGTTTCAGCATAGCAGCACCTGATATTTCCTTCCAGGAGCATAACAGTTGTCGTGGCTCTACATCTCTAGCACTTGGTCTTTGTGTATTTGCAATGGTTGCCTGGCAGTGGTGGTGCACACTTTTAATCCCAGCACTGGAGAGGAGGCAGAGAAAGGCAGATCTCTGTGATGTCAAAGCCAGCCTGGTCTACAGAATGAATTCCAGAACAGCCAGAGAACTACACAGTGAAACCTTGTCTTGAAAAACAACAACAACAACAAAACCGCAAAACAAACAGCAAACAAACAATAACAATGAAACCCAACAATAATGATAAGAACCCATTGCTGTCTAAATAAGCAGAATTCCAAGATGATCTTATAATCTCAGCCTTGGTGTTATTCTCAGGATTTTATTTCATTTCATGATCAAAAGTATTTGGCAGATGTGATTATAGCTTCTCATCATGTAACCTTGAAATAAAGCCCCAAACAAGTCATATTAGCTCTGTAAATGCAGAGTTTTCTCTAGGTGGTTGCAGAGGAGAATTCAGAGGAAGATTAAAAGCATGATGAGAATCCCACATGAGAGAGATCCTCCATCCTAGCTGGGGAAATGAAGGCAATATGGATGAATAAAGGAGCAGAAGTCACCCCTCACTCACAGTCAGCAAGGAAACGTCAGTCTCAGCTCTACAGCTGTGAGAAACCAAATTTTGCCAACAACCTGAACAAATGTGAAGGCAGCAGCTTCTCCAGAGAGTGCAGGGAAGAGCCTACCTCTGCTGACACCTGGACTTGGCCCTGGGAGCCCCTCTAAAGAGAAGCCATCCTCCCATAAGGTGAAAAGTAAACAAGTTACTATGCATGGCAATTTTTACATGGCAATAAGAACCTAAAGTGTCCATAACTTAGCAGGTTTTGCTCCATTCCCCAAGTCAATGAGCCTCCATCTAGCTCTAGTTGGTTATTGTCACTGGAATGTGAGTTCACTGACTTGTGCCTTTGGCAAAATGCTAGAAATCATTCATTTTCAGTTTGGGTTTATTTTTGGTTTTGGAAATTAATAATCAATTCAATAAAAAATAGAAAGAGAAATTGCTATGCCTGACAAATAAATTGTATCTGAGGGCAGCCTGCTTGAAAACTGTGACCTAGACAATGGCTAAACCCCCATTCAGTTCCAGTATCTGTAGACTCACTAAACATTGTTAGAAAGTATTTTTCATTGTGTCTTAAATAATAAATATTATAAGCATGTAGTACACTAAATAACTTCTAACTTCTAAGAAGGACAAATGAAAGATTTGTGATTATTAAAGAATTTAATTTTTTATGTAAGATATATTCCTATGAGGAAGATTGTAGGAATTGCAGTTTACATTGAAATTTTGCTATGGCAAGCTAGTAGGCAAGCACTTTCAGAATAAGACTGTTGTTACTGATGTTTGTCTTCTTTCCTTTGAATAGACAAAAGACAATACTGTGTATAAAGTAGGAATGGTTCTGATCTTGGTGATTGGGAGACAAGACACTACTGCTCCACACCACTGACCTACGGTCTGAAAAATTCCTTTGTCATCTGAGGACCTTAATGAAGATAAAAAAAGATCCTGGCCCCAATAAAAATAGAACTTCAGACCTAGTCAGTATGATGTAGAGCTGGCTTTACTCAGGATGGTTTAATACAGCCTTTAAACACATTAAGCATGAAGGTAGTGAGATAGTGGGGTGAGGTTCTCAGACCAAGATATATACTAAAGCACGTGTGTGGGCCTCTCAAGAGAGAAAGATGGTTCACCAAGAGACATTTTTACTGTTGATTTTTGAAAGCATGAAATTGAGAGGAAATGATGTTCAGGAAAGATATGACACCCCTGAGCATGAGAGTGCACCTCTCAAGGAAGAGTGGCACTCCACGGTCTTCACAGTGGGATTTGGTGGGGTTTGACACTATTATCTTCAAGGGGTTGCTAAGAAACCCAAATGTGATCACAGGGTTGTTCTGAGTGCTGCCTGTTAGGATTATAATTGGAGGTAGATACGGATCCCATGGATGCAGGAAAGTATGTTATCTTCACTGTAAACACAGAGAACAGTCTATTTTTGAGACCCCAGGAGTGGGGTCCTATCCATGGTCATACATGGTTAGGCCTAAAGATGATTAATAGTTATTGTAATGTAAATTATCTATTTGTAAAATGAACATTGTCTCTGTGTCCAGAAAATGTGCTTATTATGATAGAATTCTTAGCTGGGAAGAGGCTTCAACAATACTCCAGGGTGAGGGGATTTTTCCCTTCCTGTGTCCTTATAATTCTGTCTCTCGATCCTGCCTTGGTTTTCCTCCCATTCACAAGGTGTGACCAGATATAAGGGTGATGATCTTATGTGAAAAGTCCTGGAGTTCTGTGTAAGGCTTAAAGAAATCTGTACACATGCTGCATTTAGAAAGCAAGACGACCTCAGTGTTCTAGAAAGATTAGTGATTCAGAGAGAGGAACTCTGAATTATCTAACTGTGATGAGACTAAGTCTTTGACTCTGGCCCTGGCCTTGGCCAGGAACATTCAATAGTGGTGTGTGACTTACATCCTCCTTCTGCTGATTTCAATCCAGCCCAAGACCACCTTCAAGACCCCTTGTCAACTTCTTTGACTGTCAGACATTTTTAACACCACAATCCACATTCTTTCTTATTGCGATCTCACATTCAGAGGACCACATATACTATTTAAGTATACTCTTCACCTTTGTCCCTCCTAAAGTTCAAGTCTGCAGATAGCACTCCATTTTTCTTACAAACAGAAAATACATTTTATTTGTACACCTTCAAAATTGAATATGGTAGTCTATGTATTTGGGGATTGCGTAACTATTAATTAAATTGAATTAAAATATGCACATCAATGATTCAACACTGTTCAACAGTAAGTAAAGATAAAATAAGAGAGAAATCACCTAGTTCATTTATTGTAAATTTAAATAGGTTCTGCACTACCCTTTGGTAGAATTTTATTTTGGTTTATTGTATGTGTGTGTTTATTTACATATTTCTTTTCAGGCTTAAAAACCAAATAGCTACAAAGATAAGCCTGCCAGGAATCTGTATATTCCAAGTAACATAATCATGTGTACATTGCCTTGAGCTAAGAGTGGTTCCTTTCCTTAAGCAAGGTGACTTTCCATTGAACCCCAGTAGCCTAGAATCCACTTATAAAGCACACATGGGCCTTTGGCAACAGCAAGTCACAAAACTGCAACAACAGTGTACAGAGTGGGAGCCCACATATGCTGGAGATGGTTTTATTAGAATCCACAATGTTGACTTTGTGGACAGGAGAGCAAGCTAGGAATGTTCATTTAGCATGTAGACTGCTGCCTGGTAGAATCCCACATTATAGAAAAAAAAGGCTGTTTAAAAAAATGAAAGGTTTAAGTCAAAATTTTATTTATACCCAACTGTCTTAGTCACTTTAGTTACTATTCTAGTGCTGTGTAGAGACACCATGACCACAGCAACTCTTAAAGAAAGCATTTAATTGGGGCCTTGCTTACAGTTTCAGAGGTTTAGTCCATTATTGTCGTGGCGGGAAGCATGGCAGCAGGCATGGAAGGCATGGTGCTGGGGACATAGTAGAGAGTTACATCCTGATCTGCAGGCAGAAAGAGTGAGACTGGATCTCACGTGGGCTTTGGAAACCTCAAAGCCCACTCACAGTGACACACAAGGCCCACACCTCCTAATCCTTCTAATCCTATCAAACAGATCCACTCTCTGGTGACTGAGCATTCAAATATAAATATAGGAGCCTATGGGAGCCATCACCTACCCAAAAGCAAATTTATCAAGTCGTCATTTTATTTGAATGCTAACGTCCTGCTTGGCTTGCCCAATAGCTGGTGCTATTGTCTATGTCTCTCTCGGCACAAGCAAGTGGCAGGGTAGTCTGACACTTTGCATAAGTGTAGTTCACCTGCTAATTTTCTCTGCTGTCTACCTACCATTGACATTGAGAATATTAAATTCTTTCTTCCCATGGGCTCTCCACCAAGATCTAGACATACCTGTGTAAGCCAGTGAACGCAAGGGGAATTGCTGCAAATTATCTGAGTTTCGAGAAAAAGATTTCTTCCCTAGGAAAAAACCTCCTCTGCCTCTGGACATGCAAGAGGTTCCTTGTGGCCTAGAAAATATTCTGTAGCTATGAGAAGACATGCTTACTACTAAATGCAAATCACTGAAATCAGGACATGGGAGGCTAGAAAAACATTCTAGTCCTGAAAACACTGCTTTGACCAAGGTAAAAGCCAGAACCAGTCATCTTTAGACTTCTGTGTATAGCTGGAAGTTTTCCTGTGTCCTGCCTGGTCCCGCAGCTGCTTGGTACCAAGAAAACACACAGAGGCTTATATTAATTACAAACTGCATGGCCTATGGCTCAGGCTCATTTTTAACTAGCTCTTATAACTTAATTCAACTCATTTCTATTAATCTATATTTTGCCATATGGCTTCATGGCATTACTTATTCTCTTACATCTTGCTTCTTCTGGCAATGAATCACAGCATCTTCTCTGATTCTACCCTTATTCATCTCTGTCTTCAGTTTGAATGTACTACCTAACCTTATTCTGCCTTACCATTGGCCAAACAGCTTTATTTATTAACCAATGAAAGCAACACATATTCACAGCATGCAGAAAGACATCAAACAGCACCTGTGTAAGATAATAAACTCACATGATTAAAGCCATTTGTGGATGTATGTTCTTTTACATTCTGACTACAGCATTCTGATAGAAATGCAATTTTTCTTTCAGTGTGTATCTCTGTCTATTTGGGCTGCTGTGAAGAAATCTCACAGGCTAGATGACTTAAAGTATTCTCTTTTGAAGTTTAGAGGTTGGAAGCTGAAGATCAGGGTACCTGGCCATGGTCAAGTTCATGTAACATCCCTCTTCCTGGTTTACAGGTGGCTACCTTTTTACTCTAACCTCTCATAGTAGAGAACACAGATCTTGTGTATTTTCCTCTTTTCTTTAGGGTGTTAACCTCATCATCTCATATAACCTCAATTACCTCCTGAAGCCCTCACTCCCAATACCATCACACTAAAGATTGTAGTTTCAACCAAGGAACTTGAGGGGAGCATAAATATTCAGCCTGTAGTTTAGATCACGGAATGAGAATACCTTACCTAAGGTATTTTCTTAAGCCTGTAGCATTCAACATAATCACAGCACACTCAGACTTACAATTTTCAATTAACAGGAAGGCTCAGTTAAAATAAAATGATGACTTAAGGGACATTTAATATGAAGTAACATGACTCTTTTTTATAAGCTTGGATACATTTAAACCTGAAGCTAAAGATAATCTTGTACAGTTAAACATTAATATTTGGCTAGTCCCAGACCTCCCTAGTGGTTTGCACTTCACTGAATGCTGTTAATATTTATTCCAGGGTAATGCATGTCGATAATGCTAGCTGTATGAGGACCATATCTACTTTCTCACAAATTAAACAGCAAGACATTGAGCTAAAAATCTGTCACTTATTTTATGACAGAGAAATGGAGCCATTTCTGTTACTAAAGTGAAGTGATATATGTTGCCCAAATAGAGCTGTTTGTTTTGAGGACTCACCCACTCATGTCTTATGCATAGACTTCTTACATAGTCACTTCTTGTGCATAAAGTATTTCCACATCTTGTTTTCATCGGGTGACTTTGAAAGCTTTCTGTGTTGACATTGCTATAATCTGGGGTACAGAAGTCACTGACTTACATCTGTACAAAGCTCACAAAGTAGAGGTTAAAAGCCCTGAAAACTGTGTGCATCTGACTTATATTAGAGGACACAGAAAATCTTTAAATGTGTAACTTAGCAAATTCTGGGTCGTCTGTATGTACATTTTGCATACTCACTCACCATCCTTCATCTATTTGTAGCTGTGAAATAGTTGATTGTTGTAGAATGGAAGGAAACTGGCTAATGACATATTACAGAGTGAATAGACAGTAAGGAGTCTATGTTTTGTGAAGGACAGGTGGTGAAGAGTTTTATTTCATACTTGAAATCAATCTATTAGCATTCCTGTGACCTCACACGATAGACATTTCAACTCAGTCTGAATGAGGTCCAAACCACAAACCTGCTTGGTCAGGCATCTGATTCCAGAAGAGCAGAGTTTCATTCAGTCTCATAAGGAGTTTGTTTTATGTCACTTGGACTTTGTTTCTTTTGATGTTTATTACTTAGCTCTAACCTGTATACTCTCCAGTAGCCCCTGGACCACAATGTCTTCGGCATTAAGATGATCGGTAGAGAAGACACAGACCTTTCTTTCACTCACTTCAGAAAATATCTTCTTGCCAACTGGGGGATGAAGCCAAGCAGCAGAGAATCCGTTGCCCAATATGCACAAGAACTGAACCTGGGTTCAACCCCAGCACAGCCACCAACCAACACTACTCAAAGCTCGCCTTGCACTCTACTCCCTCTGCTCTGCTCTATGTCCATTCCCGAGTCAAAAAAGAGAGCAATGCAGCTCCAGTGAACACAGAGCCAGAAGCAGTCACTTTCATCTGGAACTAAGAGTAAAAGAATGTGTTCACTAAAATTTATGATTATTACTAAGAAGTGCGTAAAAATGGGTGCTGAGCAGCAAAAACAAAGATGTTCACTACTGTCTATCTACATATAAAATCTAAAATATATATAACATTGTTATACATGTCATTTAAATAAGAACTAAATGGAGGTCCATTCCTTTAAAAAAAATCATTAAACTAATTTATTTTCATTTAAATTTTTTATTAAATTTATTTAAATTTTGATCATAATATTTCCCCTCCTCCAACTCCTCCCCACATCCCTAACCACCGAACTTTATGTTCTTTCCCTCTGTCCCAGAAGAAGAAAACAAAAAATCAAAACAAGCTAATAAAGGCAAACAAACAAAATCAAAACTGAAAGTACACAAAAAGCATAGACTTCATTTTGTGTTGGTTAACTGTTCCTGGGCATGGAGCCTACACGGGAGTGGGGATGATATACCCAGTGACATTCCACTGGAGAAAAATGACTTTCCTCTACCATAGGTATCAATTGCAAATAGCCTCTTGGTTAGGGGCTGGTCTTTGTGTCCACTTCCCCTTCTCTATGCTGGGATTTTGTTTTTCTAGTTTGACCTTGTGCAGGTCTTGTGTGAGCTGTCATGGTCTCTGTGAGTTCCCATAGGTACCAGTCCCGTTGTGTCTGGAGGATGCTGCTTCCCTGAAGCCATCCACCACCCTAGCTCTTACAATCTTTCTGCCTCTTCTTCTGCATAGATTTCTCGGTCTTGAGGGATAATGACATCCCATTTACAGCTGATCTCTCCAAAATCTTTTGTCCTTTGCACATTGTTCAGTTATGAGTCTCTGTGTTAATTACCCTCCACTGAATAAAGTGGTTTCTCTGACGAGGGTTGAACTATTCCCTGATCTATGGGTATAGCAATGTGCCATCAGGAGTCATTATGTTCTTTGTACAGAATTATAGTAGTAGATTTTTCCATAGGCTGATGACTTACTTCAGCAGTGTCAGGTATGGGTTCCATCTCTTAGAGTGGGCCTTAAAGCCAATCAAAAAGTGGTTTGTTACTCCCATAACATTGTTTCCACCACTTGAGCAGTATATTTTGCAGGTAGGTCATTGTATTAAGTATTAGCATTTGTAGCTGGAAGATATTGATGATTACTTTTCTCTTCTGGGAGTGTGCAAAGGACTTTCCAGAACTATGAATGCTACTCAATAGGGGTGAAGTTTCTAGTTGGGCACAAGCTTGATTTCTCCATGTTCAATCACATAGGTAAATTTAGAGCTTTACCATTAGGTTATTGAGAGTGCCTCATCTCATTTATCAACTAACAGTGGTTCATAAAGTCTACTTTAAAGATTGCTAGAACTAAACATTTGAACTTAGTTTAGCATGCTCCTTGACATGTTATAATAATTATTGTTATTATTATTGTTGCTAAATGAATTGATACAATGAAAAGGAAAGATACGGCTGTACATATATGAATACATACAGGTGGCACATATCTGAAATTCAAATTTTGCAGTCTGGAGCAAGAGGATTATGAGTCTGAGACCAGCTATACTGGATCTCTCTCTCTCTCTCTCTCTCTCTCTCTCTCTCTCTCTCTCTCTCTCTCTCTCTCTTTCTCTCTCTGTGTGTGTGTGTGTGTGTCTGACTGCCTGCCTCTCTCTCTGTCTCTCTGTCTCTCTCTCTCTCTCTCACACACACACACATACACACACACACACACACACACAGAGAGAGAGAGAGAGAGAGAGAGAGAGAGAGAGAGAGAGAGAGAGAGACCTTGTGTGTTTTTTTTTCCATAGGAAAAGAATACAAGAATAAAGCCATAATTATTTGGAGTAGCATAGGTCTTTATCTGCACAATTTTAAAGATTAAACATAGAAATAAAGGTAAGGTGTGGCAAAGTCTCAAATGAACCCGAGTATCAGATAACAGAAACTATCAGATAACAGATGACCCAAAGCTCATGTACTTAGACCAGATCTCCATACCCAAGAATGCCCCATGCCCTGTGGCTCTGAGAAAGCAGTGTTATTATGATTTAGGCCCCAAAGAATTACTTAACAAGATGCTCTCTCCTGATAACTCAACCCCATTCTCTGACTAAACACATTATGCAGCTTTTATCCTAGTTCGCACCCCATTTTTAGGATAACCACAATGACCACAAGCCAATTGGGAAGGGAAGGGTTTATTTGGCTTACAAATCCTGATCACAGTCCATCATTAAGGAAAGTCAGTGCAGGAGCAGAGGCAAGGACCATGGAGAACTCCTACTTATTGGCTTGCTTCAAGGCTTGCTCAGCTTGCTTTCTCATGTAACCCAGGGGTGGCACCATTCATAATGAGCTGCCTTTTCCCACATCAATCATAAGTCATGATGATGCCCCAGAAATGTGCTCACAGAACAATCTGATGGAGACAATTTCTTAATTAAGTTCCATCTTCCCAGATATGTCTCAGTTTGTGTGCAGTTGACAGACATTAACCAACACACTGATCTGTTATGCTGTCACCCCACTGAGCTCCCTCACATGGCAAAATCTGAACAAAGGATATTTGATTTGGTAAGTGGTTGTGTGGGTGGTAAGTTGACCCCACCACCTCCCTGCTGCCCGCATTCGTGGTCTGGCTATCACATGCCCTGTCTAGTCAGTAGCCACCTGCTGCAAAAGTAGAGGTTCAAGACCTCGTAGCTGCACCTGGAGAGACTTGCAGGAAGAATCCTGCAGATGGAGATATACATAGAGATGGGAGCAGAAAATTCATCAGACTCTTTGAGGCCAGGCCTATAAGGATGTCTATAATGCCATAATGATTAAAAGTAGTGAAGAAATTAATACTAAAGGTTAGCATTTCAAGGAAATACAGAAATAAATGGTGGTACATGCTTGTAATCCCAGAACTTGGGATGAGAAGCAGGGGGGATTGTGTCTTCTGGGACAGCCTGGACTACACAGCAATATACAGACCAACCCAGGATACTGTAAAGCCATCTGTCTTAAAGAAAAAGAGACAAACCAATTAATGAACCTTTCTCAAAAGTTATAAATGAATGATAAAATTTTAAAAAATAAGACAGCTATCTAGTATTCAATATGCTAAATTTATCATAAAGGAAGATACTTGGATAAAGCAAAAATTAGCAAGAAAAATATTACATTTATCCCTTTTGTGCCAAGTAAAGTTCCAACTAAGATTAGGTGAGTGAGAATGTATAGCTTGAGTTTTCCTGCCTGGCCCACAGTCAGGACAAATCTCTTTCACCAGCCAGTCCCACAGCCGCTCAGACCCAACCAAGTAAACACAGAGACTTATTTTTCTTACAAACTATATGGCTGTTGCAGGCTTCTTGCTAACTGTTCTTATATCTTAAATTAGTCCATTTCTATAAATCTATACCTTGCCACGTGGCTTGTGGCTTGTGGCTTACTGGTACTTTACATCTTCCTTGTCCTGGCGGCTGCTGCAGGCAGTGACTCCTGCCTTCCTGTTCTTTTATTTCTCCTCTCTGTTAGTCCTGCCTATACTTCCTGGCCAATGAGGCTTTATTTATTGACCAATCAGAGCAATACATATGCCATACAGACCATCCCCCAGCACAGCCAAGTGCAGACCATCTCAGATACCTGCACTCAGGCCCGTGGTCCTAATCATCCTCTATGCGGACCTGCTGGGTAAAGCCATGAGGAACCCGAGAATGGGCTCCCACAGGACATACAGAACATCCCACAGCAAGAATGTGAAGAATAATTTGGCCTGGATTATCTGATCAGCACTGACATAACTTCATATAGGATCAGGTAAATGTGAGCAAAGACTCAGCAGAGTGAGATAGAACACATACCTGGGTACTTGGGATCTTAAACAACCTATTTTTTAGTCCATATTTTGTCATTTATTAACTGTTTGATCCTAATAAGTTGTATGTATACTCTAAACATCTCTTTCTTTGCCTGTGAAATTCTCAATGGTTGCCATAGCATTTTGGTATAAGAAGTAGATGAGGTCATACAAGTGACATGATGAAACAGTTGATCAGTTATTACTCAAATCATGCCCCCTGTGAATTGTCTGTAAGAATGGAGGGTATCTGAAGACTCCAGGAGGTAAATATTGAATCCATGAGAGAGCCAGAGACCTCAAAAAGAGACTGATCTGAAGGTGCAAAGACTGAGTTCATCATCTGATGTGTGGGTGGTTTATTGTAAAAAGGAATGTCTAATTACAGGGAGGAAAAAAACTGTGCTGAGAAAGAGAACAGAGATGACTATGTTAGAAACAGTATCATTATTCATTTATAGGAACATATAACTTTCTTAATTTAAACTATGATTAATGTTCTGTAAGTTATCAACCTTTTATACTGTTGAAAATATTCTGAAATTAACTGGAAAGATCAATAAAAATGATTTTAATTTATGTAACTATCATGTGAACTTTCTTTCAAAGTAAATCATGCAAAAATAATGTTACTTAAGGACTGACTGTACATGGAAATATTTAGAAAACTATAATATATTGATGCTATTTAAATTTATTTCTTATGCTATGTCACTTAATAGTACTCCATAAGGTATAATTCATTCTCAGTAGGATTTATCAGAAATTCTGTAATACATGGTGAGCACCACTGATGCTTATCAATTCCTCAAGCTATAAATCTAATCATCCTACTTTCTCAATAATTCCACCTAAAACATACACACACACACACACACACACACACACACACACACACACACACACATAATCACCAAGATCCCTTGTTTATGAAACTTAAATGTCACTCAGAATGGTCCACTCTGTATTCCCACTACCATTATCCCTAATCTAAGGGAGTCAGCAGCTACCAGGCACCAATCCCTTTCTGTGCCACTGTCATGGTTTACAAGCCACTTTCACTCATGTTCTTCTCCAGTCCTTCTTGTGAAACACAAATGCCATCATGCTTGTCCAATGCGTACAAACTAACAGCTGTTTCCCGTTGACCTTAGATGAAATCAAATCTTTCTGGCACAAGGTACACAGCCTGTGTCTGGCTGAGATCTACTTGCGATGCCTCATCTGTCACTGCTCCCTAATCTGCACTCACCACCAGCTTTCTGCATTCTTTGTAGCTCATGGCTTACCCTCTTGTCTTTCACACTTCTGCCTGGACATGCCTAAACAGCTGTGCTTTGCATATGAATTCCTGTAAGTGAAAGCTTTAAACTTTCCCTTTCTCTAGGAAACCAGACCTCCAACTCAGCACACATCTAGAAGGCCATCTTTCCTCTTCTAATTCACTCATCATGACAACTACCACACACACAATTACCCACTTACTCTTCCTCATCCAGCTGCATGGTCATTGAAGACCTTGGCAGTTTTGTGAGCAGTCAAAACTTCAGTGGTAAATAGATGGATCTGCAGTGCTGAAGAAACATAATAATTATTTATTGGATAAATTGAATTTTGAAATAATTCAATAAAATCAAGTAGGAATCATTTGAATTGTTGCTCTATCAATCATTTCAGTTATTCATCTGGAGAGCCCATTTACATCTTGCAATATGAGGCATATTAAGAATTATAAAGGTCATTTATACATATGAACTTCAAGTCAGATGACTCATGTTCATTTTAATTAAAATAGATATTCCTCCTTTTAAGACTCTGATTTCACATGTACATTGGCTTCATAGCCATGTATATGATTTTAGAAAATATAAAAAGCTGTTTTTCACAAATATGTCTCTTTGCTACTAAATTTTTTGGCAAGAGAGAAACTGCAATTTCCCTGGATTCTTTCCTCTGAACTCATTTGCAATCCAAATACTTCTTTATATTGAATTAATATGAACTGTTCACTGTATAAATAATCTCATAAGAGAAAGAATAAACTGTGAAACCTGGTGCTTGGGCATTTCAGTGCATGTTAGAAAATATGCGCTGACTGAAGAAAGTCACAAATGTAGATGTGGCTTATTGTTAGTGTGAGCCAAACAGGATAGTATGACGATCAGAATGCTTGAGGCTCAGTTATGCATGAATTTTCAAGGAAACATACACCCCAATATACAAAAGTCATTTCAATTCAGTCCTAAAAAAAAAAAAAATGGAGCCTAAATTATTAAGTAGATCTGCTTTAGACACCTAGAATTAAGCCAGAAGCCAATTAACTGCTTAGTGCTGTGGGGTATCATGAACTAATTCACTCAAACTCCAGGGACTAGGTACTTTCTAACACAGTTCTAAAAATAAGAAAACAGACAGCCTTAGAATATTTTATTTCATCCCAGGTTATTTATTGAGCCCATGACTGTCCTTGTGTGAAAGTAAGGACAACAAAGTTCAGGCTGTGATAGGGTGGAAAGGCTAAAACAGACAATAAACAGTGAAAGAAGGACATTTCATTAACATTAGTCAATACTCTTGATTGAAGAAGATGGGGAGAGAGAAGAGGAAGAGGACGGGGGGGGGAGAGAGAGAGAGAGAGAGAGAGAGAGAGATCATTTTACCCTTGTTGACTGTTGCCAGCATAAGCTACATGGGTAACACACAGGCATTTCTATTTCCTGCCATCCACTGGAGGCCTAGTAGTTGCCAAGGGCATCTCATGTTTCCTTCATACGACTAAGGACTGTGATGTTTGAAGGTCACTTGTTAATTCTGCTCTGGTGTTAGCTCTGCTTACTGAAGACTCAGACCTCATTTATCCCTTCATTCTGTCCAGTTCCCCCACTCTACTCTTTTTTCTGGAAGGAACTATATTTGCCCTTTAAACAGATGTCTTCAGGCCTTTACTCAGTGCAGCTCTCAACATCACTGGAATGCTGAAATCTTGAGCAATAGCAGACAAAATCTAGCACTTTCTTCTCAAATGAGGAGTCTGTCATCACTCATAGCCTGAGGCTGAAGAAAAACTATTTTCTGTACAATCTAGAAACCATCTTGACCAAGGTGGCCAATGATTCCTTAAAATCAAAACCAGAAGACTCTTCTGGCTTTAGTCTTTTCATCATTTGGCACTGGTAATAGATTCCTTCCATCCTGTTTTGGTCTCTATGACCAGGCACCTCCCTGGTTCTTATGCCTCATGAAGAGATAAACCCCTGATTCTCTGTTGCAGCTAAAGGAGGCACTCTCAGCAAGTCCATGCCACCTCAGGCTTTGCCTACTTCTTCACATCTTCTTTCACATATACTGTGGTTTCCTACAATAGCTGGACTTCCTTCTAGGGTACCAAGCTTGCTGGTCATGTAGCATTCTGTCTATTCAATTTACTGAAGGAACTTCGACCTTGGCACATGCAAAATGGAAGTGCTACTGTGCTCCTCCTTCCACAACCCCATCATACGAGTAATCTTCCCTGCAACCAACAAGTTATCAAAGGTTATGGCATCTCTCATGTTCCTCTTCTAATCGGTATGATAGATTTTACCTCCTTCAATCTCTCCCTGTCTCTGTCTCTCACTTCTTTGTTAGAAGGCACAATGCTTTCACAAACTTTTGGCAATGACATCTATGTGGCTATACTCTCTCCTGTCTCATCTTTTTCAAATGAAATCTTCACTAGAAGATGTTTTGCAACCCACAGCTGAACATACTATTATTCAGGATAGTTCCAATTTTGGCTGTATTGTCGTCCAAACTGAACCATTTGTTGACTTCCGCCACCAGGAATGTTTTCATCAGTCAGTCTGGAGTGAGTCTAAAGATGGCCCTTCTGGACATGCAAATGCTAACCACAGACCACCTCTCATGGAGATCCACTATCTACCCTGAAAAGTACATTGCAAAATCTAGTGTGGTATTCATGGCACTGTCAATCTAGCTCTCTAGCCATGTCTTCTTATCACAGATGCCCAAATCCACCAAAGGAATTCCAAATCCACTAAATGGATGCCAAATCTACTAAATGGATGACAAATACATGGAAGTTCTGTGCTGTGCCTTGCATTTTTCCTTTTTGTAAATTCTCTCTCTCTCTCTCTCTCTCTCTCTCTCTCTCTCTCTCATTCTCTCTCTCTCTCACTCACTCACTTTGCTTACCTATTTACAATCTACTCTCTTTTAGGCTCTGGAATGCATGCCACTCACTGAGATTCTCCCAACACTGCCTGCTCACTTTTCCAGACACCTGTAATGGCAGAGCTAGCCACTCACTTTGTTGGACCACACCTAGCAACTGAACCTACCCTTATCATAGAAAAGATCTCACTTTGTCTCATTTATTTCCCTGTTCTCTTTTTAAGCTCTAAGGTCTTCCTGTCAGAGACTATCTTAATTGTGTGTGCATGCCTGATGTTTAGTGGAACAATGTCTTATTGTATGTAGTTAATATGTGATTAATGAATGAAAACAGATGGATAGATGTGTTAAATCATTTTTTTAAAGTCTCTTGAACTGGCCCACATACATTTCTATTTAGGCTGATGTAAAGAAAGAGTATATATTTGAAAGAGAAAAAGAAAAACGAAACTCAAGAGCATTATACCTTTTCAGTGAAAGATAAAATATGGAAAGTAGTACAGGGATGACTAAACCCACAGTGTCCTTCTTTTTAATGAAGACACACACTAAGAATAATTTGGCTAATGGAATATTAGACCACATAAGTGGCTACCTAGCATTTCTCTAAGAACAAAGAGACTCTAGCAATCCTGTTGTATTCTTGGCGACACTGAAAAAAGCCAGCATGGATTTATGATGCATTCACTGTGCTTAAGTAGAAAGGATCTAGGCCATCTTTACAAGGAGGAGAAACAATTCACTTTAAATATGGCAAGGAGTAGGAGGAAGGATTGGCCTTGAATATAAATTATTAATGGATAACCAAAATAAAATCTTTAGGTCCTTCTTAGGTCAGTCAGTGACATAAATCTTTTTATGTTTTATAGCATATAACCAAAGTGTTCCATATAGTTCATTTATTTAAACATTCATTATTTTTTTTAAAAAGTAGCATAAAATACAATTGCTCCAAAAGGGATATTATGCAAAGTATGGCAATGGATTCAAAGACTGCCCCTTATATCCAACCTATAAATACACCCAATGCAGTATTGTCAGTATTCTGAGAAAGATAAGTCTTGTGTGGGATGGTGCACTGCATACTTGGATGACTACAATTCCTGTTATCTATCACTGAGTACTGGTACAATCCCTGGTCATGGTTGTAAGGGTCTCTATGCATTGCCTAACACTTCCTAGGGCCAGAAACATCTACAGCTGAGATTTCTCGAACTTTTAGTACCCTTTTGAGGAGACCCTCCTTAACAGCCCTTAGCTTTATTCTGCTATCCCTTCACATATTGAAAAAAAATGGAATGGGTTCTTTAAATTTTACTTGTTATGGTTAATATTCACACATGACTCACACAGCTCACTAAAGCTCATCTGTGAATAGCCATGGCACTCTAGTAATCAGTTGCCAAAGAAATAAATATAACTTAAACGAATGTGATCGGTTGGACAATAGATTGTATTATCTGAACTCGAATCTTGTAGGATTACATGTGTGCAAGAGAATGCTTAATTTCTACCAGTACCTCGTGTGTGCAAATGTATCATGTTCTATGGAAAACCAATTTACAAACATTTACTGTAGACAAACAAGAAATGAAAAATAGACAGAAGTAGTGCCTCCTGGTTTTGTTTCTTAATTGTATAACAGAATATTTATCCGTTTATTACATTATCAGTAATTAAAATTTTGTTTTTTAAATACAAAAACAGATTTTAAAATATTGAAAAACCACAGTCTATTTGTTCATTTACAGTGGGGCCTAAACTGTGTGACAGAAACATTTCTATTATCTTCTCAGAGTCATTACAGAAGACACATTCTTCTGTAAATCCCATATCTCCATCTGGACTGTTTCCATCCGTGTCCTGTCTGATCCATTCCAATGACATCTGAATTTGCTTCTTGGCCTATCTTAAATGTGATTAGCTGTTTATCCAGGGTGATGAGTGATCTTAAAAAACTCAAATGAGGATTTCACTTTCTTGCTTGATCCCTCCTAATGGCTTTTTGTTGCTCTCAGGATAAAAGCTTGCAAAGGCTTTTCTAAAAATAAAAACTGGAAGATTTAATAGTTAGCAAACTGGGGCTCTCAAACAATTCTAAAACAATACCTTTCAACTGAACAGAAATGATAACAAATGAAAAGTGGGCACACGTGTATTGAAAGAATTCAGAAAATGGTTAAGCATGGGGATAACATAAAACTCATTTGGTTCATTGTCTTTATTTCTTCAAGTGATGATAAATATTTAAAAGATAATTACAGCATTCCAGTGTGGATTTATAATATATAAAGAAGCAAGCTGTAGGGTTACAGGGTAAATTAAACTATAATTTTACATGCTTTTAGTTTTGAGAATGTCACACATGAGTGCTGTATTCATATAATTTCTACCCATTCACCTATTGCTATTCCCAAACCAATTCTCCTCCTATGTTCTCCCAACTCCTTCACTAATTCATAACCTATTCTTCTTTATTGGTCACACACACACACACACACACACACACACACACGCACATGCACACACGCATGCACACACCCTGCTGTGTCTATTCAGTATATTAGTACAGTTTATATTAAATATGAATTTATAAATGACCACTGTGATTTAAAAACCTATCAGGAAGCATCTCATAGGAGAACAGATTCTCCCTTTCTCAGTAGCCATAGCCTGTTAGCTATAACTGCCGCCTGAAGAGCCTGTAGCTCTTTACCTAGGTGTGGGACCATGTGAGATTTCCCCAACCATGCTGGGATGCCAGATGGTGTCATTGTTCAAGTTTCGTTTACACAGCCATATTGTTGAAGTTTTATGGGTGCTGCTTCTCTGACAGATCTAGAAGACACCATCTCTCCACAGAAGTCTTGGTCCTCTGGATCTTACAGTCTTTCTACCCATCCCAATTCTGTAGGGCATATGTGTAGGGGTTGTAAAGTATCTGTTGTTGGAAACCCTACAGTCAGTTGTTCTCTACATTTTGGCCAGTTGTAGATTTCTGAGTTAGTGGACAGTCCTATTGGTAATGATTTCCTATTAATTTTCTAATTGGCTCATCTACATTTTCAATTACATCTTCATCAAGAGGAAAGGTTGGTGCAGGAGGTGTGTGTCCTGTGCTAGCCTGGGACTATGGAGACAGAAGGCAGGCTATGGAGACAAGAGGCCGGCAGTGTAAAGGGGAATTTACCAGACAAGACTATGATGTGAGTTACACATCTATAGTTAGACCTAGGAGTGTGGAGATAGTGTGGGTGGGCATGGCTCTGGGAACTTACCAGGAAAAACCAATCAGTACAGGAGATGGCAGGTGATGTTTGGAGGAGTAGACCAGGCAAAGTTGATTTGGTAGCTGAGCCCCGGAGGAGCTAAGCCTGAGAGAATGGAGATGGTATGTGAAGGCTTGGTTCTAGGGGAGCTCACCGGGAAAAGCTGCACCAGAAGCCCCTTGATGGAACTGTGCCTGGGAATGTGGAGGTGGTGTTGGCAGATGAGGTTATGGGAGCTCATCAGGGGAAGCAGTGAATGAGCTGCATGTCCAGACTTAGGCCTGGGAGTATAGAGATAGCACATTTATAAGGCTTTCTGTTCCCACATCATGTGTTACAACATTAATTCTGTTAATACTATTTCATTTTTACAAAAACAGTAAAATATTTAAAAGGTATAATAAAAAAACTTAGGTGGATATTAAATGGAATGATAAAATAATGTTTATATAATTTTAAAAATGAAATAAAAGGGACTGGAGTGATCACTCAGCTGTAAAGGGCTTGCCTTGCAAGTGTGAGGTCCTGAGTTTGAACAATATGGACATAGTAGGGATGGGGTTGTAAACCAGGCACTGGGCAGGAGAGGCAAAGAGATCCTTAGGGCTAGCTGGCTAGCCAGGCTCACCTGCTGGATAAGGTCCTCAGTAGGGAGTAACCCTGTCTCAAAAGCAAGGTGAACAGCAACTCAACTGAGCAGTGACAGTTGAGGCTGTCCTGTGGTTTCAACATGCCCATGCACAATGTACACACACATGTACATTTAAACATGTGCACTTACACACACAACCATAAACAAATGTGCACCCACACATACAAACACTAACCTATTTTTATGTGAAATAGAGAGTAAGAAAAATGCTCAAGCAAGTAAAGCTGGAAAGATCCTATGACAAAACCATAAACTAAGATGTGGCATATCAATAATTAGAGAGGTTTAAGTCTACCCCAAAAGTAAAAGTAATTCTTCGTCAGAGTGGATAAGCAAGTAAAAGGCTACATAGCTGATACAAAACCACAGATACATTGAAGGTAAATGGCCAAAATCATAGACCACCCAAGAAAGAAAGCCGAATAGTTCTAGAAATGTTTGTCAGTGTAGTGTTCCCAAAAGAAATAATACCAAAACTAAAGAAGGAGACAATTCAACACAAACACCTAGTAATCTTAAAAAGTGATACACCTGGAAAATACAACTTCATAATTTGCTCTAAATTAAGAAATAAAATGCAGCAAAACTAAAGAGAGTGATATACAAATCCAATAATACTCAAATGTATAAAATCTTACATTAACCAACAGATTTCAAAATAGTAATAAATAAAAGTAACAGTAGTGATACTGCAGAAGAGTAGGGACAGTTGACATGGTAGATTGTCATTACAGAATAAATATTCTCTCCAGTAAATATGCTTTAATGTTTCACCAGCTTCCTTAGGCACTGTGCAAAATACAAGAAATGTCAAAATTTAGAAAGGTTGGCTATTTCTTTGACAAAAATGAAATTAAAGTCATAATATATATCAGACAGATCAATATTTTAATTAAGAAATATACTATAAAACTCTGCTAATTAAAACAAACAATAGGAAAATTTTCAACCTAAAGAATCATAGAGCAAGTTGACTATGCCAGACAGAATGGCACCCTAATCTCTGAAATCTGCCTATGTGTGCTTCACACAGCAAACAGGCATTCCAGTCATATTATGACTATGGAATTTAGAACATGAAGATTGTTCTCAGTTACCTAGGTGGGTCCAGTTAAATTAGGCAAGGCTTTAAAAAAAGATTTTTTTTTTTCTAACTGGAGTCAGAGAGACGTGACAGAGTGAAGTGAAAGATTAGAAACCTAAGAAGAAGCCAGGTAGTGGTGGTGGTGGTGGTGGCGGCGGCGGCGGCGGCGGCGGAGGCTGCTCAGGCCTTTAATCCCAGCTCTAGGAAGTCAGAAGCAGATGAATCTCCCAGAGTTCAAGGACAGCCTGGTCTACAAAGTGAGTCCCAGGACAGCCAGAGCTACACAGAGAATCCTTATCTTGAAAAACCAGAAAAAAACAAAACAAAAAAAGAAACCAAAAAAGGATTGCAGGCACCTTAATGAACAGACCAGAACAGGGCAATATGACAGGAAGTTGTGCCCATCAGAAAGTAAGAGGCCTGTGGCACAGCCCAGGAGAAAACAGAGGACGAGGGCTGAAACAGGGGTTCAAAGTTGTCCCAGCCTGAATGAGCTTAGAGCAGGCTTCTTCTCCAGCACCTCCAGGATTGAGGGAGACTAGGGGAGAGGCAAAGAGAGAGAGAAGCCCTGTGTTCATAAACTGAATTTGTTAAAGTCCCCCCCCCTCAAAAAAAAATCCAGCCAACATCATTTTTGAAAGACGAGTACATGGATGGAATGCTGATTGATTTCATTTCATTTAATTAACATGTTTGCATCTTAGCTGAATCTGCAAATAGAATATAGTAACCTGTTAGACATTGAAATTCCCCTGATGGAACCATGATTTATATATTTGCATATAAATGAAATTAGTTTACTTCTGAAATTAATATCAAAGCTTAAGAAACACAACCCTCAAATCTGAAATTTCAAAGCCTGTTCAGTTTTTTTAAATGTTCCTCCCCGGATAAAAGCATTTCTGTCTGAGGTTGAGTCTCCTGTTGACATTAGCATGTAGCATCCATAGCGATCTGGGCAGGCAGATTATCAAGTAAGATGTCATGTGCTAATCTGTGAAACATAAATTGTGTTTTAAGATATGAATTAGTTCAGCTTGCCAGACATTTCTCTGAGGCATTTTACAACCCTCTGCTAATGAAGCATGGGTCATAATGAAGCAGATACTCTTTATTTATTTCAGCATAAGACTTGATATGTTATATTTTGTAATATGGCTGGTTAGTTAAGATAAACAGTTGTGTGAAATGAGACTTGCCCTGATATGTAAGATTCCATTTAGTGTAGCTTGTGTTTACACATAGGAAAGTTGAGGAAATAGCTAAATCTGAAGTCATGAATTGAGCAAAATAATCCCTTTAAGATCTGTTTCAGTACACAAAGAGTTAAAATCTTGCATAAGAAGCTAACATCCATTTTAATGACCAGAGCCAAGATTAAATGATGATTATAGCTAGGATGACTTGAAGTTCATACATCTGCCATGATTCATTAAGTTCAAACTCTATTTCTTTTTTTCTAAAACCTCTCACCCTGAGACAGTACTGTATAGCCTAGCAGCTTCCCAATAAGTGAATTTAGAATGAGCAAAGAAACCAAATGGGATAGTGGTTAGGGAAGTGTGACAGATGCAGCAGCAGGGCACGGCTCTGGGAAACTTAGAGGTTGAGAATGCCACAGAGCAAAACCTTTGGCTCCACAGAGTTGACAAGGGGAAGAGGGCACCAAATTCTAGAGCAGTGTTTTCTCTGAACATCAAGTGGTAACTCATGGGATGACAACTAGCTGCTGCTTTAGAGGTCACGATAACAGCCTGAGTGGCAAAGGATCCACTCAAGAGTAGATCCTCCAAGAGCTCAAGGCAGATGATGCCCCTCCTGCAGAAAACTTAAGGGTGATGAAGCGGAAACAACCAGTCAGTAAAAGAAGAGAGCTGGCCAGCTTGGTTCTAATAAACTCCAAGGCAATGATTTCGTACAGGTGCCCATGACAGTTAAAGCTGATCCAGTTGACCATCCATCTGTGGTGACCACACTAAGGCTAGAGAGGACAAGTGTGAACTCAGCCCTGTCCCATTTAAAAAAAAAGTTTTGTGTTTTTTTTTTTTTTCAGAAAATTCTCTTCTATAAAGTGCTACATACTAAAAAACAAATCTAAACATTTCCCGAGTATCAAGTTCATCCTCCTCATTAACTTCCTTCTCATAATGGTACTGCCCCATTTCCTAAAATTAAGAAACTCTCAGGTGTAAATTATCAATAAATTTTAGAATTACATTGTAGTTCATAATTATTCTCCATGAGAAAAATAAAAGATGTGAGGAGAATGAGAAAGTTTGTGTATTTTTAATCCTTGGAATAAAACAAATCCAATCTTTTTCCTTCTATGTGCCTGTAATGCTTCATTGACTGAGAAGAAAGCAATTTCACTAGTGGACATTCATCCCTTGTAGACCTATAGAGACCTGTAAGGGTCACCAGACCAAAAACACATTTATCACAACTCACGACAGTGCCTGCTCCACACTCCTTCATGGGTCTCCTTAATGCACAATGCATCTCACTTTCACTGAACTGTGTTCTGTGCGGTAGAACTTTGGGGAAGCTGTGTAAAATAGTAATTCATCCTAGAATCCTGGAGAAAGAAGCCTTTACTTAGTCAGTAGAAATTCATATTTCAGCCAGTTCACTTGGGGTATCTGTACTCTGTCCTCTGTCGATATAGATGCTTTCCTCCTGTGATTGAAAGGACCATTTTCCTGCTCATAGTCATGAGCTTTTTAATATATTGTAAAAATTTTGGGAAGCTTTTCAATAATAACTATTGCTCAGCAAAGACACCAACTTTAGTTTTGTTTGGTTTATTTGGTTGTTTGGTTTGCTTTTGTTTGGTTTTATTGATTGATTGATTGGTTTTTCAAGATAAGGTTTCTCTGTGTTAACAGCCTTGGCTATAATAGAGCTTGCTTTATAGTCCAGGATGACCTCAAACCCACAGAGAATCATCTGCCTCTGCCTCCCAAGTGCTGGGATTAAAGGCATGTGCCGCCACCACCCAGCTTGTGTGTTTTGTTTCATTTTTTCAACAAATTACTTACATATTCAGGTCATTATTTTTTCTCACCTGAAAAGCAGTAACATTAAACTGGCATTTATCCAGGTAGGCTTTATGGATTCTGGCCAGTCCTGTGTAGTGGATAATACTGACTGAATTTTATAAAGGATTTATCATTTACAAAGCCCTATTAGAGAGGATGAAAGGTAGTTCATCAGCCAGAAGCTCATACTCTAGTCCCCTACTGTCAGAATCAGGATTCTTGCACATGTGAGTTCCCCCTTGCACATGTGAGTTCACCCTCAATCCTCAACCTGTGGTCAACAGCAAGGATGTGGCTTAAGTTTCATCAGCAGGAAGGAAGGTGGGCTGTGTACCAGCAAGTCAGTGAATTACAAAATGATGTTTAGAAAGAGTGCTGCCAACATACGATGTGGAAGACACAACATGTTTCATATCTGAGATACTAATCAGTGAACTTTGCTTATTAAAGTAAAGGCAGCACAGCTTGGAGTAAACATTGGAAAAGCCAGGGTTGTCAGTCATGCAGGCCTATTTTTTTCAAAGGCAGGAAATGAATGAATGATGTCTGGTTACCTGGAATGCCAGTAAAAGCAGTCAACAACCTGGTGGTCTTTTGGTATTCCATTAGGAGTCATCCTCACATGAATCTGACTAATATCCTGAAAATTGTTTCAGTCCTATCCTAGGCTTTGTCTCTTAGTGAATAGAACTCCGCCAATAAAATCGATCCTATACTTATGACAGATCCTTCCTTTAGGCCCCACCCTGAGCTCTGTTTATCAGCCAATAGAACACATTATAAAGGTCACACATAATTTGCTACCTTGCTAGGGAGTTTCTATGGAGCTATGCCTAAAGCTTTGTTGTGCTAATTGTTATGTGGAAATCTTTTTCCAAAGTTTTTACTATGCTTAAATATGTAAGACAACTAAACCACGAGGTCAAGCTTTGGAAGTTTTTTGACCCAATACCTGCAGAGATGGTACTAACTCCTTTCATTCTTCACCTTGCACAGATGTCTCCCCACCTGCTGTGATGTTTACAGGGGACAGTTCATGGTCTGTTTCTAAGAAGTACTGGCCTCTTTGTAAGATGTTACTGTCTGGAATATGTGACTGAAGTTCAACTCAAATCTTATAAGAGACCGAAAAAATGAAAAATTCAAGTGCTGTGTGTTATTTAGCAATGGATGGCCACATTATTTCCTACCTTTTTTTCGGATACACTTTTCTGGAGGAAAAGATCTACGATTCTTTCTTTTGAAGTTGAATGGGAAAAAAGAAAACCTTTCTAAAAATTATGGGCAGCTCAGTGTGTAGGCAATGCAGCCGTCAGTGCTTTAGTTAATGTATGGTTTGTTTTGCAAAGAGTTTTGAACATTTAAAAGGAATGCTCGTGAATTCCTAAATGCTATGTTTGCTGTAGCAAGAAGCTCAGAGTAATCATTACCTCCAGCTGTGATTTCCGTCTTCCTCTGCTGCTCCCCATGTGCACTTGTTTTAAAGTTGACAGACATTCTACATTTTTAGCCTTCCTGACAATAATTATGCATTTGGTGAGCAGCAACCATTCTGCTTAGGTGCATTTAGTTCCAGCTCAGTCCCAATTATGTGATCATAAAGCACTTCAAGTGGTAGCACAAAGTCAAGCGTTACAACAATAAAAAATAGCATTTAAATGAAAAAGAAAAAAGTTATTTTGAGTAAAGTAGAAGACGAAGCACGTCTTTTTACAGAGGTTCTTGTTAATATAATGAATTGCCTTGGAACAAATTATTAAAAAACATTTTATGAAATTGCCATTAGAAAGTACACATTATATATAAAAGAATCCATGCTAGCCATTAAAATCTTTGGAAAATTAAAATATTTTGCCAATACTGTCCCCAAATAAGGCTACTACCTGGTAACTCCAAGGAGGATTTTTTTTCTATTCAGGATTTCTGAATGTGAATTGTCACATTATAAGACAACCAATGTGTCTTTTATACAATTTTCATTTAGAAATTGAACACAATTTATTTAAAGTTGTGTCTAAATTGTATTACACTTAAATGTATAAAGCCAATGACAGTAGATTGGCACATAAAATTTTTAGAGATGAATGAATAAAGCAAATGAGGTGTAGATGTATCCGTTGGGATTGGTCTCCACAGCTCTGCATTTTGATTGACTTAGTTTTCTGTAGTTGTCCTCCCCCTGCCTTGTTAAAAAAGCTAAGTTTCCTCAATGAGGGGTGAAGATTATATTTATCTGTGGCTAAAGGACAAATATTCAAAATTTAGTTAGAGATTATACCGGTTTAGTAAAGTGGTGGTTGTAAATTCTCCTAGATCCACGAGTTCACTAGCACCAAGTGGTTAGCTAACAACCCAGTATGAGGCATGATTTCCCTATTTTTGAGTGAGTCTTAAGTCCAATTAGAGAGTTTAGGTTACCACCAAGGTATGAGTGCCACTACTGTACCCTTAGGGTTAACATGTCATACTGGTCTTTGTTGTGGTTCACAGGCATCATAGCTGGACAGGACTGCTCATTGTTTGACTCCTTTGAAAGTTTGAATGGCGCCTTCTGGTACTGTGAAAACTAGTCCTCAGGGAGGAGATGTTCAGGTCAGTTCCAGATCAGGATGCTCTGCACTCTGCATCTGAAGAGAACCAGAGGATCAGGGAGTTAGCTATAAGATGTGTCTCCTAGTAATGTCAGAATCTACACCTTTGAGGCCTCACCAACATAATTGTCTAAACATGAGCTAAACAGGGACAAAAACAATAGACATACTAAAGTGGATGGGAGAAAGCCTGCAAGACCTCAGCCCTATACAAAGAACAGGCAATTAAAGGATGCTGAGAGCAGGAGAAACAGTCTTAGCCAGGGAAGCACACACCAGTTATTTGCCCAATTCCAAATGGTCAGTCATGAAACCATTCAAAGAGTAGCATTATACAGACTGAGCAGGTTGTATTTAAGCAGACATATGTTTACACATACACATATATGCATGAAACAACAATTAATGAAAATAGGCAATGAATTTGAAAGAGCCCAAGGAGGGCTATATAGGGAAGTTGAAAGGAAGAAAGAAAAAGGGAAAACTGTAATTATAGTATAATTGCAAAAAGGAGAATGAGTTTTATATACACAATGGAATTTTACTCCACTGTAATAAAAATTATTGCAGCCACAGGAAAATAGGAGAAGCTAGAGATTATATTAGAGAAATGATCCAGACTCAGAAAATCAAATATCAAATGTTTTCTCTCATATGGAATCTAGATTAAAGATCATATATAAGGGCTGGAGAGTTCACTCAACAGTTAAGAGCACTTTTTTATCTTGTAGAGGCCCCAGATTCAGTTGTCAGCACACACATGGTGGCTCACAACCATCCAAAGCTTCAGTTTTGAGAAATTTTATACCATACTTTGAACACTATAAGCACCATGGAATGCTCATGGTACATGCATATGTGTGGTCATATAATAAAATAAAATAAATGAATCTAAACCTTTTAAATTTTATATGTAAATGTGTCTGATATTTATATAGGGCATGAATATAAAAGGGGGACCCTGAGAGGGGAGGAAATATAATTACTTGAGGGAGAGAAGGGGACCAGTAAATGGGGAAGAGGTAATAGGAAAGAATATTTGGAAAAGCAAATAAAAACAAACTACACAGAATCGAGCTCTTATGCTCTAGCTCCATACTCCCAGGCCATACACTGAGACACAAAACAAATATTATCCAATTCAGAAAAAAGTAAATAACTCTGTGTGCCCAAACTGACTACAATGTAATAAAGCTTAAAGTCAATAGCAAACTAAGCTCTAGTAATTACAGTCTCATGAAGAATAAATAGTACTTTAATTATTTGTATTACTTAACTTTTCTATTGATGTAACAAAACACTATGACCAAGGAAAATTATAAAAGGAAACATTTGATTTAGTTTATGGTTTCAGAAGGTTAAAATCTAAAATGGGGGGTGAAGACATAGTGGCAAGAACAGCTGAGAGCTCACATCTTGATCCTCGAGGAGGGGAGACAGAAAGCACACTGGGAAAAGATAGCACTTTTGAAACCTCAAAGTCTGTTCCCAGTGACACATCTTCTTCAACAAGGCCATACCTCCTTATCTTTCCCAAATAGTGCCACCAATGGAGGACCATGTATTCAAACATGGGCGTATGGGAGTCATTATCATCCATACCACCACATTCTACTCCCTGGCCCCTATTGGTTCCTAGCAATGTCAAAATGTAAAATGCATTTGATCCAACTTCAAAACTCACCATATTCTTTCAGTCACAACTATTTCTAAAACCCCAAAGTTCAAAATATCTTCTGAGACTCAAGACAAACTCTAAACTGAAAGCCCTTGTAAAATTAAAAAAAAAATCAAATTACACACTTCCAACATACAATAGCAGAAAATCAGGGGATATTGAGAAAATATTGAACCAAAGCAAGACCATAACCCAGCAGGGCAGACTCCCAATCCTGTAGCTCCTTGTCTGATGTCAGAAGGCTTCGATGGCTCTGACCCTCTGGACTTGCTGCCTACAACATACTTCTTGCTCTTGGGTTGGTTCTACCCCTTGTCCCTAGCTCTCTTTGGTATATATCCCATGGCTCTGGACTCTCCAACATTTCGAGGGCTCCAAAACAATCCAGTCTTACCCTTCACAAGTTTATGAAACAGCCTTTCAGGGGTTCCATACAAATGTTCCCCTGCCACATACCTAACCTTAGCTGCTCTCTTTAACTGTGAAAGAAGATTCCATGATCCTTTTACTCATGTATTCTTCATGATTTTAAAGCCAGAACCACATGGACAACACTGCCAAGTTTGTCTGCCAGTGAAGTGATACACATTTATAGCAGCTTTGATTTCTTTTTTGTTCATTTGTTTTTTTCTTTTTGTTGTTGTTCATTTGTTTGTTTTATTTCTAAACAAACAGAAAATTCCTTCAGGATTTGATAATAAAAGCTGCACCCATGAAATCTCAATCAAGATCTGCACAATGACAAAATCAGTTTACATGCCTACATTGACTACGGAAATAAGGCCCCACTCCTGGATGAAGAATTATAAGCAATTTAGGGATGCGAACAGTCTTCTCTAGGAATGATCCCCTAATTGGTTATTCAAACCCAAGTGGCCAGCTCGAAACACATACATAAGAATAGTACTAAATGGACTCAGCAGGTTGAATTTGTACATAGGTGGTGTGTGTGTGTGTGTGTGTGTGTGTGTGTGTGTGTGTGTGAACTTTATGTCTTGTCTGATGCTGAAAACACAGATTACTGTCACCAGCTGGAAGTTAGTAGAAGCCAGGGAACATTCTTTCCCAATACCTATGAGTCAGAGACTTGATTTCAGATACCAAGCCTCCAAAAATATGAGAGCCTTGAGGAAACATATATACAAAGTCCTTCCAGCCTCATCTTCTATCTAGGGTTTGTCTTATGCCAGACAGAAGTCTGCACCTTCACTTTGTCATTCTCCTATAAAGGCTAGAGCTCTTCTCCAAGAGTGAATTAGTATGCTATGTTTTGCTAAATTCACCAGGGACAGGAACAATGTCTCATGCATCTTTGTGCCCATAGGACCAGGTACAGTTAAGCACTTGGGCAGAACTCAGACTACCTATAGAAACAACTTCCTCTGTGCCTCTTTTTATTACCTAGCATATGGTAATTTTATCATTGGAAAAAGCCTTATTTACTCTTGTATAGAACCCAATCCAATGTTTGTTTCAAAGTTAAACTGTGGAGTGCTATGCCATAAATAGGACATCTATATCACATTGCAGAAGATGAAATCGTTTTATCGAAAAACTGTATGAGTTTGAGGTAGTGGACATCTGCAGTGAAATGTAATCTGGCATGACAGGGCCATTGCACATATGCACTCATAGTGGACTGCATGCATAAGATCTACATAAGATCAAGTTATCCAAATCCTCAGCATGGACTGGGAAGACACTTATCAAGCTCTACTACTAACAGAAAAGCTATTGGCATTTGATGGCTGCTGAAGGAGAAAGTCCCTTTAGTGTTGATTGTATAAATATGTGTTTAGTGCTAATTACTTGGGACTAGATAGCCAATCAGGAGGCTCATCCTGAGAAAAGACTGATTCTCCTTCTCTCAACAGTCATAAATTACCTGGAGCTCTTCATTTAGGTGTGGTCACCCATAAGATTTTTCCCAACCATAAGAGTTTTGCCACACTCATTCATTTGTCACTGGTCTTGTCATTGTTCTGGACTTTTTAGGCAACCATATCTTTGAGATTTCACAGGTATAGCTTCTTTGCCATGTATATATGAATAATAATTCATGGAAAGAAGCTGTGTCTACAGAGACAGATTAGCTCATTAGAATTTCAATACTGTGGAGAGATTGGAATGCTGCAGGTATAAAGGCTAATTACTTATCTTGGCCTTATTCTAGCCCTCTGGAATACCATTCTTTGCCCACTTCTGTGTCTGAACTAATATTTTCTGACTAACAGATAAAAACCTTTTGCAATCTATTAATTTAGCAGACCACTAGCTTCTACCAATTCCAAAGCTAAGAATGTCATCAAATAGTACATTGGGCCTATAGGAAAGCTTCCTCCATTGTGTTTATCTAACTCTCTGGTGTACCTACCAATATATTTTAAACTTGCCTTTATTTATAACTTCTTTTGTTCTGTAAAACTGTAAAACTTTATGAAACAGCTTCCACATTGAACATGGAATTTGTGGTAACCAAATTTGTGTTCCCTGGCCAATGGCCATTCAAAATGACTTCAGAATAAGTTATATCTTATTATATTATATATGTAATATTTTATATAATATGTCTCTTAAAGGTTTAAATGAGAGCTGTAGTTTTTACATTGAGATATTAAAGACAATATCTCATAGTCATGTCCTGTTTTTCTGTTTCTTAAAATCTATCTAACCTTTCTCCTGCTATGTTCCCTCATACTCAAAAACTCCTATCAAAAATATAGTAAAAGTAAGGAAATAATTATTAATTTAACTAGCTATATTGAGTTCACTAAAATAAAAATTCAAAAGAAATTTGACTGTATTTCATGGACAGCCAACTTGGATTTCAATCAAGTAAATTTTATGAAACATAAATTTTGTTTCTGAAAAAAAAAAAAAAAAAAGCTTAGAAATTCAAAGTAATAATGATGTCTTAGCAGCTCAAAAGTATTCCGGAATTTTACCAGAATAAATGTGGCTTTTAATTTAGTATTTCTACTAACCACAGAATACATGCTTTTGATGTTTAATATTAGGGATTAAGCCTGAACTCAGTGGAGAGAAACTGCCTCCTTTGCCATATTCGTGTTGGATAGCGAGGACATAAACTTGTCACCAGCTCTCTTGATAAGTGAACTTAACAATAAAACATATTATCTGGTCATGAAACCCCAACAAAAACGAAGAATGTGGAACTTCTGTGTCAGGAAGTTTGTTATTTACAGGAACCATTCTAGCCACAAAAAAGTGGAATCCTCCTCTCTTCAGTCCCTTCCCAGTGGCTATGGGAAACTGTCCAACAGAAAAATAATGAGAGAACCCCACAGGAAATTAAACCTGAACAATCATTGCAGACACTGGCTAACACAAGCAAGTACATTCTTCCTAACTACTCTTGATCTGTGTGCTTGATCTCTTTGAATGAACAATTCCTATCTTCTTTTATTAGACTTTCAAGTGTGTATAACTGCTCTAGAATGTGTTTATGGTTGACCTGTGATACCTACTGGATGCAACAGATGGCATTTGCTTATTGATCCCATTCTCTTTCTCTGAGGATCTGGTAGATTTTCCCAGGAAATTCTCGACAAAGAATGGTCACAATTTATAGCATTTTTAAATAAATTATCTTCTACAGTTCTTGTGCTATGAGTTGGGAGAGTCTGGACTAATTAGAAAATTAATTTACACATAACACATGAAATATCAGAGTTGATAACCAACAACAGTGAGAAAATTACTTGAGAGAGAAGAAACTCTATCAACATTTTCCAAGTACATGAAATCAGTTTCACAATGGATACTGTTATTTAAATATCCACTCACATTTAGAGCTGTAGATTTTATGATTTCTATTGCTGATTCCATGTACATAGACACCTGACAGGTGCTGGGAATGTAACTCAGTGCTAGACACTTGATATCATGAATGAAACCCTGGAGTTCCATCTCTGGCCCCACCAAGTAAACAAACCAAAGCAAAACAGAAAATCAAGCAAACTGAAGGCACTTCTGTAGGGTTTCATTTATCCAGTGCACCAGAAGTTATTGAGAGGTTAGTTAGGAACAGTACTTGGCAGATTCAGTTAGTTACTATGAATAACTCTCAGAATGAAGAATGCACACTCATTCTGCCTCCAGTTTACACATGTGCTACTAAAAGATACTTCATGGTCCCCAGGAACCAATTCAAGAATTCCTCAATGGCACCTAATTAGCCTTTTAAGGAAGTGGATCACAGTGATAGCTTTGGTCAATAAAACAAGTCCCACAGTAAATTCAGGAAGCACTGCCTAGAAGGGACGAATGCTTCCTAAAGACCATCACATTGATCTTCTTAATAGTGTAGCTTCTCTCTCACTTTAGAATATTTTGACCCTTCCTTTCTATATGTAATTGCGTAAGTTAATACCATGAAAATTCACTTCTAGAAAAAAATCCTATTGGCGTGCTCTCCAGCAGTGAACTCTAATCATTGGGAGAGAAGAGAATAGCCAGGGCGATAACAGTGTCCACATTTTAAACGGGAGCTGCTGTTTGCTTTTGCATTTAGTACACAAAGGGGAAAAAAATAAAAGGAACCTTTTCAAAAGACTTATTGGGACACAAAAGAAAAGCTAAAGGAAGGAAAGAAAACCCAACAGAGAAAAAATTAAACAACCCAAGGCTAGGCTGGTGAAAATCAAGGGTCATTTTGTTCAATTCCTTGAGTATATTCTAAACATGAATCTATACACAATGAAAGATGACAATACAGCTTTGAATAAAGACCCTTTCAGCCTAAGACAGCGTATCAAATAAGGAAGCATCTATTCATACAATACAATGATTTCTCAAAAAAATTACTGATAATTGTACAACTTTTTCCTAACCACCCCCCCCCACACACACACACACAGGCAGCAGGTGAAGGAGCCACCTCTGCAGAAGAAAGGCTGTTCTAAAGATGTTGTTCTCTTTCTCCTTCCTCAATGACTTTCTCCTCTCAATCCCTCTGAAAGGGGTAAGCAGGGAGACAAAACCCCTGCTAGAAAGCTCTAGCCTTAGGGACGCTCTCTTTGCATGCTTACCTCTTTGTCTCAGGCAATTGTGCAGGGATCATGTATTGATTATACATCATGCATTAGGCTAGCTGCTGGAGCTGGAGTAAATAATGAGCCCGATACAGTTCCTCTCTTCAAGGAAATCATTATCCAGAGGTAAGAGAAATCTGTAGTAAAGTACACTAAATTCTCCCCTCTGAATAGTACAGTCTATGATGGTAAGTGGAATGCTGAGAATGGCTATAATCAGAAAACACATAAAAGATCTGCACAAGAAGGGCAGGTAGAGTAAGGTAGGGTAGACGTAAAAATATTTAATATATTTTTAGATAGTACTTGAGGTAAGACTCATGACTGCCACCTGCCTCTCTAGGCCTTCTGCATACCTCACATTAAGCCTCTACACATGGGCCCTAGGTCAGACAGATAATTTTTGAGTCCTCGGGTAATTTTCCAAAATAAGCAAATAAAACCATTTGTGGGACAATTAGAATACACAAGATATCTGTCAGACAGTGTCCAGGTACTTCCCATCACCTGAAAGTAGTATTTCAGACAATAAAATTGGAAGATTCAGCTGAGATCTTAGGAAGATTGGAAGTCACAGCAATGTAAGAGGTGACATTAACAAATACATATTCAGGAGAAATTGGCAAGTACAGTAATTGAAAAGTACATTTTAAGGATATTCACATTCAGAACACTTAAATGTATGGCAATTTAGGATGGTGAGTTATAAGAAGAATGTCTATGGTGAAAGGTTGCCATACTAGTCACATGCACCTGGAGGGAGGAGTGAGTAATGATATAAAGGGCTCACAGGCTATACTGAAGTCATGAGAGAACCAGCGTCTGCCATCCCCCGGGGGCTGCTGTGTACAGGTAGCTGCTTTGGTGGTAGGAAGAATAGGAATTCTGCACTGACCCTGTACTGCATTCTGAAGTTGGAATGGGCAGAGTGCCCATGGAGGTTCTCCTCGCCAGATAGGGACCTTACAGAATGGAGGAGCAGCTTGGACTACTGAAAGTTCTGAAGAGGACTGCCAGAGAGAACTACCTGGAAGGCACGTGAACTCCAGCAGAGTGGATCATGGGAGCAGACTCTCTAGCACCCAAACTTAGGGCCAAGAAGAAAGAGGGGAAAGGAATGTTAGATACATCAAGGGAAGTGCCACAGTGTGGGGAGCTCAAAACTCACAAATTTTCTTACTAACGGTTACCACAAGCTCAAGACGTGTGATGTCATCATTTAACATTCCAATCAACCTGTCATCTTTCCTCAGCCCTCAGTATCAGAAAATCAACACAGCAAAACAATCCCCATATTTGATCAGCTATGTAAACCAGAGTGTGGTGGCACAAGCCTCTAATCCTAGGAATTAGGAGACAGAGTTAGGAGAACTGGAAGTTTTGAGGATATCATTGGTGACATGGAGAGTTTGAGGCTACATGAGACCTTGTCTAAAATAATAGAAAAACAAATGGGAGGGGGAGGAGCAGGAACAGGAAGAGGAAGAAGAGAAGAGGGAGAAGAAGAGAGGAGGGGAGGAGAAGGAGGAGGAAGGGAGGGAAAAGAAGAAATAAAATATTATGCAAAGGCAGTGCTGGGAAAATTGTCAAAACTTAGGAACCATCACAGCAGGATGACCACATGGCTTCTCAGCATCAAAACTGGAACACTGACAGATTAAACCTAGGGATGAATCATTATTTCATTTATTATCTCTGTAGATTAGGCCCAAACTTTAGCATATGACAAACATTCATATGGTTTTGTCTAAGAGTGAAACAACCCCCAAAGATATAATTTTTAAAAAGCAATTACTTATGAAGTTAGTTTCCTTTTCTTCAAGCATTTTCAAACCAGTTTGGTTACCCCATAGTTTTCCTCATTTCTTCATACATGCACACACACACACACACACACACACACACACACACACACACTCACACTCACACATACATTCTCATACTCATACACACAGTGACATACACACACACACAAATATACACATACAAATAAACTTTTCCTTGTTTCCTCATTAAATATAATCTTTTCTTCATTGATCCATATATCAACTTTTGGGGTAAGTACTTCTTTTCAGACAAGGTCTCACTATCTAGCCTTAGCCAGACTTGAATTCAGTATGTAGACAAAGCTGACTTCAAACTTAGGTCAATCCTCTGTCTTGGACTCTCAGTGTTGATATTTCAAAGCATGAGCAACCACACCCAAGTATTATATATTTAAGCTTTTAACCTGTAGTTGCTGTATAAAGGTACAGGAATTGTGATTTAAACTGATTTTAAAATACTTTGATAAATATATAACCTTTTTCTTTCTTTCTTTGACAATCACCAGCCTGCAGCTGAACCTCAGCCAAGGAAGAAGAGAGAACAAAATTCAGTTCCAAACACTCACCAGTGTGGGGTGACTTGGATTTCTGAATTCTGAAGAACTGTTAAGGATACAAAGTGACTCAAAAGTTTCAGTTGCAGGAGAGGGATCATACCTGTCATTTATCAATAACAAAATTACCTTTTGGTGTGATTAATGAATTCTCTCTACAATAAAACATCTTAAAAATAAAGAGATGAGAGAATATTTTTAGAAAGACAAAATCAAAGCAAAACAGTATTTTTGATAAATTTGTGACATCCATCTTTTTGGCTCATTTGTGACAGAGGTTTTATTTATCCTGCTAGGAAGAAAAATGATGGACATGCATTTCCATGTTCTCAGAATGCACGGGAGGTCTGAATTTTACTGTGAAGAAAAGATTTTCCATAAATGATTGAGGTTTCTTTTAAACAAATAGAAAAATAGATAAACTATAGACTGTTAAATAATAGATGATACAGAAGTAGAGATTTGTATAGAAATATATATATACACAACTTCACAAGTATAGCATATGGTAGAAAGCATTAGAGTAGATATTGTTGAAACACAAAAAGCAAGCTTTGAAAGTAATAATTTTATCAGGATGATTTCATTTGAACTCAACTTTATCTAAATGATATCAATAATGTATTTTTCTTGAGCAATTATAAAAGCAGATGGAATCTTATTATAGATTTTTTTCTCATAGCAACAGTGAGATCAGCTACAACCAAAGTTGAGATGACCTATAAAACCTGGCACATCTCCTGCTATTCAAGATGTTAACATTTTAATATACCCCACACAGAAATTCAGATGAAAGAAAATGAAATGCAGAACTACAAAGAAATAAATGATACTTGTTAAAAACACCCTACCGTTAAATATAACCTTTGAACATGATACAAAAAATAATAATACAATAATAGTTCCACAGAAGAACTTTCTCATGTGCATTTTACATTTCACAAAAGGAAAGAGTAGAATCCCAGGAACTGAGTCAGAAAATTGAGGTCAGGGGTTGGCAAGATGGCTCATCAAGTAAAGGAAAGCACTGGATACCAAGGATGATGACTTAAGTTTGATCTCTGTAACTCATATGGCAGAAGAAAAGACCTGACTCCTACAAGTTGTTATCTGACCTCCTCATGGCATGTGCATGCTCACACACATGCTCAAAAAACAAATAAAATGTAAAAAGATAAAAGGAAGAAGAAAATGATTTAAAAAGAACCTTGGAATCAGAAGATCTGTGCAATCAGCTATGAAGGCCCTGTTTAGCCTATAGAAATATGGAGATAAACATCACACTAGTTGTTTACCTTCACTGAATCTTAAGCCCCCTTAGCACCTGTGTATTGCAAAGAACTTACATACTTAAATTCTGTGCTGCTGCTAGTGGTTATCAAATTTTGCTTTTCAGTCACATCTTTATCATCTGGGAAAAGAGGTATCAGTACAATATTGTTGTGAAATGATCTTTTTGTACACTGTGAAGATGTGTCTTTGCCAAAGCACCTTCTGATTGGTTTAATAAAGAGCTAAATGGCCAACAGGTATGCAGGGGCTATAGGTGGGATTTTCAGGCATAGAGAGGACTCTGGGAAAAAAGAGAGGCAGAGAAGCCAGCCAGATGCAGAACAAGTCAGACACAGAATGGGATAGAGGTAAAAGCCATGTGGTAGAACATAGACTAATATAAATTGGTTAATTTAAGTTATAAGAGCTAGTGAGACAATCCTAAGATATATGCCAAGCTTTCATAATTAACAAGAAGTCTCCATGTTGTTATTTGGGAGCTGGCTGGTAGGACAGAACAAGACTCATTACATATGGCACCCAACTTGGGGCACATATTTCCATATAGGGCCTGAAAAAAATCTTTAAAAAGACACGACTTCCTAGTGTTAACCCAGTGTTTACAGCTTACAGAAGCATGGCTGCTGTGTAGTGACCAGGCATGCTAAATAAAAAACAGTGTGGGCTCAATGAATTCCCAGAACTGGGTCAGGTAAATGCTGCTCCCAGCCAGGGCCACAGGCCTAAGACTCAGTTCTCACAAACCTGAGCAGTACAGAGCTAGCCACCAGTGCAGTTATGTGTGGCAGGTTTAAGGCTTGTCTCAGACATTCAGAGAATGCTACAGGTGCTTAGCAAAGTCAGGATCAGATACATGAAAAAAAAAAAAACTCTAAAAAGGTACAGTATGTTTTAAAATGTGCTTAGATGCTAAAGAAAATAGGTATAGACAGTCATACAAAAACTAGTTTAAAAAATAATAAAATAAAGTCTTTAAAGAAAGAGTAAAACAATATAAAAATGCAATGTAAAGATGGGGAATACCTAGAGCATCTATATCCTGTAGAGTGCTTTACTGACTGGATTTTTTGAAAACTGGTGAGAGAACAGCAACAGCTGAGAGACACTGGTTGATGAAAGGGACTGCTGAATTAAAGCAGCCTAGGTATTTTATTGATGTATTGGCTGTAGACTGGAAGTCAGGAAATGTGTTGCATTGAGGGAGAGGTTATGCCTTTCTATCCATAGGAAACAAAAAGTTATGGTTCTCTTCAAAATTAATGAAGATCAGAGAGGCCTCCTGAAAATCTTGGCTATAGACATGAAGAAAGAAACCAAGAAAGACTACAGGACAGGTAACAAATATGCTGATCCCTCTACTATGAAAACCACTCTGAGACTGTATAAGACATGATAAATCTTTTTGGCCACAGAGTTCTCATGATTTGTTATTACATGCCATCCATTCATATGACATGGATAGAGGTTTGGTTATACAGTCCAAATAAACTTATAAAGTTAACAGATGCCTTTTACCTGCTCAAACATAAAACAAAACCTCATCTTTAACTGACTTGTACACACTTCATATTTCATACTTGTGTTAAGGCAAATATATATACTACCTTTAAAAGTTTTGTGTTTTTCAGGAAAAAAAGTACCAGACACCAATAAAGATAAATAGCTCACGTTATCCTGCTTCAAAATGCCTCTGCTACAGTTTCTTCAAAATTATGCATCCAGAACAACTTCAAAGGTGCTAGCTGAGATGGTTCAACCTTACAGACTATTCAGCCAAGACTTCAGATAAGCTCTGTACTTTCGCATTGCACAAAGACTAAACAAAAAAAATACAGCTAGCTCTCATAGGACTTGACCATAATCCCAATTTTCTCATGGTCTCTCAAATTGCCAACCTCCCCAGACAACAGGAAGTAGTCTAAAAAGCATGATGCTCACATTCCCAAGAGGTATAATGGGTGTATTTGGTCATTTGGTAGATTATAGATGTTTGTCATCATTTAGTGAGATTGATTCAAAGTTGCTGGTCATGGTCAGGAAAAAATGCTGAACAAAGGAGATTAGATTCAGGGATCTCTTTCTGAAGGAAAAAAAAGGGGGGGGATATAGGATTACTAAGATAAAAGAGTAGAAAATTGATTCTACTTTTACATTTAAAAAGCAAATGTTACTCTGAAATATTTTACATTGGTATGGATTTTTATATATTGATACAAATTTGTTTATTTTTGTTATACTGTATACATGCTTCTACTTTTGTATAAGGTATTTTTGTATATTGATACAAATTCAAGGTTATTTTTCTTATATTGTATATATGTTTCTCCTCTTTCTTAAGATACTGTACCTATGCAGCTCATTTTAAAATGTAATATAAAGTGCTAGTCTTTAAAGGATATTACTACAAAACTGTTTAAGATAATTAAGAAATATAGGTTAGTAGTTAGTCATATATAACAATTGGACTTGTAGTCATGTAGGTATGTTTTCAAGGTCAAACAGGTATTATATATCTAATTATAATATATAATTATTATATAATTAATATATTATATTATAGATAAATAGATAGATAGTGATAGATAGATAGATAGATAGATAGATAGATAGATAGATAGATAGATAGATAGTCTTCAAACATTTCAGGGACCTACAGAATATGACATTTTAATGACAATAAGACACATCTGTTCCTGGCAGCACCAATTTACTTTAAAAGAGTATGATGAGCATCAAAGTTCCTCCATGTGGAATTTGCTTTCATTTGTGGCAAAGTTAGCCACTGGGCAAAGAAACTGCCCTTGCTTCAACTGCTGACAGTATGCTGTCCAAATTATACAAGCAGGACACACACAAAAAGGCAACCACCAAACTCTGCCAAGACAAGTTAGGACAGTTCTTCAAAATTCCTGCTTCTCAGAAAAGTCTGTCAGATATTTTAAGCCCATAGGCTGAAGATAAATGCCCCAACATTGCAGGGGACCCTTGGGTGGACTGTTTAGGCAGCCAAATATCTTTGTCACTTCTTAGTTTTGGAAGTTGCTTGCTCTGCACTTCCTGTTTACTCAGGTAATATTAAAACCTTCTCAGGTCTCTGATGAGGTTGAAGATTAGTTATAGTTACAGTTTTCCTTAGTTATAATAGAAAGTAAATTAGGTACAAAACTTTGGACTCACCAAGATAATATAGGTAATGGAGCATTTTCTCTGAATTTGCCAAATGCAAATGGACTGGACATTATGAATTAATATAATTCTTATCTGATAATTGTTCTTATTATATATACTTTTACTGTGTTAGAGTTAAACTCTTTCCTTTTTATTTAGAAAAAAGGGGGAAATGTTGTGAAATAATCTTTTTGTATACTGTGAAGATGTATCTTTGCCAAGGTGCCTTCTGGTTGATTTAATAAAGAGCTAAATGGTCAAAGCTAGGCAGGAGGTATAGATGGGACTTCTAGGCATAGAGAAGACTCAAGGAAGAAGAGAGGCAGAGAAGCCAGCCAGATGGAGAATGAGTCAGACACACAGAATGGGATAAAGGTAAAAGCCAAGTGGTAGAACATAGATTAGTATAAATGGATTAATTTAAGTTATAAGAGCTAGTGGGACAAGCCTAAACTATAGGAAGCTTTCATAATTAATAAGAAGTCTCCATGTTGTTATTTGGGAGCTGGCTGGTGGTACAGAAAAAGATGTTACACAATACAGGCGATCTTTCTAAAGATTGTAATCAGTTACAGAAAGAAGGCACAATGAGTTATCTTTGAAAATGCTAATTCAATTAACTGCAGTTTTGAATTTGAGAAAGGAAGACTGGTATGGAATACTGGTGCGGCTTTCACTCATATTGGGACAGTGAAGTGAAAGCCTGGAAATACAGATCATTTGTAATGCCGAAAGAGCTGAAGGCAGCAGCTTCCTCCAACCACCAACTATGGCCTTGGCTACCACAAGGCAGCAGCTCACAGAGAAATTCTCTAGCTCTCAAGCCAAAGGATCACTTGAGTGTTCCAATAGGAAGTTGCAAAAGGCCTTTTGAGGGAGAGAAGAGATGTCACAGTCCTTATAGAGGACCTGAGTTCAGTTTCCATGTAGGGCTGCCTGCTATACCTCCAGCTCCATGGTCCCTAAGGTCACCTGTACTCATATATACATAATTTAAAACAATAAAAATAAATCTTTTAGAAAAGAAAGCTTTTCTCCTTCGTTTTTGACTTTGCTATGTCTCCTGAAGGTCAGTTACAGAAGTAGCAAAGCCTTAGGAGTGAAGACCCATCATGCTATGAGACCAACATTGTTGAAAGTGTCAGATAAATAGAAAACAAACAGGACAGAGCTACAGCTGCCCCAGTTAAGCAGAACACAAGAAAGAACCAGAGAAACAAGGTCATCAGAAGGACATATGTGAACATGTGCCTTCTCAAACTTTAAGAAAACATTTCTGTTTTCTAGAGATATATTTCAAGAGGAAATTTTTAGTAAAATAATTTTAGTCCATTAGAAAATATTGCCTCTGCAGTAAAGATTAAAAGAAAAATGAGGTAAAAGATGTAAGATTACTCATGATCAGAAAGGGTAACTTTGGACTATTACATCACTTATTTCTAACGTAACTTCCCAGGCACTCTCCTCTGTAGTCCTGAAAAATAAAATAAGCAGAATGGCAAACAATCAAACAACCATCCTTGCTTCGCATTATAGGAGACAGTGGGTACACTTATTCAAATGCATGCTGGGAGTTGGAGGAGCCAACTTCTTGCTAACAGTTGGCATTGCATCTCTGGAGAATGACTACACAAATCACTAAAAGACCAACTAATCAATAATGTACAAAAATGCGTACATAGCAGCAAGTACTTTCTATATCAAAAATAGGTCATAAGAAAGTGATAAATTCCAGGCTGTGGTTGCTAGATTAATAAATCTGACAATGAGTCAGCTTCTGCCAAAGTAAGTGCAGATGCCACAGCTACCAGATGCCATCAATTATATGACAGCTAAAAGGCATTTCTTCATACCAAAACAAAAAGGTACCCAGAGTAAACTGTTTTCAACAAATATCCCAAGTGGACACAAGATGCCTCAGAAGAACATTCACATATCTGTCCTTTTAAAAACTGACAATCTCTAGATAGTGAAATGAACGTTTCCTACCATCAGACCTAAGAAAATCGGGTCTCTACTATGTTATTATGTAAGTTGGTCTAGAATTTTATCTCACAATTTTGGTAATATTAAAAGGAAGCATACATTTGTACAGAATTGCATCCATAGATGCAAATACTTCCAAACAAATACAATCGTTTTATTAACTTTCTTTTTCAAGATAATGACCTGTTGTTGTCCTAACAATATCTTCTTTTATTTTTGTATGGAGATAACAATTCAGGATGGAAAATACAGAACCTGAGGGAAAGTCCTGAAGACAATCAGAATGGTAGTAGTCATCAAATATAGGAATTGTGATTCTTGCTTTGATTAGATCACCTATAAACTGTGAGGAAGTAATGTCAGCAATAAGCTACATAAGCTTGCCCATCTACAAGGAAGACTACATGCCACTTGGAAAGGAGACTCTGTTTCCTAACCTGAAACCTGAGGAGGTCAAAGTGGGTCATTTCAGATGAGGTTGTAGTTCTCAAGTCCCATGTTTAGAAGCAGAGAATGCTCAGTTTTGATTTGCAGAGTAACAACTCTTTACTAAAAAAAAAAATCACAACTTTTATAATTGATTTTCTTTTCTTGGTAATTCAAGTTCAAAAACAGGAGAGATGAGGCTCAAGTGATTGCTCAATGGTCAAGAGCACTTTCTGCTCTTTTAAAGAACCAAAATCAGTTCCCAGAGTTCACATCAGGTGGCTCACAAACATCTGCAACTCCAGCTCCAGTTTGAGCTTCAGGTGTCTGACATCCTCTGCCGTTCTCTGTGGGCACCTATACATGTGGCATACATACATATGTACATGTACATAAACACATCATCTTAAAAATAAACGAACAAAGGAGAGCCATTTCTTTTAAAAGCTGATCTTATGACATTGTGACATATATCTAAGCACAAATTTAAATCTTTATTAAGTCTACATGGCATATATATATATACATATATATATATATGTATATATATATATCATTATTTGTGTGCACATACACATCATTTAACCATCCATGATGTTGACATATGTGTTTATTTTTTCTGGAAGTAAATCTATACTCAGAAGTTAAAATTGAATGCATGCTAATCTAATAAATAATAGATGAATGTCAGACCTATATTTCATGTTACAGAATACAGTATCCACCCGAACTGAAACTACTTCAAAAATGCTTTCTATTTAGAAATGATACAAACACCTCCTCTTGTTCAGAGGGCCTACCATCTGATTATGAGTTATAAATTTGCAATAATTAGTGTCTAAGCTGCCTGCATTTAAATGTAAAACACAATCAGAATAACTAAGCGAAGCACATCAACCATATTAATTTGCAGGGCTGCTAGGAACTATAAATTCAGAAGAAAGTAATCAATTCACTAAGAAAATAATGTTGATCTCTGAGCCTTATATCATATTCATGCGAGCATTTTCCATTGCCATCAGTCAGAAGGGGAAATATAGCATATGAGACAGGGAAAACCACCAACCAATCTTAAATAGAAGCAATCTTTGCATATGGCTTTCTAGAAATATTTAATATACCAAGATGCTAAATGGTGTTGAATAGTAAGGAAGAGATCACCACATTGTATACTTCCCAATTTGGGAAATGAAATGATTTACACCCCCCCCCCAGGTACCCTGCTTCTCTCTTCTCTTCAGCTCTCCCTTTCTCTCACCTGGAAAAAACGAAGACTGTCTGTAACATTATATAAGTTACTAAAACAGATCATTTCCTTCTTCTGTGTAATAGAATTGGAGACTTACCTGTTGTCTTAGCTTGCACTTCTATTGCTGTGGTAAAACCCTGACCACAGCAACTTGGGGAGGGCAAGATTTACTACAGCTTACAGTGTAGAGTTCACCATGGCCAGAAGTCAGGTCAAGAATTCAGGCAGCAATCAGGAAGCAGGTACTGAAGCAAACCCACAGAGGAGGGCTGCTCACTTGTTCGCTTCCCACTGCTTGCTTGGCTTGCCTTTTTAAAACAACCCAGAACAGCACTGGTCAGAGTGAGCTGGGCCCTCCTACATCAATCATTTTTCATAAAAATGCCCCACAGCCTAGATACCAATAGGGGCATTTTCTCGAATTAGTTTCCGTCTTCCCAGACAACTGTGTCTTGTATCAAGTTGATAACAACAAAACAAAAACAAAACCAAACAAACAGAACACCTAACAGCACATCTGATATCTGCTTCATTACCCTGTCCACTAAAGAGACCAACAGTGAACTGGATCATGGAGTTCACATTTTCAAACCTAGACAGATACTGGGCCAGGCATGATGTACAAAGGAGTGAATAGCTTTGGGGAAAGACTGAGCCCAGTTGTGGTAATGACTCCTAGATTTCTCAGGGAACTGGGAAGAAGCCAGAACTAGCCTCATCTAGTTCTACCTACCTCTGCCTCCTGAGTACTAGAGTTAAAGATGTGCGCCACCATTGTCCAGTTAGAGAGAAAGTCAATGATCAGTAAATTAAGACCCATAGGTATGTATGGCATATGTATTTATTGAAAGGAAGGAAAAGCATGGAATCATAAAGACACATTTCTAGAAATGTGATGACATGTTCTAAGAAACTAAAAGTGGAAGCCATAAAACTTGACATTTCAGCTTAGGTCTATTATGTAATAGTCACTGGCTACTCATAAACAATGCACAATCCAAGCCTGCCTCACGTGACTCTATTAGGACCAGACTAATAGCTGTAGATAATCAAGGCTTAACTTAGTATGAGATGCACTTTGCTGGATTTTCATTAAGTAAACCTTTACCTATTCTCAATTTATATACTTCAATGAATATGGAGATTGACTAAAAAGGTATGTATTCCCCCATATAATGACCAAAAGATATACATAGTTTATTTTTAAAAAGAAGAAAGCCTTGACTTAAAACTAATGGCTACCTAAGTAAGTATAATTCTTCAACATATATCTGAGAAGACACCAGAGAGATTCTTCCTCTATCAAAGTTAATGATAATTATCCAGCCCATTAGCGAGTAGGCTGCTTAGAAACAATTAGGAAGTGTTGTCAATACATTCTGCCTTAAGATCCAGGCATGCGTGATTGTTCCCCCACTTCACCAATTGCTGATTGTTTCTTCTCATTATCTTTGAATGCTACTGGTACAAGAATTAGTGTTAAAATTGAGGCTAGGTTTGCATGCACTCTGGATTGGAATAGTGCTGAGGAACTTGATATACTTTACTCTGACTTCAGAATATACTAGCATGGTGAAGACATCTCCATGTAAGTAACTTTCCCTACCTCAGAACCCTCAAGGTCTAAACCATGACCCTCCTACCACACAAGCCCTCTTCTCAATCTACATAAGAGTTACATCATTGTCTTGTCTTCCAATACAGAAATACTGCTGACTTTCTGTTCCCTCCTACACATTGGGCATCTCACTTTCGCTGATAATTTGCATGAACATCTCTTAGTTACATTCTCACCACACATCCCTTTGTTTTATGGCCTTCCTCCCTTTGCCTCAAAAATGCCCAGCATCCAAAGCTATTAAACCAGTTTTGTTTAAAAAAAGAAAATATTTGTTATTATCCCTTTGCTTATGAATCTCCTAAACCACAGTTCAGTCTCCCTTGGTTTTCTCTGACTGTCAAAAGGAGAGATGGTCTCTCACAGGTCCCCAAGCTTTCAGCATAGCCATGGCTCAGAGTGATGAATTTTAGGTTAGCACACCTGTGCATGTGCTCTGTGGCTACCTAGGCTTCAAACGAGGCCACTGTCCACTAGAAGGCTCAAGTTTCTCTCCCCTATCTACTGTATCCAACTTATCTGCCCAGACTTGGGATATTGTTCTCACTTTGTCAAGCTGCAAATGACATCAGTTTGTGTATAATATACTCTCCTATTCTTCCACAAATTTATCAATAACTGTGTATTCTAAGTTTTTAGGATTTTATCCCAATTCAACATTCACTTGCCTTTATGACTGTCCAGTTTAAGCTTAGGAAAAAAAATATTTTACTGACCACTATAAAAAAAACAAAAACAAAAACAAAAACAAGCAGGGCATTTACATAGCTCATCAGGGAAAGGTGCTTGCTGCCAAATACAAGTTCAGTCTCTGGAACTGGAACCCAAATTATGAAAGAAGACCAAAAATAAATAAATAAATAAATAAATAAACAACAAAAAACCCCTCATGAAATAAAGTTTCCCTTTGACAACCACACTCATACTGTGGAACATAAGTGTCATACATACAAACAAATACAATGAACAATTGTAAAATAACGATGATATCTAATGGTATCTCTAGAGAATACATCTGCTCTTCAGTGCTGGTGATGAACCCAAAGCCTCACCCATGGAGACAAGTGCTTTACTCCCCTGCCATATATACAACACCGAGAATGCACATGCTCATTAAATAAAATAACTACTGTACATTTTATGATACAGAATTAATGTATCCCATAGTAATTTTATATAACCACCAAACATTTTAGCATTCTATTTGAAGTGGTAAAGGATTTGGTTAATTGAGAGAGGCAGTAATATTGAGAAGATAAAGATACTGCATTGGAGCCATGGCTCTTTTTGCTGAAGTTGCATACACGGTCAGAGCTACGCCTTCAGTCTCAGGATGCAGCTTGGAATCTATAACAAGCCTCACTCTCAGCCAAATTTTAATTTGCTTGTGCCCAAGGGCTAATGCATCTAATTTTCTTTCAGGCTTTATTCTCTGCTATTCTGCCCTTCTGCCTCCATATTCTGCCTCTAGCTTTAAATTTTATTTTCCTACAAATGTGTCCATTATTTTGCCCTCAATTTCTGTCTTCTGGATGCTTTTCACTACAGTTTGGACAGTCTTTCATTTGTATTCTTGGGAAAGTGCCTTAAAAAGTTTAAAACATGAGTGTTTTAATTTTTGTGTGGAGTCAGAGTTGGAGCACAGTCACTTGTCTGTTTGGGTAGAGGGTAGAGCTATGCCCAGTGCCATGCCACCACTCTTTATTTGGGTTTATTGGTATTCTGGAACCTGTTGGGAGTAGCCAGCAAGGAACTCAAATAAGCCTGAAGACATGAGTGATGGAATGCTTATTAAAATGACTTCAGTTCTTCTCCTCCTTTCATTTCTGGATTTCCCCACCAGGAAGCATCTTTGATCTGGGCTTTCCTCCTGGGTTTTCTTACCAACGGCATATAAGAGAACCAAAAGCATGTCAAGTAGATGTCAGACCTTGAAAAGCTGTGTGTATTCCCTCTCTGGATCCCTTCCAGCCTATGAATACAAACATGGGCCAGCCAGCCCTCAGTGAGATATCCTATAGAACTTGGTTCAGCAAAAACCATCCCTGAGCTGACCAAATCAGCTTATAGTAAGTGTACAGAGGGTACCTGAAAGAATGGCCATGGGTGGCCAACCTCCATACTCATAACAACTAATAAGCAGTGATTGAAGTCATCAAGCATTTTGATGATTCATTCTGGTGTAGTATTTCAGCAATAACTGACAAAAACATTATGGATATATATCCTTCCCCCTGAAAAGTCAGAGTCAAGTGTCCTGTGCAAAGTAAAATCAGTAGATGACCAGTTTCACTGAAGAAAAAAAAATCTATGGCCATATTTCAGTCTGTTTTCAGGAACTTGGAACAAATCCCTTAGGATTCTGCTGGTAAGTTTTTGTCAAGTGGATAAGAGACATCTGAAAGGAGAGATTTTCAATTAAGGAACTGCCTCCATCAGATTGTTCCATAGGCATGTCTATGGGGCATTTTCTTGATTGATGATAGACATAGAAGGACACAACCCATAGCGGGTGGCATCACCCTTGGGCAAGTGGTTCTGTACTGTGTGCAAAAGCAAGTTTAGCCTGTAATGGAGGGCATGCCAATCAGTAAGCTGCAGTCTCCCATGCTTTCTGCCTTAGTTCCTTCCTTGAGCTCCTGTTTTGGCTTCCTTCAATGATGGACTGTGACATGTAAGCCCTTTCCTCCCCACAGTTGCTTTTGGTCAGTGTTTTATCATAGCAACAGAAATCTTATTAGGACCTCTTTCCAGAGATCATACAATTCATTCTCCTTGGGTCTCTCTCCCTTCTTGGAATCTCCCTGAATAACATTCCCAAGATCCCATGACCCTACTTAATAATACTAATCCTATAATGATTATTACTTAAGAAAGTCCGTGCTTTCTCTTTCTGAGAAAGTGTCCTTGCTTTGACCCAAATGGATTCTTCTCAATTATTTAACAGTATTGGAACTCGTGACCCATTGTCCTGAATAACAGATGGTAGCTCAGAGGGATAGACAAATTCAATCTTAGATGCTAAAATGTGGCAAAAATAGGAAGAAAACATTTTGTATTAAAAGATTTTATGGTTATATTTTATATTTTACCACTTGGTATTGAAAGCTATTCCCTAGAAAGTGTCTCAGGTAACTCTAAGATGATGTCATTAGAGTGAGCCTTCTTGATTGTGATTGGCACAGACTAAATATTTTAGTATTGTTCATCGTGGCCATGTGCTTTGAGCCTGTAAATTCCAGGATGTGAGAGACAAGAACCTTCACATAAGGAAAGCCTGGGCTACATTGCAAACCTTGTCTCAAAACAAAACTAAACAACAAAGATTTTAATACTATCCATGACTTTCAAGTTGAAATAGACAGAAACACAGAAACCCACAAGAGCTAATTTATATGGATGCTACACTCATAACCAGTTTCTCTGTCCCTCCCTAGTCTGTAAATGGCAGTCCTAATGCATTTGGGCATGCTTGGTGTTCCCACAGCACATAGAACATTCAGGTGCACTTTGGTGACTCTTCCTGGGTGAATATGTGAATAAAGCAGTCTTTGGCTTCTAGCCATGCCTCTGTCAACTTTGTTCATGCTATAAATAACCCAATTATTTTAGGACTTTGTGCCTTTCGCTAGCATTTTTGCCCTGTAATAATCTTCCCCATAACTAATTTTTTGTTTGTTGTTATTTTTCATTTGCATCTTCAAATAGACTTTGTTGACCATTCTTCTCTTTTTAATCATCCCTACTGGGACTAGAACAAAGTTAATTTTACTGAGAGCATTTTATACAGCACCTAAGTTACCTATTGGGGCCAAAGAATAATAGTTTTGGATAATATTAGGCTTTTTTTTTTTTTTTTACAAAATATTGCTAAATGGTATTTTTTTTGGTCACAAAACTTTTAGATCTTTCAGTTCCACAACTGTGAATCAAAAAAGAGAACAGAGTAAGTTGCTGAATTTTCTAAATGAATTCATAAGAAGAGAACTTCTGTTTTGCAAGATTTCATGACACTCACTTTTTTCAACTTGCATTCTACATGGCCTTGTAGCTGTCTCAAAATTACATCCAAGACCCACACAAGAATGAGTTAGCTTTCCCATAAACAAGTCCTTCCTCCATTTTCTTGGCACTTCTCCCTTCTTATAGAGCAATGACTCTGTGGTGCCAGCAATTAAGGAGTGGGTCACACTGAAGAAGCTGCCTCCAAGAGTTGAGAAAGGGAACTTTGCATACAGATTTAGTCTCTCTCTCTCTCTCTCTCTCTCTCTCTCTCTCTCTCTCTCTCTCTCTCTCTCTCTCTCCCCCTCTCTCTGTACATATGCAAGTGCATTCACCATGTTTGCTATGTGTAGGAGCCAAAGGTGGACACTGAGTATCCATGTTGGTTTTTCAGATAGTCTCTCACTAAACCTGCTTCTCACCATTGCAGCCTGACTGTCTGCACAAAAAAGCCTCCACCTTCACCACATCCAGGGCAGAGGATACAGATGCATAGGCTCACTCCTGTCATTTTCATGTAGACATTGGAGAGCCAAACCCAAGTCTTGATGCTTGTACTGCAAACATTTTACCCAATGAACTATTTCCAAAAAAAAAAAAAAAAATCACTTAAAATAGCAGACATGATAAAAAAAGGGTAATGTTTAAATTATTCAACTGCCTGCAAATCTTTTACAGAAACTGAGGTATTAAATAATTTTACACACAGTTTATAATAATTAGTACTTGTCATGTTATCTCTTTATTCTTTATTAAACAATGCCAATGGCTTCTGAAGCAGTGTCATGATTGAGTAAAAAAGGGTAGTAATTTTATATTAGAATAACAAAAAGGCTGAGACCAAGCTATACTTGCTGGCATCTACAGAAAAGTGTAAAATGATATGGAAATCAGGCTGTGCCCTGCTCTAAGTTACCTCACATTAGGTAGAAGACTGGCTTTTCAGACTGCCTTGCCCCAAGAGACTACATTTTACAAACAGTATTTGACTTCATTTTAAGGAAAGAGGATGACTCTACACCAGTGTGAACATGTGAATAGTACCATCTGTCCTGAAATACCCCCACGGCATAGGCTGGTAAATGAGTTATTCCTGGGAGTAGAGGAGGTACAACCATATTAATTCATCAAGGTAAATTGAGACCACAGGGACACATTGTCATATTAGGGAAGCCAAGTCCAAGAACTTATTAGACACATCAGATCGAGGTGCCATCAGCATTTGTGACATGCTGATATGTTTTTAATCCTTCTAGTAATGAATGTGATGTGGTTCAATCCAAGTTGTCAAACTCCTCTGGGACTGGCAATAACTATTTCTGAAGACTACCATTCATTTTCTAGAAACTCATCACAAATGTGTAGAGAGATAGACATTTTGCAAATACTGTGTTGTTCTCTTTATTATAAAAATGACCTCTATGTCCCTAACAGTCCTGATTTCTCAGAGGAGTACCTCTCCATTCTCAGGAGCTGCACATTTTACCAAATTAACCAAGAAGTTGATTTACTGGACTTTTGAACTGCCCCTCCTCTTTTTAAATAGTTTATTCATTTTTTTCAAAAAGGACTAATATTTCAAAATTTCTATGTACTTATGAGCAATCACTTTTATATAGCACTTGCATTTTTAAAAACCCATAAAATACCACTATAGTCAGATAAGCAAAAATTATAATTGGTTATTTTAGATTTCATTATATGCTTAAAATTTGAAGATAGAGTGAGCAGCTATAAGACTCAAGCTATAAAAATCTTCATAGAATTACAGCCGATTCCTGTGTTACTGGCTTAGCTTCAATGCCAGCCACTAGCTGTCCGAATTTTTGCCTTATAGCAATAACGCATGTTTTGTTTTTGATGTCTTAATGCACTTGAGTGGTAATTGAGCCCTGACTTCATGTTGACTTCAATACAGAAACGTATTTCTTTCCTGCTCTATTGTTATTTTAGGTTTGTTTGGTGAGACTTGGAAGTCTGTCTCTGTGGCCATTCTAATCAATTTGATAATTCTTAAAGTTACTTCTTACAGTTCATAGCTTCGGGGACAAGGAAACTTCAATAAACCATTCATTCAAGGGGCAAAGTAGGCAGCGGCAGCAGTTAAAGGAGAATAAATGGGCAAGCACTGCACTGCATGCAGGCCAGTGTGAAGAGGGCCAGGGCCACGGAGCATGTCTCAGTGAAGAGCTGCTGCCGTCCTCATCTACAAAGAGCGTATCTCAACACACACTCCTTGCCCTGCAAAGTTTTCTTTCAGATGCTTGGGCATTCTCAGAATTTGTGGAGTAATTTTAATTCAGAAAAGTCTTTACACAGATCCAGAAAAAAAGAAGAAAAAAACAAAACTCTAGGCCACTCAAATAAACCATAAGAACAAACTGCATGACTTATGATGTCAACACTCTGTTGCCATCACATTAATAAATCCAACCCTTCTTCCTTGGCAGGGGATGCAGGCTCCCTATACTCTGGAGTAAATTGTTTATCAGAAAAGTTGATGCTGTAAGAGTATTCTGATAAAACTTAGGAAAAAAATATGGATTGTATATTTGAACCCACCTGTTTGTGCTGTAGGTGGGAAAGGCGAGGAATTGCTTAGGATACAGAATACGTAATGATATCAGAAAGACTGTGAGAACACACACAGGGAAAGGAGGGAGGTGGGGAGCTTCTAGGTCTATGGCTATTTCAGTCTAATAGCCCTCCAAAATGCTAAGGATGCTAGTCATGGCAGAGCTACCATCAGAAAAAAGTGACTCCAAAACTGGAAAGATATGACATTCTGAGAGAATCTTAGTGTCAAAATTAATTGAAGAATGTTTATCCATTAGTAGATCTCTGTTTTATTTACTCAAAATGAAATATGGATATAACATATGTCATCTCCCAAAGCTGCTGAATTAAATATGCCCAAAAACCTACTTAAGAATTTTAAAAGATGCTAAGTTCTTTTCTTATTTATTAGTCTCACAGTCTGACACCACACATCTCCAACTGGAGGGAACTGAAAATTTGACACCAAGGTGCCAGACTGGAAGGCATATGGAGATTTCCATGGACTAATGCCTGGCTGCTGGTGAGTAGTGAAAAATCTATCTGGGACCACCTTATACCTTGATGAATACATCAACCTGCATTCAATTTTTGGAAATTTCTATAAGAAAAAAATTTCAGATTTATTTACAGAACAGAGGACAGGATATTACCTCTGTGTGTGAAATGTGGGATCACATGGAGACTAGAGGGAATTCTCTAATCCATTTCTTCAGAAGGGCTGGCAGCCCTTTCTTCAGAGAAAAAAACTTTGCTGGGTTTTTAAATATTTAATATACACTGCTACTTTACAGCTCAAGGAAAACCTGTGGTTCTTTATCACCAAATATTTCAGAGCTTATCTCAGCTTGTATGGAATTTTAAAAAATATTTATTATTTCTAAACTATAAGACTAGATGGAAAAAAGCAGTGGCTTAGGGCAACAAGGTATTTCTATGCAAAATTAAAAACTGAATATTAAATTTTTAGCACCACTGATTTTCACAGATGAATAATTTTTTGTTACGGAAGCTTAAATTCATTATCACTTAATTAATATGTATTGTGTGACCATAAAACATGACATTTTTTAATTTAAAAATATGGGAGTCAAAAAGTTATGTGGCCTTTGTTGTCAACAATGAATAATTTAGTGTAGACAGGACAATCAGACAGAAGATAAAGTGATGGCCTGTTGGAAGCCACGGCACTCTATGGGGACAGAGACAGCTCATTAGAGGCAGGAGATGGTAGAATGTTAAAGAATATAAAAAACAAACCTATGAAAAGTCTCTCTTGATGGTCATACTGTACATTTAAACCATTTACGTTATTAACCTCATTAAGTCCTTACTAATAATGTACATTGCCTAGAAAAATGAAACAAACTATTTAATTTTGATTCTTTATATATACATTACCTATTAATTTGTTTATAATGTAATTTTCATCTATGGCTAAAAAGAATATTCAAATATCTTATGATAAATAGACAATGTAAAATTCCTAAGCTGTAATACATTTTAAAAATAAAATACATAATTCCCTAGGTTTAGCAATGGGTGGTAGCTACAGACTCTCTAGCTTCTGTCATTCTACTAAGCAATCATATCTATTATGCCTCTGTGAGTTTCACTAAGATCATTGTGATTCAAAACTCTGTTTGCTGAAATGGGGGTAGACCATGTTATCCCAGATACCTCTGATTTTAAGACATGCAAATATTTTGTAGACTGCTCAAATGAAAAGTGATCTGAACAAAGAAGACAAAAATGAAGCTTCTGTCACTAAAAATTGTGGCAGGCTATGTATCTCATGTACAGAATATGAGAAAATTTGATGTAAGAAAAGGGGGACCTCTGGAAAAGAATAGAAAGGGGTACAGTGTATGTCCACTGACCATAGAAGAGAAACCAGCAGCTGTGCAGCTGTGCAGTCTCCATTCATACTACCACTGTAGTCTGAAAACACCTCCTAAGAGAAGTGTTATTTATCATGTCCCAGGGAACTAGCAGACATAAACATTTTGCTGGTGATTTGGGTGGAAATGTGGACTGCAGACACTAAAAGGCATAAAATTCTAGATCAGTGTCACAGGTGTCACAGTAGGTGGAGAATAGGTGGGAGACTGATTTCAAGCATGGACTGGATTCTTTCTTCCCAAAATTTACATTCTTCCCAATATAATTTGTTGTGGTGTTATTTTATCTGTGTCCCCTAATAGAGTTTATCTGAGGATCAGAATAAAAAAATAGCCACTGTATTAAACATAGAAGTCAAGCAATGATAGCACATGCCTTTAATCCAATCACTCGGGAGGCAGGGATTTTATCTGGATCTCTGAGAGTTCAAGGCCACACTGGGAACAGAGCCAGGCATGGTGGCACATGCCTTAATTCCAACACTAGTTAACCATAAGGTCTGGAAGTCTGTACAGACAGACAGGAAATGATAGAGCTGGGCAAAAAGAGGAAATGATGGGGCTGGAGAGATGGCTCAGAGGTTAAGAACACTGGCTGTTCTTCCAGAGGTCCTGAGTTCAATTCCCAGCAACGACATGGTGGCTCACATTCATCTGTAATGAGATCTGATGCCCTCTTCTGACATGCAAGTACACATGCAGGCAGAACACTGTATACATAATAAATAAATAAATCTTAAAAAATATTTTAAAAAGAGGAAGTGATGTAGTTGGGCAGAGAGAGAAAATGAAATGCAGAACAGAAAAGCATATAGGCATGGGTATACAAGAAGTATGTCTCTTTGGCAGAGGATCTCCAAGTAGTAAGAATGTGGCTGGCTTCTTTCTGCTTTTCTGATCTCTCAGCTTTTCAACCCAATATCTAGTTCCACATTTTTATTAATAAGACTGTTTAACACTTTGTCCTAAAATTTGTAGGTTCTCTACCAGCATACAAATCTCTGCTTGCCTCAAAGCTGGGTAGGTCCAATGCCATAGATCAATTTGATGGGATACCTGTGTCTAATCCTTAACCCAGAAGCCTTTTATCCCAGTTAGTATGCTAGAAAGAGGCAAAGCCATGTGGAATTTAATCAACACATCCAAATTAACATATTGCTAAATAAATCACCTGTCACCCCCATCTAACTGCTAGGTGACCCCAGATGCGTGAGCAAGTCACCTATGACTGTCTGACTCTATCTTGATCAGCAGAGACACCCTCTGGTCTCATGATCAAGAATGCATGCCTGCAATCTTAGTACTTGTGAGGCCAGGAAAGGAGGATTACCAGCCTGGACCATAAAGACAGACTCTATCTCAAAAGCATGTTATTATTCCTTTAGGCACTGAGTTTCAGGGAAATGTATTATATTGCAACAAGTCACTGGAATGCTGTATATGTGAAACTTAACAAGATACAACACAAGTTCTGACCTTCCAGCTGTAGTTCAACTAAACTGAGTTACTAAGGCACTGAAAGTACTGCCCAGAAATATTATCAAAGGGATGGGGATACAGCTCAATGGGAGAATGCTTGCCTAAAATACACAAAGCCCTGGGTTATTTCCATAGTAGTTTCTCAACTACACATGGTGGCACCCATCTGCAATTCCAAGATTTAGAAGACTCAAGGTCATCCTCAGCTACATATTAGAGTTTATGGCCAGTCTGACCCACATGAAAGTTTGTCTCAAAAATAAAAGAAGGAAGGAAACACAGGACAGGCTGCAATGTAAATTATTTACTGTCTACCATATTCAACAGATCTTTTTGTTCTCAACTTTGTTTAGACATATAAATGAAGATCCTAATTTAGATGATAATTAACAAGATCAAAAGTAAGTAAAGTATTGTATAGATATAAACTACTGAAATTATAAAGTACTAAATGGAATTTCTCTCAGTGTTTCATAAGTACAGTTTCACATAGGTGAATAGCCAAAATGAAATGACTTAGATCTCCTAAGAGGTAGGAGCATTTTTTCAAGCTAATTGATAAAAAAAAAAAAGATACAAATGTAGTTGTTTTGTTTTGTTTTGTTTTTCTCATTGACTCATTGGGGCCACTCCCAAATAATCACATGGAGACTTATTCTTACTTATGAATGCCAAGCCTTAGCTTGGCTTATTTCTAGCAGCTTTTCTTAAATTATTTCATCTGCCTTTTGCCTCTAGGCTTTTACCTTTCTTTATTTCTGTGTCTTTTCTTTCCTTCTTATTTCATGTCTGCCTCTGTGGCTGAGTGGCTGACCCCGGCATCCTCCTCTCCTCCTTTTCTCTTTCCTTCTTCTCTTTTTCTTCTACTATTTATTCTCTCTGCATGGCAGCCCCACCTATTCCTCTCCTACCTAGCTATTAGCCATTCAGCTCTTTATTAGATAGATGAGGTGTTTTAGACAGGCAAAGTAACACAGCTTCACAAAGTTAAACAAATGTGACATAAAGAAATATAACACATCTTTGCATCATTAAACAATGTTCTACAGCATAAATGGATGTAAGACATCTTCAATAATATCCCACAACATACAAGTATCTTTTCATGTTTACATTACATAGGATATCAAAAAATTGTTTGTTGAGGAGGAAGTGGCATTTGACTTGAACATAAAACATTAATTTAAGAGCCTTTTTTTTCTTGTATAAAGCAGAGTAGAAGCCATTCCAGGATAGAGTGACTGAATATGCAAAGACTCAAAGATATGAAAGTGTTTGTTATATGTTAGTCTTTTCTACTCTCTGAAGTGACTAGAGGATTCTGTGTAAGAAGAAAAATGACTAAATATGAGACTAAAAGTCTTATTAACCAAGTCTTCTTTAAGAAATAGATATCAGCTGGGCGGCGGTGGTGCACGCCTTTAATCCCAGCACTCAGGAGTCAGAGCCAGGCGGATCTCTATGAGTATGAGGCCAGCCTGGTCTACAGAGTGAGATCCAGGACAGGCACCAAAACTACATGGAGAAACACAGTCTTGAAAAACAAAAACAAAATGAACAAAAAAATAGATGTCAGAGCAAAGAGGATGGCTTAGCAGTTAAGGCTGCCTTTCCTTGGGACCTGGGATTAATTCATAGCACTAACATGGAAGCTCACAATTGTCTGTAACTTCAGTCCCAGGAGACCTGATACCCTTCCTTGCCTTCACAAGCATTACAAACACCTAGAGAATAGGCATATATGCAGGCAAAATGCCCATACACACAAAATTTTAAAAAGGAAAGAAATAGAGGACACCAAAGTTTTCTAAAATGACCAGTGATATTACAAACTCTGCATGTTGAGATATAATGATAAGGAAGAAATATATGAGGGAAGAAAGTAAATATTTAGGAGAAAAGAATCTGGGCCTTCTGGAAAATGTCTGTTGAAGTCAAAGAATGTGATATACTCTGGAAAGATTCATGGGTAGAAAATGGTAATTCGTATGTGTGCTATGCAGCAATCTCTTAGTTGTTTACTCTCATATACCTTTCTATATGCAATTCCACTAAATGATTTGTAACATTTGGATGACACACCAACTATTATAGTATAGTTGGGGATGAAATCTTAAATCTGCTTGACACTAACATTCTGCCCTTTTCATCACTGGAAGTACAGTGCACTGTTCATTCTGCTACAGAGCCAGCCCTGCCCCTTTTTGCTCAGACTTCTCACTTCCAGTGTATGGAATAAGAAAAACAAAGCCAAATATATCAGATGCCTCAAGTAAAATGTTTCTTGTTATGATGCATTCAGTTTAACAAATAAAACTTTTACAAAACAAAAATAATTAATTCAGTCAAATTGCATGAAATGAGTCCCTAGGAATTGATTGTGGTCAAATAAAGATTAAAAACTTATTAGTCAGGTTGGAGCTATGCAAAGGATTTTCAAATAGTCCCAAAATTTTGCAAGTGGATGAAGGCCAGAGAAATGAAAATTCTAAAAAGAAAATATGGCAAGTCCAAATGATAATCAATCTAAATGGCAGATTAATGGATAATTTTTTGAGTAATGTTTAGCACAGAGGCGAGAAAAAGAACATAATAGAATCTTCTAATAAGCCACAAATCAAACCAGCTGCAGTGGTGGTGAGCTGTGACAGAATTTGGGGTTAGGAATAATGGGTAGAAATCAGAGGGGTAGCCTTTGGCTTCTAAAAAAAAAATCATTTTGCATTATGTAGAGTTCTCAATCCATGAAATGAATTCATTCTTGAGTTTCTGGTCCCTTACTTCTGGACATATGCAAGCATCACTCATTTAAAAGGTATTAATCAAGTGGCTGAAGTTTGCTAAGTTTTATGTGGGTGTACATGAACAGCTGCGAAGAAAACCATGAGTCAGAAGTTATCATAGAAGGAGGCTCTGCTCTGTTCCATTTTCAAACAGACTCATATCCCCACCATGTTCTAGTAACTGTGAAAATCTTCAATATAACAACTTTACAAATAGAAGAACTGAGGCAAAAAGAGGTAACACCCTGTCCTAGTCAGTGTTTCTATTGCTGTGAAGAGACACCATGACCATGAAAAGTCTCATAAAGGAAAACATTTAATTGGGTAGCTTACAGTTTCAGAGGTTTAGTTCATTTTCATTATGGCCAGACATGGAGGCATACAGGCAGACATGGTGTTGAAGAAGGAGCTGAGGTTGGGGGAAAAACCTCATCTTGACCCTCAGACAAGAAGTGAATTGAACTAGGTATAGCTTGAGCATAGGAGACCTCAGAGCCTGTCCCAATAGTGATACACTTCCTCCATCAAGCCATATCACACAATATTGCCACTCCCTGTGGACTTATGGGGGCCAATTACATTCAAACTTCCACTCCCAGGGCCCCTTAAGCTTGTAATTATATCATATTGCAAAATGCATTTAGTCCAACTTCAAAAGTACCCATAGTATATCTTATTTCAAACTTATTTAAAGGCCTAAAGTTCAAAGTCTCTTCTGAGATTCTTGTAATCTCTTAGTTTTAATCCTCTGTAAAATTGAAATAAGAAGGCAGATCACATACTTCCAACATATAATGGCACAGGATATACATTACCATTCCAAAATGTAGGGGAAGGAGCATAATGAGGAAATACTAGATCAAAGCAAGACTGAAAATGAGCTGAGCAAACCCCAGACTCTGCATCCACATCTGATGTTAAAACGTTCTTCAGCTCTCCAACTCCTTTTGGCTTTTTTTGAGTGTAACACACTTCTTTCTCTTGGGCTGGTTCCACTCCATGTTAGCAGCTTTATCTCAAAGATAGGGCATATCTACCATCTTGGGGTCTTCAGGGCAATCCAGGCCTCAATTGCACAGCTACACACAATGTTCTCTCTAGGCCTCCACTCAGGGACACCTCTGACACATGCCTAGCCTCGGTAGCTTTCTTTAGTCTCAGGAAAATTCCATAACTCCTGTGGTAGTTTGAATGCAAACTAGTAGGAGCATGGAAGACAGTGTGCTGAATGTGATTTGATGAACTATGGGAGCCTGGCTCAAGAAGTTATAGAGGAGAAGAATTTTAGTATGTTGCCTAGAGATCATTCTTGTGATATTTTGGTGAAGAATGTAGCTGCCTTTTGCCCTAGTTCAAAGAATCTGCCTGAGGAGATTTGGATTAATTCCATTGGTAGAGGAAATCTCAAAACAGCCTAGTATAGAATCTGTCATACAGTTATTAATGGTAACTCTACTGAATATTTATAAAGAAAAGGAGCAAACTGAGAAAGGAAAAATACAAAATGTATAATTTGAGGAGAAAGGGAGCACCAGGAAAAGGATTAGAGCTAAGTCCTGTGTTCAAAGAGATAAATGACTTAAGAAATGGAATAAAGCAAGTGGTGACCTCAGGGAAAGATACAACCCAGTTAAGTTTCCAACTTGTGAAAAGGAATTAAAGAAAACCTTAGATCTGGGTGTGGTGGTACATGCCTTTAATCCCAGTACTCTAGAGGCAGAGACAGGAAGATCTCTAAGTTTGAGACCCGTCTGGTCTACAGATCTTGTTTCTGGACACTCAACCTTAGTCAATGAAGAAAACCATTGAAAAAGAAAGCTGACAAAGATGTAATTGAACAAGGGGTGCATGTGCCAGTCCCAGCAAGCACCCGAACTTGACAGCTTTGACCACATGGTTCTGGCTTTAAGGGTAGAAGAAAAGAGTTATGGTAGTTTGAATTGACCCCATAAGCTCATAGGGGGTGGCATTATTAGGTATTATTGTTTTATTCTGATAGGTGTGGCCTTGTAGGAGGATGTCACTGTGAAGATAGGCTTTGAGGTCTCCTATGCTCACAATACACCCAGTATCTCAGACCACCTCCTATTACCTGTGGATCAAGATGTAGGACTCTCAGCTCCTTCTCCAGCACTCCTGCACATTTCTTGCATGTCACCATGTCATACCATAATGATAATGGACTAAACCTCTGAAAATGTAAGCCACCCCAATTTAATGTTTTTTCCTTTATAGGAATTGTCATGGTCATGGTGTCTTTTCACAGCAATAGAAACCATAAGACACACCTCAAAGTACATAGGTCATGAATGTCAGCACTGGATGAATCCAAATGGTCCAGGCTCAGGGGCTGTGCAGGAGCATTAGGACAGTTTCTTTCTCCTGCTACACGATGTCAGGCTTCCTAATTGGCAAGTGCTTCCACAGCCTTTCTCCCAGAAGAGAAGGGAATCTATAATCAGGCAGGGGACACTGAAGCCAGAATTTCACAGAATCAACAAGTTCCCAGTGATGAAATGTGACTAGGCTTTATTACTGCTTATTTCAAATATGGATATATGCATTCAAAAACTGTGCATGCATACTACAGTTCCAAAATATTTGTTTCTGCTTCCCTTACTCTTTACTGTCAGGAATTCTGAGTGTGGATGAAAGAAAAGTTTAGGAATTCATTTCATTATTCAATATATACTTTAAAGAACCTATATGAAAGTAAAAGTCAATTAAGGAGTTAAAAGTGGAATTTTTAACCACTTGCATACCATACTACTTGATTATTTATAAGCATGTTTGTTTTCTTTTTCTCCTTTTTTTTTTGTGGGGGGGGTTTCCGAGACAATGTTTCTCTGTGTCGTTTTGATGCCTGTCCTGGATCTCACTGTGTAGACCAGACTGGCCTCAAACTCACAGAACTCTACCTGGCTCTGCCTCCCGATTGCTGGGATTAAAGCATGAGCCTCTACCGCCTGGCTGCATGTTCATTTTCTTAAAACCAAATAGGTTTTTATGAGTCAAAGTTTATTATGAAACACTGTAAAGGATTTCTCTCATCCTCTCACCTAGAAATGAAAGAAATAATGGGAAAATTTGGGGAAAAAAATCATGAAATTGCTCCTAGTCCAAATCATTAGAGAATATGGAGCTGGAATCTGAAAAACCTCGCCTGCCATTAAATTACCATATTTTACAGCCCGTGGTGGTTTGAAAAAGTAGCCTATATAGGCACATAGGGAGTAGTACTATTAAGAGGTGTGGCCTTGTTGAAAATGATGTGCTTTGTTGGAGGAAGTGTGTCATTGGGGTAAGCTTTGACGTCTCAGAAGCTCAAGCTATGCCTAGTGGCTCACTGTCTCTTCTTGCTGCCTGTGGATCCAGATGTACATCTCTTGCCTACCAATCCAGCTCCATGTCAGCCTGCATGCCACCATGCTTCCCACCATGATAGTAATGGACAAAACATCTGAAGCTGTTATCTGCTACCTCAATTAAAAGTTTTCCTTTATAAGAGTAGCCCTGGCAATGTTACCTCCTCACAATAATAGAAACCCTAACTAAGACAGAGTCCTTCTAGAAGTTTCTAATGTTTGGAACTAGGAAGCCATTAGAATGGTAAGGCAGTATAGCTTTGATGACGGATGCTAGAGCCAGGGCTAGGCCTGAACACTTCTCATTAGCAGGTCAATGTTCCTATTACTCTCTCACATTGTTTGTAGAGTTCACTATGCATTGAACATCCGTCTTTCTCTAAATATTATTTGTTGTACATTAAAGACTAGAAAGATGGGATGAAGTGGCTGGGCCATGAGGGCTGAGCCTTTTTGATTAGTGACCTTATAATAATGTTGAGGGTCCCCTCTGCCCACTATCCTCTTCCACCATGTGAGAACAAAATACTATAGTGTAATCTTGACGCAGAAAGCAAACTTTCAACACACACTGAATCTTCTAAGTCTTCCAAAGTGTGAAAAAAAATATATTATGTTGTTTGTAAATTACATTTAAGAATCTTTACAAAAGTGATTATAGCTTAATATTGTGACTTATTTGCGTGTTACAGTAACAAGGCGTTGAATCCCAGGCAAAATCTTTAATCTCAGCCTCATTTTTTATAACTGTGATATGTGGATGATAATGCTAGCTATGCCATACTTCTAAAGTGCGATATATAGAATCTAAAAATTAGCCTTCAATAGAGTTTGTACACAAGAGATGTTATTGCTAGTTATTTTGTAATATCATTAGTCATCAAACCACTGTGGGCTGCAGCTAACTTCCATCATCAAAATTATTCTCTTTTCTATTTCTTAAAGTGAACTGGTGACCTTCACAAGCCAGAGAGGAGAACCTAACAGACTTTAAAATGAGACAGATGGGCACATAGATACTAGCACTGCCAATTACTAACTCATAGACCTCGAGAAGCCATCACAAAGCCTAAGGTTCTTCGTTAAACAAAACAGTGAAGACATTAGAATTTGAGAATAAGGAAATTCCTAGGGACATCAAGGACAGATATCCTCAAAGGGAACATTTAGACCTGTGAAACAGTGAGGTAAAGGAAGGTGTGTGTGTGTGTGTGTGTGTGTGTGTGTGTGTGTGTGTGTGTGTACTGAAAGCCCAACTATACAGACAACAGGGTGTAGGAATACTTGGTGAGGGAAGGAGACAGAACATGAAGATGCCTTTTGTGGTGCTGACTGAGAAGAAATGCTTTCTGATTTTATCTTGACACTTATGAAAAAAAGTACCACTATTTATTTTTCAGAATTGAGCGGAGAGAAGAAGGTGAGATTGATAGACTAGAAAAACTGGTAATCAAGTGGGGAATGTTTTATTTGATTTGGGGCAATGGTTCTCAAAGTCTTCAGGTTAGCAATACTAGGTCACCTGGACACCTGATAAAAATGCCACCTATCATCTACTATGACACTATGAATGCTAGATTCCAGTGGTGGGAGGGACTCAGAGTGGACCTGACTACACCAGTCAGTGTCTTTAGAACACCCTCTGGGTGATACTGGTAAATGAACACTGTAGAACTAACTACCCTATCAGAAGAGCTGTCCTATCTCTCTTCTTACTTTTATCACCAGTCAATGTCTCCACATGTCCCTCATTGAGCTGAAAATACGGAAACAGGAAGAAAGCACAAAGCTTTGGAGACTGTGATAGACCCACTTAAATGAATATAAAACCTGGTCTCAACGAATTTATAGTAAAAGCAAAGGTTAATTTTAGTCTCAGCTATTTTCAACACCATGTGTGAACTTCACAGGGTAGTACTGGGACTCAGAACATCCCACTTCAAAATACAGCAGCAGCAGAATAGAATATGACACCCCAAAATATAATTCCTTGGCATATATTGAGTGGGCTAGTTTAAGAAGCTGCTGACAGAGGAAGGGCTCAGAAAAGATGTCCTTTGCTAACAGAAGTCCTTGTCTATTAAGGAGAGCCTCACTAATAAAGTGTATCAGAAAAAGTACCGATAACAACGGTACTTCATAACTCGAAAGTCTTTTTGCTCACATGACAAGACCCTTTCTTTGCCAGGTAGTCCTCCCCTCAATCTCCCATGACTTGCTTCACCACCAGCCTTCAGAAGCCCAAGGCTCTGTTCCTTTAAATCAATTGTCATCAACTCCTCCCTGGGAAGCAGAGAAGGTGGCACACAGGAGAGGAATGTAGAGCTTGACAATGGCCCAGAGAGACTCCTGCCTACTCTGAGGGGCTTGGCCTCGCTTTACCTTCCCCAGTGTTTATCCCCCTACACTTGCCTGCACCCCTATCACCTCTTCTCAAAGATGTTAAGCTTTGAGGTCCTACTGTGTTCGGTGGAGGGTTGTGATTCATTTTCATGTGATGAACTCATCATGGATCTGTGTTTTATTTTCCTGGTTAATTGGTTAGTTTAGTTCATATACTCAACTGTTGAAGGCTCAAAGAGTAGGATAGAAAATTTTCTCTTCTACACCATAATAAGCATTTGAAGACCAAAAGCATACATAATAAGATCAGAATAGGGCTGGAGAGATGGCTTAGTGGTCAAGAGCACCAGCTACTCTTCCAGAAGATTTAAGTTCAATTCCCAGCACCTACATGGCAGCAAATAACTATATATAACCCCAGTTCCAGGGGATATGACACCTTCTTCTGGGCTCCATGGGCACCAGATATATAAGTGATGCACAGACATGCATGGAGGCAAAACTCTCCTATACATAAAATAAAACATAAAAACTCAAAAAAATTTAAAGTGAAATAGGGACGACATATTCTCAGCAAACTTTCCATGTCACTGGCAGTCCCTGCCAGATTGTATTCACAACACTCAGCTGACCATTATGCTGGAGCTCAGCTGGTAAGAGGCACACAGGGCAGAACTACATAGAGACTGACATTTTCTCAAATCTCTGATTACTGAAAAAGCATAACATTAGAAAACTCCCATAAAAAAGCAAAATAATAGACATGAAGTTCTCATGGGAAAAAGAGACACCACTGCAGGCTTGTTGGTGAATTACCCTGCACCTCTTGCCTAGTTCATTCTCTACCTGCTCCCCCTTGTGTTAAATCTCTCTCGGTGAAATAGTTTTATTTTAATCACCTTGGCCCTAACATGCTGTTCTTTGGTTCATTCAGTTCAATTATTGCCTGCATTGGGGAGCCTTCCTTCCTATGTACTGAAACCCTTCGTGAAGTGCTAACCAAGAAATCAGTGTTCCTTACACACACACACACACACACACACACACACACACACACACACACACAATTTCAAGTTGTGTTACATTTACTCTGTATTCCATGACATGATCTGACTCGAGGCTTCTCGAACTATCAAGGAACACTTACCTTCTGATATCATAAAATCTGCTGTTTCTGATGGTTAAAAATGCTCTATATTTTCCTGGGAGCTTCAAAACATTAAAGTGTAGATAACAGAATGAAGTGGCTTGATCTAGAAAGTGGCTGAGATTACTCCAGAGGGGCACATGAAACTTAGAGCAAGGAAGAACCAAAACAAGCAGAAAATTTTAATGAAAATACTTCTTAAAATGGGCAAGTGTGTAATACTCAGGAGGCTGTGGCAAGATCATGAGTCTGAGACAAGCATGGACTGCATAGTCTAACCTCAAGTTAGTGTATGGCCTCTCTAAGCACAATTGCAGGACCTCGATTTCTTTTACCTGCGAGGCAATCCTGGGTGGTAAATGAATGGGGAGCCACAGGAAGGGATAGATTTATCTCAAGGTGGTTTAAGAGGGTATCTCTGCAGAACCCTTTGTTTATGAATGGCAAGTTGGCTTCCAGGTCAAGACCAAGCCTTCCTTAGTGCAGGAGCCCTTACTTTCTCTGGAGTAGACAGGAACAGATGGTGGACAGGTGAAATATTTCTGCAGAAGGAACCAAGCAGCCGGTGTTGGGGTTGAGGCGCATTTGATGATGTTAAAAGGAAGAGAAATCAAAAGGCTGGTGGAGGAGAGGCTGAGGATGAGAGACTGGTGGGAAGGAGAACATCTGGCTACCAGCAGTGCTGGAAGGGGGAGGAGTCCAGTTGCTTTGCTTGTAAACTCACCGCCCCCTACCTGCATGGGAACCACAGAACCATAGCATCAAACAGACATGGTTTATTTGGTAGGAAGTAGAATCATCAAACATCAGGGCTGCTGAGGTCTGTGTAGCTCCCAGATTCCTTCCAAACCCCTGGGTGCTGCTCTTGTGTTGATTCTAGAGTACAATGTCTGTATTTGGAAAGAGGAAGGGGGAGGGAGAGGCAGGTGGAAGGTTGTGATGTATCAGCTTTGAAACTTCTTCCAGATCTTTGTTTTTTCTCAAATGTGGTTTTGGTTGATTAGAGAAAGACAGTCCAATACAGATTTTCCACAGAAAAGGGCTTTGCATGCTCTGAGGATCCCCATGGCCTTGTTTTAAACATTCAGCCAGCTGTTTAAAGCAAGGACAAGATATATATGACTTTGAACACACAATCTGCCAACTATTGTAAATTTGCTTTGCTGAGTGAATTAACTGCTTTGGCTCAGTTGCCTAGATTTAGGAAAAAGAGATAATATCAAGATTAGTTTTGCAAATCATCAAGACCTGTGCACTTCACCGTAGTCCTGCACTTCAGAACACCTTTCCAGGAATTAACAGGCTGTGTATGTGACAGTGGTTTCAAAAGATTATAACAAGGCTGAACAAAAAATCCTGTCACCTAGTAACACGATAATGTATCCATACTAGGCTTGGCTCATACAGTCTTGTAAGTATTGATATGAACACAGTACATGTCATTATGTATACTAAAAAATGAAAATACATAACTATGTTACTCGTTTATAATAATCTTTTATTATTTATTTTATTTTACTTTTCATTTTACTCACCAACTATAGTTCTCCCTCCCTCTCCTTCTCTCAATGCCCCCTACATCCATCTACTCCTCATAGAGGGTAAAGTCTCCCTTGGGGAGTCAATACAGGTTGGCATATCAAGTTGGGGCAGGACAAAGCCCCTTCCCTCCCACATCAAGGATGAGCAAGGCATCCCACCATAGAGAATGGACTCTATAAAAAGCCAGTTCATGTACTTGGGATAAGTCCTGGTCCCACTGCCAGGGGCCCCACAAACAGATCAAGCCACACAGCTGTCACCCACATTCACTCTGCACTGACAGCTGGGGGAACCTGCATGGGTTTATACTAATTTTATAAGTATTTTAGAGTGCATCTCTTCCTGTTTGAAAGGGATAGCTTCTGACTACCATGTGTATTGTGTATGTGTGGTATACACACACACACACACACACACACACACATACACACACCATAAACATGTATTTAAAATGTTTATAGAAAAGCAGTATTCCCTGTCACACATTCACACATTCAGGAGCCTTATAGAACCCATTACTTGGGTATCTTGATGGCATCCAGAGGCTGTGGTCCAGTGACAGCTCAACACAATCTACAACTGTGTAAGTGAACTCTTTAGATGTTTACACAATAATAAAATTGCCTGAACTTGCGTTTCTCAGAATACATCCCTGTTGCTAAGCAATGCAAGACCTTATCTCAGACATGGCTAATTGCTGAGACCTCGAACAGCTTATACGTCATTTTCCTAACAAACTTCACCATCTTTCCATAACAATATTTGTTGCTACCACCATCCACCAGTCACCCAAACCAGCAGATAAAAAATGTACTGGATTTCACCTTGTCATCCAATTTAGGACATTACTTTGGATCCATCTTCACTTAGGTTCTCACTATTTCTTAGCTGGGTTATTATAACTACAATTGATTTGTAATTGAGAGTCCTGGCTCCAGTCTTTCATTCTCCATTCCTCCTAACCATGAGAGAGAAAATGTATCTTTTAGGTACTTATGTATCAGTAAAAACTGGAAAGTGATAGAGGCAGGTGGGGGTACTTAAAAGAGCTAATACATGACAATGAAGTTATTTCATTTTAATAGTTATCTAAAAAAGGAATCCAATGGAGACTTGAAAAGGCCAGCTTTCTTCATTCTGTTGAAAATTTTTAACATATTATCTGTCAGGAACCACTGACAACAACAGTGATTCTTTTTGGTTTAGTTTTATTATTTTAAGCCCAGATCTATTGCTGGTTGTGCACAAAATTTTTTTCTGTCTCACAGTTGTGTGCCAGAACACAGAAAATCCAAACAGCAGCAAAAGCACTTTCCATTTTGCAGAGTTGGTAGAATGTGGTCTGACTCTGTTCATTTTAAACCCAGCTGGCAGACACAGCAATCTCATAAACAAGTGTGTAGCAATTCCATTATGCATGTCACTTGTCTCAGTAAACTAAGTTATGAACTCCTGAAAACTACCTGACTCTCAACAGAAGGCTTAGTGCTACCAACTCTTATTCTAAAGCACTACACAGAGGAAGGAAAAAGGATAAACTGAGTCCTGATTTGCCCTAATTTGTCCTAAGGAAGATGTCTAAGAATAGACAGTCCATCGAGGAATGAGTGGATCCTGCATAGGCAAGTATTTCAAATACTGCAGACTTGGTCCCAGAAATAGAATCGTGAAACTTTGAAGCCAGAAACAACATTCAAAAAGTAACCTCCACATTTTAGTTAGAAGAGCACACTGAAGTGTGGCAAGCCAGGGTGACTTTCCAAGGGGCACCCTGGTAAGAATATACAGATCTGAAGCTGGACCATAATAGACCTGCTATGTGTCTGTTCCATAAGCAGTGTGTACTGAAGTAGAAGGCCTTTGGCTAACTCATGACAGGTGGTAGCCTATCTGTATCCCACATGTCAACCAGGCCGAAAGAAGCTTTGACACCTGACTGTAGGAGAAAGACTTATATCCTAGCACTAATAAAAGGTGCATAGCACAAGGTGCAAACCTCGTCTCTGGATTTTGCTCCATTTTTGATAAGACCTCTAATAGTATTCTAGAGAAAACAGATGAAGAAACAATGGATATTTCCAGTTTTTTTCTTTTTTTTTTTTTTTTTTTACTAAAACTAGGTTTACATCCTTTTCTATAATTATAGATTTATGTTATTTCTCTTAATATTGACAAATAGTCAGCCACAGAATATAATATGATCTTGAAAATAAAGTTAACTCATCAACACATTAAAAATATGCAAGGATGCTGCTCTCATGACTGCTGTTAGAATAGTTCTAGAAGTCCTAGCCAAAGCACTTTGGCAAGAAAAAGAAATAAGAGGCATCCAAATTGTAAAGGGGGAGATAAATCCAACTGCTTATAGATGACATGATTTTATACTGAGAAAACACTAAAGATTGCACCAAAACTGTTTGAATTTATAAGCAAATTCAGTGAAGATGCAAGATAAAGATGTAACATAAAAAATCAATAGAATTGTTCACAACAACATAAAACCATGTAAAATTACAAAGCAAAGAAACAATCCCTTTTTTAATAATATCCAATATATAGAGAATATGATTTAGGATATAGTTTTAGCAAGAAAGTTTATATAATGAAAACTATAAAAAGTGATGAATAGAAGACATTAATGAGTCAAATAAATGAAAATTTTTCTTATGTTCTGGAAAAAATTGATATTTTAAGATGTCTATGTTGTTCAAAGTGGTCTACAGAGTCAGTGTAGCTAGAGTTTTCCTGCCTTGCCCACAGTCAGGACAAATCTCTGTCTACCGCCAGTCCCACAGCCGCTCAGACCCAACCAAGTAAACACAGAGACTTATATTGCTTACAAACTGTATGGCCGTGGCAGGCTTCTTGCTAACTGTTCTTATAGCTTAAATTAATCCATTTCTATAAATCTATACCTTGCCATGTGGCTCATGGCTTACTGGTGTCTTCACATGCTGCTTGTCATGGTGGCAGCTGGCAGTGACTCCTTCTGCCTTCCTGTTCTTTCTTTTCTCCTCTCTGTTAGTCCCACCTGTACTTCCTGCCTAGCCACTGGACAATCAGTGTTTTATTTATTGACCAATCAGAGTAATTTGACACACAGTTCATCCCACAGCAGAGTCAGTGTAATATACATTAAAATTTTAATGACATTTTTCACAAAATGTCTTTAACTGCTAAAATTCATAAGAGACAAAGAAAAATTACCAAGCAGAGGAAATAATCCTGATTAAAAAAAAAAAGAGTAAAGCTCTAGCCAGAGGTGCACATCTTTAATCCCACCACCTTGAAGACACAGGCAGATAGAACTCTGTGAGTTCAAGGCGAGCCTGGTCTACAGAGCAAGTTCTAGGACAGCCAGGACTATGACACAGAGAAACCCTGTCTCAAAAAGAAGAAGAAAGCTGATACCATAACATGACATAAAAAAAAGCAGACAGGTGCAACACTGGAATAGCAACACAGAATGCTCAGAGATTAATTCACACATTTACTTTATCAACCAATATAGTATTTGTCAATTTATATCAATTAAACAAAGATGCCAATGGTACATGATAGGAGAAAGAGAATCTCTTCAGTAAATGGTACAAGAGAAACTGGCATGTATTTGCAGATAATTAAATTTGACTCATTGCCAATCATATCTGTAAGTAAGTAAAAGAGAGATTAAGTACTTAAATCTAAGTCTAGAATTAGTAAAACCACCAAAGACATTACAGGAATACCCAACAATACTGGTGTTAGGAAGGAGCTTGGGTATAGCCTCAAAGGTACAAACAATAGAAGCAAAATTATACAAGTTGAATTATATCCGACTTTGCCTAAACAACAAAAGAAATAGGAAAATGAGGAGATAGCTCAGGATTAGGGCTAGGGTTAGGAACCTGTTGTCTCTCATCATCTCTACAGTTTTTGATTTCTGTATCTACTGCTGGGCCAGCCTCTGGAGCTCTGCATCCACACTCTTGTCACTATGCTGCTCTTGCAACTACTGCCCTCAGGGCACTTGATGCTTCCACACTGTTGTTGTACCCACCTCTGCTATGGCTCTGCTGTTTCTTCTCTGTGCATTACTCCCCCATCCTGCTCTCTTAGCAGGCAAGAAAAGACCATTCAGAATAAGCCTTTCCCTGGGTCTAATTTTCCAACCCCAAATAACAGCACAGTAGGTACTACCCAATGACTCCAGAAGCTATCTCAAAAGGTGACCTGAATAGCTTGTTTACATAACTAGGAAGGGATAGGCTATGGTGGGGCAGGTGTAGCATGCAAATGAAAGATTGAATTTGTACTGCTTACAACCAGTCACAACCCAGCTTCCTGTTCTTCAGCCACTGTCTTCTTGCTAAGTTACTGAGAAGACCCTGTCTCTCATCTGAAACCTCATCTGGCCATCTAAACTCTACCTGGAATACTTCCTTCCCACAGCAGTGCAGGTTTGAAGCGGTTGTGACTGGAACCTGGAGCAGAGTTGTGGCTTCAGTTACAATTTGGCTCATGTAGTCAAAAAAGACTAGAGATATGCAGTAAAGACAGGTCCAGATTGGAATAAATAAATAAATAAATAAATAAATAAATAAATAAATAAATAAATAAATGAAAATAAAAACTGTAGACAGGTTTTAAAATGTGCATAGGCTTAAGAAAGAAAAGAAATTGAGTATAGACAGTCATAGGAAAAAATAAATAATTTAAAGATAATAAAGTAAAGTCTTTTAAAAGAGAGTAAAGTAATATAAGAGAAAAAAGCCACATAAAGATGGGAAATACACAGGGAGTCTGCATCCTGTATGGTGTTGTGTTCACTTTGAATTTTTTGAATGCTGATGAGCAAAGAACAGCTACTGAGAGACATGGAATTGTAAAAGGGACTGTTGAATTAAACCAATATAGGTACTTTAGGATGTCTTAAAATGTTTAAAATGGAAGTCAGAAGATGTATTGCATTGGGGAAAAGGTTATGATTTTGTTTCCATGGGAAATGAAAGGCTGTGGATTCCTTCAAGTTTAATAGAGATCAGGTTTGATTGTGGGAGACCACCTGAAAATCTTGGCTACAGACATAAAGAAATAAAACAAGAAAAACTACAAGACAGGTTACATGCATACTGATCCTTCTACATGAGAACAGTTCTGAAACTGGACAACAAAGGTTACAACTAGTTTTCCTAGGACTTGACCATTACCTAAATTTTCTCAGGATCCTCTAAAGATCCCTTCACCTGCAAGCAACAGGAAGCAATATAGAGAACACAATGCCCATATTCCCAAGAGGTGGGGTGAGTGTTTTTTAGTTATTCAATGGGTTATGGATGCTTGTCATCATTTAGGGGGAATATAGGATAAAAAGACAACTATTAACCTCAACTATTTTATATTGGTATGGATTTTAGTACATTGATACAAATTTAAAGTTATTTTTGTTATACTGTATGTATGTTTCTGTTCTTTTTGGGGCTATTGGACCTATACTGCTCATTTAAAAATGTAATCTATAATTAAGAAATGCAGGTAGGTAAGTAGTCACCTATATGAATCAAACTTGTAGTCATATTAGGTATGTTTTCAAGGATAAACAGATATATTTTAAATAGATAGGTGGTCTTCAAATACTTCAAAGACCTACAGAATATGCCATTTAAGATGTTTAATAACTTGAGGATTTTCATGATAGTGAGACACATTTGCTCCTTGCAGCACCAATTGATTTCAGAAAGAATGATGGGCACTGAAGAACCCCCATACGAAGTTTGCTTTCAATGTAACAAAGCTAGCCATTTGGACAAGAAGCTGCCCTTGCCTCAACTGCTGGTATTATGCTGTCCAAACTGGACCAGCAGTACACAAAGCAAAGTAGCTGCTGAACTTTGCCAAAACAAGGCAGGACAGTCCTTCAAAAGGACTATAAAGAAGGACAGTGCTGCTTTATAGAAAAGTCTGCCAGATATTCTAGGCCTGTAAGCCGAAAATGGATGCCTCATGAATGCCCCAACATTGAAGAGGAACTTTGGGTGATTGTCCAGGCAGAGGGATGAGTGTGGCTGTAAGGAAGAGGGAATAAGTAGGTGGAGAAATCTAGGCTTGAGAATGAGAAGGAGAGAAAGAGAGGGAGATACCTGGGGCCAGAAGCCAGACAGCCAGACATGAAAGAAACAGGAAAGTAAGATATGCAGAATGAAAGAATGGTAAAAAGCCTCAGGCAAAACATAGGTAAAGAAAAACAGATTAAAACAAGAGCTAAGATAAGGCTGAGCATTAATAACTAATAAGAAATCTCTATGTCATGATTTGGGAGTTTGTTGGTGGCCCAAAAGAAAGCCTGCTACAAAAGTGAGTCTTTGTCTCACAAATATGTAAATTCTTTGATTGTTGACATGGATTTACAAAATCATGTCAGTCACCAACAATTCAAAGCGGCCTGCCAGAGCCATGCATTATAGTTGATACCAGGTCAGACCAAATACACACTCTCTGGCTCATGGAACGTTCACTATAACAAGCCTTAGAGCAGTTTTCCTGCTGTTGATTAACTGAGCTCTGCCTGAGGGTTAAGCTTGCATTTGTATCACAAATGAACCGCAGATATGAATAGAACAGGAAAAACAGCAAGTTCCCTTGGGGGGGGGCGTGGGGAGGGGGGCTGTGAAGAGGGAATTAATTACACCAAAGCATGTGAAGATAACTTTGAAAAAAAAAACAATGAATATATTTTCTTAATCATCCACATGTATAAACTTAAAAAAAATCCCTAAGTTAAAAGGGAACAAATAGTTTTAGGTCACAGCACACAGCATATTTAGCACTAGATAATGAGAAACTGAAATAAAATGCAAAACTGTAAGTTTCTCTTCTGCTCTAAATCAGAACTCTGACTTGCAAAGGATCCAGCCGCAATGCCCTGCAGCCTCATTTCCAACAAAGATTCCTGGCCTGGCCTACTTTAGGCAGGCTTGAACTTTCTTCTAGCTTAATCTCCTTCCGATTTATAAAACAAAAACAGAGAAACAAAGTCACGATGAGTCAGGATTGCAGGAACCCTAGGCACCTGCTCAGCCTTGACACCAGAAAGCATCTTCATCTTCCACATCTTTTGGGAGCTACCGGGTCACTCCTCCCTTCAGCCAGACTCTTCTTAGGTCAGTTTACCCAGAATCCTCTGATCCCTGATGTTTCAGCTTAGCAACTTCTCTCTCTGTAGTAACCACCCCCTTCACTCCACCCAGCACCAGCCCTGGTCCTTGGTTGCCATTTGATCTCTCTCTGTCTCTCTCTCTGTGTAGCTGAAGTTTTCCTGGTCGCACCCTGGCTCCTGTGGTCCCGCAGTCCCACAGCTGCTCAGACCCAAATGAACACACAGAGGCTTAATATTATTTAAAACTGCTCAGCCATTAGCTCAGGCTAACTACTGACTAGCTCTTCTTACACTTAAACTCAACCCATTTCTGTTCATCTATGTATCACCATGTTTTCCGTGGCTTTACCTGTGTATCATTACATGCTGCTCCCTGGACGGCATGCTGATGTCTCCTCCTCAGTTTTGTTTTTCCTTTGCAGAATTTTCCTTTTCTGTTTATTTTTGCCTTATACTTTCTGCCTGTCTACTAGCCAATCATCGTTTTATTTATCAACCAATCAGAGCAACATATTCACGGTGTACAGAATATCCCACAGCAGTCTCTCTCTCTCTCTCTCTCTCTCTCTCTCTCTCTCTCTCTCTCTCTCTCTCTCTCTTTCCCTCTCCCTCCCTCCCTCCATCTCCTCTCTCCTCTCCTCTCAACACTGCAAGCTCTCATTGCCCTTCTCTTCCTATTTTAAAGATTTTTTTGTTTTGTTTTGTCTACAACTACATCTGTGTACTATGGTCGTGCCTAGTACCTTCAGAGGTCAAAAAATGCCATCATATTCCCTGAAGCCGGGGTTACAATGGTTGTGAGCCACAATGTGTGTTCTAGGATTCAAACCTGGGTCCTCTGCAAGAGCAGCCAGTGCTTTTAGCCACTGATCCATCTTTCCATCCCCCCCCACACACACACTCCTCACCCCGTTCCTCTGCTTCAACAGGTATCACTGGATACATTTCCCTCGTCAGTTACAGGTCCACTTCATGCTTCAGATTAATTAAATAGAAATCTGTTTCTCTGACTTTATTTCTTAATGTTCACTTTTCAAGTCCCTGAAATCTGATTACTATCCAACTGAGTCGCTGATGCAATAAAATGCTCAAATCCCAAGATCCCTCCTCCATTTTTAATAGTTTCACAGTTTTTGCTAAGTGAAAACCTTTCTGGTTGTGCTGCCATTGCAGAAAACACTTCTCTTTCAGTGTTTTCCCTTGTTAGCCTGTAATCATCCAGACCACCCAATGGATGCTCCTCTCCTCTTACATTTAGAATACGCAGCCCATATTCTTCCAAAGTATTCAAACCATCTTATGAGGTAAACATAATATGAAGCAGAGCTGTTAGCAGCAAAACAGAGCTTCAACCACACAAATGAACCAAAAAGCAAATAGAGACTATCCATTGCCTGAAGCGAGTGACAGTTTTCTTTGGGCGTGAATTGAGTTCAGCATATTCTGTCAGTTAAAACACAAAAGAGAACATGTTGAGCTTCATTCTTTTCATTATCTGACAAACAAAAGTACACACATTTGTCTCTGCAGTCTGTGGCACTTCCTGGAATAAACACGCAGGAATTTGTGACATGGGACTTTGTGTAAGTCACCCCAGCTAACACATCACTTCTATTATGTGATTAGAGAAATTTCCTACAGCTCACCCTTTATGCATATAGCAAGCAAAGGATTACAGCAAAGTGTGCTGAAGGCACTTGGTAGGGAAGCTGCTTTCAGCCCTCACATTCCAAGAATCTAAATTAAGAGAGGAGATTGTTTTAAATAGTGAGATAGTAAAGATGCCCATCAGGCACTCGCAAACACCAGATTCCTTGGGTTATGCTGGCAGCAGCTGAATTATTGTCAGATCGTGATTAAACTCTCACAAGAAGCTGCTGTGTAAATACTTGGCGTTGTCAGTTAAAATGCAGCCTCCTCGATTTAGTTATTAGTCAAGACTTGTCATTTTTGTCAACAACCACATTTGTTCTCATCACAAACAAGCAGGAGGGATGCCAGCCTAAGAGCTACAGCCTTCTTCTGATTGGTCTTGCAGGTTCTCACTGATGCTCCATCACGTGCATCTTCCAACGTGGGGGAAAGAATTCCACACTGAAAGGATTTTTTAAAGCATACTTGATCAGGTGTGTGTGTGTATGTGTGTGTGTGTGTATGTGTGTGTGTCACGTGTACACACACATTTGGTATTGTAGTCTATGGAAGAACAGTGCCACAATGCTTTGTAAAGGTAAAATATTAAGAACTGTTCCTTTCAATATTCATTAATGATCTGAGGAAACCCAGCATTGAAGAAAGCCGTGCTGAGAGGCATGTGAAGATCTCAGTCCTCTAAATAAACTAGATCTGAGTGACTGCCTTTGGAAACGTTTTTAAGTGAAAGCAGACTGGTGTCCTTCCTGATCAATAGGGCCTAGCGGCCATCCTGTTTGTAAGTAGTACATGGAACTCAGTGACTAGGTGTGAGGATAGAACCATTGAACAGGTTCCAGATTTTTGAGAAAGATGAAGCATTAGTATTTTATCTTTACAAGGTTCTAAGATCCCAATTATCCTTTAATTTGTTTAATTTCAGTCGCGTAACACTTTAAAAGTCAATTATTTTAAATCACCTACCTTTTTTGTTTGGCTGTAAATATATAATTATATTTTAAGTTTTAGGTTCCTTTAATGACCTTGAACTGTATATTTCCTTTTCAGCTTTCTATTTCATAAAAAAACAATACATTTCTGAGTTTAAATTTAACAGAAGTTTAAATATTAAGAGTATCAATCCAAAGGCCCCTGTCAATATAAGTAAGCTGAAAAGGGCACCCTCATATAACTCATCAGCCTCCACTTTGTAGGTGGATTAAGGTTAATTAAATACCAGTGAGTATCCATGAGATTATTTCAATCTACACTTAGTTCATGCTGAGTTTTTCCTATACAGAGTAATTAGCTACTGGCCTTGGGGTCCACTCTGATTAAAAATGGTAAAATGGTCCATCTAGATAGACTATGAACAGCCTTTGCTTTTGTGTGCTGTACCACAGAGCAAGCAAACAGCACTCCTGAGAGCTGTGTAAATGGAACAGATCTCTGTGAAAACAGAACAAAAAGCATGGTTCTGACATGACTTGTCCACATCTGTGTTTAGCATTGCACCTCTAACTACAAGGTGGCAACTTGAACCATCTTGCCTTATCATCAAGAAGAATTTAAAAATTAGGAAAAATAACCCCAACACATCTAATAATTCTAAAGGTGTTAGGAGATAAACAACGTAGAACTGAGACACTCGGGGGTAAATTAGAAGAGGAGACCCCCACAGTCACTCCAGGATCTCCTGGCAGCACCTCCTGACTGTGCAGTGAGCAGTAAGCACAGCAAGGTCCCCTCCATCACACACTAAATGTTAGTGCTGGTCCCTGAATTACACACTAATATCTGTACTTTATGTTTGACTGTGAGACCTATAAGGAGTCCATATTCTTTAGATGATGAGCTATAGTAGGAGAATTTGAACTTCTAAAACTTTCAAGAGCATAATACTTTGCATCAGAAGTACCTGCTTCCTCCAGGCCCAGGTGTTAAGGGGTTCTTCTTAGCTTGACTTTGCTGGTAGCTAGGGGAAACTTTAAGAGGTAGGGTCCAAAGAAGACAAGGAGGACCATTGGAAGACTTGCCTTGAAAAGATGATTGGGTCCCCAGTCTCTCTTGCCTGCTAGCTGCCCTATGGTGAGGATGCAGCTTTCTCTCTCACATCTGCCATCTCCCTTCTAGAGGTGCTGTCTCATCACCCCCACAAAACAAAGACAGAACTCTCCAAGACTGTCAGCCCAAATCAACCTTTCCATCCTTTAAAGGTGATGACTTCAGGATTTGATACCGTGACACAGCTGACAAACACAAAATACAAGAAGGCTTAAAACTGGAAAAGCTGAGACAACTGGTCATTTTAAGACATAAAGCAATTGATCAAGTCAGTGCATTTGGAAATGACATTTTAAAAGTACTTCACTAACCCATTTATTTTAACAAGCTGGTCTTCAAGAGCTTAAGGAAGTGGAAATAGGAAGCAATTATACAGTATGATAAAGAACATCTCAGACCACTAGTCAATAGCACTCCAGCTAACAAAGCTTTGGAGCCTTCCTCATTAAAAGCAGACGACACAAATGCCCTCAGCACCTTTGTTATTTTCTGTTATTTCTAGGTTTAGCAAAGCGTTAATAATAGGAGGCTGGCTAAATACTGCAATAACATGAACTAGGTACTAAAAATCATTGCAAAAAATTAAGAAGAAATATCTATTGTCCATTTTAATATTTCATGGTATTATATTTCAAAGATTTACTATAATTTAGCCTATTATTGGCTATTAGCAGACAATGCTACAACATAAAATGCTAATAATAGACAAAATAATACACAACAAATTTTAACAATGGATTACAATAGTATTTTTACCTTATTATGCTTTCTAAAATAAGCATGAATTACTCTCATGAATCTATTATTATATTTCTTTCCAAATAACTAAAAGGCAACACTTTAAGATGCATGTACAGGCTTGTATGAGCCCAGAGGTGATGTGCAAGACTACAGCAAACTGCTGACATTGTGACCATTTTGATTGGCAACCCAAAAACATGTGCACTGGAGAAGAGAGCTCTGTGGTATTTAATTATCATGCACTCAAGATAAAATGGACTCAGCCTTGTACTACCATCAAAGAACTAAAAGTTTAAGCAATGGCACATTACTCACTAAACAAGATATGGTGGTTCTTAAAAACTATTAATGGCCTGGAATCTGCCCTTCAGACCTCAGGACAGACTTTGAATACTCGGTTACCAAAAAGAAGCTGCCCATGTTTAACTGCAGACCTGTTGAAGATGCAAGTCTGCAGTGTCACTGGCGGAGTGGTGACTGTTCATGATCTCATTTCTCTTGCAAAGAACCATGTTTAGTTCAGAGCACTCACACTGGAAACCTCAAAACTGTCCATAACTCCAGCTCCAGGGGATTCATAACTCCCTCTTCCGGTCTCTGTGAGCACTCAGCACACACTCAGACATAAACACCCACTTCCCCACACATAACAAAGACACAAAGAAAACTAAATTAAACCTAAAAATAAGAAGACTACAGTGTCAACCAGAAATAAATTCCCTGGGACATAGTCCTCTGAACCACAGCCAGCAACCATATGAGTTAGAGATGGCAGTCCCTGTGACATCAAAGGATATATTCCCTGGCCCTTTTAAAATATTACTTTAACTATTATTTCTTCAAGTTATAAAATCCCCTTTCCTTCAGCAAGCACTTAGGTAGAATCTGCCTTTGTTAGCTCTGGGCTGGAGGGTAGAGATCTGTTGATATTTAGTAGGGTTCCTGAGTTGCTCATCCTCTCACGGTAGATGATTGTGCCTTTCACGGTAGATGACTGTGCCTTTACGATGTGGTTCTAATAAAGAGGAAACCAATTCAGAGGAAAAGAGAGATATAACAAGAATGCTTGGTTCATTCAACCTATATTTCTCATTGTTCGTGTTTAATCTAATGAGTTAATCTACTTACTAATAAAATAGCTCATGTAAAACTAGTTTAATAAGCAAAAGACAGTATATAAAGACCACCTGATTTCTTTTTAGAATTTTTGTGTACAGAATTGAGCTAGTCAGAGCCCTTCTTTCCTGGCTCACCAGCACTTTCTCCTTTTGATTTTAATTGACACATTAAATTTCCACATAGTTACAGAATGGTGGTGCTGTCTTGAATTATGTATAGCATCATATGTTCAAGTTGTGTTAAGCTTGTCCATCTCCTCAAACATTTATCACATCTCTGTAGTTAAAGCTACAAAGTCCTTCCTTCTAGCTTTTTCAAAACATAGACTACAGTATGATTCTTTAGACTCTCCCTACAGTGCCATAGAACACCCGAACTTATTTCTCACATCCAACTGCAACTTAGTACCCACCAATCGGCCCCTTAGCTTAGATTATTGTACTGGCTTTTACTTATCCACATCATAGCCCCACTCTCTCCCTTGGCCATGGAAATATGTGTAATTCATGTTCTTACTGCACATGTATTTCCTGAAATCGAATTTGTGTGTTTGCATAGTTAACTGTGCTGCAAACCCCAGCTTAGTCATTGTTTTCTTTCCATCCTTTAAACTAACTATAAAACACATCCATATACAACATCTAATTTGAGTAATTTCTTCAGACAGCCATCGTGGCTGCCACCATGGACAAGCACTAAAGTCTCTACCCTGGCCTCCTAGGAACCATGTCTAGGTTGCATCTACCTTTTGCCATTAGAAATCATTTCTACTTTAAAAATAATATATATCAACTCCTGGAATAGCAAATTTTGCCAAAAACCCTACTTTGGAAGAAGTTTACTGCAGTAGAGTATAACCATATTTATATACTTTTTATTATTTCTGTTTTAGAAATATAGCTTTTGCTATATTTCACAGGCTTGGCACAAACTCCTGAGCTGGAACAAACTTACTTTCTTTTTTTTTAAATATATATACACATATACATATGTATATTCATACACTATATTTTCATCATATCCTTTTCTCTCCCCAACTTCTTCTAGATCCTCCCACCCTATTCACCTAACTTCATGTTCATTCTATCTCTTAAATAAACATTTATAAAGTCCATAGAGTCTGTTTTGCGTCAGTCAACTGTTCCTGAGCCCCAGAGCTACCCTGGAGTGTATTTGGCAAATTCAGTGTCAGACCATTGAGGAAAGCTGTCAATTGCAACTAGCTTCTTAGTTAAGCTTGGCACTCTGTGCCTTCTTCTCTGTGCTGGGATCTTTTCTGGCTTGATTTATGCAGTCTTGTGCATGTTACCATAGTCTCCATGAGTTCATATATGTATTGGCCTCGTTTTATCTGGAAAATGCTATGTTTTGGAGTCATCCAACACATCTGGCTCTTAAAATCTTTCTGCCTCCTCTTCTGCATAGCTCCCAGAACCTTGAGAGGAGGTTTGTTATGAAGACATCCTGTTTAGGCTGAATGAACAAATCTCTCTCCTTCAACCTCCCAAGTAGATGGAACTACAGGAACACATCAGTATATATGAGCATTAAGCATTTTCTTCAAAATGATGGGTATGCTTTTGGCATTTTTATACACATATCTCATGTACTTCGAACTCGATTGTACTTCACCTCTTGAACTCTTTTGCCCACCAATCCTGCTGACATCCTTCTTCTACCCAAATACCTTTACTTGTGTTATATATATTACACAAATAATATATATATATATATATATATATATATATATATATATATATATATACAGAGAGAGAGAGAGAGAAGTATGGATAGATGCATATTAAGTCTATATTCCACATACAAGAGAAAACAGTATAAATATTTTTAAATTATTGCTAGATGATCCCTCAGTAGCAATGTCAACAACAATTTATCATTTTTCCCAGGAACATTTCATTCTATATTTTTGAATATCTGATATTATCCACTTTGTAACTTTCTTAGGTCTGCTGGACTCAAGAGGAACCAGCTGTTTTAATTTATTTTCTCTGAACAATTCAAAGCTGATTGAAGTCAAAGCTGAGAATTTCTTCCCACACTAGATCACTGGACTTCCATCTCAACAAAGATCAAATGTTGGGTCTATGAACCCACAAAAGTTATGAGTTAGCCATGTGAATTAAGAATTTTCCCACCAAAGCTGTGGCTTCTCTTGTCTAGGCATCCCTGGAGGCCCATTAAACTGAAACTTCCTCATTTACCCTCAATTCCCAGTTAGGTCAAGGTCTTTATTCCAAGTGGCTTTGTGCATCTCTCTCCTATTCTATTTCCACCTGTAACTTGAGAACCTGAAACCCTAATAGTGTATCTAGAATTCACAGTACAATAACAACAACAATTTTAAAATCCCAGGTTTGTTTTTCCTTAAACTTCATGTCACTGTATTCCTTGTCTCATCTTCTAGCTCTAATTGAATGCTAGGTCCTCCCAGAAGACATTTTATCCCTGATCACTCTCACCACCCTTGAACTTCAATGTCTGGAAAAGGCATGTATTCCGTCTGTGCTATTGATATCAAGTCTGTGCTGTTGATATCTAGGCATTCTCACCTGCTCTTCCTTAAAACCTTGCACCTGGGAGCCCAGGCCATCTCAGTGCCCCGTGCGCACTCCCTGAGGTTGGGACCTTTGTCCAGGTCTGCTAAGTTGTCAGGTTCAGAATCATGTACTCACAACTTTCCTCCCAACTCTTAGCAGCTCCTTGCCCATCTTCTCTCCCAATGGTCTTATTTTCTCTATTGCTGAGGGAACAGAGCTACTCAAAGCTCCTTCACATTTTCATACATTTGTAAGCCCTTGCTCAGCACCCCCAACTACCCTCAGTGGAGAAGTTACTGAGAGTAAAGTAGATGAGATTTTTCTAAGTTCCTGATGCGGGCCACAGCCTCTTACTCCAATAGACTGCAACTACATTGTGATTTGCAACCTGCTCACATAATGGGGTGTGAGCTTTGTGATAATTCTGGCAAAAGTAAAACTTGTCTGAGCATAGAAAAGTTTTTATTTTATTTTCAGTTAAGCACCGACACTTAACTGAAAATATGTGGTGAATCTAGAGGTGTCTCTGGCAGGACTCAGTTGTTGTTATAGACTGCTAGTGATGTCTTCAGCATGTAGATTCAGCCTTGTTCCTGAGCACATGTGTGGACTTTGTACTGCCCCTGTCATCACATCAAACAACACCATGGATGCTGCTTGCAACACCTCAGCCTAGCTTACACACTTCTACATGTTTTGATCACAGTGTTTTCTGTTGTACACACAGAGCTTGCTGCTCTTACACAAACATACTGGTTTAACTATTGAAAGGAATAACAATATTTTTGTGTCATCATTCCTTAGAGAGATACATCATTATTAGCTTATCTTTGAGCTGTGCTATGTTAGGATGTTTTTTAAATTGCTGATTGAGTTTTAGACTCATGTTTCATTTCACTAAAAAAGCATTCAATTAATTTTGGCTTGAGAGTAGAATAGAATTCCTAACAAATTCTGAAATGGTCCTGGACACATTTCTGCCATTTTGCTCTATGTATGTATACAAAGTGACATTCTTGGTATTGATGGTTATAAATATCAAACATCTCTGAAAAATGTTGAAGGTGCTTTATATCCTGCCATATTAAATATGTAGCCAAGACTTAATTCTTCGCCTGCACAGCTTTGGCATCAGTCAAACCGAGGCTATGGGGAAAGAAGAAATGGCAAGCACACAGAAAGCTGGATTCATGGGGGTTGGGTGCTCGGAGTCCAACCCCAGCCTTGCTGCACCATGGATCTGAGGCATTGGAGTCTTTGACATGGCCATGCCCATGTCAATAATACACATCAACCCAGGACTTCATTCACTCTCTACAATATATGTAAAAATAAAAAAGCATATTCTTCTCATTAATACATACATTTGCTTTCACCTTTAGTAAATGCTAATGTTATGTGCATTCTAGGGAATTGTTTTAAAATAAATTTCCATATGATTTATTATCAAAAATCGTTTGATTTATGTACCTATTTTATATATCTACATGACTGGGGTCACATAAAAATGTCTTGAGTGAAAAGGGATTGTGAGTGGGGGGGGGGAATTCTATGACTGTCTGCAAGGCACACCTCTCCTCTCACCTTCCATGGACATGGCTCTACCTGCTCCTCCTCCTCCCAGCTTCACTAGTAAGATCCCGCCCCTCACAAATGAGCCTTTTTAACTATGCGCTCACACTATTATTTCTCTTGTGTCAAATGAAAACAGACAAACGACAGTGCTTCCCGTGCCGTGCCTCCTCTTTCTTCCTGCTGTTTTATTGCTGTCTTTTTGATGATCGCAAAACTGAAGTCATCTGCACTTGCCGTCTCCAGCGAAGGCCCCAGATTCTGTCTCACTTTATGCTAGCACACCTATCTTATCACTGTCCCAAGAGTCCTCTGAAGGTCAGGTGGCTCCTTGGTGACCATCTGTCCACTGCTTCCTCCCTGCTCCACTGCCTCTCTCAGCAATGTTTCTCACAGTAGAGCAGGCTGGCCTCCCTGAGTTGGAGCATACAGGTGTAACTCAGGGCTTCTCTTATCTCAGTGCCCCTCCTGCTTTCCAGCTGAGTCTCTTTCTTAGGCCCCTGCACACCTAACCCCTCTGAGCTTCATGCATGGCCACTGTACAAATGGAATGAAATCATGTATGCTGAGACTCAAGGATTAGCAATTGAAGACACCTTTAATGACCAACAGCTCTTAAGGGGGGAAAAATCATGTATGTGAGTGCATAAAAAGTGAAAGACATAGTTTAATGTTTAAATGATATATGGAAATACAATAATTAATTTTATTTCTTAATATGGAAACCCTAGTTATAGTACTTAAGTATCATGAAAATGAAATATGAAATATCACATTAAATAGAAGATTCTAGGATCTGTATTTTTTTTTTTTTTAAAAAAAAGAAAGAAACAGCTTCTTAACATAGCAATATAAAAAACAAAACATCTTCAGGGAAATGACATGCTCCTTAGCTTTTAATGGCCATTACAGCATTCTAACAGCATAGACTAGGAAAAGTTGCTCTATGAACCTGAAGTTATGACTTTCAATGGGCCAGCATTGGTTCCTTATCACAGCTCCAAACTTCAATGACAGATCATAACAGGGAAGTGTGACTTCCAAGTCACATGTCATTATGTGAGTGACTGGGCCTCCTGTTGCTTTGACTCAGCAATGCCCTTCACTTTACCAGACAGGGAAAGGGAGAGAGGTACCAAGGCACTGTAGATTCTTAACACAATTCCTGGAAGCAACACTTCTTTCACATATCAAAAACAGAGCAAATCACTCAGCCACATATGACTGCCATTGGATGGAGTCACGCTTGGAAGAGAAAAGGGGCAGCAGCATCCACTCCAGTGCCACCAACTCTGTTTCAGTGTTAGAATGTTAAGTGTCCTTAAGTCAAAAGGACCCTATAACTCTCAGTAGTAGTCATAAAAATGGACAAATAAGAGCTCACGGTGCAACTGGAAGAGTCCCACAGTTCCAAAACTGGACTTACATCTGCCAAAGTTAAAGGTTTCCTTTAAAGGTAGCAAGGCTTGTTGATACAAGGACAGAACTAGAAGTCGGTATTTCTGACTAGGTTACAACTGATATTTTTCAGGGCCTAGAGCAGGTTGTTTAATAGCATCTTCCTTCGGGGAAATAAAGAGACATAATGATTGATTGACAGTAGAACATTTCTGAGCAGAACAGGGAGGTGAGGGAGATTAGTAGTGAAGCCTTCCCATCAGACGGAAGCTGAACCCCTCAGTGACTGACACTCAAGAGGCAAAACGCTGACAGGCAAAGCGCTTCAAGACTCCTGCTAGCAGTCTACTGTGAGGAGTTATGTGCGGGAGCACGTCAGACTCTCTCTTCGTTTCACAGTGATGGAAAAGGAAAACCCAAGTACTCAAGTCTGACACTGTGTTGCCATGTCATCATAACAGCTGTGACACAGACAACCTTGCATGTACCACAGACCCCAGGGAGCAAGCCTGAGTCCCTCAGTAGAGTCCCAAGACAAGGGAGGCAAAAATAATTCCTAAAGAAAACAACTATGTCCAATGCACGCTTGTAAACGACAGCCTGCTAGAGGCAGACACTGCTAGTAGAAAGTCATGATGCCTCCAGGGATCTCAACTTGCGTGCTGCCAGGTCATATCTGAGTGATTATACAGTTTTAAACCAAGTCTTCTAAAATCTAGGCATTGTGCACCATCACACACTGCATTTTTAATTAACCATTTCCCCAACTTTCTGCTCCCTTTCTCAAATTTCATAATTCATAAATATTTTCAATGCAAGGATTCAAGCAATAAGTATAAAGAATTGTAAGAATTATATTCTTTATGAGAAACACAAAGAATAAAATCTTTGCATCCTATGCATTTACCCACCTTCATAAGTAGTGATTACTTTATGCTTAACAAACATCATTTTCCATAGATGAAAATGAACACATGAGCTATGTTTTTTCTTTTATTAATTTTTAATTAAAATATAATTACATCACTTCTCCCTTCGCTTTCCTAACTCCAATCCCTCCTGTGTGCACTCCTGCAAATGTTTTTCTACATAAATGAGAAAGCCCATCTATTAAAAATATAATTTACTCTGTTAAAGTGACTTGCAGAGATTTCCACTTACATATACATACAGCCTTATCATATTTGTAATTGGCTATGTAGAATAGTCAGACATTATATAATTCCACAATTTGACAGTGATTTAGTTCATTTTCAAAATTCTCATTTTTAAAAATAAGGTGCAATCATATGAAAATGTCTACAAGGCAAGAATTTCATAGAAGACTTGTTCGGTTAAAGGCAACTTCTAAAGACACTGTGGGGTTGTCTTTGCAACCCATTCCAGCACACACAAGAGTGCCTACCTTCCCTGCAGCTTCAAGAACCTGTACCCATCAAGCTTGAGAAAACAGTTCCTTTTGAACTTTATAATTTTATATACATGAGTCAACTCAGATTCATATTGATGGACACATTTTCAGCTGTATAATTAGTATTATTCTACCTAATTTGGAGGAATACTCTAGTTATTCTGGATAACAGACTGTTGCTAAGCACATAACAAATATCTTTTAAGTATAAATAAAAACCTCAATCTTATGATGAATACATCTTGCTATACAAAATTTACATTTCCATGTATTTAAATCTGCTGGCCTTGTGATATGACTTTAAGGTTTGTATCTTGCTTAAGAAGCCTTTTCCTCTTTAAAAGAAACATTAGTAAAAGCTAATGTCCATCCAAACCTTTCTTTAAGTCCTGACTTGAAGTCAAATTTATTGATATTTATAAAAAAAAAGTCACCTTTTATTGCACACGTTCTGAGAAATGCATGTAGCTCTGGAGTAACTGCCACAATCATGACACAATGGTCCCTTACCCAATCTCCACCCAAATCCTTCATGCATCTTCACATCCAGCCCTTACCCCAGTGCCAGACTCTTTGGCAAAGACTAGCTTTGTTTGATTGACAAATAATTGATGTACCTATTTATGAACAACAATGTGACATTTTTATGAATGTAAAATCATATGACAATGCATACAAGGATATAAATATAGCCGCCACCTTAAATGCCATTATTCTTTTGTTGTCCTTTCTGAAATCCTTGAAATGAAGTTAAATATTACATAAATTTCTTCAATATACCATAATGTATTCAGGTTCCCTGCAGCTGAAGGAACTAATAGCTGGTAACTTCTGATGTGGAGTAATATTCTGTCATATGTAAGTTGCTCATTTGTTTCACCATTTATCAGCTGAATGGCATCTGGACAGATTTAAGGTTGAGCAATTATAAATAATATTGGTAATGTGTTAAACCACCACATGACTTTGGAGTAAATATAAGTTTTATTTACCTTTAATCTATTATTTTCTTTTCTCGTTCCTGTGACCAAATATATAGCAGAAGCAACTTTAGAAAGCAGGGGTTCACTTTAGCTCACAGTTTGAGAAGATGCAGTCCATCATGGCAGGAGTAAGAGGCAGCTAGTTGATCACATTGCATTTGTAATTAAAAGGCGGAGAGAGTGATGAATGCTAGCAGTTCAGCTCGCTTTCTCCTTTTTCCTTTTTATTCATTCCAGAAACAAAGTGCATAATGTATGTGTCTTACTTTGCCTCTGTTGCTGTGATAAACACCATGACTGAAAGCAGTTTATTTGGCAATGAGATTATAGTCCATCATAGAGGAAAACCAAGGCACCAGCCTGAAGGCACAAACTAAAGCAGAGATATGTAAGGACCCTATTCACTGCCTTGTTCCTTTTGACCTGCTCATTGGCCTTTCTTACAGAGCTCAGGCACTCCTGCCTATGGATGGTGCCGCCCAGCAGTAAGCTGAGCCTTCCTACATCAGTCAGCAATTAAGAAACTGTCCAACAGACATGCCTACAGGACTGTCTCACTGGGACAGTTCTTTAGACAAGGTTCATTCTTCCCAGGTGATTGAAGGTTTCTGACAAGTTGACAGCTGAAGCTAATTATATGTTTTTCCTTCTTAGTTAATCACTTCTAGAAAAACCTTCACAAACATGCCCAAAGGTGTATCCTGAGCAATCCTAAGCTCACTCCAGCTGATAGTGAATATTAACCACAGCAATAATAAATAACAGTAATTTATTTCACTATTTAAAAACAGACCAAACAAGAGCTAGGCATAGGGGTTCAGGCCTGTAATTCAAAGACTGATGAGGTGGTTTGAATAAAAATGGTCCCCATAGGCCCATAGGTAGTGGCACTATTAGGAGGTGTAGCCTAGGTGGAGTAGGTATGGTTTTGTTTAGAGTAAGTGTATCACTGGGGGGCTGGCTTTGAGATTTCAGATGTTCAATCCAGGTCCAGTGTCACTCTCTTTTTGCTGCCTGACAATCCAGATGTAGAACTCAGTTCCATCTCCAGCACCATGTCTGCCTACATGCTGCCATGCTTCCTGCCATGATGATAATGTACTAAATCTATGAAACTATAAGCCAACCCCAATTAAGCATTTTCGTTTATAAGATCATGGTGTCTCTTCACTACAATATAAACCCTATGACAACCAGGAAGACAAAGCCAGAAGGATCAGCCACAAGTTCAACCAACCTGGTCTACATAGTAAGTTTCAGGCCAAGCATTTCTAAGCTTTCTGGCTTATCTTGGGTGTGAGTTTCTGCCCAGCCATAACTACACAGAAAATCCAAAAGATACTCCCCCCCAATTTTTTAATAAAGCTGTTAAAGTTCTTGTATAAATAAATGCATTGGCACAGCAGAGGAAAGTCCCAGGTGCTCTGTGCTCTCTCCAGCTTAGAGTTGTGTATTTGTGTATGGATTTATTTCTGTAGTCATTGGAATAGGCACCTAGAGATATAACATCCTTGTTTTTAAAAGCAACTTTATTTTTTGTGTCTGTGTATATGTGTGTATATGAGTTAGTGGGTATCCATAGAGTCCAGAAAGGGGTATGGGATCCCCTGGAATCAAAGTTACAGGCAGTTTTAAACCTCCAGATATGGGGCTAGGAGTTCAGCTATGGAATTCTGAAAGAGCAAGAAGCACTCTTAACTTCTGAGTCATATCTCCACCTAGACATGGTCATTGTGGTCTTAATTTGTATTTCCTTTTAGCTAATAATGTTAACTCATTTTCATGTGCTTATTTGCAATCCTGGTATTTTGTTGGGTAATACATTGATTTTGTGGAGCTGTAGTTACAGGAGGTTATAAGCTGCCCAGTGTGAGTTATCCAAAAGAATAATTCATGTATTTATAGATTTCTAGAGTCTTACCATTTTTTTTGGGGGGGGGGGTTTGGTTTTTCGAGACAGGGTTTCTCTGTGTAGCTTTGCACCTTTCCTGGATCTTGCTCTGTAGACCAGGCTGGCCTCGAACTCACAAAGATCCGCCTGCCTCTGCCTCCCGAGTGCTGGGATTAAAGGCATGCGCCACCACCGCCCGGCAAGTCTTACCATTTTTAAAATTCTTCTCCTCCTATATCTTAATGGCAATGCTGCATTGTTTTGATTTTGTAGCTTCATAAGTACTCAAATCAAATAATATTATTCCCCAAACTTTGTTATACCTTTTTAAAGTGTTTTGTTCTTATTGCTGTTATTTTGGAATTTATTTTCACAAATTATTTTATTTTATTTATTTTTGCATTTCCAAATGAGAGTTAGATATCAACTAGACAAATTCTACAAAGGAGATTGCTGTTGTCTTGATTGAAATTTCCAAATAATGAGCAGGCACATCTCTTCAGGCATTTATAACTTTTAAAATTTATTCAGCATTGTTAGGTTTCAATATGTAGCAATTTCATATGCATAATAGTTTATGGCATATTGCAAAGTTTGATACTACTATATTTGATAATTTAATTTTAATTTATTATTTGCATACATACATTTACTTTTATATCTTGATCTTCTAACCTACAACTTTGATTTACTTGTTCGCTTTTGTGTACTTTTCTACATAATCTTGGCATCTGCGAATAGAGACATTTTCTACTACTTTGTCTTTGAGGTGCCTTTTATTTCTTAGTGCAATGTTAAATAAAGAGAATAATAGTGTAGAAGTGAAAGAAGGAAATGGGCATCTTTCCTTAATTCCTACCTTGGAGGAATACTTGTTTTCTACCCTTAAAAATAACCAGAGCTGCGGGCTTCTCCTTGGTACTGTTTTCCAGATTCAGTTCCTTTCCTTTCTCAGTTCACTGAGAATTTCTTTGAATCAAGTATGAATAGTGGATTTGATCAAATATAAGAATTCTTGTTTTAATTTGTTTGTATTTGAAGTTGCATGTTTGTTTGTTTCAAATGTTAAATAAACCATATTTTCTTGGGATAAATACCTTTTGGTTGTGATATAGCTCACTCCTATGTACTGTTCGATACCATTTAAACCATTAAAGTTTTTACATTTTGATTTTTGTCTATCGAGGTTTGAATGTCTCCCATTATGAGTTTGGAAATAATCCTGGCCCTTAGTTTGCTGTAAGAATTTGGAAAAAAAACAACAACTGATATTACTTATGACTTAAATTATTGTAGAAGTTATTGGTAAAATATCTGACTAGATTTTTCTTTATAGCGAAGATTTTCATTGTAATTTACTTTTCTAAAAAACAAAAGGTCACACAGATTAATCATTAAGTCAACTTTCCTTGGTACATAACCTATCTTCTCTAAGTCATTGATGCATTCACATTATTTTCTATTCTTTAATTGTCTGTTCGCCTTATAGTGTCATTCCTTTCCTGACAATCCTGAGTACCAGTTCTTTTTTTTTTTAAATCATTTTTATTTAGTTGATTTTTCTCTAGTTTCTGTTTCAGTTCTGCAGACCTTTGGTTTTTATTTTCTTTCATCTCATTATATTGTAACTAATTTACTTTCTTAATCCAGTATTTTAAAATTGGAGCTATTGATTTCAGACCATTCTTTTGTAAGAGAGATCTTTAAAGACACAGATTTTCTCCTAAGTACATTTTAGTAACATCCCATTAATTCTATGTAGGTTTTTCCACCCATTCAAAATGCTTTCTGATTTCCTTGTAGTCTTTGATCCATAGCCAATTGAAAAATACATCATTTGGTTTCCAATTACCTGGAAAGTAATTGGGGCTATATATTTGAAAAATATGTGTGTTGTTTCCAACTGATACCTTTGTAGTTAGAGAATTTTTTGTATGACGCAGTTCTTATAAATGAATTATGACTTGCTTTGTGGTCCATCTTGATGATTCCAGATGACTGTGAAAAGAAACATGCATGCTAATGTTATATGTTCTAAACATCAACTGATGTTGACCAAGTTGTCCAATAGTCCTCTTCTGGTCAGATTTTTCTATTGTGTTTTGTTTATTAATTCAAAGTTCATTTTATCTATTTCAATAAAGTTTATATCTTTTCAGAATATTCTTAAGTATATTGTATAAGATTTATTTCTTAGAATTTTTATCATTGTGATCTGGCTGCTTTAAACATTATTTTCCTTTCTTATTACTTTAAAATTTTATCACCACACATAGAAAGTAATGTTGGGGACTTCATTGGAAATTTGCCTGACAATATTACCAAATTGTTAAACTAATTCTATGAGTTCCAATTGATTTTCTTGAATGTTCTAGTCCAGTAACCATAATCACTATAAATTCTGGCAGTTTTCCTTTCCAACATAAATGCTTTTGTTGTTTTTCCATCATTGGGGCTTCTAGCACTGTCTACCACGCAGCTATACATCATGCCCACACACATTCAAGAGAAGAATGGTCAGAAGAGAGATAAGCATTATGCACTCGTCATCATCAATAAAAGAAGTCAGCCAAGCGAGCATTTTAAATTGCCATACACTATTTACTTAAATAGAGCCTGATTCTTTGTGTTCATTGTGGTCAGTGAAGCTTGCTTATGACAAGATTTCTGTTGTCATCATTCATGCTCCATCAGATACTGTAGAGCATGGCCTCCTCCAGGGCTTGCCAGGCACCCCTGTACTTCCACTGCTCACAGGGCTTAGAATTCTTAAAGATGTTTTACAGCCCCTTAGAAATTGTGAACTGTTGCATATATTTGGCTCTACACACATGTGATCACATGGAAATTTTTTTCTCAGATATTATTTACACATTTAATCTGTGTTTCTTCTAAGTGTCTCTTTACAAAAAGATAGTTCCCTTGACAGCCATTTGGGACAACAGATATAGAGAAAGCAAAAACCCACATATTCATAGCCACAGTTTAAGATGTTTAAATGGAGTTTTAAAAGGCTATCTCCTTCAATATCTATTTTTTTTTGTTTTTAATTTTTTTTATTATGCATACATTGTTCTGCCTACATGTATGCCTGTGGGTCAGGAGAGGGCGCCAGATCTCATTACAGATGGCTGTGAGCCACCATGTGGTTGCTGGGAATCGAACTCAGGACCTCTAGAAGAACAACCAGTGTTCTTAACCTCTGAGCCATCTCTCCAGCCCTCAATATCTGTTTTTAAATGTATTTCTTTTAAATGTGTGTAATGTGTATAGGTATTTTGTCTGCTCGGAATCAAACCCAGGTCCTCTGGAAGAATAGCCAATGCTCTTAACTTCAGAGCCATCTAGTCATCTCTCTAGACCGATTCATTAATATTTTTGTTTTTGAGGGGATATTTTGGTTTGGAAAATTTGTCTATTTGTTTCAGTTTATTTTCATTTGGTTTGGCTTTTTGAGGCAGATTCTCAATAGGGAGACCAAATTGGCCTCAAATTCACTGTGTCCCAAGCTGGCATCAATCTCCTGATCCAGCCAGGGAGATGGCTCAGCTAGCAGAGACACTAGCCAATAAGCCTGACAACAGGAGTTTGATCCCTGGGACCTGCTTGGTAGAAGAAGAGATCTGACTCCAGAAAGTTGTTCTCTGGCTGCCACAAATGCACTGAGGCATGGAGGGGCAACGTGGGTCTATATGCAAATAAATAAATAAATGTAACTTTAAAACCCCTCTGCTAAAAGCTCTTGTGTTGGACTACAGACATGAATCGCCATGCCCAGTTGCTCAATCTCATTTTAGAAGTCTTTTGTTTTACCAAAAAAAAAGAAAGAAAGAAAGAAAGAAAGAAAGAAAGAAAGAAAGGAAAGAAAGAAAGAAAAAAGAAAAAAGAATAAAGAAAAAGAAAAGTTAGATTTTGTAGTCTGAAATTTTTCCAGTCCTGCCTTGCCCAGGAGTCTTTACAAATCTCTCCCACTTGCAGATTCCACAGTCACTTATAAAATAATTACTCAGAGGCTTATATTAATTACAAACTATATGGCCTATGGTTTCAGCTTCATGCTAGCTAGCTCTTTCATCTTAAATAAACCCATTACTATTCATCTATATGTTGCCATGTGGCAGTGGCATTATCAGTCTGCTGACATCTTGCTTCTCCTTGAGTGGAGGCTAGCATCTCCCCTACTCTCCTTTCTTCCTCCTGTCTCTGTCTTGGATTTCCTGCCTGGCTATAATATGACTCACCATAGGCGAGAGCAGCTTCTTTATTAACCAATTAAGCAAAACATATTCAAGGTATCACAAAGACATCTCATAGCACTTCCCTTTTTCTATCTCATCCAAAAGGAAGGTTTTTAACTATAACATAGTAAAATTACATATAATAGAACAGTTATCAAGCAAGAATTATAGTTACAATATCTAGTCTACTTGTATTTGGCAAAATTAAAGAAAATACTCTGTCATCTATCCTATATTTGTGAGTCTAAAGTTTTATATCTAATTTATCTTTTATCATGACTAAGGAAAACTGTAATTATAACTAACTAGTCTTCAACTACATCAAAGATCCCAGAAGGATATAATATTACCTAAGTAAACAGGAAGTACATTGTAAGCAACTTCCAAAAAATCTAGAATGACAGAGACATCTGGTTGACTGGACAGTCACCCAAAGTTCCTCTGCAACATTGGGGCATCCATCTTCAGCCTATCGGCCTAGAGTTTCTCAGTTGCTTCTCACTGTGTCCTGCACAATGTCTGGCAGTCTCCTCTGTGAAGCAGGTACCTGAAGGACCTCCTCACCTTGTTTTGGCAGAATTCAGTGGTTATTTTCCAATGGGTCCTGCATATTCAGTTTATACAACATCCTGTCAAGGAGTCCAGATAAGGGCACTTTTTTTCATAACTAACATGACTATAAATTTGACTATCATAGAAGACTATGATAGTCAAACTTATAGAAGACTAATTAATCTGTATTTCTTAATTACATTACAATTTAAATGAGTTATATAAACATAATACCTTAAAAAGAGTAGAAATATATATATATATACAGTATAAAAATTTGTATCAATAAACTAAAATCCATAGCAATGTAAAACATTTCAAACAAGTTATTGCTCTTTAAAAATAGATTCAATAATCTACCCTTTTATTCTATCATATCCATATTATCGCCTTTTCTTCTTTAGAAAGAGATTGCATTTATAATCAATCCCCTTTACATAAAAATAAACATTTATAAATAGTACTTTGGGAATCTGGGTGTAGCTTCTCATATTAGTTTCTGCTGACTGGGGGCAATCTTATCGGTATCCCAAGAAAAATCAAGATAATGGTCAAGTCCTGGGAAGACCGGCTATATCCTTTGTTGACAGGTACCATCTGTTAAGTTTCAGGAGGTCCAGCTTGATCAAATCTGATCCATCTTAACCTGGAACAAATCCATAGCCTCTTACTTCCTGTGAAAACAAAAGCAGAGCCTCCTTTCCAAAGCAATGTATCCTTAGATCCAAATTTTGAAGTCAAGATACCTTGAAAATACATATGTTCATTTGACTCAATAGCCCCTACAATCAAATGTCTCTCTCCAATTAAAAATCCCAAAGACAACATAATACAGACCCTCTCTGTAATTTCCATCTTTACGTGGTTTATATTTTTATATATTATTTTATTTTTAAGACTTATTTTATTATTATTATTATTATTATTATTATTATTACTATTTATATCCTTCCTTTTCTCCCTCTCAAGCCTATGTACCTTTTTACATACAATGTAAATCGTTTAGCGGTTTATTCCATCTGAATCTGTCTTATCATGTATCTACCCAGAGCCAGATATTGGGGTGAAAGCCAAAGGACTAGAGAAACAGAAAAAGCCACAGTCAACCTCACCTTGCAAACTCTTCAGCCTCCAGATCTAGACTTCCTGTTTACTCAATGCTTTATATACTTTTCTGTGCCCTTCCATCTTACTTACTTCCTAGTGTTGGGATTAAAGGTGTTTTTGCTTCCCAAATACTTGGTAGCAAAGGCATGAGATCTCAAATGCTACAATTAAAGGTGTGTGCCATCACTGCCTGGCTGTTTCCAGTGTGGCCTTGAACTCACAGAGATCCAAACAGATCTCTGCCTCCAAAGTGATAGGATTAAGGGTGTGTGCCACCACTGTCTTGCCTCTTTGTCTAATCTAGTCACTGGTTCTGTCCTCTGATCCCCAGATAAGTTTATAGGGGAATAAAACATATTGGGGTACACAATATATCACCACAGGATTTTCCCTTAAATGTCTCACATTCTTAGCTCTATTGGTAGTTCTTTTTATGATTTAATTTCTAGTCTTAAATTATTTTTGCCTGAAATAATTTCTTTATTACAAAACCTTAAAAGGGATAATTAAGACATCTACTATCATCTTTCTTAACGTTCTTCGCTTAGAGCTATCAGCAGAGTACTCTTTCTGTTTGAATTAGACAAATGCCTTGACAGATTCACTAGAGTTAAGGCTATGCTTCTCCATTCTTGTTTCTAGAATCCAATATCAGACATCTCCCCTTCTACTCATCTGAATTTCATTTCTTGCTCTGGTGACATTATAGGTCCTAACTGTTGAGAAACCTAGATCTGAGTTTCCTCCATCATGTTGGCCACCAGTGCACAGACCCTCAGGCATTTCTGAATCTAGGCAGGATTGGAGAATATTTAGCCCATCTGAGTTTTGACTCCCTCATCCCACCATTTCCATTAGCATTTGAATCACATGCAAACAAAATGCAAACCATGGGAGAGCATAATAGCTGCCTCTTGGAGAACTATTACGCTATGGAAAGGAAAATACAAAGTTTCTGGCAGACATTTGACTGTACCTGCCATGGTCTTGTTTATGATCAGTTACTTTTCTTCTCATGATTGAAAGTTACGCTATAGCTGGAGGACTTTAACATAAAACATGCACGAATGAACAGCCATTTTCTTTGTGGTGCTTAGACACTAACATCTTCATCAAAATAATGAGAGGAATCTGCTATGCTTTAGTCTTCCTTTTACCAAAGTCTAAAATCTCCCCCAGATGAGATTGTTTAAGATGCCCATTTCATTCTGATCTTAAGTATCAGGAGCACTGAATTAAAATTAATTATCCTCATTGACTTTCCTAACATTTTTTACTAGAAAACTTTCTTTGTTCCCTTCTGGGTTTATTACAAATTTTATCCACATTTTCTTCCACTAACTTTTTCAGAATAGGACTCATGATAATAAAGTCTGTGAACCCCTTCTACTTGTAGATATTTAAATTATTTCTCCTTCTTGAAGACTATGAAAGGTAGGAGTTCAACTTTGAAGATAGCATTTCATTGATTTATTCTATTACTTATCAATTTTTAATTTTTTTCTTTGGTTGCTTCATACCTATCTCCTTTTGAAAGTTTTACTACATGGCTGCTGAAATTTAATAATCCCTTTTCTTATCTCTTCATTCATGTGTCTCAGCTCACTGCCTCTGGCTTTTCCAAGAGCTCCTCACCCCCATCTCCCAAACCCCTACTTCTCAGTGAGCTCTTTCTGTCCCACTAGTAAGTTCACTTAGTGCTTAAAATTTACTCAAAGACACAGGTTACATTTGTTCTGGTAAATGAAAAGGCTCTGGCAATACATACTTTATTTCACCGTAATGTTGTTTCCTTAGCTGCTCATCATTTCTGATTGAATGCAATACTCCACAAATATTTAGTGAGTTTATATGTGGAAATTATGTTCCATATACATATGGCTTCTTATGAAAGCCACTTTTCATCCTCTGAATTAGGCCTTGATTCGGAGTCGTAGGCATGGGATACCAAGCCAGTATCCTCTGTGTGTAGAGCTTTCCTGAACTCTTCAGTCTCAGTGAATCTTTGCAGTACCACCATTATCTGTAAACTTCTTTTTTAATTAAGAATGATTTTTCCATATATTTTGATCACGTTTACTCTCGCTCAACACCTCCCAGTTCCTCCCCACCTCCCTATCTACTCAACTTAATTCTCATTCTCATTCTCATTCTCTCTCTCTCTCTCTCTCTCTCTCTCTCTCTCTCTCTCTCTCTCTCTCCTTTCCCCCAAAAGAAAAACAAAGTAACAAAAATAAAAACAAAAACTGAATATCAATAACAGCAACAACAACAAAGAGTACCCAAACAAAATGCACACACACACACACAAAAAAAAAAAAATATGCAATCTGCTTTTTCTTGGCCAGCTACTCCTGGGCATGGGCCTTGCCCATGTGTGGTTCATATACTCAGTGTCACTCCATTGGAGAAAACTCATTTTCCCTTTCCCAGCAGGTGTCAATTGCAAACAGCCTCTTGGTTAGGTGTGGAACTTTGTGTCCATGTCCCTTTGTCCAATAATAGCATTCAATGGTGCTGAAAAGTACTCTGCATGGTCTTTACACTCTTAGAACACACAGTTAATGTTCCTTTCAAGTTCTGCTTAGCAAAAGGAGAGGAGAAAGGGTGTGTGAACAATTGAAAGCTCTAAAGATTCCTGATTAGTCACTCTGACAAATTTTCCCATGTTCCTGTTCCTCCTCAATGCCCCATTCACTTCTTCACAGAGTTATGCATCTACAGAGCAATACTTTCATTTTGACTATGGTTTCACTCTTATATGTTATAGTCCACAGTATTAATCCATTTTTTTTCTTTTTTAGAAATCTTATTTTCCTATGTTCATATAATTAAAAAAACATTTTTTTTTAATTCCATGGAACAGATTTGACCCCTATGGGACAACTTGAACTCAGTTCTCACTTGCCTTCAGTTCCATTCCCCAAAACTTGATACGTTTTATGAGCGAAATATGTAATTCAAATAAGGTATACTTTGGATATAGGTTCTTTTTAACTGAATGATACCAAAATTATGCCAGCAAACTTTAGCATTAAAGAGCATCTATTAAGCTAGATAGTTCAAGTATAAACAGCAATTTTAAAAAATGAAACTGTTTGGTAGCCAAAGTACTTTTTATATTATTTTCATTAGATTTTGATATAAGGATAACTCTAATCTGATTAATTGAGTTTGCAGGCTTTCTGTAAATTTTTACTTCTGGGAAATTTAATTTAATATAAAAAACATATAGTCAGTCCAGAAAAATTAATTTACATTATCAATAGCAACAACTTACATCAATTTATTTGAGATTTTAGTGGCCTATGTTTGTCCCATTGTTTTTGGACCTTCTAAGATTAGTGTTACGTAAAATATTCTTCTATTTGATCTTAGGTATGCAGATTTATTGCATAAAGATTTTCATAGAAACTATTTTTATAATTATATTTGTTATTATGGCTTGAATCTAATGTGATCTCCACAGGCTTTTGTGGGGGTATTGTGTCCCCCAAAATATTGTGTATTCTAATAAATTTATCTGGGGTCAGAGAACAGACAGCCACTAGATACAAAGGCTAGAAAATGGTGGCACTCACACCTTTAATCCTAGCATTCCAGAGATAGAAATCCCTCTGGATCTCTGTGAGTTCAAGGCCACATTGGAAACAGCCAAGCATGGTGACATGCCTTTAATCCCAGAAAGCCAGCCTTTAATCCCAGGGAGTGGTGGTAGAAAGTAGAAAGATATATAAGGCGTGAGAACCAGAAACTAGAAGGTTTTGGCTGGTTAAGCATTTGGCTGGTTAGGCATTTGGCTGGTTAAGCATTCAGGCTATGGAGCAATACAGTTCAGCTGAGACCCATTCGGGATGAGGACACAGAAGCTTCCAGTCTGAGGAAACAGGACCAGCTGAGGAATTGGCAAGGTGAGATAGCTGTGGCTTGTCCTGTCTCTCTGATCTACCAGCATGGACCCCAATAACTCGCCTCAGGTTTGATTTTATTAATAAGAACTTTTAAGATTCCTGCGACATCTGGCGCCCAACGTTCGTGTTACGAATTCATGAAAAAGCTGTTTGCCTGTGGCCTTGTGAGCCCCAGCTCAGGCCCAAGCTACACTCAGCCGGTTGTGGTGGCGCACACCGGTAGGATTTGCTGAAGGAGGCAGAGGCAGGAGGATCCCAAGTTTGAGGCCGGCCTAGGAGGCTTGGGAGAAGCTTTGGCCCGGACTGAACCACAAACAGTGGTGGGACCATGGAAGCAGTGGCTACTGCTCCATGTTGCCAGATCCTTCTCATCGTGTTGGTGACTGCGGTGATGCTGCTACCTGGGACGAAGGATTTACTGCTGCTGGTTCAGAGAAGAATTGCCAGGACCATCGTGTTACAAGAAAGCATCAGCAAAGGTCAGTTTGGAAAATTTTGGCAAGACAAATGGTGGGGAGAAATTGTTGTGAAGATTTTCTATTCTAGGGAAGAATGTTCATGGTTCCGAGAGACAGACATTTATCAGACTATGATTGCTCCAAACCACAGAGGAGGCAAAAAAAAAAAAAAAAAAAAAAAAAAGTCTGCAGGAAACCATGACCATGCCTAACAGTGACTTTGAAATCTTTAAAAAGATGACAGGATCCTACAACGATGATTCCACATGGACTATGATAAAGCCATTAAGCCGATTAACACCATTGAAAAATCGACTTTGGACTACAAACTGTTCAGGACAATTTCGAGAGAGGACTAGCTGAGATGATCCAGCCTGACAGACTACTTGAACAAGGACTTGAAACAAGCCCTGAACTTTCCTATTATGCAGAGACTGGACAAATGATACAGGACTTGATGATTAACCCAAAAATTTTCTTTTCAAGATTCCCTAAAGATATTTTCACCCCTAGAAGGCAAAAAGAAAAAGAGAATATAGATATGAGATAGATCATCGAATCTACTCTGAGAAAAAAGATAAATAATAGGATAAATAGGTAGATCACTGAATCTACACTGAACAAAAGGGGAAGATATAAAAATGACAAAAGGTAGACTAATGAATCTATTATGAAAAGAAAAAAGAGAAAATATGGATATGATAAGATAAAAAGGGAGATTATGGAATCTACTTTTAAAAAGGAACTACTTGTTTTAAATAAGATAAGTAATGAAAATTTTTTGGTCTGAATTTATCAGATGTTACTGGACTGGACATTGTTAATATATATAATGGAGTTTTTTGTCTGGATCTGTCAAATGTTAATGGACTAGACATAGTTAATGTAATCTTGACTGTATATTGTATATACTTATTGAAGATAGTTTTTCTTGTATTAGTTATAAGCTTTTTTAATTTTAGACAAAAAGAGAGGAGATGTGGGGGTATTGTGTCCCCCAAAATATTGTGTATTCTAATAAATTTATCTGGGGTCAGAGAACAGACAGCCACTAGATACAAAGGCTAGAAAATGGTGGCACTCACACCTTTAATCCTAGCATTCCAGAGATAGAAATCCCTCTGGATCTCTGTGAGTTCAAGGCCACATTGGAAACAGCCAAGCATGGTGACATGCCTTTAATCCCAGAAAGCCAGCCTTTAATCCCAGGGAGTGGTGGTAGAAAGTAGAAAGATATATAAGGCGTGAGAACCAGAAACTAGAAGGTTTTGGCTGGTTAAGCATTTGGCTGGTTAGGCATTTGGCTGGTTAAGCATTCAGGCTATGGAGCAATACAGTTCAGCTGAGACCCATTCGGGATGAGGACACAGAAGCTTCCAGTCTGAGGAAACAGGACCAGCTGAGGAATTGGCAAGGTGAGATAGCTGTGGCTTGTCCTGTCTCTCTGATCTACCAGCATGGACCCCAATAACTCGCCTCAGGTTTGATTTTATTAATAAGAACTTTTAAGATTCATGCTACAGGCTTTTGTTATAAGTTATTGATCTTATCTCCAGTGTAGAAAGCAATTTTGAAGTCTGTGGAATCTTTAGGAGTTGGGGTCTGCTTCATGAAAGTTAGTCATTAAGGGCAAGCCATGGTTCCAGACGAATCTGCTTTGTATCCTGGTCTACTGCCAAGTGAAGAGCTACTACTACATGTTCTTGCCACTATGCATTCACTGCCAACAAGAAGCAAAAGCACTCAGAAATCACAAGTCAAAACGAATCTTCCCACCTTTGCATTGTTTCTGTGATCTTGGGCATAGACTGTGGTTATGTAGTGTCTCCCATAGCTCTCAGGTGAACAGCCATACTTGTTAGTGTTCTGTCTTTAGAATCATGAATTATAATAAGCAAAGGGTTAATGGAATCTATGTGTATGGTTAGGAATAGCTGTTGAAGCCAGGTGTGTGGCAGGGGAGTCCCTGCATTGAGGTCCTAAGAGGCTATTGTATGAAGTTGAAGTAAAACCTAAGTTACATAGGTGACTCCAAAATACTAGAGACACTAGAGCCAGGAGAAATATGCCAAAGAGAGCTGTAGACAGGGAGCGAAATTAACCCATGATAGAGAAACATGTTGCAGGCAGAAAAATCAGAAGGACAGAGCCAACTAAGACTTCTGGCATTAGACAGGGAGCTACAGGATTTGGAGTTTGCACTGCTGGATTTCAGTCTTGATTTAGTCAAGCATTTCCTAATCAGGCCCTGATTCCTCCCTTTTGGAATGGTAATATATATATTCTGTACCATTGTATGTAATTTGCTCTTTTATTTTACAGGGGAACATACAGTTAAGAGATTGTCTTGAGTTTCCAAGGAGATTTTTGAACTTTGGTATTTTAAACTGTGTTGAGATTTAAAGACTATGGGGACTTCTGCAGATGAATTAAATGAATTTTGCATTATGATATGGCCACAAGCCTAATGGAGCCAGGGAATTAAATGTGGTGAATTTATAATTTATTTGAATTATGCAGGTCTTCACAGGCTAATGTGTTTGATTATTTGGTTCCCAGTTAGTGGAACTGTTTAGGAAGGTGTGCTAGCCAGTTTTAGGTCAAATTGATACAAGTTAGAGTCATTTAGGAAGAGAACCTCTTAAATGAGAAAATGCCCCCACTAGAGTGGCCTGTGGGCAAGATTCTGGTGCATTTTCTTGATTGATGATTGTGCTGACTAGTTTTTGTGTCAACTTGACATAAGCTAGAGTCATTTTGGAAGACAGAACCTCAACTGAGAAAATGTTCCCACCTGATTGGCCTGTGGGAAAGTCTGTGGTGCATTTTCTTGATAAATGATTGATGTTGGAGGGCCCAGCTCACTGTGTATGACACAAGCCTTGGCTGCTGATGTTGGTTGTCATAATAAAGCAGGCTGAGAAAGCCACAAGAAGCAAGACAGCAAAAAACACTCATCCATGCATTGGGTCCTACCTGAACTGTGCTTCTGCCCTGACTCCCCTGGATGATGGAATATAAAATGAAAGATGAAATAAACCCTCTCCTCCCCCAAGCAACTTGGGGCCACTGTGTTTCATCACAGTAATATAAACCCAAGAAAATGATTGATGTGAGAGGACCAAGCTCACTGTGGGGGATGCCACCACTGGGCTAGTGTCCCTCAGTACCATAAGGAAACAAGCTGAATAGGCCACGATGAGGAAGTCATTAAGTAGCACTTCTTTATGGCTTCCTTAGGTGATATACTTACAAGTAGTTAGGTGAAACAAACCCTTTCCTTTCAAGTAAGGTGAAACAAACCCTTTCCTTTCAAGTTGATTTTGGTCATGGTCTTAGTTGGGTTTCTATTGCTATGATAAAACATCATGACCCAAATCAACTTGAGGTGTGGCCTTGCTGGAAGAGGTGTGTCACTGGAGGTGAACTTTGAGGTTTCACAAAACCACCAAGACTGATAACATGAGTGTGACACTCAGGATCAACATGATGGAAGGAGAAACTGACTCGCATGAACTGTAGTCTGACTTCCATAAGCGTGTTGTGGCACACATATTCCCCCACAGCTTATATCAGGCCTGGGTGCTTTCTTGCTCACTTACTCTCTCTCTCTCTCTCTCTCTCTCTCTCTCTCTCTCTCTCTCTCTCTCTCTCTCTTTGTGGATTAGGATGTAGCACTCAGCTCCTGCCTCAGATCCATGATTGCTCATGCTGCAATGATAATAAACTAATCTATGAAACTGTAAGCAAGCCCCAAATTAAATGCTTTTCTTTATAAGAGTTGCCTTGGTCATGGTGTCTCTTCACAGCAATAGAACAGTGACTAAGAAAATCGGTGATAGAAGCAGCAGAGAAGTGTTGAGGAGGGGGGGCTCATAGAAAAACAAACACCATGACATATAAGCAATCAGAGAAAAGACTTGCAACATTTTAGATATGGAAGTGTTATTGTTCTAGGATCTACACTTTCCAAGTAGATAGTGACATTTTTTTAAACCTTCAACCGTTACACTTTAGATGTGAAAACCTGCAGGAATATATTTCTTACCATATCCTCTTGGTCTGGTAGCACAGGACACAGTAGAAAAAGTGTCACTTAGAATAAAGAAACAAGGTCAAGAAAGAAACAAGGTCAAGTCACATTGGTATTTGTGTACACCGATTTTCTCTGGAAAATCATATATAGTACCCAGTTGTACATGGTGAAGATATAGCAAAATATTTTCCCCCAAATAGAACAAAATGCATTTGATAACAAATAAATAATTGTTTACTTATCAATATACATCCAGTGTGTGTGTGTGTGTGTGTGTGTGTGTGTGTGTGTGTGTGTGTGTGTATGATTATGAGATAACAGGTAAAATATAAAGTCAACAAATAAAGAATGAATTATTTTAGAGAACACAAAACAATGGCCTCATCCCCTCAGCCCTGCCTTCCTGATAGCACAAATGGAGTCTTAGGCTAAGTAACAAACAATGTTACTTTTGATCTCATCTCCTAAGCATTTGAAGATGATGTTTGGCCATCAGCTACCTCTTACCTGATTCCAAGACTGAGTACCAGGGAAGATGGGCTCATGGTTCCTCTTTTTTAGCAGCCTTTGAGTCCTGAATTTTCATCTGTCACTGGGGTTGATGGAAGAGACTTATCATTATATGGATGATATTTTACTAGCTGACTCAAATGCAGATACTTTAGAAAGAATGTTTGAAGAAGTAAAGAAAATTTTGCCTTGCTGGGGATTACAAATTGCTCCAGAAAAGATACAAAGAGGAGATTCTATTAATTATTTAGGATATAAAATAGAGCTACAAAAAAATTAGACCCCAAAAGGTGCAAATTAGGAGAGATAGACTACAGATTCTTAATGACTTTCAAAGATTATTTGGAGATATTTCTCATCTACGAACTATTGTTGTGGTAAAAAATGATGAACTGACTAATTTGTTCAAAACCTTAGAAGGTGACAAAGACTTAAATAGTCCAAGAGAATTATCACCTGAAGCTGAGAAAGAATTGGCCTTGGTAGAAAAGAAAGTACATGAAGGGCATGTGGATCGTATTGATCAAAAGCTGGATTGCATTTTGGTTATTTTACCTTCTAGGCGTTCTCCCACTGGAAGATATTATATTGGAATGGATATTTTTACCAAATAAATCAAATAAAAAATTAAAAACTTATGTGGAAAAAATCTCTGACTTGATTTGGAAAGGAAAATTGAGACTTCGTCAATTAGCAGGAATAGACCCAGCAGAAATTGTTGTACCTTTAACTAAGGAGGACATTGAAAAATTATGGACAGAAAGTGAACCTTGGCAAAGAGCTTGCAGTAATTTTTTGGGAGAAATTAACAGCAAATATCCCAAAAGCGATAGAATTGATCTTATAAAGAGAGCTGATTGGATCTTGCCTCGAATTGTGCAGAAAAAACCCATATCTGGAGTTCGTACATTTTATACAGATACCAACAAAGAAGGAAAGGCAGGTTACAAATCAGAAAATTTAAGTAAAGTGGTTCAAAGTCTGTATAATTCAGTTCAAAAATCAGAATTGTATGCTATTTTGTTGGTATTAATGGATTTTTCAGAACCTCTCAACATAGTAAATGACTCTCAGTATGCTGAAAGAGTGGTATTACATATTGAGACTGCAGAATTTATCCCTGATGCTTCAGAATTAACTTCACTATTTATTCAATTACAAGATACAATCAAGAAAATGAGTCATCCTTTATATATAACTCACATTCGATCCCATACTGGTCTGCCAGGCCCTCTAGCACAAGGCAATGATGAGATTGATAAATTAATGATAGGAAATGTTCTGGAGGCCTCAGAATTTCATAAAAAACATCATGTCAATAGTAAAGGTTTAAAAAAGGATTTTTCCATAACCTGGCAAAAAGCCAAAGAAATAGTAAAGAAATGTCCTACTTGTTCCTTCTATAATCAAACACCATTACCAGCAGGATGTAACCCAAAGGGTACTCAGAGGAACAAAATCTGGCAGATGGACGTGTTTCACTTTACAGAATTTAGAAAATTGAAATATGTACACCACACCATAGATACTTATTCAGGATTTCAATGGGCAACTGCTTTGAGTTCTGAAAATGCTGATTCTGTAATCACTCATTTGCTAGAAGTTATGGCCATCATGGGTATATACCAGCACAAATCAAAACTGACAATGCTCCATCATATGTCTCTGTTTAAATGAAACAGTTTTTTGCTTATTATAATATAAAGCATATTACAGGTATACCACATAATCCTACAGGTCAAGCAGTTATAGAAAGATCAAACAGAACTCTAAAGGATATGCTAAATAAACAGAAAGGGGTAACAAAAAAACCCGGAAATAGACTGCATAATGCTCTTCTAACTTTGAATTTTCTGAATGCCAATGAGAAAGGAACAACAGCTGCAGAGAGACATTGGATAATAGAAAAAACTACAGAATTAAATCAGCCTATATACTTTAAGGATGTGCTGACCTCAGAATGGAAACCAGGGTATGTATTACGTTGGGGATGAGGTTTTGCTTTTGTTTCTACAGGAGAAGATAAGCTGTGGGTACCATCAAAATTGATAAAGGTTCGATTTGAATAAGAGAAACCTCTTAATTAGAGGAGGTGATAGTTCATCAACCAGCATGAACATCCAATTTAAACCTACTTGTACCAGTAACACATGCATTTTCATTTAATCAGATAATAACTTGCCAAAAAGGAACATCCCCAAAATTAGTCTTGGGGAAAGGTTTTTGTTTTTGTCTTTTAGGAGAATGAAGGTTAAGGAATCTGAAGAACACTGGACAAATGAGACAAGTGAAGAAAAGGGACAAATCACCTATCCCAGGAAACAGAGTGAAACGGCGTACGGGTATATATTATCTAAAAAAATGTATGTCTTCCTAAATGTTTGTTTCTGCTTTTCTCTAAAGATTTAACACTATTGGTCTTCTAATAGTCCCAGTTCAATTAAAATTTAAAGCTGACTTTGGAGTTGGAGAATGGGTCTCTCCTTTAAATTCAAGCATGTTGTTAAAAGGAAAATGCAAACTCCCTTTATAATGCCAGAATAAAAGAGCCATCTTCTGCTATGGGACAGGACAAAAGCCAAATTAATTAAGGGACTATTCTATTACTAATCTCAACTCTTTGATTCTATTCTGATTCTTTAAACTTTTCTTAAAGTATGAATTTTATATCAAAATTTACAAGATTAATATATATAGATATATATACATTTTAAACTTTGTTAAGATATGAATGGTCATATAGAGTACTAACTAATTCTAGAAAAAAGGCTTCAATTAGATGCATATGTATGTCTTTGTGTTCGAGTCTCTTATCAGTTTTCTGCAGGATCACGGCCAGGCCTAACATCAACTGAAGTCTCCAGAAAGAAGATGGGGCCCCACAACAACAACAATTCCACTTGGACAATAATAATATCACCAAGCTGACAAACATCATCTACAGATCAACTTTGAACTACAAGGTGCTCAGAGCAATTTTGAGATGACTAGCTGAGATGATCCAGTCTCAAAGACTACTTGAATAAGGACTTGAGATAAACCCTGAACTTTGGCATTATACACAGACTGGATAATGAAGGATATAGTTACCTTTCCTAGAATTTGACAATTAACCTAAAATTTTTCTTTCAGGATAAAGATAACTTCACCCATACCCAGCAGGAAGCAATTTTAAGAATACGACGCCCATATTCCCAAAGAGGTGGTGTGGGGCAGGTGGTTTTTTGGTCTTTTTAATGGGTTTTGGGTCTGGGATGATTTTCATTGTTTAGGGGGGTTGGTTACAAGTTGTTGTCAAGGGTTAGGAAAAAGGCTAAGCAAAGGAGATTAGATTTAAGGTTCTTGTTTAAAAAAGAAAAGAAAAGAAAAAGACAATTACTAGTTTTAAATACTTTACATTGGGTTGGATTGTTTTATATTGTATACAAATTTGAAATTGATATTGTTAGAAAATGCTATATGTATATTTCAAATTGTATTTATACCATTCATTTAACAATGTAATGCAATTTTCTGATCCTTGAATGTTATTATTACCAACTATTAGGATATAAAGAATTGAAAGTTAGTAGTTAGACATTACAATAGAACTTGTAGTCATATTAGATATGTTTTAAAAATTGAGCAGAGATGTTTTAGACAGGTCATCTTCAAACCCTTCAGAGATCTACAGAATATGGCATTTAAAATGTTTTAATAACTTAGAAACTTTTCTTTTTTGAGACATGTCGGCTCCTGGCAGTACCAATCTACTTCAGAAAAAATATGGGCATTGAAGAAACTGCATATGGAGTCAACTTTCATTGTGGCAAACGTTAGCCACTGGACAACAAAGTATCCTCGAATCAATAGGACAAAATGGACAGACAGAACATGAAACAAAGGACTACTGATTCTTGCCAAAACAAGTATGGTTATGGCTTTATCAAAAGGCATCTTCTGAGGCCAGGACAATATGGCCCCATCCCTGAAGTGGCCTTCACAATCCGGAAAAGGTACAGTGCCCTTTTCTTCGAAGGCAGCTTAACAGGCAGAGGGCCGATGGCTTCTGTTGTGCAATGGAACAGCAGCTGAAAGCTCATGCCTCTCGAAAGTAGACTGGCATTTAATAGAGGGATGTGGAGAAGAAGGGGATGCTGAGATGAAGCCATATATACACAGCCAAGAAGAATGAACAGCTGAATTCAAAAACCATCAACAATTTCCAGAATTTATAATCCTGAATCATGACAGGACACTAGTGGAATTCAGGTGTTTCTGGTACGTGGACTGCTCTCACCCAATGTGAGGTTGAACTGTTAACCTTGTGTACATCCTGCTTCACAAATGAGTCTGTCAGATACGCTAAGCCTATAGGCTGAAGATGATGCCCCAACATTGCAGCGAAACCTCAGGTGACTGTCCAGGCAGCTGACAGTTTCTGTCAACTCACAAATTTTTGGGGAGTTGCTTGCATGCACTTCCTGTTTTTATTTTTGTTAGCTAATATTATTTCCTTCTTGGATCTCTGAGGGAGTTGAAGATTAGTTAGTTATAGTTGAAGAATAATTAGGATAGAAAATGAATTAGATATATTTTGGATTTACCAAAATAGGATAGATAATGGAATTATTTTCTCTGATTTGTCAAATACAAATGGACTAGACATTATTTAGGTATTTATTACTTGTATATATTGTATATAGTTATTGTACTTTTGTATATAGTTTTTCTTTTGTTAATTATAAACTTTTGCTTTTTTTTCTTTTTATTAAAATAGAAAAGGGGAAATATGGTGGTATTCTATTTGTACTGAAATGTGAATTTAATCGTATGTTAATAAATAAAGTTGCCTGGGGGGGTCAGAGCAATTAGAGCCATAGAAAGAGCATGGCGGTGGTGGCACATGCCTTTAATCCCCTAGATCTCTGTGTGTTCAGGGATACAGCCAGCATTAGAGACATACGCCTTTAAGACCTAGAGGGCTGTACTTACAGGCAGTGATGAGGCAGTCATGTGTTTGGGTTTACAACCAATGAGAAGGCAGAACAGAAAGATTATTTAAAGACATACACACAGGAAATAGCTTTTTTTCGGAGAGTTAGGACCACCGCAGGAGGAAGGGTGAGATTTTAGCTTTGAGCTCTGACCTCTTGGCTTTCTCTTTTACATTGGTTCTGTGCTTCTTATTTAATAAGACAGTTGGTTACATCTACATCTTGTTTGATCAGATATTTTATCCATTAATATAGTTGGGTTTTTTTGTTTGTTTGTTTGTTTGTTTGCTCATCTATCATTTTCTCCATAAAAGTTAAGTGTAGATATCTAACCTTTGGGTAAACATTGACACATGTTTTAGTCACTGCCCCCATTTGATGGCTAGGACATGACCACATATGATATTATGACTCTATACTCAATTTGTTCTCCCATAGGCTGAGATTTTTCTGTAAGACCCATCAATCCCTAATGCAAAGAAAACCCCCACAACTATCTTACTATTCTACTACTGATACCCACAGACTTCCAAATCCAAATGTATATGCAGCTCAGCCAGTTACATCCCTCCCTACTGTATTTAATCTCTTAGAAAATTATCAAAGAAAATAGGCAATAAGTAATAATCTTATTTGATAAGCAGTCGGTGGAAATTTACATAGCACAAGAATCTGATGGTGCACAGAGCAGTGATTCATTCGCAGGGCTGGCTGATGTCATAAACCAGGAGAGGGGCTCAGGAAAAGTTTATGGGCAGTAGCAGTTCCCTCTGAGTAAATTATGGCTGTGTATTCATTCTGGGACATTTACTACTTTCTCCCATAAATACAACTAATGTGTTGAATTTATTTCCAAAGCACAAAGCAGTGTTATAACTTATCTTAAACTTTTCAGTGGGGAGGCTTATAAAATAACTTCAAAGGAAATTCTTTGGGGCTGGCTTATTGAAAATTTTAACCAACATCTTCATTTTCCCCTTTAAGACCATGGCACACACAAACGGAGTCTCATTTCAGGATGTGGCATGTTTTCAAAGGCAACATGCAGAAAGTGGGTGTGCAATTGCTGTTTTCCCTTTGCCTCATCACGCATGCCTTTCTCCAAAAAAAAAAAATTTGAATTTGACTTAAACACGGTTTCCACATAAGAAGAACTTACTTTTTTTTTTCTTTTGAAAGGGGCTTGTCACCATGAATAAGGCGTACTTATCCACAACCAAAGACATGGAAATTTACTTCAATTAGTTTTTAATTATCTAAAAATACCCAGTTGAAAGGAAGCATTCAGGAGTTTACCCAAAGCCTGAAGGAATTCTCCAAGCTTTTTTAAAGCTCTAGATATATACCAAAGGGGCTAAACCTGTACTGATTTTATATTCACAAAAAGAAAGCTCGAGGTGGGATGGGGGTGGGGATGGAGGTAAGGAGGGATGGTTTGTTTTGATGAGAAAACAACAAAAGGAATTTCTTCCAGATGCAATCTTCCTTTCCCAACACACAATTTGTTTCCTTTGGCTTTCCCACACACACACACACACTATCCAGACTACAGTGTTCCATGAGGAGCAAAGGTAGCTAGGTGCAGGTGGGGAATGGGGGCCATCGGGCAGTCAACAGAATGAGCACAAGCGGGCTCCGGACCAAGAACATAAGCATCTGCACAAAGCCACATGGTTGTAAATTACTGTCATTACTTTCTGAAAGTTCCCTGGATCAAGCAGGATTGCTCATGCAGTCATAATTACAAACCAAGCTGTAGTAATCGTTAAACAAACACAGAGACTGCTGCAGTCTTGAGCAGAATGCTTGTCTTGTTATCTGATTCTTATGTAAGATACAGAAATACCCAATGGGCTGGGCGGTGGTGGCACACGCCTTTAATCCCAGCGCTTGGGAGTTCGAGGCCAGCCTGGTCTACAGAGTGAGATCCAGGACAGGCATCAAAGCTACACAGAGAAACCCTGTCTTGGAAGAGAGAGAGGAGAGAGAGAGAGAGAGAGAGAGAGAGAGAGAGAGAGAGAGAGAGAGAGAGAGAGAGAGAGAGAGAAGAGAGAGAAGAGAGAGAAGAGAGAGAAGAGAGAGAAGAGAGAGAAGAGAAGAGAGAGAAGAGAGAGAAGAGAGAGAGAGAGAGAGAGAGAGAGAGAGAGAGAGAGAGAGAGAGAGAGAGAGAGAGAGAGAATACCCAGTGGGAGGGAACAGCCCACACTCAGTTCCTAAGATCTGGAGGGTGCCTGTCCTCTGCCAGTGGCTTGCTTCTCACAAGCATTATGGATTGGCATAGTTCACTAAAGTATTAAAACAAGAAGGTAATTTGAGTAGCTTTGGAGGTTGTCTAGTAAAACTGTCCAACATACAGGGCAAGGAACTCACAAGACTGAGTTACCCACTGGATGTAGTCTTGTGGATCACTGCTTCTAGGTGAGCATTGACCTTGGTTTCTACAAGGGAGCAAGCCAAGTTTCCAAACTGACATGAATGGATGCTTACAATGAAGCAGGGTGCAAGACTTTCTTTGTATTTCATCTCCTTTTAATCTCCACAGTCACCCTATAAAACAGTTAATTGTCTGCATTTATAGAGGAAGAAACTGAAACTCAGAAGAGGGCAACTATTTACTATCTCCTTCATGACCAGCTGGTTTCAAAGGCAATGTTACTGCCAGGCTTGAAGCCTGTAACCCTAGCTAGTTCACAGGCTGGGTCAAAAGGATGAAAAGTTTGAGGACTGCTTTCGCTGCAGGGTGAGTTCAAGACTGCCTGAGTAATGTAAAATAACAAGTTAAAAAGAGAGCTAAAATAATAGCTCAGTAGCAGAGAACTTACCTGGCACTGAGAACCTGTGAGGCTCTGGGCTCAATCCCTAGTGCTGCAAAGAAATTAGTCAACTGTAGCATGAATTCTAATTAGTCTTAATAATAAAAACCTGGTTGTAAAATAGTATTTCAAGGTATGTTACCTTTATTTATGCTCTGGAACGTTTGTTTAATGATGCAAAGATGTGTTTGATTAAATAAAATGCATCTATAGTCAGGAGACTGAGTCAGCAACTAGCTGACAGGAAGTGGTAGGGGGGAGCCAGGTGCAGAAGGGTTTATAAGGAGAGGCGAGGAGAAGCATGAAGGCTTTTTGGAGGATGTAAGCAAGGAGAGGAGGTGAGTTACTTGCTGTTCAACCTCTCTGAAGAGCAGAATTCTACCTTAACCTTTGAATCTTGAGTTCTGTAGAGGCCCAGAAGTTTAGTTAAGTGTTCTTTGTAGCTTTGCAAGAGTTGGAACAGAATTCCTTCCAGCTATGACTCTTGCTGTCTAACCGCTGCTGATAGTGATGGAGTTGCAGTTGCTGATTCGGACAGCTGTGACTTAAAAGGCAGCAACCATTTAAAAACAGGCAACCCAAAGTCAGATATAGGAGTAAATGCTGAAAGATCAGAGAAGTAAAGGAGCTAGCCAAAGTCACCTCTTACCTCCACGATGACTCGGACTGAAAAAGGGGTTGACCTCCTGTCTCCTCCCGCCTTATATTCCTCTCCACCCAAACATATCACTTCCTGTCTCCACCTGCTTAATGCTGGGATTAAAGGGGTGAGCCTCAACTGCCTTGCTCTGTTTCTCTTTTAGACTGAATCAATCTCATATAGCCCAGGATGGCCTTGATCTCCTGATCTTCCTGCTTCCTTCTCCCAAGTAGTGGGATTAAAGGTGCGTGCCATTACTGCCTGGCTTCTATGGTTAACTAGAGGCTAGCTCCACACTCTGATCCCCAGGCAAGCTTTATTTGTTAGAACACAAACAAAATATCACCACAATAAACAAACAAACAATGAATGCTTCTTGTTTTGTGCTCTGTGCTAGTGGCAGAAGAGAGAATACAAAAGTACTTAAATATAATGTCACACAACATTATTTTTTTATTTTCACTTTAAAGATGAGGCATTTGGCACAAATCTAATAGGACTACCAATGTTGTCATAAACCAATGTCACAAACAAGTTCTCAGCACCAGCATCTGTAAGAACAGAGGTGCAGAAGCCCACCATCTGGGAATCAAATTGAACTCCAAACAAGTCGTCTATTTAGATGTCTTCATTGTGTGCTCATTCACAAAGCAAGTAAATGCTGGTGAAACAGACCTTAAAGAGGACACAATCTCTGCCTGGCCTCGTTCAGTTCAAAGCCAGCCAGTGGCACAACTACAACAGAAAATAACCAATGATAAACAAATAGTGTTGTAAGTGTTTCTAAAGAAAGATGAACTCCCCTCTAGTCCCTGCTCCTCAAAAACTGACCAAATAGGAAGTAGACACTTCTGAAAACTCACCATGTGAGAGGTGCTCCCCATCCCAAATCCACACCTCTGGAGGATTAAAATATTGTCAAGAAGTACATCTTCACAGGTGGACTCTTGAATGCCAGCCAGCCTAGAACTAGACATTCTCCTGAGAGGCAAACCCTCTGTTTCTTCTCCAAAAGATTCAGAAGTAATCCTAAATTCAATAGTGAAGACACTCTGAAATTCTATGGCATACATCCCACTTGGAGAAATGACTTGATTTTCCTGAAATCTAAATGTCACTTTCCACTCACAAATTAGCCTTTTCTCCTAAGAGCTGACTCCTGGCTTCCTGGCCAGCCTCCCTTTCACTAGCTACACATTCTGTACCTACAGCACTAGGTCTTCTGGGATTCTCTAAGACATTTCCATACTGCTAGCCTCTTGCTAGCTCTTTGGACCCCTCTTTCTAGTCTCAGCCTTGAAAGCACAGAGCAGAACCTCCAGCTTTGGAAAAACCATTTGAAGTCCTCCAAAGGTGCAGCTGGGTGACTTCACTCATGATTTGATTCAAAACATAATATAAACATCGAACACTCGGGTGCACAGGAAGGACAGATTTGCTTTCAGAAACTATTTTACAGATGGATAGAAAGTTTCAGATAGTGGCAAGTGCTAGGAATCAAAAACAGGAATGTTCAATCAAGGGTTGTCACAGGGTGCCGGGGAGGGGTGTGTAATGAAGGTGGGGAGTGCCTGAAGACCATTCTCAGCACCTTTAACTGAGCTGAGCTTTGAGCTGTAGGAAGCTTCAGATGAATCGGTGAAACAACTGGCTTCCCATTATTAGTAAGGACAGGAACAGCACTCTCATTACCTCCTCGACCAAAGCTCTCTTTTATCTGAAGGAAGTGTGTGTCGTATCTATTTCTGTCTCACCAGAAAATATGCCCATGTCCAGCAATGGACTAGTCAAGAAATGCTTGTTGAAAGAAGCACACAAGATGTTCTCTTCAGAAAAAAAAAGTTTACACATGTGCCTATAAATGAAATATCTGACATGATCATAATCAATATTCTCATTCTTTGAGGATAGTAGCATGAGCCACCTTCAGGGGACAGAGTCTGCAAGGATTTTTGATATATCAACTTAGACACAGTCGTTCGCATTTGAACAACTTCTTTCTCCTATCATTTGGATGAGAACATCTGCTGATGTGCCCAGGGCTATAAAATCATCTAGACAGCATTAAAGAAACATCTACCATCAAATTCACAGATATTCCAAAAAACTAGCAAGTATAATAGGCCAGGAGAGCCCAACCTAAGTCATTGTGGATGGGAACTATGAAATCTTTGAAAGAGAACTTGTTCCAAGGAAAACAGAAATGGGACTCTAAGCATCAAGCCAAGGCATATATGAACAAAGGAAGGGGTCATGTCTGGTCACATCTGTCCTCATCCAACAACTCAGGAGACACATGACAGCAGGGTCTATACATTTGAGCTGAAAGCACTCTTTCAGTGAACTCTAAATGTTGTGACTGAAACACCTGGGCACAAGAAACTCTAACAGCCTAACACAGAAGGGTAAGCTTTTTCTCAAATATGAAAGCTGGATTGTTGCAATAGTACTATAAAGATTAAGCACAGAGCTGGACCTCAGTGACATCTCATAAAATTGAAAGTTCAGCTACAGAAAACTGCCTTCAAGGCCAACAGCAGCTATAACAGCAACTGTGCCAGTTGGCTATTGGCTCCTGTGATCCAGATTATAAGGTACCACCGAAAGCAGTGATTGTTGGAGTGCTAGATGGTTTTAAGACATGTTTGATCTCCTAGGGAATTCTAGAAAGATATTCGTGTCCTCAACTTACAATGATTTACCTTGTAGCTTTTCAACTTATGATGGAATGAAGGTGTCTCTCATTCAGTACAAACTAGACTTCAGGTATTAGTTTTGGTATCCCCTCAGGCTAGGGACAGGTGGCATGATACTGTCTTGCAAGATGAGCAGCAGGGGACCCCCTGCAGCCCTGCTCAGTCACATAGTCATAAGGACAGATCTACATTGTCTACATTGTAGATCTCTACAATGTTCTTTGTGTTCATAGCTACAATGCTCTATAGCTTAGGTGTGCTGAACACAGACCCCACTTGGGATGGGTTTATTAGGAAGTAACTCCATTGAAAAATGGGAACAAGCTGTGTATTCTTTTATATCCAGGGTGTGAAGCTCTGTGAACACTGGCAGTAACTTTAAAGCATGAGCTACAGTGGAAATTGATGGAAGGCAAAGTGGTTAGCCATAATCTAAGTATTTTAAGCCTACAATGCACACTAGCTATTTCTTGTGGTCTGACTCAAGAGTAAGCTGAAATATGGAGATCATGAGATCATGTAGTTCAAATAATTAGTAGTTTTTAAACTAATATTCATTACTAGTTTGTGGGTGTACATCAAAATAGGGAAATTTATTTTAAAAAAAAAAGCAAATCCCTTAATTTTCCTTCTATCTGTAATTCTAACCCCCCATTATTCCATTAGAGTTTCTCACACAAATCCATGGGAAGAAGGTGCATCTGCTTTGTTAAGTCTCTACACATGATTCTAGCTTCATACTGCCTCTCCTAATTGCTCTCAAAATGCCAGTCGATTCAGCCTAGATTTTTACTGAAATTTACATATAAACCAGAATCAGAACCGAGCAATGACACCTAAGTTGGCTGGAAATAATAGAAAACTAAACTGAAGGTACTATAAAATCAAAGGATATTAACTTTCAAAAACAGAAACAAATCTGAACCCAGGGATACTCTAAGCCAGCATGTTCAAGAAATGACTCTCCTCCTTCTCCCTGTATGTTATCCAAAACCTCATCTTTACCATTTCAAGACTGCTGTAAACTATAGATACCACATGCAGATGTAGTGTTATCTAGAGGAAGAAAACTGTTTCTTCCTGTGAACTTTTTTTTAAAATAAGTCAATTAAGAAAATCTTGCAACAAATTTGTCAAGTTTGCCAGTCAGCATTAGATCACAAGCATGGCCCTGGTTGAAAGTCTCATCCAGTCCTGGCTTCTGCTAGCATCACCGGGAAGCCATCATGACCAAGAGATCCTGATTTAATTACAAGAGCATGGGACCTGACACTAGACATCTTTATGCTCTCTAAAAGGTCTCACATTGTAGTGAAGGCTTCAGGAATCATGATTCAACTTGAGAGCAGATTGAAGCTTGCAATACCAGGAACATCTGATCACACAGAAGTCGAATGAAAGCAACAGTGCTAAATAAATGTAGTTGGGAAAGTTGGTATTCAGTGGGCCACACACAAGGACTCTCAGTGCTCTCCTTAAAGAGTACCTATGGTGGAGGTGAGCGGTTACCCTTTTCTTTTATAATTCCAGAGAAACTCAAAAGTCTTTTCACTCACATTCTAGTCATATATATTTACCTAAATATTACACGTGTATATATGTACATATATATGTATGTAATATATGTAAAACTGGAATATTTTATATAGAATATATATGTGTCTATATATTTCTGATGACTGGAAGGTTAAGAATATTAAAATGACAAGACTCTACTCCTATTGTCTTTTTCCAGTTAAAAATATTCCAGCTTCCCATTCCTCAAACTAAAATCAGACCTTCAAATATCTAGTGATAGATTTGATATCTCTGAGCAGTATCTGATGACCAGTGGCTGCCATTTTGGTGACCTCTCTGGCGAACTAGTTTCCTCTTCAATCTCCTTGCATTGACCAGGGATGGCTAATGGTTAAAAAATGGTGTGAAGTTGGAGGGTGGGTGAAGGGCTTGGAGCTTGTGGTGGGAATGGGAAATGGGAGAACTCTAGACCTATTAGGAGGCAGTTACCATCTGAGCTTTATTCTTTGGACTATAAGACAGAGGTAGATAGGAACAATAGACTATGTTGTAACAAGGATTAATTTCCATCAGTCATTTCCAAACTGAATCCACCTAAGAAATTTCTGGAGAGACTGCTGCAATACTAATGGCTCTGTGTCATCTCTAGGGGTGCTCAGGTTAGCACTCTCTGGAGAGCTCTAAGTTTGAATCTCTAACAAGCTCCCAGGCAACACTGAGCCTGCTCTAGAAACCACTTTTGAGAACCAATAACTAAGATAATGTAAGAAAGGTACATAGCCAGCTCTGGAAAAGAGTGAGCAGGCAGCCAGTGTGGTTCATAGGGTAAACTTTAACTTCTCATTTCACTCATTTCAATGTCCCTCCTCCCCTGCCTCCCCTGGCCTGAGGGTCCTTCACGTTGAACTGTGGTTCAGGGCTCCAACTGGCCTACTTATTTTTAATGACATTTTAGCATCTGTTCTGTCTTCTCTAGTTCTGGCAGTTTGTCCAGCCATCATCGAGTTATTGTCATAATGTCAAACTCATGTCAAGGCATGTAAGAATTCTAGGACAGGAGTGTTCTACTGCAATGTGCTTATTCAACACTGTGTGGGTGAGTAAGTAAATCACCCCTAGAAGCTCTAACTTGATTCCATCTTCACTCTAATTATTTTTGTATTAGTAAATCTCCCATTTCACTGAATGCTTAGTCAACACTGACAGCTTGTTAACACCAGCTCTCTTTACTATTCACCACCCATTAACATCGGCTCTCTTTACTATCTAATAAACATTGATAGCAGATCGTGTCAGAAGAAGCCTAGGAATCAAGGATTATGTATAGAATGAGTTTCAAAACCAGAGTCTTTTAGACTTTTCTTGACTCTTCAGTGATAATATATCCTTTTCTTCATCAGGATTAAGTAAACTGTTCTTATAAACACATTCAAAATTGTACTTGTACTATCGTTTTTTAAATTTTATTTTATAATTTAATTTACTTTTACATATCAGCCATGGATTCCCCTGTCCTCCCTCCTCCAGCACCCCCCTTCGCCCTCCCCCCAATCCACCCCCCATTCCCATCTTCTCTAGGGCAAGGACTCCCTTGGGGATTCAGCTCAGCCTGGTAGATTCCAGTGAGGCATGTCCCCTCCTCCACTATCTTCAAATCACTTCCATGTGTATTTTTCTGTGTTACCCATACAGCTTCATAGAGGTAGGTTTAGCATCAAAGTAGCCACCTCACAGATAAGAAAGCAAAAATGAAGACTGAACGCAGACAACTATGTAATAGTCACCTTGACCAGTTTATTGTATAGACATTTCTTTCCTAACGGTTAAAATCTACATAGTGTTTACTCAGAAAAAAAAATGTTGTATGACTTCTAAAAAGTGATCATAGTATTTGAGCACATGAGCGTTTCACCTGAAGTTCCTTTAAAACTGAAAAGTAATAATTGTTGAGTACTGAAAATCAGAATATATAGGAAAAAAAAAAGAAAAATCTAAAACAGTGGTTCTCAACCATCCTAATGTTGTAACCCTTAATACAGTTCCTTATGCTGTGCTGACCTCCAACCAAAAATTATTTTCATTGCTACTTTATAACTGCAATTTTGCTAAGGTTATGAATTGTAATATAAATATCTGTGTTTTCCGATGGTCTGAGGTGACCCCTGTGAAATCACTTGACTGCCAAAGGGGTCAGGACCCACAGGTTGAGAACACTCATATAAAACCAGACCCAAAATGACCACCTAAAATAGAACCAACCACCAAACTCAAACAATCAAGAGATAGAGCAGTATCCAAGCTGCCTCTCACCACTCTCTGTGCAAACCATTCATGAGTTCAAAGCTATTATTTTAACTGCCCTATATATTATGATAATTTCCCATAGTAATAAGTACATTTTTTTTCCAGCAAGTGCTCTATTGTTAAAACACTCTACACTTTGCTTAACCAATTGGTATTGGTTGTGTTTCTCGGATGAGCACTATCATGGATATTCTTGTAGCACAGCCATGTTTTCCCACATCATTATACAAGTACTCCTTGGAATAATTCTCCCAAATGGGATGGCAGTATTAAAACACACATCTATTTTCAATAATTTGTTTTATTTTGCCAAGTTGACCTTCAGCAAGGTTGGTCTAAGTTAGTTGCTGGTTCCAACTCATAAGCATACAACTTCCCCTTTAATCATGCACTTCATCTTCTTGGTTACTTGTAGATCTTTTTCTGGCCAAAGTATCTAGTACCCATATACTTCACACACACACACACACACACACACACACACACACACACACACACACACAAGATGAGAGGACTGTGCAAACAAAATTGATAAAGCTTTTTGAAAAGCCATTGTCTCAAAACTCCACCAGTATTGTCTACCCCCCATTCCAAACACCACCACTAATTTTCACAATGGGCTGCAGGTTATTCTGCATCATTCCTGTGCATCAAAGTGTCCCCACAAGAGCTCTCTAAGAAGAGGTGCCTGTACTACCTCTTGGGTAAGGATGTGATGGAAGCATATTACACAAGAGGTAGCAGAATTGGGATTTGAACTCAGGAATTCTGTTTTTTTCAAAGTAAGTGGGAAAATGAGACAGCAAGAGCAAGAAGACAGAAAACAATGGGGGAAATAGTTAATGTATCCAAATGCTGAATGGACAATCCTCTTTGTATCAAATGAGACAAAAAAAGTAAGCATACTTTACAGTTAGTTTTTCTCCTAAAATATAAAAGAGCCTGAGCTCAAATACTCCAACGTAGAATTGAGAGCACTGCCCAACCACTTCTGGAAGCACCCTGCAAAAGCCCAGAAAGGAAGAAACTTAGACCTACTAGAACTCTGGGTCAGATGAATCATTGCAGAAGCCGCAGCCTGCAAATGAAGTTGCTCAAGTTCTCTTTCCACCAGTTCGTGACTAAAAGAAGGCAAACTGAATCATTAAAGCTTCCAAAGGACTTTCTTGACCACTTATATACTTTCTGGGTCTGAAAATAAAATGAAATCATGTGATTAAAATAAATCAGACAAGGATTATATCTACAGCCAAATTCCACAAGACTGCTCATTAATCCTGGTGTGAAAGGGACATATTATGTGCTGAGCAAAATGTCGCTAACCTTTGGGAAGTTGAGTATATTCCTAATGCGTCTTTTCTAGAAAAAATAAGTGAGCAGTTATCCCCGTGCTGATATTTAATTGAACTCTATGATGCCTAAGATTTGAAATAAACTAATAACATGAGTCATTAGAACAATTTAGAGTATCATCTAAGTTAAAGGAGGCCAGTCTAGAAACAACAGATGCTATGTCTTCTTATCATGGTTTGTTCCTCCTGTCCTTTGCACAACTAAACACTGTTCTCCCTGAAGTAGAGTGTGTGTGTGTGTGTGTGTGTGTGTGTGTGTGTGTGTGTAACAGAACTAGACTTTATAAATTGGAAGTCACGTTTACTACTTCCTGGCATTATGAAATTTCAGCATTTATTTGCTTTGGGAAGGCAATGAGGTCAGATAAGGTAAGGAGATTAAAAAGGAAATACATATCATATCATTTTTGTTGTTGATGATGTTTCTCTTTTCGGACTAGTTTAAATATACCTTGGGTTTGTCCAGAGCTTCCTTTCTTCTTAGAGTTGATTATAGAAGGACGTGAGCACTTGACCAGAAGTCTTTGCCTAGACAGAAGGTGTTTGTCCTTGTGGCTCCATCCTGATGCACGGGGGAAACTACTGTAGATCCCAGTTCCCATGGTCCTTATGGGCTAGGGTATGTATATGAGGGGTGTGTTTTTCTTATCTTCTTTGAAGGAGGTAGGTCATTCTAATTTTTGTTCTTGAAACAACCTTTTTCTTCTTCCTCAGTCTAATTCTTAAACAGATTTTTTTTAAACATTAGCAGTTTAATTTTCCTATCATGTTTTCAAGAGCTAGTAAAATTCTGAAGTAGACAGAAAATGCAAACCAGATGTCTGTTTAAGGCCAAAAGCAAAAACATACAATCACCTACATTTTCAGCTATAAATTCTTCGTTTCTCATTTGTTTCTTTGGATTTCCCTTTTTAGTACCCACAGATAATGAACTAACTTAACAGCAGCAGTGGAGATGAGGAAACAAAGAATGGGCAGTAGATTCTAACAAAGAATGGGCAGTAGACCCTAACACATGACTTCCTTTTGGATGGACAATTGCTCCAGCTGGTTTTACCATAAAGCTTTTTCCCAAAGGAGTAAACAAGAGCTAAACTTCATGTGAGCCTTTCTGGGGTATTTGGTAAATGGCTAAGAATGAAAAGAAAAAAAAAGGCACACTGAATTTTGTGGTGACTGTGTCCATCATCTACATCCAAAGTACTGTGTAAGCCAATCATTTCCAGGTTCCTATTACTTGTTTGTGGTTCTTGCCACAATTCGCCATGACAATGAAATGCACTGTTATTACTATTCAAGAATGAGTCTCAAAAATAACTCTGTAGTTAATACACCAGTCCCACTGGTGTTAGCTGGATGCCTCAGCCTCACTGAGCTGTCTAAAAGCTAACTTAAGGAAATATCATAATATTTCACTAGTCTAGACAATGTTGGAGAAAGGATAACATATTAAAGTCATACAGACGTCACCGAAACTTGCTTTTGTAATGATAAGACTATGTGCATGAAACTTATACGTGTGCCCAAGTACCAGCAGCCTTCATAGGGACTATCTTTAATTATGCTATTATTGTGTTTCTTCAGAGTGTGCAAACCTTTTCATGGGTATTATTTTCATACAATGAATAAAAGGCGTATTTTATCCTGAGAAAACAGAGGCATGGTTTTGTAAGTTTAAAAAAAAAAGTGTAAATCAACGTGATGTATCATCATAGCCTCCACCCAAAAGGACCAGCCCATGTATATTCTGTGATGTTACCTCCCCACTTGACACATGGAGGGTATGATTTGAGAACAAAAGCTGATATGATGTTTAGATGACCTATCTCTTCATGAAAAAGCTTTGAGAGTCAACAGGCACAGCCTCATATCACTGACATTATTATTAGACTGAGGGGGGTTTGGAGATTGAAAGTATGAAGTTTCAGAATTCCAAAAGGCTGTGGTAATCTCATGAAATAGTTAAAGGTGAATTCTAGTCAGCAGAATTTTGAGAAGAAGCATAATTATACAAGCCAAACTTAGGTGAAAATGATCACTTCCTTACAAAGCATGTTAAAGGAAGCCATATTATTTCATAGCCAGAGGTAGAGTTATAACTTTCTCACCTATCTTTTAAACTTACATGGCTACTTAAGTTCATTCAGATTGAAAAACAAACAAGACACATGACATTCTTCAGATCAACTCCTATAACACATGACCAGTAATAGAATACATATTAGTGTCAATAATGAAATGCGTGTGATTTCTTACAAGCTCAACAAGAAATCCTCCTGGCCCAGGGCTCTTGTGTCCTTCAGCAGTTGTCTTTATATGAAGGTGCTGTATTAGCTGCATGTACTTAGAATTTCAAACTTCTCAGCAGTTTCTGAGCTCCCCCGGGTTAGAAAATTGTTTATCAATATCATTCCAGAGAAGGAAGACTTCATTTAAGACCCCTGGAAAAAGATGATACTATTACAAAGTAGATAGTGTGAGTTCTTCTTTGACCACACATTAAATTTCTAAACATTGTTTACAAGGTGATTCTTGGTCAGAATTTTCTAAAAACGTGTATTTTTGAAAGAGTTGTGCAAATCATAAAGGCATTGATATCTGTGGGGGGCCTAAAAGAAATCATTCCCTTAGCATTGATTAAGTTTTAAGAGAAGTCTTGCTATTCCCATTCCAAAAAGGAGCAGCCAGGTACCAAAGAACCAGATTTATCTATCAGGAAGGCAGCGTGCATTCTGGAACAGCTAAAAAGGAATTATATTCTGAAACCCTTTTATAGCTAAATAAAACTTTTTCAAACCTGATTCATATTATCTTTGCCATATTGCCTTAACTTGGTTTTCCCTTGTCACTGGCCAATCACTTATTGCCTTGAGAAGAATTTGGAACATGTAAGGAGTTCCATATTTGGACTAGAAATTGCATGGGAAAGAAAGTCAAAAGAAAAGTAATAGAGCTTGGCTTCCACCCCCTGGAACCACTTGACTTGTGACTTGGAAACCACAAAGCTATATGGAAAGGACTCACTGGCCCCATTGAAGCACAGCGTACCTTGCCTGGGACACAGCCCAAATTCGTTGTTTCCAAAGTTCTTAGCGCCAGAAAGCAAAACATTTTGAGGGAATGAGTTTACATAAAATCTGTACAAATTTTTGTCCTCCAGGAGATGTATTTTCTTCCATGAATAGCAGCCATGGGGTTTTATAACAAATCCTTATTTACTCAATGTCCAAAGGAAGCCTGCCATGATTCTCATAGGAGAATCCCACTGCAGTGAACACCAAGACTTTCATAGACAATTAAAAGTATTATATGTATTCTAACCTTTATAACACATATTTTGTTTTGTTTTGTTTGTTTCCAAGATTCTTTGCATCATCTCTTGTACAACTGTTATGTTCAAGGCTAATCATGAGTATAGTATGTATATCATACACACTACCTGTCCTTGGAATGCCAGGTCACTGTTTCAAGGATGTGTGGCTGTATTTTAAGTCTTTTCCTCATCTTGTTTATCCAGGTTGGAATGTCTCCCTTGATATCTGGGTTCCTCCCTTGTTTCTGTTAGGCACTAAGGGAACTACCCATCTTCTAACCTGCTACTTCTGATGTGCTGTGGTCTCAGAAACAAGATTCTTACACACACCTGGGAACTCTATTTTTTTTTAATTATTCACAATTATTTTCTACATCAACCAACATTCAACAGAGAAATGGTACATCTTTGTCATTTTAACTTGTATACAATGGGAAAACCCGCTCTCTGTCTCTGTCTCTCTCTCTGTCTCTCTCTCTCTGTGTGTGTGTGTGTGTGTGTGTGTGTGTGTGTGTGTGTGTGTGTGGTATTGTATTCCCCCAAATATTGTGCATGCTAATAAACTTATCTGGGGTCAGAGACAGAACAGCCACAATATTAAACATAAAGGATAGGCAGTGGTAGCACACGCCTTTAATCCTAGCATTCCAGAGGCAGAAATCCATGTGTTCAAGGACATAGACAGGCATGGTGACTCATCACGCCTTTAATCCCAGAAAGCAAGTCTTTAATCCCAGGGAGTGGTGGTAGAAAGCAGAAAGGTATATAAGGCGTGAGGACCAGAAACTAGAAGCATTTGGCTGGTTTAACATTTTGGCTGGTTAAGCTTTCAGGCTTCTAGCAGCAGTTCAGCTGAGAGCCATTCGCTGAGAGCCATTCGGATATGAGGACTCAGAGGCTTCCAGTCTGAGGAAACAAGACAAACTGAGGATCCTGCGAGGTGAGGTAGCTGTGGCTTGTTCTGCATCTGATCTTCCAGCTTCACCCCAATACCTGACTCACAGGTTTGATTTTATTGATAAGACTCTTTAAGATTTATGCTACGTGTGTGTGTGTGTGTGTGTGTGTGTGTGTTCACAAAATTGCACTAGTTGACATGCCAGAACAAGAGTTTAATTCTATAGATGAGAACATATATAATAATAAAATTAATCAGCATCTGCCAATGTGTTAGCCATTAATCTGATTAATTAAATTTGTTGCTGATCATGCTTCTGGTATAATTTTATATAACTATTCAACCTATAGCTTTGTTCCCATTTTAGCTCTTCACCACTGACACAGGAAACTATTGAACCTGGATATCCAGGTACAGACTGAGCTACATCTCTCCCTCAACTCTGATTCTTCCCTCCTTTCTAGAGATCTTTGGTACTCCCGTTATGTACTGACACTACCTTGCTACCAAAGACATTCCAGAAATGAAGAGATTAGATGGATCAAAAGGGAGATGGGAAGCAATGCAAGGAATCCTGACAAGGAGAAAGGTAAAGGCAGTTGAAAACTAAAAAGAAACATTGAAGGCAAAAGATAGGGTGCTCCAATTGCTGGTAAACACATTTCAGTCTAAGGAAATGAATATTGGATAAAAGCTTTAAGAAAGAACTATCGCTGGGCGGTGGTGGCGCACGCCTTTAATCCCAGCACTTGGGAGGCAGAGCCAGGTGGACCTCTGTGAGTTCGAGGCCAGCCTGGGCTACCAAGTGAGTTCCAGGAGAGGCGCAAAGCTACACAGAGAAACCCTGTCTCGAAAAACCAAAAAAAAAAAAAAAAAAAAGAAAGAAAGAAAGAAAGAACTATCTGAGAGTTCCCTAAGAGATTTTGGTGAAGAGTAGGTGAATATGCAGAATCACAGTGAGGAAATGAGGTAAGAACAAAGGAGTAGGAGAGCAAATTTAACACTTTTCCTGAAGGCAGCCCTAGCTCTTCACTCTACTGCTGAGTGCACAGCATCAGCATCGTCAGGCAATTTCTTGGGTTTGTGTGCTTTATACTTAGTCAATGTTTGATGAGTGAGTAGAGCATTAGAGAAATTTGATATTCTCTAAATTTTGGGGTTAAACCTAATCTCTTAAGTTTAGCGTCTAAATCTTAGTCAAATGAGTAAATGAATGAAAGGATGGAGGGGAGGAGAGAGGGGTGAGTGAGGTAGCAATTACCCAGCATCTCAGTATCTGTATGAGGATGGCAGGTCTGTGCGGGCACACTACCAGCTCAAATCCACAGTAACGTCTAAATGACTCCCTGGGTTGGCTCTAAGTGCTACTCTATAAGTGCTACCCTATGTTCTAGAGTTTCAAAACACCCCCTCACCCCAGGTTCCTCAATCCCAGTGGAGATAACACTGCTTTCCTCAACTCAGGAAAAGTGACTATATGAAGTAAATGGGTGTCTCTTTCCAGTTGACAACAAACATGAGAGAGACAATGTCTTTACCCTGTGTGCCAAGAGAGTTGCTGATTAGACACAATATCCAGAAAACAGAACAAAGGTACGTGTTTAATATATACTTGAAGGCCAGTGGATGGGAGGGGCCCTGCTTGGACAGCAGTTGCATTACAGTGAATGTTATTGGGAAACTCAGCCGTTAATGAAAGTATGTTTTCCCATTTTCTGGCTTAATGACAATGAGGAGTATAAGCCTTCCAAGTTTCCTCAGAAGGATGTTGTCTAAAGTCACCCCTCTGCCTGAAACTACTGCCAGCACTAGGGGGAAGCAAGGTTCCCTGACAGTTCACAAGATTAAAAACTAAATAACATAGGCTGAGGGTAGAGCTCGATGGGTAGAGAGTTTGCCTATGATGCTAGCACTCAGAAGGTGGAGGGAGGAGAGTCAGAAGTTCAAGGTCACCCTCTGTAGCTAGAGTTTTCCTGCCTGGCCCACAGTTAGGACAAATCTTTCTCACCCGCCAGTCCCACAGCCACTCAGACCCAACCAAGTAAACACACAGAGACTTTTATATTGCTTACAAACTGTATGGCCATGGCAGGCTTCTTGTTATCTACTTCTTCTATCTTAAATTAACCCATTTCTATTAATCTATAAGTTGCCATGTGACTCATGGCTTACCGGTACCTTACATCTTGCTTCTCATGGCGGTGGCTGGCAGGTCTCTCCGCCCCAGCCTTCTACTTCCCTCAATTCTCTTCTCTTTGTCCCGCCTATACTTCCTGCCTGGATACTGCCAATCAGTGTTTTATTTATTACCCAATCAAGCAACACACGTAACATACAGAACATCCCACAGCAATCCTCTGCTATATAGAATGTTCAAAGGGGTACAGTTTTAAACTATAAACATAATGCAAAAATTTCATGATAGATGGGAGAGAAAGAAGTTCAGGAAAACAGCCATTTATAAGACTAGACGGGAAATGATGGTCAGAAATAGCACTTGATTTTTCTTAAAGCACATGCACACGCACACATACACACACAGATTCTTATGTCTAAAATACTATTTTGCCAAAATGCTTTAGTGGCATTGACTTTTTTTTTTTTTTTTGAGACAGGGTTTCTCTGTGTAGCTCTGGCTGTCCTGGTCTAACCAAGTTGGCCTTGAACTCACTGAGATCCACCTGCCTCTGCCTCCCTGAGTGCTGGGATTAAATGCATGTGCCAACATGCCTGGCAACATTGACAATTTTTTTAGTACCAGAAATCTTTTGCTTTTTCTAGAAACACTGAAGAAGAAGGCACACAGGATGTGGGGAGGGAAGAGAGTGGAACTTGAGAGTTTACTCAGGGTAGAAGAGAGAACTGGATTTGGTCACTAGAACAACAAACCCCACAGACTTCCATGCACTCACCTTGTACAAGAATGCCCACATTGGCTCTGATACAACCTGAACCAACACCTACTTTGGCTTGTCCTGTATGTGTGATGTCATTATTCCCTCCACGCTACCCATGTTCTGTCTCAGATTCACTTAGTTATAATAAGTCACTGAGGTCAGAAACACTTGTGTGGCATAGTTAGAAAGGTCTGCTGGTGAATTTACTCCCAACTAAAAATTATTAGCCTGATGGGATTTATTTTGAACAACAACAAAGCCCACAAACAGGTCACACATCTCACAGAAGCTTCCTTAGATGAAAGTTATTCAGGGCACATCTGCTCACCAATGGTAAAGAAGTGCACACAAGCTTCCAATCATCCCAAACACAGTGTCTGTGGCCGTGGCTGCCACATTCCTTACCGCGCAGCTCCTTGTTCTTAGTTTCAGCTTACTTTAACATTTTGTCCCCTACAGTTTGCAAGTGGGAACTGCATTTTCCAACTCACCTCTAACACAAACACTGTTTGATTCTCAGTCCCTCCAGTGTATATAAGAATACCTCTTGAATATATGCAGGGAATAGGCAAATTAAGTTCTGGTGATTTCTTAATGGCTTGAAAATCCATTGCTTGGGAAGAAATTTTATCACATGTATTCATGCTTATTATAAAGAAGATAAAAGGCATGCTTCTAGTACTCATTTTGTAAATAGAAATCTAGAATGAAAGGAAACCGAACCCTCAGCCAGGGATTTTGATTGGTCTTCGGGGGTTCTATTTACATGAGACCACCACTCACTGTGTTATTGAATTCTTTATATTCCAACTAATTTGTAGTGATTACATTCCCTATTGATATTTGTGTGTGTGTGTGGGGGGGTGATTCTTGGAGTCTATTTTCTAGGGACACAGTTTCCTACCCTAAGCCCAAATATGCATCAAATCAGGTCCTGCCTAGGCAGCCTTGGTCTCATGGTGATGGAGTTTTATTGATTGATGTTATTTCCCATCTCTAGCTTCCATTTCCTCAGATTGTAGAATTGTCCTGAGCCAGGAAGTTGCTGATGCAGCTAGCTCTCTTAAATCTCTCTAGAAACATGGAAATCAGAACCTTAAAAATAGAAGTGGTCAGGACTTGACATAATTTTGTACAGCTAACAATCACCACAAGGTCTATAAAGGACATTACCAGCAGGCCCTTTAGCTCACCAGCCTTTTCTTTTTCTAGGATGTTACCTCAGAACCTCAGGGAATGCTGCATTGTGACGTCTCCCTACTTCACATCTAAACACTTCTTCTTGGATGACATTGAGAAGAATGCTGCAAAAGAGCAAAGGTTATCTTGCCTCAACAAAACATTTGGGCCCCAGAAATAAATCTCCGAATATGACATTAAAGAAACTAAAGGTGTCAGCTCAGTGTAGCTGCAGAGTTTTCTCCCCGGGTCCTGCCGAGCCCCAGCAGTCCGACAACCCACTTATAAAATAAACACACAGACACTTATACTATCTACAAACTGTATGGCCGTGGCAGACTTCTTGCTAACTGTTCTTATATGTTAAATTAACCCATTTCTCTAAATCTATACCTTGCCACGTAGCTGGTGACTTACCGGCATCTTCACATGCTGCTTGTCATTGCGGCAGCTGGCAGTGTCTCCTTGACTCAGCCTTCCACTTCCCAGAATTCTCTTCTCTGCTTGTCCTGCCTATACTTTCTGCCTGGCCATTGGCCAATCAGCATTTTATTTATACAGAGTGATATCCACAGCAGCTCAGTGTTTTAGGGGAATTTTTATCTTAATCTCCTGGAAAACTAGTTACCAGAAACATCTAGGCAGCCAGTACACTGGCTCTCTGGGAACAGTACCAGTGAGAATTCATTCTACTGAATCCCAGGTCACTCTGCTTTATCAAAGTAAAGAGAGGGCAAAGCTACTTCCTTCCTCCTTCCCCTAAAATAAATAAATAAATAAATAAATAAATAAATAAATAAAATAAATAAAAATCACAAGTCCAAATATGAGGTCTTGACTTATCACTGAAGTCTGACATCATTTTCTCTCCCATGATTATTCATTCCAGGCACACATTAATGATATTTTCATTGATTACTAAAGAGGAAGAAATTTGGTCTCTTAAATTTCCCATATTATAAAATACTGCATGAGAGTTTTAAGTGTTTCTTTAGTTCTAAAATCAGAAATCATTCTAATTTGAATGCAATGGCTGTTTCCTTCCACAGAAATTCCTTCTGTTTAAGTCCGCTTCATTCAGTATCATCATATACATGATTAGGAATGCACTACTTCCGTTCCGTTGCTGCGGTAGAACGCTCTGACCAAAAGCAACCTGGGGAGGAAGGGGTTTGGCTTATACCATCAGTATAATTATGGTGGATGTCATCATAATCCATCAGTGAGAAAGTCAGAGCAGGAGGCGGGAAGAACGGAGGAACACAGCTTGCTTACTGGCTCATGTTCTGCTCTCTTTCTTATGCGGTCCAGGCCCATCTGCCAAAAGATGGTGTTGCCCGCCATGGACTGGGGCCGCTCGCATCAGTCATCAAGGAAGACAGTCTCTGGGAAATTCCTCAGTTGAGGTTTCATCTTCTCAAGTGACTGCAGGTTGTATCAACTTGACAGTAAAAAATAAAACAAACAAAACAGCAAAAGGAATATCAGACAAAATAGATCCTAATCCTTCAGATAGGAAGCACACACGGAAGAGGGCAATATCCTCACTCTGCTACAGCTCTGAGTACCACAGAGACATTGCCAGAGAAGGAGAGCCCAATCATACACCTCAGAGTATTTAATCAGCTGGATATTTAAGTATATTAATAATGAAAAGGAATCTGTAACAGCAAAGCTAAAGAAAAAAAATATTATCAGTAATGAATCAGAGTTTTGGAAGAATTTTTGGAAAATCAAAGTAAAGAGGACGTTCAAGACTCTGGTGAGCAGGGACTTCTGTAGAGATGAGGGTGGCTGGGGAGGACATCTCAGGCTGTGAAATCCTGTATTCAGGGACTATGAGAGGTGCCCTTGAGCAAACGCTGGAAATAAGAAGTGTTTTCAGAAGCGAATGTGGTGCCTGGCGACTCTCTCCTTCCGTGTTTGTTTTAAACAACTGCCAGCAAGAGCACTTACCCAGGAAAGCAGCAAGGGAGGGCGGGCCCCATGTCTGCCTAACACCCACAAACAAACTTCGGGTGCAACCCACACTACCGCTTTGATTCACTGAAGACAGTCTCTGTCAACCAGTCACCTCCAGGGGTAGTGGCGTGTGCGTGTGTCTGTGTGTGTGTCTGTGTGTGCGCGGGCGTGTGTGTGTGTGTGTGTGTGTGTGTGTGTGTGTGTGTCTGTGTCTGTGTCTATGTCTGTGTCTATGTGTGTGTCTGTGCACATGCTAAATTTTCAAAAACTAAGAGGTACACAGAGCTAAGAATTATCATGTGTCTCAGAAAAACCATGATGAAAGGATAGGAAAACCAAACAAGAAGTAATAAACTCTTTCATACACACAAAATAATAATAATAATAATAATAATAATAATAATAATTGAGATTTTATAGCAACTAGAAGAAACTTTTTAAATGGATACTTTCTAAGAAAATGACTGGTAAACCTTTAAAATATCAACGGAAAACTTAGCAAGCATTCTGAATAGACTTGAAAGAACATGAACCAGGAGGCAGAGAAAGGGTAAGACTGAAAGCTGTGGATGAAATGAGAAAGGAGAGCAGCTGGATCGTTGTGGAGAGTATAATCAGCAGACTCTGAAGGTGAACACAACATACACTCTCTTAGGAAGAATCTAGATTTAAAAAAAAAAAATCCCCAAAATAGGAGTGGGGTTATTGGGGGGAGAGAAAGGAGACTAAGTGGTTGGTGGTGGTAGGGGGGACGTGGACAGGACAGGGCAGTGGGAGGATTATAATCAAAACACACAGTACATATGCATCAAATAAGGAAACACAATGGTGGGTACAATTAGTATATGCTTATGAAATTTAAAATACAGAAAGAGATGTGAGATTTAAAAATGTTTAACATTTTTGTTAAATGTCTGAAAGTAGAAGAGAAATAGAAATCTTTAGTTTTGAGTGGTCTGTAAAGTACAAGTAGGATATTCTCCATGTAGCTGGCTTCCAGAGAGGAGGGGCAGTGCAGGGCAATGAGGAGAACTTGCTTCTCTGCTAATCCAAGCCAACGTGTTGTGCTGGCATAGATTTACACTAACAAGATAGACAAGCTCAGCCAAGTGGAGGTAGATAAAAATCTATCTTAGATATAAAGGAAAATATATTCTAAGGCAAAGAAGAAATCAATACAGTTTAATTTGTATTCCAGGATTTTCAGTAATTGCTAATAATCTATTGTTATGTCCATCAAAGTCAGAAACCACAAATTACAATATATAAGTAAGTTAAATGTGAAAAAAAAAATCTTATGATATATTCAGAGATTGTGAAACAACAAAATAAACTATTAAAAACCCTGAACTGTTTATGATTCTGCAATGGAAGGAAAAAATATGCACAGAGAGAAAATTTACCCTTTCCAACCATCCCTGACAGGATGGTGCTCCATGCACCATGCTTTTGTTTCTTCCACCAAGATGGAACAATGCCACAGCACAAAAACAAAGCTACACAGAAAGGGAATATCTGTGATGATGGGAGCCATTTAGAAAATTGCTAGGACGCAGAGAGCCCCCGGGGAATGACAAATTCATCAGACAAGTAGGGTCTGCAGTCACACAAGCAGCACCACAACTGCTCTAGATTCTTCCCCTGAGGCAGGATTGGAAGTGGTGAGATCTTATCAAAGTCCTAACTGTGGGAGTTCGAACTGAAGCCAAAGGATATTAAAGAAGAAACTCACCAAAGCAGACTGGAACAAAGACCAAGACCCTAGCCTCCTTCTTGAGACCACCTAGGAAGACACTGCATGGGGGTATGAGAGAAGCTCTTCTCTCTGGTGAGGTCCCCTCATACAACACATGGGTTAGTTGTAGATGAGGGAAGGTCTAAGCCTCAGTAAGTTAAAATGGAGATTATAGAAAGCATTCTAAAAATTTTTAATTGATTTTAATTTTGTGATTTATATTTTTAGCAATCATATTTGTTCATGACACATATACCAGTCTTGTTATATGATAGATACAGAGCACGCCATATAGAAATATTATATACACAACTTGTTTCAATTAACCTATAGAAATAACACGTAAGGGCCTGTTCACAAGTTCACGAGAAGCAACTCTAAAATGTGAAGTTTCATGAAGTGACTACAAGAATTTAGTCAGAAAAGAGAATGGGTGTGGAAAAGCCTTATCTTTGTGGGTGTAGTCTCTAAAGATACATCACGTAAGTTTAAGTATCAATCAGAAAGCAAGGAGAAAATGCCAATAAATACTAATAATGATGTGTTTTAAAAACAATTAAGCCCTTTAAGTGAAATCACCATAAAGCTCTTGGAATATTATCAGAATTTCAAGCAAGAATTAAATACACATGCATAAAGGATCCTTAGTGGTGATTTCATCTACTTAAATTACAATAGAAAAGATTACAAGTTTATGCTATGAGAAACATAAAGAATTCTAATTAATTTAGAGATCCATTGAAAAGAGAAACCACACAAAACACAGACTATGGAAAAGCATACAAGCTCCAAACTAAGTTTCCAAGAAGTCACAAAAACCAAACCTATTTCAACAAAAATAAACCCGTAAGACAGAGGAATAATTGATGAGTCAGCATAGTAATACAATGAGAAATGACAGAAGTGAGTGACAAAATAACCAAAAAATAAGATGAGGCGAATAATAGATGCCTGGAGCTTAGCTATTAAAACTCAGTAGCGGGCCTGTTCTGGAATGCAGGATCAAGAGAATGATACTGCTGCACTGGGGAGGAGAGCCTGAGACAAAACAGATTGCTGTTGTAATTACAAGGTGAGATGCTGTCAGGAGAAGCATCTCAATGTCTGTTTCCAGCATGTGTCTTTCTCTATCTTTCTTCCTGCAGCCTTCTCAGTTCTACTTTTAAAACCCAGCGATGCATCATGACCCACAATGACAGCTTTACCAGCAAAAAAAAAATGACTATCGTGTGTCCAGCCCTACAACTGGAGTCATTACTCTGACCCACAACTGGAACAGAGCACACAGGCTGAGTGTGACCATTCTATAATCAGTGTCCCTTCTCCCAAGTACATTATGTTCCTGTCTTCTTTCAATAAAAAATCAATTCTGTACATAGACTGTCACCCATGGCCCTATCACAGGCAGCTAGATGATTCTCCTTACCCAATACTCTAATCTCTATGACATGTTTGACAGATGATGTGCACGTGTGTGTGTGTGTGTGTGTGTGTGTGTGTGTGTGTGTCCTGGAAAGTACAGCACACTTCTTGTCAGGCTTCCCGCATTACTCCAAGTATAAGATTAGAACTATCAATTTCCTTTTAAAAAGATATGAGCTAGGAATCGAATAGGAAGCAATGACCACAAAAACCTGTACTGTCCTCCTAGGAATCATACATCCCATTTCAGGAAACTCCACACACTGATCACACAATCATGTCCACATGCAAGAATCTGAAGTTTGAGCACCCCAAACCAGCAAGCTAAATGCAAAAAGGATCTTGTTTACTTATCAGAGTCGGGGTATTTTGCTGTCTTTCCAAAGAAATTATCCACAATCATGGCAGTTGTATTTCTTTTATTGCAGGGATAAGTCCTTTGAGATAAGACAAGAAGAAATGCTATGCCAAAGGGAAAAGAAGAAAGGAAACTGCAGAGGGTAGTTACACATGGCAACCTCCCACTCAGCTTACACGGTTCCTCTTGTTTTCACCCAAACCCATTCATGTCTACAGAGCATGAGCATGGCCTGAATAAAAGAGATTATTAGGAATACCCTATCAAAATGTGGTGTTCTGCTTTCTCCAGGGGCCTTTGTTTCCAGGATGATCAACTGAGGTCAGGGATCAGAAAGGACCCTCTCCCAAATCAGCTTCATCTGTGCCCAAAACACAGACAGATCAGCCACATTCTATTTTACTTGTATTTAGAAGAGAGATTCCCTTTGGAGCATCTCTTCACAAAAATGAACACATTTATCTCAAAGATGGCATGTGACATTTCTACACAATTCAAGTGATTTGAATATTATTTAAAGTAGAATTCATAATTAGAAGCCAGATTAATAAACCTGATCTTCAAATATTTCAGAAATCAGAGGGAAAGAGACAGAGAATAAATATGGTTGATATTTGAGGGATATCAGCCTACAGCAACCTTTCTTTTTTTCTCTGAGAACTATTTCATCCACATTAGAAAGGTCTTCCCTGGCTGCTTCTATAATGCCATGGATATATCTGAATATATACCACATATAACTGAAATAAAGCAAGTATTTTTTTTAATCTAAAGTGAATCAGTTAAGATACCTCTTCCCCAAGAATATGAACAGAGGTGACAGAAACTTAAAAATAGGCCAGTCACTTTTGTTCAATAAGCCACACTGAAGAAAATAAGCAATCTGGATCCTAAGAAAGAATAAAGAAGACACAGAGACCAAAGCAGACACTTGAAAAAGGGGTTGGAGAGATGACTCAGTAGTTAAGAGCACTTGATACTCTTGCAAAGGACCTGGGTTCGGTTCCCAGCACCTACATGATAGTTCACATCTATAACTCTGATTCCAGAGGATCTGATGCCCTCTTCTAGCCTTCAGGCATGGATGCATATGCATATATATATATATATATATATATATATATATATATATATAGCATGAAGGTCTTCGTGCTCACAGATAAGCACTAGGGGAACTTGGAATGTTAAACACACAGGGTTGTTCCTTCAATGGAAGATGTGTATAACCTGTTATCTGACCAGAAGGCTGGAAGTGGACATGGTTAATATCCTGGTGACCTGTGTGCTATCTGTGGAACTGGGACCACATGAGATCCTTCCCCAAACCTTTATCATAAGCTTTTTTTCCCCCTCAGTAAACCTAGAGAAACTATCTTTATGGAAGGTGCCACATATACTTTTGATGTAGTCATGTCTGATCTTTATTTAGCTTACTTTGTTTCTCAAGAAGATTTATGTTTGCTTTTTTTTATTGTGCACCTGGGAATGAGTTAATTATCACCAGGAAAGTTTTCACCAAATTGTGCGGTGCTTAAATATGCCTAAAATAAACTACTCAGGGTCAGACTCCCAACGTTTTAACCAATACCAGCTGCTTAGTCATGTTAAACCAAATTGCAGTCTTGCTTCACATGGATAGTTACTCTGTTGGCTGTGGTGGTTGCAGAGACCTCTGAGCATATATGCAAATACTCACACAAATAAAATAAATATGTAAATAAACACATACTTGAAAGAAATGTGCAGAGAATAAAGATTGTTGTTTGGATTCCTGCAGCACCCCATACACGAGCTTCAGACCCTAAATTATCTACCTGTGTTTGAATTCAGTAAAATGCCTCAATCCATTAGAATGCTTTAGATCAGAAATGATTTAAACATGGTTCAAATTGGTTTAAGAAAACAAAGATCTAGTTCATTTATTTAAAGGAAGCACATGAGTGCTGTGTTATAGATATGGAATGTTCATCAATGTCCCTTGAGTTAAGAAGTTTGGTCTCAGCTAAGGGAAAGTGATAGAAACTTAAGAGCTAGGGCCTAGAGGTAGTTTTTCAGGGGACAGATGTGGGCTACCAAGGAAATCATGAAGCTGTAGCCCTCTCTTCTTTCACTGTGGCCATGGAGTGTGAACTATTTTTCCGGTACGTTTCTGTCATGTTGCACTACCTCACCACAATCTAAAGGGGAAGGGGCCAATTGATTAACACAAAAACCTCTGAAACTGTGAGCCAAATAACATTTCATCTTTATAGGCTACTTGTCTCTGCTATTTTTTTGTAGTAACTTATTAAATGGATGGCTATAGAGACAAGGGACTTGGAAGATTGAAATTTAGCACTCAGATATGGCAAAGATACCTTCTCTGTTTCTGTATTTATGTCTTCCTGTTGACTGGTTCCTTTTAAATGATGGGTAAAACTGATGTTGGCTGGTTTATAAATACATCCTCCTCACTGAGCAACCCCAGTGCTAAAGGAACCTCTTTCAACCTCTAAATTATCAGTCATGATGAGGATTGTGATTGATTTGTCAAGATCATTTGGCTCATATGAACTATTCATTATGGCCATGGGAAAAGCAGAGTTTGAACACTACTGAACTTCTTCACACCCAATGCTGTAAGCTGAGTGAGAGAGTGAGAAAGAGAGCCTGCAGTGAATGTCATGATGAAGAATAGAGCATGTCCAGTAGTCAGCCTAACACTACATCAACTATAGGACAATACTTCTACTTTCTTAGCAATTATAAACTGGTCTTGTTTAGGTCACTTTAGGTTAGTTTTGCTCACAGCCAAAAGGATTTTAATTAAAACATTTCTGGAAATCAAATGTCTTGAGTTATTGAAAATGAAACTTAGTAACAACTGGTCCTACTGTTTTTCAGTGGAAAAGTTGAAGGTGGATTTGCAGTCACATTGTCTTGGGCTTATTTATGAAATGTGAACATGGTTTATTAGGGAGCCTTCAGTCTTTCTTGGGAAAGTCAAGGCTGCTTATCCTCACATATATAAAATGAAAAATGGGAGCTGCTAGTTGGCTGCTATGTTCATGTCTAGTCTCACCTTTCTCTGAGTCTATAATTCTAAGAGCATGTCCCTCCAGCCCAAATAAAGCATGATTATTTTTTTAAGATGCCATTAAATCTGTTGATTTCAGATCCTACTCTGATTTTTCAGTGTAGCATTTTACTTAGCAACAAATGAGAACTATAAAAGTAAGGAAATGACTTATTTAATTATGCCACATATTTATAAGATATTGTGAAGCTATTTTAAAAATCAGGTCATGGCTTATAATAAAGTCGGAATTTTAAAGTCATGAATAAATTGAAATTCTCTATATTCAGTTCATTTTCGTGTTTATCAGATTCTAAGTGCTTATCATGTGCTTGGCACTATTCTTAAGAGCTAGAACACAATGATGCCCTCATTCCTAACTTGGAAATTAAACAGTAAGTAAGCAAAAAAGCATAGAAATAAATATATTATGAAGGAAATTAAGGAACTGTGTAACAAAAAAGTAGAGGCTACTCACTGGTTTATTCAACAAACTATTTTAAGCATTGACTAACAGCTATGTACCATTCCAAACACCATTGTAATTGGACCTCTTTGTAAAAGATCAATGGCCACAGGCAAGATAGGTCATTGATAATACCACCTTAACAAGGAATAAACTACCTACCATGGCAGTTAAATACATTGTAGTCCAAATAGAAGCTATTGTGAAAGACAATTTTTCCCCTGAGGGGATAGAGCACCTTTTTGTCCTCAGACATTCATTTGGTGTGAAGGTTTCTTTATGTTGCTATCAGAAAGGAAGGTCAGAAGCATGTATATGGAAAGGGCAATAATATTTCTTTCGTTTGTTATTGCAGACAATAGATTAGTAACACTTGGGCCATTGTAATATCATACACAACATTTTATTAATCCATTCTGTTGATGGAGTCATATTACTTGGAGTAATAGAAGTAGCAAGTAAATTGGAGCTATTGGGAAGATAGCATTCTCTTAAAATACTGAAGATAATCTGCCTTATCCGTAAAATTTCTAACTCTCCTATGGCCTGGAATATTTCAAAGAAAAATAAACATAACATTATTTTGTCCCTAAATTTTCACTCCGAATCACTATCCAGAGTTTAAAATATCAGTACATTGATGTGTCATGAGCAATTGTGTTATGCTATCCAGAGCCCCCAATTCAGAACTGAAGGGCTCATTTCCCAGCTTCTGTGAGAGACAACAAAAGATTGTTCACAACCTCGTCTTTTTCTGAGTAGCGTCGTCTCAGACCAGCCGTGGGTCTATTCTGCAGGCGAATGCGGGGGATAGCAGTAGAAGCAACATCAAGGAGTCTCTTACACCAATTGGAAGTTGGCAGACTGATGGAGTGCCAAACCCTCCCTGAAGGTCATAAGCTACAAAGATGGAATGGTGTCCTCCAAGTGAGAGTGGCCCTGGATGGCTGTCATCGGGCTATGTAACTTTAGTTTCTGTAGTTCTAGAATGTCTGTTCCTCAGAAGTGGTGCTGTTTTAATCAGGCACATATTAAAGACATTAAAGCTTAAGTTATGGTTTTTGCTCCTGTTGCTCCAATTAGTTCCTTGTGGGGTGGTGGGGGAGAAATCATAAAAAAAGGTAGGAAGAGAAAGCTGGAGCAGAGAAGGAGTAATTAACCCTGATAATTAAAAAGAGATAAAACAGCTACAAGTGGGCCATAAAAACTAAACTTGGCTCACAGTGATTCACGGGGGAGTTTTGGGAAATGGAGATGTCTAACAACCATGTCCTGAAAGAAACATACAGAGGCGAGGTTCTGCATTATCTCCACCAGTAAGAACCCACAAAGCAGCAGTGCTCACTCGTAGTAGAAAAGGCAGGCAATGTGCCTGAAGCTCAATTCAACCTTTGCATAGGTTTTGTAGATTAAAAGAACAGTTGTACTCAGAACCTTCGCCATGTCGTCAGATCTAATGGCCTGCAGAAAGAGTGTAACAGACAGACAAGTATGCTGCATTTTTTAAGTGCCCCCCCCACAGAGCAGAAGGACAGACTCCCCAGCTATTGGCAACCAGCAATAGAGTATAGCTAGCATCTCCTTTAGAGTTTCAATTTGGCAGATGCCAGCCACTTTGTTAGCTGTCATAGCCTCACCCCTCTGTCTATAGTCTGTACCTTGTGGATGACAGGGTACAAAGGACTCAGTCCCATTATTCTAGTTCAAGTAACCCTATAGGAAAACTCACTCACATCCCTCCTGGCAAATAGAGCTTGTACTTGTAATGATGGCATTTGCTCACTGAAAGTTCTGCTTCCTTTAACTTCCACAGAGGTTGTACCAAATTTATTTCCCATTAAACATTCTGTCCATAATTCTCCATCTCAAAGCAGGTTGCTGTTTTTATATTCTTTATTTTGTGCTGGAGACTGAACACAGGCAAATGCTCTCCCAGTAAACTTATGATAAGAATGTATCTGGTGTAAATTCAAATATGGAATTCCAGACCTCCAGGTTTTTCTTAACCCACTGCTTACTGAAGAAAAAAAAAAAAAACAGGAATACTGAATGTGACATACACCCTACATATATCAACTTAAAAGGGTATGTTTTCAAAGAGCAATAATCTTGATGCACTGGCATGCTGAGAATTATTCTAAATTGTTCAGAGTTCTATTCTACTGTGAATTGAAACCAGAACATTAATGAGAAATGATGCTACATCAGATCTTCACTATCTGGTTAGCTTGGCCACATGATAAACACATTAGTGCTCTAAGAATGGCATCTAATGAACATTTCCCCCAACACTAGTCATGTATCTGTGAAACATCCCATGAGAAAATATGAAATTCTTCCTGATTTCATAAACTATGAAAAAAACAGCTTCCACTTTTTAAGGTTGTAAAGAATTCCACGTTTTCTTTGTTCTCTTGGCAATCAGTCTTATCTGAATTCTAAGAGCTTAGAGAATTAACATATTTTTAATCCAAACTTTGAAAGCATACATCTCAGTGATTATTGTGGCAGGAAATTCTCCTCTCCTTTCAAACACCCTTTGAACAACAGAAAAGAATCATTTGGGGGTGTACCAATCCCCATGCTGCTCAGCAAAATTAACACTCCTCATTTTATTACTAATAAACTATCTTTAATAAGCCCTTAAGTGGACTAAGGATAGAAAGATCATTGGTCTCTTTGTAACTTCTTTCTTCTTGGGAGTGTAAAGAACTTTGAGCAGAATTAAATAAAACATGTGCTAAGCTACTAAAGCAGGTTTCCTTTCCTTCAGAGACAAAATGTATTTTAATATGCAATGCCTCGATATTGTTGATACCTTTGATAAGTGGAATTATGCTAGCAACCAGAAATAGCCTTTAAATGTTTTATTTTCTCTCTAGAACTTCATAGGAGCCAAGATATCTAACTGCCTTTAAAGTGATTATTCAACTATAGAAACTTAATTATTGTCTACTTTAAACAAACTTACCTCTAATGGCAGATCATTGGTCAACACATTTGTTTTCTTTAACAGCTGTGCAAAAACAACAGAATGCCCGCCGGGACAATATTGATGAGAATTTAATAGGGGTCATTACTTCAGTTCCTTGTATCTGAAATTGGTTGAAGCTAGGTATTATGAAACACAAGTTGTAGATTACTCTGACATCTTAAAAGCCATTCTGTTTGGAAAAGATATTAATAAATAGGGCTCAATAATTGAAACACTGATGAATTTTTTAGCTTTTTAGCTGAAAGCCAAGCAATCATTGGTAGTGAAAGCTTTATCTCAGTGTCACCACTTTCTGACCTCTGAGACTGGCTCTCTATAGATTTCAGAATAGGGGTCATTTCCATAGCTGCAGGCCCTTTAAACATCACTTCGGCAATCGGGGTCACTGCCACTGGCTCCCAGGCTGCCCTGTTCCTGTCTTCTCTCTCTTGTCTTTCTTTTCCCTAACATGCAGACATCTTCAAACCATTGACCTAGATCTTTGCTGTGGTTAAGGGAAGCACTGTTGTGTGCCAGATCAGGATGCTTTTCTGAGAATTCTTGCCACTATATGCCTGTTCCATCTGGCTTACTTATCCTAGGACTGAGCTTATATGTCAGTCTTTACCCTGATACTGCTTTGACCTGTACTTGATATCAGGCAGGAGCTTATAATGATGATCAGGGCAGATAATACAAGGGATTCCCTCTGATCTGCACTGGCTATCCTTCAGCTCCCATAAGAGGAAGTCCCCTCTATATGACAAATCCCTAACATCACCCTGCAGATACACTTGCATGAATGAGGACACATCTCAAGGGAACTGAAATTTGAACTCTTCCTTATGCATGCAAGTACCATGGCAACCCAGTTCATTTGAATCATAAGAATCATCTCCATTGCTCTAATGAAACACCAAAAGTCTACCATGGCTTTCTTCCATTGAAACCACTTCTGAATTCTTTTTTGAGCAGAATGTATTCATATCTGAAAAATTATTGTTATATAAAAAGTATTCAAATTATTTTTACTGTAACTAGGCCATAATACAAAATGTCATTTAAATTTTCCCCATAAGATTACATAGAATAGCAGCTATTCGTTTTGATTTTACTCTCCCAAAGAGATTCCCAGACGTGCACACACATATACAAACACACACACATGAAAAAGCCAAAGAAAAGGGCCTTTCGTTCTTGCACATAACAACATAAGATGGTGGGGATCAAACTGAAGGGGCCAAGTCCCACTCATGGGGCATTTGGCTCAGGAAGCACTCTATTACTGGGTTACTTCCCCAGCCCCCATCACCAGCTTTGTTGATATTTGTACCAAGCTGTAAATATTCTACAAAAAATTCAACTTTTCAAGCTCTACCTTTCTAAAAGAAAATTTTTCTTTTTCAGCTGTCACTGATCTTTACAATCTTAGAAATTGTCAACAACATTTAATTCAATTGAACACAGAAATTGTACCAGATTGTCGCTGATAAGAGGAACCAAATTGGCAAACTCTTCAGGTGTCCTGCAGACTCACACACAGACATTACAGGAAGCTTTGGACATTCCTTGGTTGTGTGAGTTGATTCTCTTCAAGGAAAGCAAAGGAAATGGTGTCTGCCAGAAGGAACTTCTTCCCTGTGGACCGAGAGAACAACACACTGCTTCTCTGTTTATCTATAATTTCACATTTCATTTCTTAGGTCAGATTCTCTCTCTTTTCTAATAGTTTTATTGACAATGGGTTTCAAACAATATTAAATGAGATAGAAAATATTTATGGTTCATATTTAAATTAAAATGCATGATAAGTTGTGTTTTAATTACATCATTTCTCCCTTCTCTTTCCTCCTTCCAAACATTCCCAAATCCCCCTTCCTGCCCTCCTTCAAATTCATGCTCCTTTTCTCATCCATTGTCAACACACACACACACACACACACACACACACACACACACACACATATATATATATATATATATATATATATATATTATATGTATATTCCTAACTATAACCTATTGAGATTGAGTCCATATAATGCTACTTTTATGTATTTTTTCAGGGCTTATCATTTGGCACTGAACAGACAATTGGTGTGCTCTTCCAGCTTTACTCGGTTGCCTGCAGTTTTCCGTGAAGGGTTGAAGCCTCATGGGCTTCCCTACAAGCAGTTTGGAATGTTCATTGGTGTCCTTCTTGTTCAGCTCATGGGCAGTTATGTTTGGGAGACTTTAAAGGTGTAGCTTCTGATGTTACTAGGAGACACAATCTCACGACAAAGTATCTGAGCCTATGAATCTTACAATCTTTTTGCCCTCTGTTCTTCAATGTTCCCTGAGTCTCAGGTGCTAGAGTGTTTGTAATGTATCCAGTGGGACTGGGCTCCATAGCTCTGCATATTTATTGGTTATGATTTTCCGTACTGGTCTCTATCTGTGGCAAAGAGAAGTTTCCTTGATGAGGGGTGAAGACTACACTTATTACTGGTATAAAGACAAGTGTTTACTAATTGTTATTAGGGTTATGCTGATTTAGTAAATTAGTAGTTATAGATTCTCCTACAACAACCATGATTTCACTAGCACCGATTAGCTGACTAAATTTCTTGTTCTAGGTACTATGACCCCCTTGTTGAGCAGGTCTTAAGTCCAATTAGAGAACCATTGGTTACTGTGAATCTATGTGTACTACTATTGTACCTTCAGGGTTATCATGTCATGCTGGTCATTGATGTAGTTCTTAGGCATCATACCTGAGTAAGGATTTTGGTCGCCTCTCTCCCTTGGCACCTTGCATGGCACCTTCTGGTACAATGAAAGTTAGTCCTCATAGAGGGGACATTCAGATCAATTCTGGCTCAGGAGCCTCTGGGCCCTGCTCCTGAAGTTCATGGTGTCCTCACCAATAGGAACCTACCTTCTACCTCTTGGGGATAGCAAAGGCACCATCAATAGGTTATATGTTTTAGCAGTTTCTTAGACAGTCCTGAGTAACAACTCACAATAGGGCTCCTCATGTCTGGTACTGGGGTTTTTGTAAGGTAGCCTTTGGCTCTTAGAGGGAGTGTCAGTAGCTCAGATGATTAAAGTTTATTAAAACTATTTATGGATATTTATACACTGACTTACATGTGTTATAGTTTTTTTAGGTTAATAGTCCTAGTTTAATTCTTTGTGGATTTTAAAGCCACCTGTATTGTTATTTTAGCTACCTACCTCCTTGTCCTCTGTGTACTACCCCTCATCCCTAAGGAGTCCCCCTTTTACCATTTCTCCAGTCAGATCAATTGTATCCTACTTTGTATTCCTCTTTACCCTCCTTGTACCCTCTACAGAACTAACCCCTCCCTTTTCCTAAGGAGCTTCCATTTTTCCCATATCCACAATCAGATTCTTGTGCCCTGATATTGTGCTTCCTATTGTTACCCAACCCCTATCCTGGCATTGGACCCATTTTACTTTCCTGGTTTCTATAGTTACTACAGGCTGTGTACTCACATCTGAAGATGTAGAGCTAGGAGCCTCCAATAAAAAAGAACATGCAGTGTTTATCTTTCTGAGTCTGGGTTACTTCACTCAATGTGATCTTTTCCACTTTTAGCCATTTACCTGCAAAGTTTATGATTTCATCTTTATTGCTGAATAGTATTTCATAGTGTATATGTACCATATTTTCAATATTTATTTGTAGGTTGTAGGACATTTAAGTTGTTTCCATTTCCTAGCTATTGTGAACAGAGCAATAATGAGCATGACTGAACAAGTATCTACACAGTAGGATATTAAGTTCTTTGGAGATATGCCAAGTAGTGATATATCTGGGTCATATGTTAGATTTATCATTTTGATAATTTTCTACACTGATTTCAATCATGGCTGTACCAGTTTGCAATCTCACTAATAGAGAATGAGAGTTCCCTTTTCCCCACATCCTTTCCAACATTTGTTGTTGGTTGTTCCATTCTGACTAGGGTAAAACGAAACCTCAAATTTGTTTTAACTTATATTTCCCTCATTGCTAGGAATGGTGATATATATATGCACATATATATAACATAATATATATACATATATATTCCCATTCTTTTTTCTTCTTTTTCAGTATTCAGTCATTTTTTGAATGGGCCATTTGTTTTGGTTTTTGGTTTTCTTTGTTGTTTTGATTCTTTGCTTTTTGAGTTCTTTGCTTACCCTGGATTTTAAACCTCTGTAGGATGGATACTATAAGTTTTGAGAATCCTTGATAATCCCCTTCTAAAGTGAATTACCTATGCACAGTACATCAGCTTAGTGAGTTATACCAAATTCACTGGATTATCCATCAGAATTTGTATAAAATTAAAGCATCAAGTGCAGGGGGATACTGTGGAGTTTGAGAAAGAAGAAAGAAAAAGGAATGTACAACAAGAAGACTGGACGCCATAGCCATCTGGATGAAGCTGGTGGAGTAAGCAGAGGTTAGGAATGTTCAAAAGGCATTTGGAAGAGTGATTAATTAATTGCTCTTGAATAACTTTCAAAACACAAAGGAAAAGCTGCTCATAAGTCTTGTGAGGATCATTATTTGAAGGTGGAACATTTTTGGCAGGATACAGTGTGGAGCAATGTTAAGCAACAAACAAACAAAATAAAACAACAACAAAAAAAACCAGAATGCCCTAAAGTTAAGATCACACACACACACACACAGAGAGAGAGAGAGAGAGAGAGAGAGAGAGAGAGAGAAGGAAAGAAAGACTGATACTTTCAAGTCACCAAGGATCCTGTGAAATACTGAGATGCAAAAATAGTTTCTAGACATTTTCTAATGTCTCTTCAGGATATTTGCAAGCATTTTATTCAAGTCTAAATGACCACAGTCATCCCAGCAGTTGAGAGGACTTAGAGCATGAAAGCAGCTAGCAACTGCAAGATGCAAACAAGAGGACCAGCTACTGCAAGGGGACAGATAAGTCTGTCAGCCTTTCCTTAACTGAGTGGATGAAATCAAAGCCTGGAAGTAGTTCCCAAGACTAAATAGATTATGATCATGTTATTAATAAGAGCTATAGGTAACAACACCACTCATGGTCTTGAAAACTGCTCTCCTGGGTAAATGTGTTACAAAATGAATGCCTTCAGTAACTTTATGTATTGCTCTATGCTTATTAGTCCTATGTTCAAATTTATTCTGATGTTCCTGATTCATTTTTGTCTAATGGACAGTAATATTATCTGAAGAAAGTTTTATATGTTATATATTAAAATTATACCTGTACCTTTAAAATATCCACAAATAGCCTAAAAAGGAAACATGTCTACTTAGTCTCCTTAGCTCAGATTGCTGTAACAAAAGCCATACACTAAATGGCTGAAACCAACAATCATTTAATTTACTTCTCCAGTTCTAGAGTCTGGAATCAAGAGGTCAATATGGTTGGATTCTGGTAAAGCATCTCTTGGTTACATATAAAGAGCTGCCTCCTCAATTTCATCACATAGTGCAAAGAATGAACTCTTGCCACTTCCAACTCTTATAAAGCGCTAGTGCCATCAAAGGGGGCAGCACCTTCATGACCTTATCTATCTGTGACTACTGCCCAGAGCTCACACACCTCATCTGCAAAACTACTAGATATATTGTCATGGGGCTTCAACACAAAAGTCTGAAGGTGTGGGGTCAAATATTTAATCAACGTATATAGCACATTTAAATATAGAGTTAGATTTTTTAAACCAAAAATCAAAACAATAATGTGCTATACAAATACTTCAAAAGTAAAAAATAAAAATAACTTTAAAAGTAGGACATGAGGCATCTTTCCATGTCCTAAAAACATTGAAGAAATGCCTAAAATTTCTGCAAATACTGGACAGAATGAAAAAAGGAGAGCCAAGTTACCATTTAGGTCTTCAGTTAAAGACATGTAGCAGAGCACATACTCACTCAATTACACACATTTCAAAGAAGCAGAAACAGAGGAATGGCTCTCAAGGAGAAAATGGCCATCTCCTGCTGCATAATATGAAGAAAATATTAGCATGAAGAAATGTCTGCCACCACCACGATGAAATACTGACGCATGTTACATCTTAGGGTAACTCACTCTCCAGATAGTGTAACATGGATCTGTGCACAGAAGCTCTGAGTATCTGTGCTGATCTTAGCTGCTTGTTGAGAACCCTTAGCCCAGACCTGTGAATCACTGGAATAAATGCAGCCATTGCCAAAAGAACCCCTGAGAAGCAGATGGTTCAGAAAGCTTCTGTCCAGATGCCAGAACCCCATATGCTTGCCAGTCTGTGTTTCCAGCATGCATCATTATACTTAAAATCATATTTTTCCTTTTGCTGCCATGTTCACTCTAGCATAATTAACAAGGTTCTAATATTTTTCCAGAAAACAAGAAACACCACAGTCTGTTTTCTTGTTTTTATAAAAAGATAAGTGAAAAGTAAGTGTCAGACACCTCCAGACCTCCAACATAACCAGCAGCTTGAGACTATTTTGGGACTATCATTGTGAAGTGTTTTTGTGAATTTTTATTTTGACAGTGCCATTGTCCCCTCTGGGCTTCTGAGGCTGCTTAGTACAGGGAGGGATGCTCCCTGGTTCCTTTATGAATCCACCAGTAAATAAAACAAAGTTGTTTGTGAAAAGAAACTCATTTTAAATACTTCATTTCCAAAAGCCAGAAAAGTGTATGATTAAGAAGTATATTCTTTACTTGGGAACAATGGCTAGTTTTCTTGAGCCAAAAATATTCAAGCTCCAAGGCAATGAAATGTTTGCTGCCATGTCAAAGGCTGAACTTCCATATGTTAACAGTATATGCACCTCCAGTGATCAGCATCATTAGGAGAAATGAACTATTTCCCAAGACCAAGTTGACTGACTACTTTGCAGCTTAGAGACACTATTGCCCAGAACTCAACCTTTATAAGGGCTCATTTCTCTTATTGACTTGTTTACTTGCTCCAGGCCCAGGATGCTTACCTGCTCTAGGCTCTAATAAACACTATTGGATGTTAAATGCCCAAAAATTCACAATGCTGTATAAATACATAATGCTCCAGCATATGATTCTGAAGCTGCTAATATTATAAATAAAATTGTCACATTCCTTTTATACTCTCAGGAATTTGAGAATCATATCTGTGTTGATTCACAGTAGAAGGGAAGCACCCATAAACACTCAACTACTTAACAAAAAAGAAACTAATATTGAATATTTTGCAATTATAGAATGATGTGTTGATATAATAGTAAATCAGAAACAGCATTGTTGGATTTTTTTGTTTAATGTAGGGAGGCAGGATGTTTAGAAAAAAAGCACTAGACTGAGATATGTGAATTTGACTCTGCTATTCAAAAGTCAGCATTATAACATTTTAATTACAATTTAATCATCAAATCTGGGAAATATTATTTCAGTCTAAATAAATTTTGAAACTGCTTTTTCTTTTTTCTTTTTTTTATGTTTTTGTTTTTTGTTGTTGTTGCCTGCAGCTATCTCAAAAATTGACTGGGGAGAAAGGAAAAGAAATAAGGAGCTTTTGACACAATGGGGTAGATTTGGAAATTTTTTCTCTTTTGAGTAGATAAGATTTTGAGGCAATCCAGTCACTGGGTAACATTTAAACATGTTTAGTATGTAGAGAACTATTTCTATCTGTCTAACATAGGGGCAACATTGGGTATGAAAATCAATGACAAAGATGAGAGCATGGGATTTCTCTTCACACGTGTGTCCTGCCTCCCACTCTCATGTCTACATTCTACTTGGATTATTATTAAAAAACAGATAAATTCATAAAGAATTTTCATGCTATAAAACTGAAGCTGAAATTCAGTAATATTAGCCATACACACTTAAATCCCTAAGCACTTTGTCCCATGGTATTTCTTCCCATGGAAGAAGTTGGAAATTTGGAAATATAGATGATAAAAAATGAAATGTTTACTTTGAAGAGTTAGCATTAAAAAGACAACCTCAATAGCTGAAAAGTGAGATTGCCTCAGAGTGAAAAGTTTCTGCAAAACAAAGAAAAATCAACACACAGAAAAAGCAGCCTATGGGAGAAAATCTTTGCCAACTATATTGATTACAGAAGATTATAAAGTCAATGTATGTATGTCTATACATTCAGAAGTCTATGAAATACTGTAAACACAAAACACCAATAAAGCAAATTGACCATTATTAATACATGTGCCGCTTAACTGAATAGACAGTTCTCAAAGAAAGAAATACATATGGATAATAAATATTTGGAAAACAATTGAATAATATTAGGGAAATGGAAATACAAACTGTTTCCAGACTCCACTTTTTCCTAGTCAAAATGGCTATCATCACCAAGAGAACAAATAAGAAATGCTAGTGAGGATGCGAAGAAAGGGGTTCTTATTCACTGCTGGTGGGAATGTAGCTGTTGTAGCCATTCTCAAAGCCAGAAGGGAGTTTCCCCCAAAGACTGAAGACAGGCCAGCTATACTACTTCTCCTACAGACCCAATATAACAAACCAGCCCACCACAGAGATTCTTGCACATCCATATCTATTAGTATGCTATTCACAATATGGAAGGTATGTAAGTAGCCTAGATGTCTATCAAAAGATAAATCGATTAAAAAAATACATAGTAGAATTTAATTTAGCTGTAAAGAAGAATAAAAGTATGACATTCACAAGAAAATAGATGGAATTGATGATTATTGTATTAAGTGAAAAAAATTAGACTCAAAAAAGAAAAAGATCATGTTTTCTCTCACATGTGGAATCTGGATTTTGTATATGTATTTTTTTCATGTCATGCAAATGTTATGAAAGCATAAGGTGATCTATGTGAGGAAGGGATAAGTCTAAAGCAAAGAGGAGGAAGAACAGAAGAGGAAAATAGAATATAATAAAAGGGGGGATTCCTTAGGGTTAGAAAAAGGATCAGTAAGGTCTTTGTTTACTTACCAAAATATTCTTTTGAAAAGGTTTTTCAGTAGGCATAAGGTAGATCTTCAGTAATATACATTGTTTTGCCACACCCCAAGACCATAATAAAAAAAATCAACAAAGACAATCTTTCAATGAATACTTGGAGCCTCTTTTGAAACAATAATATATATATATATATATATATATATATATATATATATATATATATATCACCATGGTATGCCCAGAGCCATGGCATGCCCCAATCCACTGAGAGCAGACATTCAGCTCCCTAAGAGGAGCTTCTTTCCCTTGATAGGAAGTATAGCATTTACCATGGTTTCTCCTATTTAAATCACTAATCAAATGCAGGCATGTGGAAACCAGAAAAAGAGAAAGTGTGAACCTTTGTGCATGCTTCAGTAACCCACAGCAAGGACCCATGGACCACTGACACAGATGTTCCACAGCTATTTCGTGAACATCTGCTCCTACTATTTGGTTGCTGGGCAGAGCTTTCCAGACATGTGGACTGTACTCTTTGACAATCAGTTTGAAGCTTTGCTTAAAGACTGACACAAAAATACATACATGTTCTTTGTAAAAGTGGAACTAGGGTTGAGGATGTAGAAAAGTTGTATAACATTTGCCTGGCATACATAGATAGGGCCTGGGTTCAATCCCCATTACTGTAAAACTGGAAAATGAAAAGGAGTGCAAATACACAGCTAAGTCAATAGTCAAATGAAGCAACTAGTCACATCTAGCTACAGATATACACAAGATTCATATTTTTAACATCTGTCTCAGTGATTAAAACATTTCAGTGCTGAAGTACTTCAATAAGAGGATAGAATTGTTCAAGATATCTGATGTCTTCAAGATTTCCTATGAATTTTTCTTAGCAGTTATCTCAGGAGAGCCAGTGATGAAAACCCTTGGAGATATTCTTCCTACATCCAACACTTCATCAAAAACTGAATCCAACCTAAACTTCAAAAAAGATTTAGATATGCAAATCACAAATATCCACCATAAAATACTTACCTGGCAGGGGAGATACCATGGTCATAAAGGTGGTTTTCTCAGGGTTAGGCTCATCTCTTGCACTCCAGAGGTGCTTACCTCTGAGATGTCCAAAAATGCAAGAAATAGAACTGTGTAATTTGTGGTAATAAAGGACTACATTCACACTCTCCCCTGTTTAAAAAAAAATCCATCATAAAGTTGTATCTTCATAGATAACAGTCATAGACATTTAATTAGATTATAGATAGGTAGATAGACATACATGGATCACATACATCCCTTTAACCTTATGTCTTGGACACGAGTTGTAAATGATTGTTGATACATGTACATAACATGTCTAATATGAAAGTGACTGCAAACACATCTCACTGTAACTTCATGAAATGTTCCTGCTACCTTTTTAGATGAGCTCAACAACAACAATTCAGAAATCCTAACCGAACAAAGAGCTAAAGTACGGTAAAGAAATACTTCCTTAAATTTTCATAGGCATCTTCTAATACTATGGTTCTCAATATGGGACCCCAGAGAGAAGTCGCAGCAGTGGCTGGGAATGTGTTAGGAATTCTAAGGGCGGTGTACAGACCATGAATTTAATGAGCCCCCCAGGTGGTTGCAATGTACACGCAAGTGTGAAAAACCACTGTTCTCAATTGAGCTACAGTTTTGTGAATAGGCTAACTTTTTTTTTTTTTTAACTTTTACTTTTGAAGTTCTGGGGCCTGAACTCAAGATCTTGCATATGTTGAGTAAAGTCTGTGCCAATAAGTGACAACCCTAGCCCTCATATATATTTTAAATAGACAACTATTTGCATGTGAACCAAGACAGTAGAATCTGTAGTTTAAGTTTTATCTGACTCAGAAATGTTTATACTTATATTTTTTTTAAACTATGAGAAAAAAATCGGTTGACCCTATCCCTATACATCCAATATCCATTTCTATATGAAAATCTAAAGCATACTAGATATTTATTATGATGTCTCTTCCTTGACTTCAACTTTTTCTTTACCACTTTTCTTTAGTTGTCTCTCTTGCTGCTATGATAAAACATTGACCAAAAGCAACTTGAGAAAGAAAGGGTGTTGTTTTGTTTTTGTTTTTGTTTTTCCTCACAGGTTACAATACATTATGGCTAGAAATTAAAGCAGAACTCAAGGCAAAAAGTGAAATGGAGCCGTAGAGGAATGCTTCATACTAGCTTGTTCCCCTGGCTTTCTCTGCTATCATTCTAAACAGCCAAGCCCACTTGCCTAGCAATGACACCTCTCACAATGGGCTGGACAATTCTGCATTAATTAGCAATTAAGAAAGTGCTCCATAGACATGTACATTGGCCAATCTGAATTAGACAGTTCTTCAACTGAGGTTGCCTGTTCCCATATCTGTCAAGTTGACAAACAAGATTATCCCTCATACTACTTTTTTCTGTCTGCCATGATGAACAGATTCCTGATGCCTTAGAGTTAGTACCATCCCTTGTGAAATGGACATTGAGTTTGTGATGTAGCTTAAACTCCTTACCATTTTACCCCAGGGCTATCACAGAATAAGTCTTCCATCTCCTATCACAGGAGAGTGTAAATTTTCTCTCTAAACATTCTACACCTTAGATGACATTTACATCAAAACACAGAATGATGTCAATATTCACATGTCATCCTCAAACAGTTCCAACACAGTTAATTAATAAGATGAAAGATAAATATGTATATGTAAATCATAATCATTTGCCATTGCAACTAACTGAATTTGAAATCACAAATAACCCAAATAGCCATCTTCTCCCGGAAGCCCAGCAATCTTAATTATGAAAGAATGTATTTTATTCTATTAGCCCCAACTCTTTCAATAGAAAAACTAATTACATTGTGACAATTGAAATGGGTCAAAAGTTCAGATGACAGAGGGGAGAAGCAAATCAATGAGCGTACATTTTCCACTCAAGCATCTGTAGAGTCATTACATTCTTCTTGTTTCTGATTTAAATCCCCCATTAATATTCCTAAGATTAAAGCCTAGTAATGGAAAATATACACAGTTCTATATTTTTACTTGCTGTTGACTAAGGCTCTAAAGTTTGGCCTTATTAACATGTCATACATAAAACAAGTCATAAGTGTGATTAACTGGAGCTAAATCCCCCATGAATCCCTACACAACAGAAGACTTAAAGATTCCATTAATCACAATTTTTACTTTCAAAATGAAATAATTTAGCTGACATGATCAACAGTGTTGCACCACCAAAGAGAAGTAACTATCTCTACTTAAAACGTCAGAAATATGGGAAAGGTAGCATATATCCTAGTGTTTTTGCAACAGTGAAGATTATATAGATATTTGAATTCCTGAAGGACAAAATTAGAATATAAGACAAATTAATGGAATACTAACAAAAAAAATTCATCTTATATCTATGAGTAGCCATCTCAGTTCTTTCCCTCCTAGGTAAAGAATTGCAAAATATAAGGTAATGTCTTGCCCATCATCCTTAGTGTCCTCTTCCTCTTTCTCCTTTTGCACCACTCATGCTGGGGGCCTGGTACTAGCAGCAAAGAAAATGCTGCCTTTGCAATTAGTTTCTTCTTCTGGTTCCTCCAGGCCTGCATTCTATCTCCCTGCCCTCAAACAGAAGCTTGGGTACTGGTCAAGGCCCTCTGCTGCCGAGAAACTGTGCCAAGAGCATCGGATGTTCAGTGAGGCGGATGCAGAAGTGTGCCTGAAACCACCATCACAGCACCAACTGGGAAGAAAAGCCTGTTATGACTCATACTAATGATCTTTATATTTTAATTAGAAATCCTTGAGTTAAGATTACTCACTGAAGCCCTAATGAGCAAGAGGAAGTTCCCCTCCTCTTACTCTGCTTTTGGAGTATGAGAAAAAAGCAATAAGCTGACCTGAATCGGGTCAAAGTAAATATCAAGGAAACTCATTAGAACTTTCTGATTTGCTCCAAGCTGAAAATATCAGAAAGTTCTACTTCAAAGCCAAGAAGCATAAGGTTAGCAATGAAAATAAGCTATGGAATAAATGTGAAGAACTCTTTCATGTCTCTGTATGTGTCTGTCTCCCCAACACACACACACACACACACACACACACACACACACACACACACACTTTCTTTACATTCCCTATGCCTAAGCACCTACCCTTTCAAAATGCCCAGTACTTTCAAAATGCAGAAATCCAAATCTATAAGGTTGGTCCAAAGTCTGAAGATTTCCCTGAGTTTGAATTTTTTTTTTTTTTTGAGGCAGGGTTTCTCTGTGTGTAGTTTTGGTGCCTGTCCTGGAACTCGCTCTGTAGACCAGGCTGGCCTTGAACTCGTAGAGATCTGTCTGGCTCTACCTCCTGAGTGCTGGGATTAAAGGTGTGAGCCACCACTGCTGGGCTAGAGTCTGAATATTTTTTGAAAGCTTTGTTTGCTTTCTTCACCTTAAAACACCAAATATATTTCTAGATGAACTTAGCTTTCTGTCTTGACCATTGTAACAACCAAGATCAAAAGTAGACATTAGAAAACATTGGGAATTTTTTTTTCTTAAACTAAGGATTCCTTTTGGAAACAAAGAATTTGAGATAAGAACTAGGTAGTTAAAAAAATATGATTTTTTTGGGAAAAAAGCTTTTGTGGGATTCTGCTCTCCCACTCACAATGACATCTAAATGAGCATCATCATTAAACTTTAAGCACAAATTAAAAGTCATCTAACATAGTAACATCAACATCAAGCCCAGGCTCACAATAGGAAATTGCTTTGAGTTCCTCCTCAGATAGAAATAAATGCCCAAAGACAAGAAAGAAGTAAGTAGCTTCTCAAATTTTTCAAATCATTATCACTTTTTTTTCTTGTATTTATCTCGGGACAAGGTCACATGTAAGCCCAGGTTGGCACTTAACTCACTAAGTATATGTAGCCATGTGTTGTATGACTTTTCTTGGTGAGGCAAGTACAAACATCTATTTACCCCAAATAGGGCACCAACAAAAGATAAAAGAAATTATTTCATCAAAGTACTACTTGGTGAACCAGTTTCCTGGAAGTACTTACAGAGTATGAGTGAAGAGCAACTGGCATGAGCATTGAATGACTCTAACATAGTTACATCATCAAAAACCCACCCCAGCATTGTCCAAGTCCCTGGAGCTATCTGAACAGCTGGTAGGGATCTCAGCTGATCAGAATCTCTACTCCCCATCAAGTTGCAAATGCTAATGACTGGAGGGGGTGTATAAATCTTCTACATTTCAGGAACTTTCTGAGACTAGTGAATTGCTTGGTTCCTGAACTCTGTAAGGTTTGTTTACTTCCTAAATCGAGAAGCTTAAATGCTTAAATTTGGAGGTAATTGTTACAAAGCAGGGAGACTGGTTCTGAAATGTTTATACTCCTGCTTATAGGTGCTAGAATGCTGGTATAGGCCACTATACCTGGCCACTTTGGTGTCATTTCAACCCACATGTTTTCTTATTTAAATCTGTAGAACAAAGATTCCTGAAGTAAGGTGTTCAGACCTCTGTGGTCCATAGTGGTCAACCAAGAGATCTACAGATAACATGAATGTTTTGGAAGAAAAATCAGTGGAAAAATTATGTTAACAAGAATTCCAGAAAGCTATGAAATAAAATAATGTTCCTTGATACGTATATGGTTAATGATCACCAACTGGAAAGTTGTGGGCCTTACAAAAGTGTACTCATCAGTTCTGGCTACAGTTGCTTTGGATAGCAGAATATCCTTTTTGTTTCTGATGGTGAATTTTCCACCATTTCTATTTTTATAATTGGGAGTTTAGTATTTTCTGTTATAAGTTTCATGCAGAGAAAATGTTCCTATTTGGAAATTTGGATCAATGACTCAAAAGAGGGTCAATGATGCATGAAGGTAATGTTGACAATAATAATAATTTTGAAGACTCAGAACATCAGGCAAATAAAAGGGAATGGAACTTCATTGCAAATGTAGAATGTTAATTTGTATGTGTTTGAATAGTGAATATTCTGGTGTGATGATTTTGCATAAACAGATGAAAAGGGAAGAGAATATCTGAAAGTGGGTATCTAGAGGAACAGCAAACCTATTAGCTCCCTGCCCACTTCTTTTTTGTGTTATGAAATTCCTTTGGAAAAAAGTCATAAACTCATAGAAGCTTTATTTTCAAAGATAATAAAGTGACTTCTTATGAAAACAGCTTTATCTGATCTACTAAAAATATATGATCATGCTTTTTAATGAGAAATTAATTTTGCCACCTGGACAAGAAAGGAATGTTACAGAACCAGATCACACAGTAACCTGTCTCATTGGCCTCATTCAGTTCTAAGTCACTTTAGAATACTTTACTGTTAAATTCTGGCCTCATCATGACCTCACGTCATCTTCAGCTAAAGACAACCCTATCTTTTTTACACCAGTTCTTTCTGTTTTATCTGGCTTATTGTTTAGGCTTGGTCTTCAGGTATACTAAAAAAAGGTTGCAGCAATAATTAGCAACTTTTGTCCTGACTGATAATATTTCTAAAGTCCCACAATTCCTTAAGATGTTCGCTGTGAATAGCTGGAGCCTGTTAATACATTAAGGACCTCCCCTTCTGGTCCAAGTCAAGAGTTTTTAACATCAGTTGGTATCTTTATGAAATGCTCTAAAGGCATCACTTGAGATAATTAAATGGCATTTCCTCCCTTTAATCTGTTTCCATGGAGAATTGCATTAGATTTTCTGATGATGAAATGCCTAACATTCCTGAGATAGTACTACCTTTAAATCACACCTCTCAAACCTGGCACTTTCTTTGCCCATGACTCACTGTGATTGCTTCATCTATGTTTAGCTATCCTTCTTATCTGCAGCTCTCTCCATCTTTTGTGTTGCTCACCATAATTGCGGCTCCAAAATATTAAACAAAAAATACCAGAAATAAAAGTGTTGTGAGTCTTAAAGTGCTTGCCATTCTGAGCAGAGTGATGAATTCTTGCAATATCTTACTCCCTACCCAGAGCAGAAGTCATTCCTTTGCCCAGAGTATCCATCAGTTTAAGCAACCAGACACTTATCACTTAGAAGCTATCTCACTCATTAGACGGACTGTCTCAGTATTGTAGAACTGCATGCTGGGTTCGTATAACCTTGAATTATTTAATAATGGCCTCAACACTTAAGAACAGTGATGCTGTCAATTCAGATATTCTAATGAAAATCTAAGAGGGCTTCTTTTATGTGAAAAGGTGAAAAAAATAAGGAAAGAAAAAAAAAGGAAGCAGCTAGTATGGCTGCAGCAATCTATGTAAATAATCTATCTGTGGGATTATCAAGGAAAATAAAATGTGTGTTAATTGTACCTATATTCCAAAGTAAAAGTTATGATCCAATGCTTATGGAAGGAAGAAATGCATCAAAATCCAGAGCCCATTATACTAAACTTGGACTTAGACATGCAATCACATGTACTTACTTACACTCTTCAGCTGTGAAGATTGTTTTGTTTTAGTTTTTTGTTGTTGTCCTAGAATTGTAATGGTTGTCTTGGACTCCCTATAACCTATCTTATAAAATTAATTAAATAGCCTTGTACCATTTGGTCACCTAGAAGAACTGCTAAGCCATGACAACTCATTTCAACTCATTTCTTTCTTTTTTTTTTTTTTTTTTTTTTTTTTTTTGAGCTGAGGATCGAACCCAGGGCCTTGCGCTTGCTAGGCAAGAGCTCTACCACTGAGCTAAATCCCCAACCCTGTTTTTGGTTGTTTTTTGTTTTGTTTTGTTTTGTTTTGTTTTGTTTTGTTTTGTTTTGTTTTGTTTTGTTTTGTTTTGTTTGTTTTGTTTTTTTTTTTTTTTTTTTTTTTTTTTTTTTTTGGTTTTTCGAGACAGGGTTTCTCTGTGTAGCTTTGCACCTTTCCTGGAACTCACTTTGTAGACCAGGCTAACCTTGAACTCACAAAGATCCGCCTGCCTCTGCCTCTCGAGTGCTGGGATTAAAGGCATGTGCCATCACAGCCCAGCTGACAACTCATTTCTTTAGCTGTTGATGAGACAGTAAACTACCCAGGACTAAGAGAAATTACTGACTACATTTTCAGTTTTATCTATGGTTATACATGGTTCTAAGTGGTTTGGGTTTCATTCTGTTATTGTTGATTTAGATTTTACTAGATAAATATATTTTACTCTTAGAGCACAAAAATTTATTGGTTCAAATCTGGAAACAGTAGTTTTTCAAGCGTGTTCACTTCCTCAGCATTGCTTATAGCCCCTTCCTTATTTTTGATGCCATTTCATTATTTATATTACCAACACCTTGTATAGGTCTAGCAAATGTTTGCCAGTATTGCCAGCTATCTCCCTGACTGATCCATAAGATTTTATTTTATGTATATTTCACATTTTATCCTTAGGAATTCCTTCTTCTTAGTTTGTTAACCACTTATTTAGTCATCTAACATGCTTCTCATGACAGCTCAGCTCCAGCCCTGTGTTCTCTGGGCCCTCCCTTCCTCCTCTCTAATGGTTGGCAGATGGATTAACACCATCCATCTCTGAGAGCACTGTTTTCACAAGCTTTCCCATAGCACTAGGGACAGTCATCAGCTTATTCTCTTCTCTATCATCCTCAGCAAACTCCATACTCATCCCAGTAGGACCCACTACAACTTTTAAAATGGAGAGAGGGGGAAGCAGAGAGGGAGAGAAGGGGGAGAGAACTAGGAGGAAAGGAGGAAAAGAATGAGAAATTTTAGGATGATGTACTAAGTAACAAAATGTTTCATACACCTACACATAGCCTGCAGGTACTTCTTATTATAGGAACACATAAAAATAATATTTAAAAGTAATAATTTGACCAATCAAGCATGAGATTGTAGGCATGGTGGTGTATACTCCCAGACCTCATATTCATAAGGCAGATGGATCTTATGAATATGAATCCAGCCTTGTCTATATAGTGAGTTCCAAGCTAGCCAAGGCTACACAGTGGGATCCTATCTCGAAAAGAAAACTAAAAAAGTGAGATTAAACTAATTAGGAAATTCCTGCAGGAAAAGGAGAAAGTAAAGTGTAAGTATCTGGGTGCAAACTATAATCCTAGTATTTGTGGGGCTGAAGAGTTCAAGGCCAGCCTGGGCTACTTAGGGAGTTCCAGGATAGACTTTGCAGCACAGTGATATTGTCTCAAAATAAATAAATAGATACTATGTAACACAAACACAAGGATGTGCTTCCAAAGAAATCTCAAAAGGCATAGTTGGTAGTTGACTACTTCAAAAGATATTCCTGCCATTTTAAACTGCTCTTTTGAGGTTGTACATGAGAGAAACTTTTTTTAAAAAAGTTATAATGATAGCACTTGTGGGGAGATCCTTACATGCAATGAGAATAACTTCTTTATTTTATAAGTTTATGTTTTTCCTACAATGAACTCAGAAGTTTTGAGGGGTTTTGTCTTGTTCTGTTTTTTTCTAAGGTTTATTCTTGGAGGCAACCACAAACTTACAGAAACCTTGGAAAGTCAGTTACAACATTCCTTTCCTGAGCCATTTGAGAAGCTACTGGCATCATGTCCTGTCACTGACAGATCATGATTATGTACAAATTGACAAGAACACACTTTTCTATAACTACACTGTAAGCATCAGCACCAGAAAGGGAACACTAATCTGAACTTATCTACCCTCTAGAGACCACCCAGGCTTTTGCAGCCGTCATAGTAATACCCTTATTCACTTGTCAGGGACCTAGGATCCTTATGATGCAAGTCTCTTTTTCTCAACTTTAAGAATTTTAACACTTTGACCATTATAGGTCAGCTATTTTAGGGAATGCCCTTCAGTTTGCATTTACATGACTTAACAATTAGGACAGCATTTTAGTTTGTCCCACTGATCATATTCATGTTGATCTTATGATTAATATATAGGGTCTTCCCTATAAATTTTCTAAAAATTCCCTGGTAGCTATTTTTATGAAATAGAAGCTTGAAGTATTTAAATATTCTGTGTTGTAGTTTATTAATTTATATAATTATATCATCATGCATGCATGGCTTCCTATTTCATCAGTGGGTTATCTATTAAAATTATTATTTTGATGTATACATTTAACTTGATTTGGGTAAGGGTTTGGATAGAATCACCCTAAGATTTGAATTCTCTTTACAAATTTAAGATGACCATGCTTATTAGACATGGTCTAATTTTTAGAGCCTGTTTAGGCTCTAAATTCAACATTTCTCACTTTTTATAAACACTGTATTTATGTGTACAACTTTCTATCAGCCTGCAGCATTTGTTTGCTCCAGTAGCACTTAATCCAGTCTACAGAGTTTATTCTAACTTTCTTTCTTGCTAGTCTTCTTTAAAAGACTATTTATTCTATTAATTTTTTAAATTTTATTTATTTATTTCACATTCCTGCCACAGTTTTACTCCCTCCTCTCCTTCCAGTTCCTCCCCAAGCCTCCTACTCCGTTCCCACCCCCTAATCCACTCCTCCTCCATTTCTGCTTAGGAAAGGTCAGGTCTCTCATGAGTATCAACAACACATGACAGATCAAGTTGCAGTGAGACTAAGTACCTGCCCCCCCCACATTTTAAGGCTGGACAAGGTGACCCAGTATGAGAAGTAGGGTACCAAAGCCAGTAAAAGAGCCAGAGAGAGCCCTGCTCCCACTGTTAGGAGTACCACAAGGACCAAGTTACAGCCACATATATGTTACAGGTGTGTAACTGTCTTGCGATCCTTGCAGGCCCTGTCTAACAGTAAGGAACTGACTCCCATTTCTTCATCATGTTTATTTACATCATCAGCTCCTCTGGCTCTAGCCGGTATCCAATCTGAGCCATCACCCACTTCACATCCAAGGACCCAAGAGTTAGCTGAGAGTCCGCCTCATTGCTGCTTCACTATTTTCACTTATCCATCCATCAAGACCCACAAGGACAACCTCCTCATCCCATTCAGGCTCCGGCATCCTACACAAGGCCACCTGTCTCTGAGTAATTCCCTTCTCCCTGACCCTGTACAGGTTTCTGGCTTAGCTTGACTGCCCTCTCAACCTGGGGGATTTTTGACTGCTAGCCCACACTGTCTGCCTGTGCTTCTCAAAGCACTTAGAAGGGGAAGGGAACAGGAAGAAAGAAATTGCATCCTATGAAGTCTGCATGACATTGAGTACCAATAGGCATGATTAAAAACCCAGTAACATTTCTTACAAGTATCAGTATTTATTTGTTCAGATCAAGCAAACCATGGGGCCTTTATTGAACACCTGCTATGTGTTCAGCTAAGGGGATTTGAGAAAACTATGAGAAGGTTCCTGACATGTAGTTGCTTGGAAGATACGAAATTAAGAAGGAAATAAAATAGTAAAAGGCAGTTTTATTTCCCGTAACAATAGAAATACAAAAAGGAAAATATATAACTATTAGGTTCTCAGATGGGCATAATACCCAGTTTGCTTTGAGGCAAACTTTTTATGCCTGGTGTCTATGCCTTCCCTTCCAGCTCTATTGAAGCTCACTTGGTACCAAGCCTTTCATTAATGACTCAGAGTACATGGCGGTAAGCTTCACTTTGTATAATTGTTAGAGCATGTACCACCATTATTACATTGATATGCCTGTCATAAGAACCAAAGTGTAATAAAGTCATAGCATATAAATTTTTAAAATCATTTAAAAAGCATAGAATAGAAGAAAGTAACATATTGTAGAGTAAAACCTGAAAAGTGCTTCCCATAGGATGGCCTAACAATTCATATTAAACATGGCTCATAAAGGTTTACATTTCCTAAGTAGAAAGTAACTAAGGAGGTAGCTCAGTGGTAGAAAGCACATGTCCAGCATGTTTGGACCCTTTTGTAATCCCCAATATGAGAGAGAGAGAGAGAGAGAGAGAGAGAGAGAGAGAGAGAGAGAGAGAGAGAGAGAGAGAGAAAGTGGAAGAGGTTTACCTCTGTTCTGATTGGGAGTCCAGATGTTACTACATCAGAGACTAGAATTCTGCAGTATCTTGCATGAATATTGAAAAGGCTGAACAAGTGTCCCTACCCCAACCCTCTGCCAGCTTCCCCACCCTGTGGGAAGAGCAAAAGGAAGGAGCCAGTCTAGTAAAAGAAGGCGGGAGTCCGTCCTGCCCAGGACTCATACTAAAAAGACGGGCTGGAGAGATGGCTCAGCCATTAAAGGCTAGTCTCACAACCAAAAAAGAATTTCCTGTCGTTTTTTTCTACTTCTACAGCTGTCCTCATGCTTGATAACTGAAAGATGGTTGGTTTCTTCTGTGTCTTCTACTAGATAGATTAAACAAAGATGGTGCTAGTGTCAGAGCTGGAGGACAAATACTGCCTCAAGTCCACCACAACCAGTGGCAACTATTAATAGAACCACTAATTATTATCCCCAGACACTACTGTTGTCATGATGAAAATGATTACAAGGGCGATGACTTGTGTTTTTTTTTCCTGCTACATAGATGTCTGAACTCTGTTACCTTTATAAGACTGACTGAGCCTCATTTCTTCCAGGTACTTATGATCAAGCATAACCTTATGGAAGTGTGAAGTATCTCCTTCAAAAGCAGAACAGGAAATAGGAGCTGAATGTTGAATGTTCCCATTATGTTCCAGCTTCTACATGGTCTCCCCTTACCAAAACTTTGTGGCTATTGTCTTCAGACTGACCATTTGCCTTTTAAAACCCTGTCCAGCACTGAATTGCTAGAAGCCACCCGCTTTACCAGTGTTAGTTCCATCAGGGTATATACACTGACACAAGGTGGACTAATTTGATCCTCTCTCCAGTGAGGCCAGAGCTAATGAAAGACCCCAGAGATGACTCTGGATGTCTGAGAACATCTAAATGGAACGACTGTGTTATGCTTCCCATTGAAATAAATGGCACCTGCAAGAAAAGGTAGTAGGCAGAGAGATGATAACTTGACATACTCAAGCAAGAGAGAAAAGAAGGCACCTCTGAGTCTGACCTTCTATTCTGGGTCCACTATCTCCACTTCATCCTGCCTTTTAATTAAACTCATTAGGACTAAACAGAGGTAAGGAAATCTGGTTTCTATAAACAATCAGCTGTCATGGCTTTACTCAGTAACCTGCTCCTTTACTGGTACAATATTTACATGGAAACAAAGGGGAAATGCACCCCATTAGAGGTGACCACTCACATATTATTAAGCTCCCAAAAGTCATAGACTTTTGCTAAGTGATAGATTCCTTTCCACCAAAATGCAATACTATCAGCCCTAGACCAAGCAGCCACCTAGAAGGAACCGGACTTTATACCAGCTGCTCAGAGCAGCTCTAATGAAACTACTTAGTGGAGATCTCAATATTTGTTTCTGTACAGGTCCTATAAAAATGGAACTGATCCTATTAGTGTTTATGTGGTATGCTAATGAATTTATCTGTTCCCCCAATGCATTGCTTTAATAACCTCTAGTTTAATTATATCAGAGGCACAGGACACAAAGGTTTTCAATGTGCCCTTACAATAAATGCATGGGATTGCTTCAAATAAGCTAATAGTGGGCTGGAGTGATGACATAGTTGTTAAAGGCTAGGCTCACACCGGGAAGAAAATAAGGTCATCATCCTGACTTCATTTTCTCTTCGTTCACTTTATTGTTTTGTTTTTATTGATTCATTTCTATGTTAATGCTTTTTTATTTTTACATTTATAATATGTATGCAATTTATAATGGGAATACTCAAATTCCTCTTGAATAAATCCTAAAAGCCTAGTAACAAAGTTAATCATTAAAGAGAAAATTTGTTTTCAGGCTCAGCTCCTTCAGATGTTTCAGCCAGAAATGCCAAGTCACATAGGAGATGCCTCATTCAGACACAAGGCTGTCAGACTCCTCACTGTAAGGGGACCATGCCTGGTGCTCCATGAAGGACCTCAAGAGCTCCAGGTACTGAGGCCTCTCTAAGCATCTTTAATTCATGCTTTCAGTTACTGAACACTTACCACATTCAAACAGGAGAATAGAAGAAGCGTCACTCAAGGAATTCAGTCATTGGAAGAGACAGTCAACTGGCTAGAATACAAGAAAAAAAGAAAGGAAACACTAGGGTCATAAGAGCTCTATGCATTAAGAGATAAGACAGGTAGTTGTCTATTGGATGGGGCAAATGTAAGTATGACATCTGAATTGATCCTTGAAGGATAGGATTGTTGAAACGACCCAAGATATCGTAAGACATCCCAGGCCAAAGGGAACACCAGAGAAAATGGGTGCGTGCTTCTCCCCAAAAAGCTCTATCTCCCAAATATCTACCTTAGTCTCCCCAAACAGCACCACCAGCTAGAGACCAAGTGTTCAAATACATGAGCCTAAGGGGATATTTTTCATTCAAGCCACCATAGCTTCTGTCTGTTCAAATGTTTGATCAAATAAAAAATTAATCTAAACAGAAGATATAAAACAGGGATTTATGAGAACTGAAATAGAGAAACTGTAGTGTGAACTTACATGCTGAAACTTGTTGTTCCTGTTGGGAACTAGCATAGATTCAAAGGACATTGAAGAGTTACACACTCCACCAGCTGAGCTGGCCAGCAGAGACCTATTTATTTTTAAACAGTTTGTTGTATCCCTTTAAGTCTGTGCTGGAGCTCAGATGTCTCCAAGGGAGCTTATTATTTTAGTGTGTAGAAGAATGCCTATACTGGCATCCCAGTCAACCTTTTCAAGTCACAGACTCCAGGGGAGCATACATAGTCACACACAGAGTCCTTTTGATAAAGCAGAACCTATGTAACTCCAATTGCTGTAAGTTTGGTGTTGATGACATGGTAAGATAGGGCCAGGCATATAGTACTGTGAGCCATAAGAAAGTTAACTCTGGGACTCGGTAACAAGGGAAATTGATCCCATGTACTGCCAAGACCATCCCAAAGGCTGTACAAACTGAGCTGAGGAGATGGTGCAATGGGTAGAACACTTGCCAAGCAAGTGTGAGGACCTGAGTTGAGATCCCCAGAACTCGGGTCAAGCTTAACACAGTAGCATGTGTCTGTGATAACAGCACTCCTATGATAAAATGGGAAGTGGAGACAGGAGAATGCTTGCAGACTCACTGGCCAATTAGCCTGATATACATACACAGCAATGAACAATGAGATGCACTGTCTCCAAGCAAGGTAGGTGAGGACAACACCTAAGGTTTTCCTGAACTGCAAAATGCATCATATTCCCTCTCTCTCTCTCTCTCTCTCTCTCTCTCTCTCTCTCTCTCTCTCTCTCTCTCTCTCACACACACACACACACACACACACACACAGTGGGGGGGATATTATACAACTCCATCTAACCATCAAAGAAAGTAGTAGTCAAGAGAAATCACCACTTTGATGGATGCCCTCCCTCCCTTATATGAAGAAAGATCAGGATTGGTGAACTAGGGCTATAGAGCTGCATGCTGGCCCCCACCCACTTCCATACCGTGGAGTGAGTTGTTTGCCTCTACTTTCGTTCATTTTTAGTATTCTTTTTATTTTTTGGAGATTATAATAAATTACATTTTCTACTTCCCCTTCTCTGCAAGACCTCCATGTACCCTTATTCACTTTCAATGAATCTATACTTTCACTGCTGCCCCTCTCTTTCTTGCTCAACTATCTGTCAAGACACAAAGAACCTACACTTCCCATCACCACCCCCAACCCCCACCACCCATATCCCCTCAGTAACACTGATATATTGTTTTCATTCCCAATAACTAAACAAAATTAATGGACTTGCATTTGATAAACTAAAATTATCTATCTGTCTATGGTTTAAAAAATATTAAAATATTTTTATCATGTATGAAACCAACTGACATGACTTAACATGAAACAAATTAACACAAAAACACTTGATAGCTTTTGCCCAGGAGCTAGTTCTCTCCTTATCCAGGAGGATTTATATTTAGCAAACTACATTTCTTCTTTCCAGTGTGTGTGACAATATGCTACAAGGAGAAACAACTAAAACTGTCAAAAACCAAGCTCCTGATGGCACATTCATGTGACAGAGCAAATCCCGGTTGACATACTGTAACAACAAAAGCAGAGCTGTCAAGGGGCCTCAGAACAGCCACTCTGACACCTAAAAGGACAGGCTCTTGCCACAGTGTAGGCAGATGTTGTGTGGGAGAAAGCCCCTGAAATGCTCGAGAACATTCTGTGATGATGTTCTTACATTGATGTTTTCCAGGTGCACTTACAGGACACCTCTAATTGTGTAAAGAGGTGGGGGGACAGAGGGAGTTGAGGAGAGCAGAAATGCACACTAAGCCACCAGAAGGAGCAGAGATTGAGTTCCACACAAAAGCAATTGCTTGCCAGTCATCAGCACACCTCAGTCTGCAGGGGAAACTAGTTCACAGGCAAGTGAGCTCTTTGTGCAGGAGTTCTGTTTTGAGCCCTTATCATTTATTTTTCTTTGGAAACCATGGTGAAACAACACTTCCAGTCTTATCGGCTGGGACTCAGTGCCATTCTCCCTCTTTTCAGCATTGTCAAATTGAGCAGTTGCCTTTGATCTTTTCTCTTAAGGCTAAAAAGAAAAAAAAAACTAAGAAGGAAATTTGAGGAAGATTGATTAGTAAAGTGTTTGAAAGTAGATATAAAGAATTCTGCCCTTCTGAAGAAGTGATGTTGTAATACACTTATGGCATGTACTCAGCAAGAGAGGAATTCCTGTCCAGCCATGCAAAGGTTGGAAAAGGATGAAAACAACCTCACAACAAAGTCCTGCCAGACCTACTGCTCTTCTGCCAGCTGGTCCACTCTTTGCTCCCTCTAGGAAGCAAAGGACTGGAGGCAGTAACTTCCTAGAAGCCTGTCTGCGACCTGTCTGAAAGACCTGGGAATAAAGTGGTCTGCTACTGTGAAATCTGCTGTGACTGTCACTAAGCTACCCGGGATCCCCCACCTTTACCTAGAAACTCTTCCTTTATAAATAAAAAGAACAACTACAGTCTATTGTTTATAGGCCTGGAGACTCCCTTTCTTTACCATTGGAGGCACCAGATACACAATAGAACCTCTCATTTCCAGGTTCCTCCAAAGATAAGTGTATGGTTGACTAGTGAAAAGCATGAAGGACATAGTCACTTTAGCAATATATGATATTTAGACTTCCAGCTCTGCAGTTACTGAAAAAAAGCCATTTACCTGTGTGAAACCATGAGGTCTCTAACTGACAAGAAAAGATATTTCCTTTCTATACATGAAGACCAAAAGAATTATAAACATGCCTTTGAAGCTGTTGATGTAACATTGTACATAAAATGATATTGATTCCATAAGTTAAGTTATATTTGTTCTAAGCATCACCATTCGATGCAAATAAAAAGATGAACACACATTAAAGACATTGAAGGGAACACAAATGATAAGACTTTGTGGTTACAGCCTAGCTATTTATGAATCGAACAAGATGTTTCTCTGTGCTTCAGTATATTTGGCCATAAAATAAGTAGAACTGGGCCTCAGTGTATCCATATCCCATTGTGTAGATGTCTCATTTGATTATTCTGAATGAGTTTAAATGACAATATCTATGACTAATGCAGTACCACATTTGGCATATAGTAAACCCTTAGTCATTACTAGCCATTAACAAAAGCTAGGACAAGGCAGTGGGTAAGAGTATTTGAACAAAAGTAAATGACCCTGTATGTTACAATAGGCCTTGACAGGGATTATTTAGTTATGGTCTGAGAAATAATAAACAATTTCTACAATTAATAATATACAATTTTCCTGAATTTGTCTGTTGTAGGAGGACAAACAAGGAAGGAGGAGAAGGAGAACAGGGTGGGGCATAGGAGTGGAGAGTAGGAGAAAAGATATATCAAACTGCAGACAGGATTGTGTGTAGTCTTTTGTAACCTGCTTTGATCATTAAATATTCAGTGAATGTTTTCCTACAAAACATAATAATCTCCAATATTTTCCGTCAGAATTCATATTACAATATATTTAACGATTTTTTTTAGTTTTCTATTAATAGACGTAGTAAAAAGAAAGTGTATCAGTATTGAAAACAAAGAAACAAAAATTAGCAGTTGCCTTTCTACAGTTGTAGAAGAGACAGCTCTTTTTTGAGGAGAATGCCTGGAAATTCTCTTTAGATATGAAAGTAATTCAAAGTGAAACTAGATGAAAAGAGGAAGGTGAGCTCCTCTATCTAGTAAGGTAAATAGAACTGATTTCCCCCAGGCTGCCCTGCATGTAATGGGGACATGGGAGTGGGGAGGGAAAATGGGAGGTTCATGGTAACCTTGGCATGTGTGTGCTGGGGCTCTATCAAGAATTTGTCAGTGAAAAGCCCCCCAGAGAGGGGAATGCTAATTACTTCTGCCATGCTGAAATTCGAAATCAATCATAGAGCCTTGTCTACCAGTCTCATACCAACTTCCTAATTTTCATTCTTACATGTCACTGTCTTCAAAGGATATATTAAAATCAATGATAACTAAGAAGCTATCAGAGAAGCTGGGCGTTGGTGGCACACGCCTTTAATCCCAGCACTCGGGAGGCAGAGCCAGGTGGATCTCTGTGAGTTCGAGGCTAGTCTGGGCTACCAAGTGAGCTCCAGGAAAGGCGCAAAGCTACACAGAGAAACCCTGTCTCAAAAAACCAAAAAAACCAAAAAAAAAAAAAAAAAAGAAGCTATCAGAGAATAGATATCTAGTGTGAAGTAAGACATGTCACCAAGAATGAACAACAGAGAGTAGAGCCAAAGATGATCATGTCTATGTAGAGAAGACAGAAGAAGGAAAGAGCAAGATTGGGACCACAGAGATAGCTCAGTGGTTAATTGTGTGGCCTGCTCATCCAGAGGACCTGAGTTGGATTCTTAGCATCCACGCTGGACAGTTGCCAACCACCTGTAACTCCAGTCGCAGGGGGAATCCAACTCCCCTTGCTTGCTTCAACATCACTGGCCTCTGCCACCTGTGCCACATATACATGATTAGAAACAAAATAATAAAATATTTAAAGAGGACGCAAAGGTCATACTCCTCTTCTATTACCAGTGTTACCAAACTAGTCTGCCTCATTGGTCATATATGAAATGCTGACAAGCAGCAACCACTTCACACAGTTGCAGTGGTGACTGTACAAGTGAACTGATGTAAAAGTTAAGAGTGTGGGGCAGCTGCCAGTGCTGTGCTCAGCAAACATTTACTACTTAGGTCCTAAATCTGTGACTGATGCTGTCCCTTAAAAGGATATGGAAATATTTCAAATCTGAGCACAATTGGTACATATTGTTCTGCAAACACAGGCCAAGTGGAAGAGTGGGGTATTAAAGTTAGCATGTTAATACCAGAATAACTGTGCATTTCCTTAACAAGTGACATTGCCTTTCCAACAATGTGTCCCTGGAACAATATCCATGCAAGAGAAACATTGTAGAATGGAGGAAACAGAGGATGTTGCCAAGGCCCTTTCCTGTATAGACCCCTCTCCATTATACACATGACTTTCACAGCCTGATCAAAAATTACTCAAAGGGAGCCCCTGAAATGTCTAGATCTACATGTCATTTTAATTGTTTTGTAAGATGCTGTTTTATTATTAAGTATTGAAGACCAGGTTAAATTACTTGCAGTCTACTCAATGTAACAAACTGAAAAGGTGAAATACCACTTTAAGAAGAATTTACGCAAAGGTTAACAGATGCTTCAAAGTTTCTCCTGTCCTGGAAACTTGATACTCTAGAAAAACTCATTCCCTAAAAGTTTCATCAAATTTAATTGTAGTTATTATTTTCTGTTCTTTATTGGCTCTTCAGTCTATTAAACAGAAAAATAACTGTGAATGTTTTCCCAGCTGTTTATTCTTTCACCAGCTTTGAATCTCTGTCTACCCATTCACCATGGTGTCTACTGCCATTGACTGTGTAGTGCTATGGGCTAGGCACTGTGTACAAAAATGGGTTTTTATCGGTTTTTAACTGAACATGAAAATTCCTGTGCTGATAGCAGCTGTGCTCCAGGTTACCACAGAAAGTTTGAGAATGTTCACAGTTTTATAGTATATATCCTGAGGAATGTACAAACCAAATCTAGGATTCTGAGACAACACAGGACCCTGATCTTGTCAGACACCCTAAGACTGGGACATAATGGTGACGATTTCAGGGAAGGGTAAGTAATCAAAGTGTGTGTGTGTGTTGTATGTTTTGTGTGTGTGTTGCATGTTTTGTGTGTGTGTGTGTGTGTGTGTGTGTGTGTGTGTGTGTGTGTGGTATGTGATGTGTGGTGTGTGTCTGTGTGTGTGATATATGTGTGTGTGGTGGGTGTATATGTGTGGGGGGTGTATGTGTGTGATGTGTAATGTGTGTCTGTATGTGGTGTCTGTGTATGTATGTGTGGTGTGGTGTCTGTGTGGTGTGGTGTCTGTGTGGTATATGTGTGCGTGTGCTGTGTGTGTATGTGTAGGGGGTGGTATTGTGTTCCTCAATATATTGTGAACACTAATAAACTTATCTGGGGTCAGAGAACAGAACAGCCACTAGATATAGAGGCCAGAATTGGTGGCACACACACCTTTAATCCTAGCATTCCAAAGGCAGAGATCCGTCTGGATCTCTGTGAGTTCAAAGCCACACTGGAAACAGCCAGGCATGATGACACATGCCTTTAATCCCAGGAAGTCATGGCAGAAAGCAGAAAGATATATAAGGCGTGAGGACCAGAAACTAGAGCCAGTTAAGCTTTTAGGCTTTTGAGCAGCAGTTCAGCTGAGATCCATTTGGATGAGGACTCAGAGGCTTCCAGTTTGAAGAAACAGAATCAGCTGAGGAACTGGCAAGGTGAGGTTGGCTGTGGCTTGTTCTGCTTCTCTGATCTTCTAGCACTCACCCCAATACGTGGCTCCGGGTTAGTTTTATTAATAAGACCTTTTAAGATTCGTGCTACAGGGGTGTATGTGTGTGATATGTAATGTGTGCCTGTATGTGGTGTCTGTGTGTGGTGTGGTTTGTATATGGTGGAAAAAGCAAATGGAATTGAATAAAGAATTATTGGCAATTGTAGTGGGTAGCCATTCCAGCTTTGATCTGGAAGTTCCAACCCCCATTGAGGCTTCAACAACTGTCACGCCTACAAGGCGGGGCCAAGGGAGGCACCTGGATGGGCCAGCATGCTCTCTGTTCCTGGGCCTTAGATGGTGGAGGTTGACCGAGCAGAGCTCCAGAGAACACCGCTGGACTATAATACACCTTCCCTAGACCCCGAGACCTACCTATCCCTTCATTTGTAAGTTACCCACTAAATAAATCTTCCTTTTAACGACGTGGAGTGGCCTTAATAATTTCACCAACAGGCAATTATGAAGATTGCTGATAATAGAGAGAACTGATTAATCATGCAGAGAAGGGTTGATTCTAGGTTTCTGCTGTAATCTGGAAGAGCAGATCACCCAATCTTAGCTGCTCTTGGGAAGTTTGGTTGACTGCTAGGGAGGGAAGCCCCTCTGTGTGAGATGCAGACCTTTGATGCAGGCACTTCTCAAGTACTAGGAGTATTCTATTTGATACTTTTTCCAAGTAACAAAAAATGCATTTGGGGCAGTTTTCACATGATTTAGATCTCCTTTTCATGTGCCAGACATTACACTATATAACAAGGATCTCAGCATGCTAATTGAATAAACGTTCTTGTGGCAGCAGGTGGGAATTATAGACTAGCACAACTAAAGCCACTGTGGTCAGCTTCTCCTGCACATAGCAACATTGTTCGCAATGTTTGAGGGATTGTTCTACATTTATTTTAATGTGTAATTAAAAATATAACTGATGCATTGAGGCTTTACACATATTGCTTTAGATAGAGTTCAAGGTGTGTGCATTTGAAGAAATGGGGGAATCGATGGTTAAAACATGCTAAGTTAATAATCAAAATATAGAACATTAGAATCCCTGATGAGCTGGGCTCAAAAAGTTAAGCACTTGCCATAAAAGCCTAAGTATCTGCCTGAGTTCTAATCCCCAGAACCCATGTGAAATCTGGGCATCATGGTACACATCTGTAGTCCTAGTGTACCTACATTAAGATGGAAGGGAGAGACAGGTGAATCCTGGGAAGCTCTCTGGCCACCCAGACACATCTATGCCTTGATAAATGCCAAAAGAAAAAAAGAAGACAGACTCCATATCAAACAAGGTAGAAAATGAAAACAGGCTGACACTCCACCCATGCACCAGGGCAGACACACACACACACACACACACACACACACATGAACACCACACATTTTTTTTAATCCTAGATTTTGTGTGTAAAACTATAGTTCATAAAATAAAATCCTCCCCCAAACACTGCATCATGAATCTAATTGTACAACACTGTAAGGAAACTGACTCAGAGACCTTTAGAACATTCTTCAGTCCTGGGAGTTGAAGGATGGACTGCTCAGTGCCAACTCCACTGTCCCTTCCACAAACTTGCACCGACCTGGGAACACCAAAAATTCTACGTCATTTTGGGTTTTCCAAACCTAGCCGAATCTGTGTTGTACAGCAAGATGTGGGTATGGTTCTGGAGATCAGGAAAGGACTTGCAAAGGCAAACACCCTCTTCCCTTTCCCAGGGCTTTTATGAGCTAGTTTAGTGGCTTTGGTTCTTCCTGTGCTTTTGCAGACCAGAAAGTTTAAGGCAGTTACCTCAAAAGTCAAGAAAACATCTCCTGATAATAGGTTGCCCCATGGAGAGGTTTCCCACCAGAAGGAAAATCAAAGAGAAAGGAGCACTAAAGACAGAATGAGGCTAAACTGCTGAGCTGGCCTCCGCCATGGAAGTCATTAACCACGTTGAATTAGTAAGCGCTTCCAAAGCCACATCTGCCCTGTTAAAGCTTTAAGGGCCACACGCCAAAGTGAAAATTAAATAAAGCAACAAAAAGAGTGAGCCCAAATGAATTTGGTTTTATTTTTATTGCAGAGTGAAGCTCCACACTATAAAACAACCACAAAGAGACTTTGCCAAGTGGTAGTTTCCCAGAATGCATTAAATGTTCAGGCCTCTGCCACTGTCCCCACTAACGATCCCTGCTAGTGCGTCACAAAATGACTTCTATTCTGACTTTTACAGAAAAAGGCCATTTGGTGAAAATTTCATCAAGCAGTGTAAAATTTTCACATCAATCTCAGTATAGCCTGGTAGACAACAGCTTGAAATTCTGCGACAATAAAGGTGTTGAAATGCCTGCTGTAATCAAAAACCCTGATTCCAGTCTTAATCACCCTTTTCCTCTTCCAATATCACTAAGTATTTCACCCTATATCAAAGAGACATCTGGGCTCTGGATTCAGCAAAGGACAAAGGATTTTGCCTTTGGAGTTCAATGCTATTTCAAACACTGCGTTGACTACAGACCTTTCCCTATTTTGCAGGTTGCTAGCAGAAGATGCTTGACATAAACAAGTTAGGTCTGGGCAGCTTACTACTGACACACAGCTTCAAGCACTGAAGTTTAAGTTGTTTTTAAAAGTATTTTCTCACTATATATAGAACTTGGTAAATCTTCATCGATTTGAGGCTGTGGTAACATTGGATTATGAAGCACTTGTCTTGCTTGCTTTGTTTCTTAAATCATTGCATCATTTTTTTCCTTCTTCACATATATCCTTTAACTCAAACCAAACAGAAAATAAACCTAACAATCTATTTTATCAAATGCAAACAATAAAATAGCTCCTAATTTGTATGTAAAGTATGCTTCTTCTCAAGTCTCTAAAGCTGTTAGTTTGCTGGTTTACAGCAACTTTATAAAGAGAATTTTCCTCCTTGTCTTTCTTTTTTTAATAACAAGTAGAAAAGGCAAAGTACAAAATTACATTTAAAAGGCTTCTATTTATAAAAGATGGGAAAATGAAACATTATTATCCACACATAGCTTAACTTGAAGGTAGAATGGGGGCACTCCTTAGGTTATAAACATCAAGAGGGCATAAAAATCAATATTGTATGTGTGTGAAATGAGACAGAAGAAAGATGTCAGGGGGAGAGCAGCAGTACCATCCTCCAGAAAGCAGGATTTTAACGTTCATGTGGATACTGAAATGGGCACCCAGAACACTCTACTTAGTGTCATGCCAAAATGACATAGTGTCTCTGGGATCTCACTCAGGTCTCCCCTTTGCTCCCAAGTCCATGCACTCTCTGTCAAGAGAATTCAGGCATCCAGAGCAACAATGTAGGAGATAGGTGGAGTGCATTAGAAGGTAAGTCAGACTTTCAAGGCTGAGAGCAGGCAACAACCAAAGAGACCATTGTTTCAACTTACATGCTAAGTGGGCTTTGTGCTATTTCTTAAAGTCCCTAGAATAGATGGCTTTCCTAATCGGGTACATTCCTGCCCAGGTAACTGGCAAGCCCATTTTTGATTGATGGAGAAAGGGTATTGGTATGTCTTTCTTCTCTGTATATAAACATTGGCTGCACATCAATTTCATGACATCTGGGTGGTTCAGAATGTCATATTTCTACTCAGTCAGAGATCCCTGTCTATTGAGCAGTGATCACATAACAGATCAGATTAAACATAATTAAAGAGAGAATAAAAATGTATTCTAAAAATAGCCATGCTTTACCAGGAGGAAATCACCTCCCCTGCTTTGAAGTCCACCGTCCTCCTGTATCTTATCTGTAGTTATCTTTCACATGACATTCTAAACTTAAGGAGCAAGTGACTATGATATTCCCCTCTTCTTTTACACATCACTATTTTTTCCAAAATTAGTGTGAGGTACATAGGATGTGGGACCAAAGCTGATTTCCAAGAACACACAGAACAAGCGTCTGCCTACAGATCTGCTTATAAAAGAAAACCTCAAGGTAGCCTGGAAACAAAGAACTCTTGCCAGCCACTGAAGTCTTCAACTTACTGCTCAAAAACACCCACAAGACACTTCCCTTTTAGAAAATGGAGAATTCTTTCTTCTGAGATGGGCAGGGGTCACCCATTCTCCTACAAGGAGATAAATCCTAAGCATTTTACTGCAACACTGCTAGTAACAGTGACAGTGAGGACTACTATGTTTCTTGGTTAGAAGAAGATAGACGACTATTACTTATTCGTGTAATGTAATACTATAGTCTAGCTATAATGAGTGAACTAAACCTCTGGAGGAAAAGAAGGGAACAGTTTCATTTGTTCATAGTTATGACAAGCCATTTGAGCGAAGAAGAGGGAACAAGCTTGGAGCTCCAGGCACATATCTGTGAAGTATGTACATTTTCAAGGAAACATTGCATTTGTGCTCTCTGTAGGATATAATACAAAACCCTATGGTTACGACTGACTTAGAAGATGCTGCCTCAAAGACTATAGGAAGGGCCTTAGGGTGTGTGCACTGTTTTTTGTTTGTTTGTTTGTTTTTAAATCATTAGCAAGGCATTCACCTCTTTCATCTTGACTAAAGTTCATGAATATTTGTTTTACTGTTTCTCTACTTTTCTTCACTTTTACATAATTCATATAATTAATAGTATGCTTTTATGAACTCTATTCTGTTTCAAAACCATCATAGTGCTGAATTGAAAGAAATTAAATGGAATTGGGGAGTGACACGAAGGCTGTACTAACCATATGCATATTCATGAATAATTCATAAAATTGAAGATCCTGCAGTTGTTAGAAAACAGTCCTAAGTATTGAGTTCACAGAGCTGGATGAGCTCAGGTGAAGTTACAAGTTTATGCTAATTTTGCAAAAAATTTTATTAACAATGGAGATCAAATATTTTATCCAACAGAGCTTTATAGCCACCACAAATTAGTAATTTCACTATAACAGTTTGGAAGCTTACCTGCTTTTCTGCCATCTTCATCCTTTATAATGAGTGAGTTTCAGCAGAAAGCCATTTGCATGCTCTTGCTCTCTCTCTCTCTCTCTCCCTCCCTCCTTCTCTCCTCCCTCCCTTCCTCCCTCCCTCCCTCTCTTCCATTTTGTCAATTTTCTCCTGAGCTTTTATTTACATAATTTATTTGTCTATGACTAAAACTCTGAAGAAGAACTTATTGGAAAAAATAAATACAGAAATACCAACCAAATCCTTTGCCATAGTCAACTTGGATCTCATAATGCTGGCCAGGAACACAGTTAAGGTTGTTATACATGTTGGACCTGCCCCAATAGTCAAACCATCCCACCCTAAGATGTCTCTAATGCCTATGAATAGTCCTTCAAATTCAAATCTAGAATTTTCCATCTCAAGGCCTGGTCCCTCTTTTCAGTTATCTTTTTAACTTTTTTTTTTTTTATAGAAAGTTCCCCCATAAACAAACAGTAATTGTCCTAATCTGCTTGTGCTATGACAGCAGAATGTTTCAGACTAGACAATTGTTAAAGAGGAAAACCTTATTTTCTTTTAGTTCTGGAAACTGGAGCATGCAAGATAAAAAGGCCAGCAGGTTCCCTGCCTGAGGAGAACTACCCCTTCCTTCCAAGACAGCATCTTACTGTTTATCCTGGGAGGGAATAGCATTGCTCACTGAGAAAAAAATAGAGCCAGGACAGCTGGCTCAAACTGTGCTGTTTTCAGCCATATTATTTGATTATATGAACTTTTATCTGAGCTTTATTTGTATTTTTTTTATTTCTCTATTACACTAGGAAGCAGATTTAAAACCCTGCTAATCTCCCATCAACGAGATCAAAAACTTAGTCTCTATTTGTTTCCTTCAAGTTCTTTTGAGAGAAATGTAGATGGCTAAAGGCCTAAGATTTCAGATAACATACACACCTGCACCACAAGAAAGATAAGAAGGAATAGCCAGTGTCATCAATACCACAAGGGATAATAGTTTTTATGAGAGACAGTGATAAGAATTCATTGGCACTGATACTGATGGCATTTCTACACCAAGAATTCTATTCTTCAGGTGACTCACCCAAGAGCCAAGAGCTCAGCTTCTGCTTCTGGCTAGTGTGGTGAGTAAACACATTCTTCTCAGAGTCCCCTTTACCTTCCTCACTTCTGACCCATGGTCTGGCACCAAAGTTCACTCAGATTTTCTTAGCTTTTAACCACAGGAGACTTGGCAGGATGCATGCTCTAGTTTCTGCTCTGGAAAGGTTAAATGCACATGGAAGAATGTCTCTAAACACCACTAGCTTTTCAAAGCTAGGATACCAGAAAACATGACCGCTGTGCACTATTCCTAATGTTATTTTTTCATTCTAATCTTGTCCTACAAATCACTTTTCTCTAAGACGTGCTAGATACAAGCAACAAGATAGTCTTCTCTGCTTGTTCTTGGGTGTTTTCCTTTACTTTTCTTGTTTAACTTCTTTTTTCAAATATTTTATTTCTTATGATTTCACCATCTTTATCTCAAGTAGCTGAAACCTTATGTTTTCAGTACTTATTATTTGATTACATTAATGTTTTCTCTGAGTTTTTAGTTCACTATTACAATAAATAGTAACTATAAAGACCTGCTAATCACCAACCAACAAGACTAGAAATTTAGGCTCTCTGCTTCTTTCCTTCTGTTCCTAACTCAGTTTTAAATAAAATGATCCAGTAAGTTTATATCCAGGTTATTTACTTTATGTTATCTTCATGAATATTTTATAACTATGATAATTATTTTTAATAGTAAGAATTTTCATATAATTTAGATGTTTGTTTGGTTTTGAGTAACTTTTCTTTCCTAAGAAGACTATTTGAAGTGACTACATCCACTAAATCATCAAACATTTCTTTATGAAGCCTTGACTTACACAATCAAAGTTCAGGCTAGATATGGTAGTGTACCACTGTAGTACCAGCACTTGGGAGGCTGAGATAGGAGAATCAAGAGTTGATGACTCCCAGGACTACATAGCTAGACCCTGAGTCATAAAACCAATAATAATCTCACGGTTTTAGAAAATTATCACCTGAAATCTTAAAAAAGATTATGTTTATGATATTGTTTATGTGCACACCTGTATTGTGTATGTTTTAATTCCCTAACAGGTGAGCTAAACAAAATTCTGGAGGCTATGAGGGTAGAAGTTTGTCACCTCCAAACAAAATTACTTTTTCATTCTGATCAGAAAAAAAAAATGAACTTTTACCATGATATATTTTATAAACATATCATCTTTGTTAACTTTGGATGATTTTACATTCTGAAACTTTCACAGTAGTCTAAATGGCAACAGGCTGCCACATATTGCCTATATGAGTACATAACATATAATGTCTTTGGCAGGTAATTTGTTAGTGTCTACTGAAATTATTTAGACATTATGGTCTGGCAGCAGTTTCTTTGAAGAATTCCCCAAAAGAAATCCTGACAAAAATATAAATTCTTTTGCAGAAAGTTAATTACTATAAGAGAGTTACTTTGCAAAAACCCTAATATCCTTTGATAGGGCTAATTACATAAACTACGGTGAGCTACATCCAAAAAATCAGGATGCCATGAAACTCAAATGAAATGAAGAGGTTCTCTGTATGCTGATGTAGCATGAATCTTAAAAGTTCTTATTAATAAAATCAAACCTGAGGCCAGTTATTGGGGTGAACACTGAAAGATCAGAGCCAGAACAAGCCACAGCTATCTCACCTTGCCAATTCCTCAGCTGGTCTTGTTTCCTCAGACTGGAAGCTTCTGTGTCCTCATCCCAGTGGCTCTCAGCTGAACTGCTGCTAGAAGCCTGAAAGCTTAACCAGCCAAATGCTTAACCAGCCAAATGCTTCTAGTTTCTGGTCTCCACACCTTATATATCTTTCTGTTTTTGCCATCACTCCCTGGGATTAAAGACTCACTTCTTGGGATTAAAGGCGTGTGTCACCATGCCTGGCTGTTTCCAATGTGGCCTTGAACTCACAGAGATCCAGAGGGATTTGTCTCTGGACTGCTAGGATTAAAGGCGTGAGTACCACCATTTTCTAGCCTCTGTATCTAGTGGCTGTCTGTTCTCTGACCCCAGATAAATTTATTAGGGTACACAATATTTGAGGGAATACAATACCACCACATTTCCCCTCTTTTTGTCTAAAATTTTAAAAAAAAGCTTGTAACTAATACAAGAAAAATTATATCCAATAAGTATATACAATATACACAGTCAAGATTACATTAACGATGTCTAGTCCATTAACATTTGACAGATTCAGATAAAAACTCCATTATATATATTAACAATGTCCAGTCCAGTAACATCTGATAAACTCAGACCAAAAAATTTTCATTACTTATCTTATTTAAAACAAGTAGTTCCTTTTTAAAAGTAGATTCCATAATCTCCCTTTTTATCTTATCACATCCATATTATCTCTTTTTTCTTTTCATAATACATTCAGTAGTCTACCTTTTGTCATTTTTATATCTTCCCCTTTTTCTTCAGTGTAGATTCAGTGATCTACCTATTTATCCTATTATTTCTGTATCTTTTTTCTCAGAGTAGATTCAATGATCTATCTCATATCTTATTCTATTTTTCTTTGTGCTTTCTAGGAGTGAAGATATATTTAGGGAATCTGGAAAAGAAAATTTTTGGGTTAATTGTCAAGTCCTATATCATTTGTCCAGTCTCTGCATAAAAAGAAAGTTCAGGGCTTGTCATAAGTCCTTGCTTGAGTAGTCTGTCAGGCTGGATCATCTCAGCTAGTCATCTCAAAATTGTCCTGACCTGTTTGAAGTCCAAAGTCGATATTTCCATGGTGTTAATTGGCTTAATGGCTTTATCATAGTCCATGTGGAATCATCGGTGTAGGATCCTGTCATCTTTTTGAAGATTTCAAAGTCACTGTTAGGCGTGGTCATGGTTCCCTGCAGACTTTGTGTGTGTGTGTGTGTGTGTGTGTGTGTGTGTGTGTGTGTGTGTGTGTGTGTATGTGTGTGTGTGGTTTGGAGCAATCACAGTCTGATAAATGTCTGTCTCTCGGGAACCATGAACATTATTTCCTAGAACAGAAAATCTTCACAGCAATTTCTCCCCACCATTTGTCTTACCAAACTTTTCCAAACTGACCTTTGCCAATGCTTTCTTGTAACACGATGGTCCTGACAATTCTTCTCTGAACAAGCATCAGTAAACCCTTTGTCCCAGGTAGCAGCATCACCGCAGTCACCAACACAATGAGAAGGAGCCGGCAACATGGAACAGTAGCCACTGCTTCCATGGTCCCACCACTGTTTGTGGCCCCGTCCAGGCCGAAGCTTCTCCCAAGCCTCCTAGGCCAGCCTCAAACTCCGGATCCTCCTGCTGGCCGTTAAGATATATGCTTAAATGGTCCCATTGATTGATTGTTTGTCTCAGTGTCTGTGCTACTGGTGTTATAGTTAGGAAGTGATCTCCTATGCCAGTGCGTTCAAGACTACTTCCTACTTTCTCTTCTAGCAGGTTCAGAGTAGCTGGATTTATGTTGAGGTCTTTGATCCACTTGGACTTAAGTTTTGTGCACGGTGACAGATATGGATCTATTTGCAGCCTTCTACACGTTGATATCCAGTTATGCCAGCACCATTTGTTGAAGATGCTTTCTTTTTTCCATTGTACACTTTTGGCTTCTTTGTCAAAAATTATATGTTCATAGGTGTGTGGATTAATGTCAGGGTCTTCAATTCGATTCCCTTCATCCACATGTCGGTTTTTATGCCAATACCAAGCTGTTTTTATTACTGTAGCTCTATAGTAGAGCTTGAAGTCAGGGATTGTGATGCCTCCAGAGGTTGTTTTATTGTACAGGATTCTTTTGGCTATCCTGGGTTTTTTGTTTTTCCATATGAAGTTGAGTATTATTCTTTCCAGGTCTGTGAAGAATTGTGTTGGTATTTTGATGGGGATTGCATTGAATCTGTAGATTCCTTTTGGTAAGATTGCCATTTTTACTATGTTAACCCTGCCTATCCATGAGCATGGGAGATCTTTCCATTTTCTGACATCTTCTTCAATTTCTTTTTTCAGGGACTTAAAGTTCTTGTCATATAGGTCCTTCACTTGCTTGGTTAGTGTTACCCCAAGGTATTTTATGTCATTTGTGGCTATTGTAAAGGGTGATGTATCTCTAATTGCCTTCTCAGCTTCTTTGTCCATTGTATATAGGAGGGCTACTGATTTTTTTGAGTTGATCTTGTATCCTGCTATGTTGCTGAAGGTGTTTATAAGCTTTATCAGTTCCTGGGTGGAATTTTTGGGGTCACTCAAGTATACTATCATGTCATCTGCAAATAGGGAAAGCTTGACTTCTTCCTTTCCAATTTGCATCCCCTTAATCTCCTTATGTTGTCTTATTGCTCTGGCTAGAACTTCAAGTACTATATTGAGTAAGTATGGGGAGAGCAGACAGCCTTGCCTCATTCCTGATTTTAGTGGAATTGCTTTGAGTTTCTCTCCATTTAATTTGATGTTGGCTGTTGGCTTGCTGTAAATTGCCTTTATTATGTTTAGGTATGTTCCCTGTATTCCTGATCGCTCCAAGACTTTTATCATGAAGGGGTGTTGGATTTTGTCAAATGCCTTTTCTGCATCTAGTGAGAAGACCACATGAGAAGGGGAGGAAGCAGAGAGCTAGGGAGGCCCACGGAAATCCACAAAGATACCCCCACAAAAGACTGCTGGCAATGGTCGAGAGACGGCCGGGACTGACCTACTCTGGTGATGGGATGGTCAAACACCCTGATAGTTGTGCCATAAACCCCATCCAAGGACTGAGAAATCTGGATGCAGACATCCAAGGCTGGGCCCCTGGTGGAGCGCTGGGAGTCTAATTAGTGAGAAAGAGGAGGGTTTATATGAGCGAGAATTGTTGAAGCCAAGGTTGGATAAAGCACAGCGACAAATAACCAAATGAATGGAAGCACATGAACTATGAACCAAAGGCTGAGGGGCCCCCAACTGGGTCAGGCCCTCTGAATGGGTGAGACAGTCATTTGGCTTGATCTGTTTGGGAGGTGCCGGGTTCTGGGCTTGTTGCATGAGTTGGCTGTTTGAATCCTGGGACTTATGCAGGGACGCTTGGCTCAGTCTGGGAGTGGGGGACTGGACCTGCCTGGACTGAGTCTATCAGGTCGATCCCGGTCCTCGGGGAGACCTTGATCTGGAGGAGGTGGGAATGGGGGGTGGACTGGGGGAAGGGGAGGGGGACGGGGGGGGAGAGCAAGGGAATCTGTGGCTATTATGTGGAACTGAATGGTGTTGTAAAATAAAAAATAAATAAATAAAAAAGATATATGCTTAAATGAAACTAATATATAAAAAGCAAAGTGAAGAAAATTGTACAAAGGATGCCACCAGTTATCTCAGAAATGAAACCTGTGAGAAAAATATCTAATTACACACCTAATATCTGAAAATACATATCAAATACTTTAGATACATAGTTAACTATCTTGTAAAAACAATGAAAAAAAACAGGCTTAAAACAATGTTTTCTTTTTAAAATAAAAAATAAGGGGCTGGAGAGATGGCTCAGAGGTTAAGAGCACCAAGATGTCCTGAGTTCAATTCCCAGCAACCACATGGTGGCTCACAACCATCTGTAATGAGATCTGGCACCCTCTTCTGTATACATAATAAATAAATAAATCTTAAAAAAAAAGAAAAAATAAATAAAAGGACATGTAAAATAGCATAAATTTCTCTGAAAATCTTGTTATCAAATTCACAAAATATAAATAAAATTATTTTAAAGGAATCTCAAAAACTGAAAGTAAACATTGAAAAATGTTATTTATTTGATAATACAGATTATTCCAAATTACTTTAAATAATAATTTTATTGCATCCCTTAGCAAGAAATAATCCAATAATTAAAGGAAATTCAAAATAATTAAGAAAATGACCAGTCTATTTATGTTTCTTATTCTAAGCACCCACATTATAGTTGCTACAACATATTTCCTGCTAATAGGAATCTGGGGGCCTTGAAGTGATTGACTCCAGGCCTGGAGCAGCAATGGTTTTAGTCTGTATTGTCATAATACACATATGCAGAAAACTGTCCAAACCACTAATGTTATTGTCAACGAACTCAGCAGTTAACATAAAAGCATTACAAAGTCAAATAATAGAAATGAGTAAGTTTGATATATCACAAATAATTAAAATTTTAAGTCAAATGATATAAAAATGAAGCATGTAAGTTATTAGTTAACATCTAACTTAGAATTTTGAAAACTAGTGAAATAGATAAAGAGTAATATACCTATTCTTCCTTTCTTATTCAACCATACCATTGAAAAACTAGGTAGCAACAAAGGGAAATTTTTCTCGGAGACAATAACTATGACATAAATAGAATCAGGTTTTTATCATTTCAAATCATGAAGAACCTAAGCACTGATCATCAATTTCTTCTTATATTATAAAAAGACAAAAAAAAAATACCAAACAGATATTCCAAGCTTTCTAAAGCCAATCTTTCTTCTGGTCAACCCTGACTGAAATAGGACCCTTTAGGAAATTTGAAAACATATAGATTGGAAAACTTCTTTGAAAAAAAAAATAGTATGGGTTCATTGATAAACAACTGTTTGGGAGAGACAGACAGAGACACAAAGAAGTCACAAAAGGCCAGGACAAGGAAAATGTAAGGTACCAATAAGCCATGAGCCACGTGACAAAGTATAGATTAATAAAAATGGGCTAAATATAAGAGTAAGAGCTAGACAATGATAGGCCTGAGCTAATGGCCAAGCAGTTTAAATAATATAAGAGTCTGTGTGTTTATTTTATAAGTGGGCTCAGGGGCTGGCGAGACTTGGCAGGAGCTGGAGAGAAAACTCCAGCTACAACATATGCTCAACATTACAGTGGCATAGAATAAATATTCCCATTCCAAAAGAGAAGAATGAAGACACAGCAAGATCAGTCCAAACCAAGAACAAAACCCAGCAGGGAAAACAACCAGTCCTGTGGATCTATGTTGGGCATCTGGGGCTTATAATGAAATTATCTAGATTTCAAAGCTTGGGTAGACCTATTCCTCCAGCTGTGCCACCTGCAGCACACATAGCCACACTTTGGGATTCTACTCCTTATCCAGACAGCTTTCTTCAGTGATATCCTGGTGTCTTGGAATCTCCAACATCCTGAAGTCACTTTGTTACACTATCACCTCTCTCTTAAGATCTTTCTTCCCCCTCCAATGGCCCTTTTCTAGTTTCCTGGATTTCACACATATCCCAAGTTTGTAGAAAACCCCCTGCCCAGAGGTTTCCTAGTGAGAACATATTCAGGGTCTGAGAATCTGAGTTTGCTTTAACCAGCAGGGCTACATAAGGGGATGATTTGACCATGTGTGTGGTTACCAGCTGTTTGGGAGGGTCTACACTTGGCTGTGTGGCGTGTTTTGATATAGCAAGGGGAAGGTTTTTTGCCCCACCCTTTGACATTGTTATGAAAAGCCCCTTTGAAGAGGCAGAAGAGGCCATTAGGTATTAACCCAGGCCTTCCCAAAGCTATCCTGTGTTTCTGTCTTTCTCCTCTTTGCTATCTTTCTATCTAATATTTTCTTATCCCTCTTTTCTTCTCATAGGAACCCTGGAAAAGGTAGAAGCTGGCCTCCCACACAAATTAAACACATAAAACCTTAATATTCATCCCTATAATCCATACATGTTCATGGTGTTATGGTTATAGACTTGATCCTAGGATCCAATTATGCATGAGAATATATAACTTTAACTTAGACGGTAGAATTTAAAAATCAAAGGGATACAAATTGGAAAATAAGAAGTCAATGTATCATTATTCACAGATGATATGATAGTATACATAAACAACCCCAAAACCTCTATCAGGAGACTCCTATAGCTGTCAATTGACTAGATACAAGATTAACTCAAAAAAATCAGTATCCCTCCTATATACAAATGATAAATGGGCTGAGAAAGAAATCAGAGAATAACGACCTTTAAAATAGCCTCAAATAATATAAAATACCTGTATGACAAGAACTTCAAGTCTTTGAAGAAATAAACTGAAGAAGATATCAGAAGATGAAAATATCTCTCATGCTCATGGATTAGTAGGGTTAACATCATAAAAATGACCATCTTACCAAAAGCAATCTACAGATTCAATGCAATACCCATAAAATCCCAACACAATTTTTTACTTACCTTGAAAGAACAATATTCAACTTCATATGGAAAAACAAAAAAATCCAGGATAGCTAAAACAATTCTATACAATAAAAGAACTCCAAGAAGTAACACCATCCCTGATTTCAAGCTCTACTATAGAGATACAATAATAAAAACAGCACAGAAAAAAAAAAAGCTAGGCAGTGGTAGTGAATGCCTTTAATCTCAGCACTCAGGAGGCAGAGATAGGCGGATCTCTGTGAGTTCAAGGCCAACCTGGTCTACAAAGCAAGATCCAGAACAGGCACCAAAACTACACAGAGAAACCCTGTCTTGAAAAAACAAAAAACAAACAAACAAACAAAAACCAGCATGATATTGGCATAAAAACAGACAAGTGGGTCAATGGAATTGAATCAAAGACCCAGATGTCAATCCACACATCTATGGACACCTGATTTTTGACATAGCAGCCGAAATTATACAATGGAAAAAATAAAACATCTTCAACAAATGGTAACTGGATGTTGGCATGTTGAAGAATGAAATAGATTCTTATCTATTACCCTGCACAAAGCTCAAGTCCAAATGGATCAAAGACCCAAACATAAATCCAGATCCACTGTATCTGAGAGAAGAGAAAGTAGGAAATAAACTCGAACACATTGGCACAGGAGACAACTTCTTGAACAGAACACAAATAGCACAGGCACTAAGATCTACAATTAATAAATGGCACCTCATGAAATTGAAAAGTTTCTGTAAGGCAAAGGATATCATCAATAGGATCAAACAGAACCCTGCCATGGCCATAGTTTAAAAATAATATAAACCTCTATATGTTTATGTGTGTCTAAACAGCTGCAGAACCGGGCAGGACATATAAAAACTTCCAACTACACTAGATCTAAACAGATCTCAACAAAAGAATCTCAAATAGCTGAGGAACATTTGAAGAAATGTTCAACATCCTTAGCCTTCAAGGAAATGCAAATCAAAATGACTCCCAGAGTCCTTCTTACACCTGTCAGAATGGCTAATATCAAAAGCACAAGTGACAGCTCGTGCTGGAGAGGATGTGAAGCAAGGAGAATGCTTCTCCATTGCTGGAGGGAGTGCAAACTTGTACAGCCACTTTGGAAATCAGCGTGGCAGTTTCTCAGAAAACTGGTAACCAATCTACCACAAGACCCAGCTATACCACTCTTGGGCATATACCCAAAGGATGCTTAATGATACCATAAGGACACTTGCTCAGCTATGTTCATAGCAGCTTTATTTGTAATAGCCAGAACTGGAAACAACCTAGATGTCCCTCAACCAAGGAATGGATAAAGAAAATGTGGTACATTTACACAGTGGAATATCACTCAGCTATTAAAAATAAGGACACTAGGAAATTTGAAGGCAAATAGACGGAACTAGAAAAGTCATCCTGAGTGAGGCAGAGGAGGATTTCAGGGTCAAGTAAAAATCTAGCACAAGGGGATCTACCAGGAATGGCCCCAGCTAAGACTCCTAGCAATAGCAGATACATAGCCTGAACTGGCCATCATCTGTGACCAGATTGGTACCTAGTCCAATTGTCATCAGAGAGGCTTCATCCAGCTATTGATGGAAAGAAATGCAGATCCACAATCAAACATTAGGTAGAGTTCAGGGAATCCTGTAGAAGAAGAGGAGAAAGGATTGTAGGAGCCAGAAGGGTCAAAGACAACACAAGAAAATTCACAGAATCAAATAACCTGAGCTCTCACAGAGACTGGATCGACAACCAGGGAGCCTGCATGGGACTGACCTAAGCCCTCTGCATCTATGTTACAGGTGTGTAACCTGGTCCTCTTGTAGGACTCCTAACAGTGGCAACAGGGGCTGTCTCAGACTCTTACTGGTTTTGGAGACCCTACTCCCACACTGGCTCACCTTGCCCAGCCTTAATACATGGCGAGGTGCTTAGTCTATTTGCAACTCCATATGCTATGTTTTGTTGACACTCATGGGAAATCTGTCCTTTTCTAAACAGAAATGGAGGAGGGGCGGATTGGGGTGTGGGAGCAGAGTGGGGGTGAGGTGAGGACTGGTATAGAGGAGGTAGGGGAACCAACTGGGGTATAAAATAAATAAATTTATTTAAAAAAATCACATTGACTAAGATGGTAGAATTTAAAAATAATCACATCTCTTTATCATTTCTTTCATATTTAATCCCATGCATCATACATTTTAAATTACCGTTATAATTTTATGTTGAAATTTTAATGAATTATGTTGGTTATTCCTCTTAAAAAACCCGAAGTGTCTGAGATTTGATTTGAAATAATTTGTGAAGAACAAATGTGTGATTATTTTTAAATTCTACCATCTCAGTTGATAATTCCTATTTTATATATTCATATTGGGTTTAATGGATTTTAGTAATATCTTGTAGCATCAGAAATCTTACTTCTTTTCTAGTTCCCCTTCACTCATCAAGCAATGACTTTGTCTTACAGCACTAATTCTGTTCTCCTTACAGTCACTAATGTCCTCCATATTGCCAAACTTCATGAGTACGTTTCTTTCACCCTAATGCCCAAACCAGTATAATATTTTGCACAACTTATTACTTTCCTTTTCTAGCCCCAGGAATTCATATTTTTTTAAGTTTCTCCCCCTACCTTCATGACAATCCATTTGCAAAGAAAAAAATCTCTTTGTATTTTATACCCAACCACATAAATGAATTTGCCCCGGTTCACATCTGGGGTTATTTCTAATTTTTTCAATAGATTATTTCATTATCTTTAGACAATTAACAAATGTCAAAAGATCCCAGATTTAGCCAAAAAAATTCCCATTTGTATACCATGTTTTTAGTTGATGTCCATATCCTTACTTAATTCTGTTCAGAATTCCTTGAAGAAGCAATCTAGAAAGAATCCAGTTTGACATCATTTTATTCTTCTGTGTATTGACAACATGAGGAAAACTAACCTGAAGTACTCAGGAGACTGAAGTAATAACATCTCTAATTTAGAAGACATCTTATCTCTATAGAAATTTGGAGGCCTGTAAGGACTATCAATGAAAGATCCTATCTCAAGAAAAATACTAATAACTAAGCAAAAGAAAAAAGTAATACATAAAAACCAGTTTTTCTTTCTGTTTGTATTTTTTAATTCACAAGTAAAAAGGAGATATATTTAGACTATCTAGTAACTTTTGGAGTTATGGGAACTTATTTTCATCTGGGAATTAGAAAGCAATAATTTAAAAGAGAAAATTGTGTTGCTCACTATGATTGGATTTAAATAACAATAGTGATGGTCATAGTAATCACAGCAATGCCAATACCTTTCCATGGTGCTTTATGAACTGTCAGGACACTAAGATCCTTCCTGCTCTGCTTCTCACACAAACTAGAATAAGAGATGCTAACAACATTTTGATTGCTTCAGCATTTTAAATAAAAACTCCACTTTAGCATATTTTTGCAGGGTGAGGTAAACACTTTTAAAATGACTCCTCAGTTTCTCTTTCATCCCATTCTGAGTAGAATTCACTCCCAAATTCTCTGTTCTTCAATTCACCTATTGACGCCTGTCTGTTTACAAATAGCATGACTTCTGCTATGAATTTCTTGAATGAAATTTGTAACTTGCAACATGTCCAATATAATTCGAAAATACAAGGTATAGCCAGAAATCTATACTTCCCTATTATTTTTATTTTATTATTTTCTATGCCCCCTACACAATTCACACCATTTAATTCTCCTGAACATTTGCCTGAATGCCTACATCTTTTGACTCTTTACCAGCAAATAATTGCATACAACAGAAACATAGTAGTCTTCATTACCAGGGTTTCACTCTGCATGATTTTGAAGGATACCATCGTTGTAAAGGCTGATTTTGATAGTGAAGTTGACACAGCATAGAATAACCTAGGAAGAGCATCTCAATGAGGAACTGTCTAGATTCTGTTGGCTAGTGAGCATAGCTGCGAAGGATTTCCATTGAGTTAATTAAGATGATAAGACACACTCTAATGTGGATAGCTTGGGCTGAATGAAAAGGAAAGAGAGCAAGCTGAGCATTGGCATACATTCATCACTCCATTTCTCTCTGTTTTTGACTGTCAATATAATGAAATTAATGGTTTCAAGTTCCTGGCAATGGTGGAATATAACTTGGAACTGTGAACCAAATAAATCCTTTCTCCCTTAAGTTGCTTTTGTCAGGGTATTTTATCACAGCAACAAAAAATTAAATTAAGACATCTGGTCCAGGAATGCTAGCATTTGCCTAAATCTCACAAGAATAAAACTACATTTTCAAAAGTGTGATTAGAGTATATAATTGCAATCATTCTATTTCATTATTTATTGTTGATATTTTTCCTTGTTTAACTTGAGAATTAAACTTTATCACATGTACATGTAGAAAAATCAACCTGTACATAGAGTTAATAACTGGACATAGCTTCAGTCATACATTAGGGTCTTCTAATATGTCCCATTCTGATACAGGGGACCAACTTCTCTGGCTAGCTTGAACACGGTAAAAGTTATTGAAAGGTTATTGGAGTCTCACAACATAGCCTGAAAGTAGGAATTGTGGAGGATTCAACTGCATCATAGTAGTTGGATGGTTTGGTTAGTAGCTGAACCACCCACCAAGATGAAATCTAACTCTGAAGATATCCAGTTGAATTGCTCATTGAACCACACAGATGAGGAGGGACCCTTCACTCACCTATGTGAAATTATGCTCCATTCCTTGTCTAAGAAAAATGCACAATCAAAGAAAGAATTCCCCCACCCTGTACTCAGTGATGAGATAATCATTCAATGGATAGCAGATATATTGGTGAGAAAGATAGACATGATGCTGAGCTGACTGTGACAAACAGCGTCTTCTCTAATTTACCTCCATGAGTACGTATTTATGTGCACAGAATGTCAGAGATATGCTTCCAGATAAAATTCCTGTTTAACGAAAGTCTAGTTGCTCCCAAAAAGAGATAAGTAAAGCTCTCTAGCTTTAGAGCCAAAGCCACAGTTCCTTATTGTTCCTTTCTTGTACTGTCTTCATAACTCCATCTATTACTCTATAACCTATAAATAAAAGGTTGAAGGAAGAGGAGAAGGGGTATTTATTTGAAGTATGAATTATGCACAAAGAGGAAAATCACGGTGAAGGGTAAACTATCATTTCTGCTACTGGCCATGCCAGTGTTATTTCTTTCCTTTACTACCTGGAGCAGTTCCACATGGACTTTGTCATGTTCCCAAATTATCAGTATAATATGCCCTGCAATGCCCAGACATTGAGATATCTGAGTGGTTGGTGAGCATGTTTATAGACTTGTAATCATCTCATAACTTTTACCTGTAGGTGCACTCAGACAAGTTTGTTCCCAGTCTCTTAAGTCCCTGTCCCTGTCCCTGTCACCCTTCTTGTTTGGAGGCCAAATGATGCGATAGAACAACTCAGAGCTAAAAGAATTATTTGGTATCACAGTGTCAGAGGGTTCTGTCCATGGCTGGTTGTTTCCACATCTTGGTTAGAGCATCTCAGTAGGAATATGTGAAGGAAGTGACTTTTTATCTAAAAACAACACCTCCAGTTAGAGATCAAGTGCTCAGCATATGAGCTGGTGGAAGATACTTTATATTCAAATGATGATGGAAAGTCCCTAACTCAGCTCTTCATCATAATCCTGTTGATGTAATGATTTTTTTCACAATACCTTTACCTGCATTAAAAAGCCAAAATTACTAGGTGGTGTAGTCCAAATTTCCAAGCAATAGAATGTTTCCAATTGAAACAAAATTAAAATTTCAATGGCAAGCAAATCCAGCCCCCGTCAGTGTGTGCCTTGAATCCTGAATCTATATTTTCTACCAGGAAAACAACGTTTCCATTAGATGATATATGCTGATAGAACCACAACAGACTCTTTAGTAATTGATTTAACCATTGTATAGCCTCAATGACTATACTGACATTAGCCTGTTGCTTTCTTTCTTTAGCATCAAAGTCCTTGATACGAATCAGTTTATAAGGCATATCATAACAGAATAAAAGGAATCTCACCAATATACAGAACAAGGTGAAAACAGTTCAAAATTCAGAACAATTCCTGGTGAGTACAAGCTGCAGTGAGTTCCTCTTATTTGTTATTGGGGAGCTGTTTGGTCACAGAGATGAATAAGTATATGAAGGTCCCAGATTAGTAACTGCTTTCTGGAAACTAGACTCCCAAAGTGGTAAGACAGGGATAGCCTTTCTGAGAATATATGTTTCCACCAAACCACTCTAGGAACTAACTGGAAAAGCACAAGAATGGCTATGGTAAAGGACTAGCAATAGACCAGTGAAGCTCCTGTGTATGATGGTTTGGATATCAAGTGTGTTACAGAATGCTTATGTATTAGAAGAGTTGGTCCTGATGCAAGCAGTGATAAGAGGCAGGGCTTGGGGGAGGTGGTTAGATGAAGAGGATTCTGACCAAATCAACAATTCAATCCACTGATAGATTCAAGGTATAGATAGGTAACTGGGAACTGATGAAACTATAGAAGGTAAGGTACAGGGAGGAAGTGAATCTTGTAGCCTGGAAAGATGTATCATCTCCCTGGTTCCTTCCTATATCATCTCCTGTCAACATAGTACATACCCTGAAGTTCAGCCTTGCCTCAAGCCCAGAGCATGAAGCCAGCTGATTGCCCACAAAACCTTTGAAACTGTGAGTAGCTATAAGTCTTTCATCATTCATACTGTTCCTCTCAGGCATTTGTCACAGTGACAAAAAGTCTAACATGCTTTCCACCTAATTATTAAGAACTCTCTTTACAGCAGACTCCAGGTGAACACTTGGGGACAAGCTTGAGATGCTCACAGACATTTTCCTTCCAGAATTTCTTGTCATTGCTTCCCTAATTATACTCCTTCCAATTTTCCAAATTGGATCCAAATTATTAATTGTTGCCCATTAATTTATATAAACCTCCACCACATGCCATCATTCCACTCGGGCAAATGTAGCATTGTGACTCTGGCTTGCTTGAAGACTGTGCAGTGTTGAGCTGGCAGTTCTGGGGAAAGGGTTTCCAGGCAGCCGTGGGAATGGTGGGGTTGGTTGTAGTCACACTTCCGTTTCCTTTTGTCTTTTGAGCGTCCAAGCCCCCTTCACTGCACATACCACCGCAATACCTTCTTTAAAAAAATAACTAGTCCACATTATGGTATTGCAAATGAAGTTTCTAAAGTGTATATTAAAACAAAAGAGTAAAACAAGTGTGGCAACACTCTCGAAAGTTTCTGTGTTCCCATCCAGCTTGTTACAGTAAGGGGAAAAAATGGGAATTTGATGAGACGCTCAAACCAGAACTAAGAGCTTGTTTTTTGGCAGGAATTTTTCCAGCAGTTTACTAAGAAACTCAAGAATAGCAATTGTCAGTTAGACCACATCTCCTTTACAAAAATATTCTTAAATTAGAGAAAATCAGGAGAATGCAATTCTCCATCTCAGGAGCCATAACAACCAGATTCCAAAACAACCGCCTTTGCTGCACTGTGGTCTTGGTTCTCAACTGTCTCCATCGGCAATTTTGTAGCTTAGCTTTGGTCTTTGTTTCCTCTGAGACTTGGGGATTAAAAAGTCTTTAAAACTGCATGAAACTATCTTTTATATTTTCAGTAATGTTGCATACACTTACCTTTTCTTTCATATTCAAATAAATTGTGTTTTTTTAAAGATTACTATCACCCAGGTAAGTTGGTACAGGCCTTTAACCCCAGCACTTGGGAAGCATAGGCAAGCAGATCTATGTGAGTTCAAGACCATGCTGGTCTACAAAGAGAGTTCTAAGCCATCCAGAATTATATAGTGAGGTAGAATGTAAAAAATAAAACAAAATAATAAAAAGAAATAAAGAGCACTATCATGTTTCTATGAATTTTAGTGAGAATATTGGTGAATTCAGTATCCACTAATTCAGTTGAGATAAAAATTTCTTTGTGCAGTTATAGTATGAAAAGTCTCTGAAATACCCATTGCATTATAAAACATGATCACAAAGAGATGTGTTCAAGATGATGCATGATAGATGCAGCAGTGACTGTGGCCACTGCGCATATAGCCCCCTCTCTAGGAATATGCTGAGATGCCCACATTGTAGAACAGGTTAATTTTCCACAATAATGACATTTTCTTCATCCATGATTTTTATATTGAGTCTCTATATTATTAGTTTTTCATTAAACCATCTACTATAAAATAGGTTTTACATTCTAAAAATCTTTGCTGTCCCTGTCTTTATTGTATATTATAAAGACTTGTGGAAACAAATAATATTTTACTATTTCTTACCAGAATATTGTACCCATATTTAGGATGGTGAACCATTTTGGAATTCTCAGTGGTTCTGACGTGTTCCCTCATTCTGAAGTAGCTAGGTGAAGTCAAAGTTGGTTTGCATTCTCTAGCCTAAAAACTTTCCAATACCCATGAACATTTAATATTTATACAGGAAGTTGGTTTATTTAAAATTTTTAAACACCTCAAATTATTAAGTGCTCAGCCTTGAGATCTTTCTTTCTAAAATTTTATTTTGTGTAACTATTAGAAGTTCACAACTTAAAACATGTAATTTGCTAGATTATATCCAATGTGGAAAAAAATGTCATCATTTCTCTCCACTCCTAATTTTCTTACTTACTGACAAGTGATTCTCACTCACAAGAAATACTTCTAGATTTTATTAGGGTATTTATATCATTGTGTGGGGTACGTGTGTGTGTGTGTGTGTGTGTGTGTGTGTGTGTGTGTGTTCAATGGGTGTACACATGTGTGCATGCAGGTACACTTGCTAGCACTGTGCATGTAGAGGCCAGGAGTTGATATCAGAACCTGAACAAATACCTTCCTTCTGCTTCCTGTATGCTGCTTTTTTGGAAACTCTGCTAAGGTTTTATGTGCACTGGTGAGGGTTCTCAGTTAAATTATCCTGTCTTCTTTGTCATGTTTCTACGTTGTTTTGGGTACTTGGAAATTCATTCTGCATGTACTCATGGGCCACAAATGCAGTGGAAACATTACAGGAAAGCCATGGTATGTGTTCTCATCCTTTTGTGCATCCTTTTAAACCAGTCAGCAACATCAGTGGCTTCCTTCAACATATGTGGCTTTACTTTATTAAAACAGGAATTTCATCAGTGGGATGGGAATGCCAGCTCAGGCAAATGGTACATTTGTTTTCATCATCATTATATAGCCTGGCCAAGCCCTTCCCCCTAATTAGTCTTTTTTTGCCCATTTTAAAATCTGCTCATGGCACTGTGGTTTCTAATACTTGAGCTTTTGTAGTTTAGCATTTAGGAGTTTAATCTGTCAGTATTGTGATTTTTCAGAATGGAGACATTGGGGATTTTGATATTTGAGAATTTCAACTTTCAAGGTTATGTTACTTAGGACTATATGTTTCAGTCTCATGCATGACATCAGGTTTCAAATCCCTGATCTAGATACTAGAGTTCTTATAATGCTCTATAGTGCCTTTGGCTGCCTCTTCAAAGCTGAAGGTAGGCCCATGCTGCTGAAGACTCCGCACACTTACAACACAGGGCTCAGATTTTTCAAACCAGATCCAATCTCAAAACCTCCTTTTTACAGTCTAGCTTCCATAGTACTAACAAGTGCTATGCAACCTGCCAAGGGAGGGAAGCAATTTGATCCAGCTGTGATACCGATGAACTACAACACTGACCAGCATGGCAAGATATCCTTTAAAGCATATTAGTGGTATGCATTGCTTGGCTGTAAACACAGCCATCTATTTATACTTAAGACTCACTCAACAGAAAAGAAATCATGACTAGTACTAGAAACCTACCTAACTACCTGGGGCTTTCATTTGAATATATATATATATTCAAACGAAAAGAGACCATCAATGTGAGAAGATGGGAGAAACATGGCAGGGTTTGGAGAGAAGGGATATGAGAGGAGTTGGAGAGGGGAAAGAAAAGGGGGAAAGAAATCATTTATATTTTAAGTTCAAAATGTATTAAATTAAAATGTTAGCATTTTGGTTTCATTTCTAAAACTGTTTTTTATCTGCTTTCTTTTTACCTAATGGCTTCTTTTCTATATTTCATATGTATAATCTCTGTAAGAATTTTAATTTGTCTGTCAGGTGGGAAATACCTGTGACTATGCGTGTCTATTTATGTATTGTGGCTTGCTGCCTGATCTGCCTCTGGTCATATGAGTTCACTCTATTTCTTACTCTTCTCTTTCCTTTCTCTTTCCTTCATCTGACCCTTTGGAGGTTTTCCTGCAAAGACTTTTAATTTTGTTTTTAAAATTTCTTTCTTCACAATTAAGAACAAAACACAAAAATGATGATAGGAAGCTATGCCCACTTGATGGATTGTGATGACTGGTGATCTTATAAAGTGACCAAATTAAAATCTAGGCATGTGTGATGGATACTATTGATTATCAACCTGACAGACTCTAAGTGATGGATAATATTTATTTTTAACTTGACAGACTTTATAATCATTTAGGAGACAGCTCTCTGGGTATGCCTATAAGGAAGATTCTAGATTTGGTTAATTGGTGCAAGGAGACCCTTTCTAAACAAAGGTGGCACCATAGCAGGGGCTGGGATCCTGAACTGAATAAAAAGAAGTCAGTAGAATTCATGTCTCTCTGCTTCCTAACTGCAGAACAATGTCTGCCTCAAGCTTCTGCCCACATGACTTCCATGCTGTGATGAAGCATGCCCTCAAACTGTGAACCAAAGTAAGCCTTCCTTCTTTCAGTTGCTTCTGTAGAGTTTCTTTGTAAGCAGCAATGCAAACACTAATACAACATGTCATTAAACACCAAATTCAACATGCAGGGCTTTTCAACCAGGTTTTTCACACAAACCCCTCAAAAAGAAAGAAAGGAAGGAAGGAAGGAAGGAAGGAAGGAAGGAAGGAAGGAAGGAAGAAAGAAAGAAAGAAAGAAAGAAAGAAAGAAAGAAAGAAAGAAAGAAAGAAAGAAAGAAAGGCGGGTTTTTGCTTTTTGCCTGGGAAATTTCCCATCAGAGAACACTCTAGGGACAAAGCAGGAAAAGGCAGTAGTAGAATCTTATAGCACAAGGTCTCAGTGTGTCTCATCACAACTATCCTCAAATACATTTAGTATTCACAATGGAATTCATCTCAGTTAGTATCCAGTGAGAGAGAAAAAATCCATTATCCTCACATTTCTGAGTTAAAAAACAGTAACCACATGATATTGGTAAGGTTTAGGTTAGTCTAATATGTTTTCTTTTCTTTTCTTTTTTTTTTTTTTTTTGGTTTTTCGAGACAGGGTTTCTTTGTGTAGCTTTGGTGCCTGTCTTGGAACTCACTCTGTAGACCAGGAGGCTGGACTTGAACTCATAGAGATCTGCCTCTGCCTCCTGAGTGCTGGGATTAAAGGCGTGCGCCCCCACCGCAGCCACCGCCGCCGCCACCGCCACCACCACCACCCAGCAGTCTAACATGTTTTCAAGACTTTCCTTAGCTATTCCTATTTTCACTTCAATCTTCTATCTTGCTTCCTGAAACCACCCTTCTTGGCATTTTTTGGGCATATCCAAGACAAAGAGTCTCAGCTCTTTGTGGTTCTTCTATCAACAGTTTCAGATGTAAGGTTTGTATAGTTTGATGTCAGTCTCCTGTCAGATTTCCAGCATTAAAACAGTTGGTAAGTATTTTCACCTGCTATAGTCTTTGACTTTACCATTCCTTTTCACAAAACACAGATTTTTATGTTTTTAAAAATACTTTTGCACGTCATTTTGGTAAGATTCCAAGGAAAGGCATAAATAAGTGAATGTAACTGACTTGTTTCATCTAGTTGTGTCGTTGATTTTAGAAAAATCATACACTAGCTAGCTAAAAATCACAAGTGAAATAATTCAGCCTGGAGTACTCACTTCTGACCATCAGGCTATTCTCTCTTTACTTGTAGAGAAAATGTTTAATTCATCCCTTTGTCTGTAGCATGTATCCTTCTGGTTGTTTCATAATGGATTTTCATTTATTATTTGATTAGTCACTAAGTAAAATTAATGACTAGACTTAAGAATTAGTTTCCATAGCTGGATAGCTTTCATAGTGCTTGAAGTTGTTTATTCATGTTGCTGCTATAGAAAAGGCTTCAATAATTTTACCTAGCAATGAACCCTAAAATGTATGATACCAACCTGCCCTGAAAGATATGCCCCTGTGCAATAGTGGCATGACTCTTATGGAGGTAACTAACTGCTCTCTAGTTGGGTTTCAGGGTGACTCCACAGTGGAGAAGCTATACCTGGTACTGTAACCTTATTTAAAAGTCAATGGCAGGAGAGGTCATAGGTTCTTGGGGGAACTTAATTCCGTTGTTTAAGTAAATTGACACAATGTTGAACTACCTTCTAAATATCTTTTGATACCAATAGACAATTTCTACTTTTAGCCTTTATCTGAGCAACCTCTTTCCAGTAGTAAATACAGGGACTCATAACTATAAAAGAACCTGAGAATAAACCATGATTGAGTGTTTAGTCCTAAAGGAGGCATTTATACCATCACTTCCAAAGCTCAGGGAACATTATTGAAGACTGGTAGAAAAAAATAATAGAAGAGCCAGAGGATAAAGAGAGGCCTGAGAGGCTGAGAAATGTTTTCTCCTGACAATGCACAGCCATTGTAATCACAGACTTTCAACAACTGCAGATAACTTACACAAGAATAGGCCTGTCAACAGTCAGACATACATGGAGGGGAAGCCCAGGGAGCCCTAACCCTTACCACTCACCTATTTCCTACAGATAGCTTTGGGGGAAATGGGAGTCATTACCTTTACTGGCATCCCAATCCAGTTGTCACACAGATGGCCCTAGTTAAAATAAACAGGTCATAAAACAAACCTAAAAGTTATGAGTCTGGAGGAAGTATAGGTAAGGAAAAGGGAGTTGATAAGAGTGGAATAAAGATACAGTGTAGAGGAAGAGAGTATCAAAAATGTATTATAGAAACATATAAAATTGTCAAAGAACTAAACAAAAAAAGTAAGAATTAGCTTTGGTATGAACCTACTTAATGTTGACATTAACTTTTAAAGTACACACCCACACATACAGAGAGAGAGAGAGAGAGAGAGAGAGAGAGAGAGAGAGAGAGAGAGAGAGAGAGAGAGAGAGGAGATCTAAGGAAGAAACCATTATTCTTGAGTAAAAAACATTCAGTGTTCCAATTCAAAGAAGATTGTAACAAAGTAGACAGGTGTGATCCATGGTGATGCACATTGAAAGGTGGCAGAATTACTGTGATTTTCAGACAAAAAAAAAAGAGGAGAGAAACTGTGCTGAATCCAAGCTTCACAACTGTGACTACTTAGTCCTTGGGAAAGATCATCAAAGTAACATACTTAGGGAAATAATTCATCACTGAGAATATCAAAGAGACAATTTCAAGACAACAGGTGAATTGTCTTATCCTGAATACAGCAACTACTGACAAGAACTAACCCTGAAATGATGATACAGAATACCAGATGAGATTTCTGCAGACCATCAATCCATAGGGAAATAACACTGGGTAAAACCTTGTGTTTGCTCTTAATACTCCCCCATCAATTGAACTACTCACTATTACATCTGGATGATAAAGCATCATAGAGCCCTCTGGGCATATCACAGCTTATTTTCATAGGCCTCCTGTCCTAGACACAATGCTTTCATGTCAAAATAGCAAACAGATAAAAGAATATGAATCCTTTTCAACACCAGTAGCTGCATTCAACAGTTCAAAGCCAAATTTTTTATCATGTTGATGGCTTGAGAGAGCAACACCTCCCAGCTTTGGATGAGGCTCCTGATGTTACGATGCATCCATTAGATCACATTGTATTAGGTTACAGAGCAGGTCAGCACAAATGTCCATGTTCATGGAAGCCCCTGACTTTCTGCCAAGTCGTTTGGCACCACTCAAGTTGTCATCAATTTCAATTACTTGTAGATCATTTCAGGAGATATTAAGATAATTATTGGCTGTTCTCAGAAGGGTAGGACGCCAGCAAAGCACTCATAGAACTGCCTCCATCCATAAATTGTAGAACAGACACTTTATATCTTAAAACAATATAATTCACGTCATGCTAATGTATGGCCACTTCAGGTCCTTTATCCTACACTTAAATTATATACTTGGATAATTTCTCCAGTAAATACTTGAATGGATGCAGTTTTGTTTTGTCTAAGGTATTGTCTTCCTAGAATTTTAAAAATTTCAAAAATTTCAAAATTTTCCACTGAAAATGTTGTTAGAATATATCTTGCACCCAATCTATGTTACACTCAAGAAAAAAACTAAAAGTGAAGTTTCACAATTTATGTATGTATGTATATATATATATATATATATATATATATATAATACAAATGATACTTTGGAAACACTGCTCATTTATAGTGAATTATATTCTGAAAAAGTTCTTCTAAGGCTAGTACTTAAAATAAAATTATAGACCCCACAACCTAGTCAAGGCTTAATATTGTGTTAAAAAAAACTTGTGCTTGGGCTGAGAGAAGGCACTGAAGGAAAAATACTTGGAGAACAAGCTGAAGGACTCCAGTTCTGATTGGTGCAGAACTCCAGTTCTGATTGGTGCAGAGTGGGCATGACAGCCTTCCTGTAATATCTGCTGATTATATTTGAGTTCATCAGGAAGCTGTGCCATGGTCAGAGCATCTGTTCTGAGAATAGAACTCCATATTAGAGGAGGGTTTGCATGTGAGTCTTCCCTTTCCACACATCTTGCCAGCAGAAGCACTTCTGGGCTTTATTGTAGAATCTTTTTTTCCAAAGATTTTTATATAGAACACAACCTTGGAAGATGGAGAAAGCCCAAGTATTTCTAGAATGAGAAGCATATGTATTTGCTCTCTAGTACAGTAAACACATATCCATAGAGTAGGTGTTGGACAAAATTATACATAACTCATTAAAAATATAGTTTCCTAGGTTCGAGGCTAATCTTAGTTCCTTAGTTTTTCTGTAGCAGAATGCTACAAACCGAACATTGAACAAAAGTTTATTTCTTACAATTTGGAGGGCTGCTAACTCCAAGACTAAGGTTCAAGTCAGCATCTGGCATCTAGCGAGAGCTTTCTTACTAAACTGATACATATTATAAGAAAGAAGAGCAAGGGAGTTGAGGTCCTTCCCTAAGACCTCATTGATTAGCATCAAATAACATTCATGAAAGAGGAAGTATGGCCTAATCAATCCTTAAAAACTCTTAATTAACTAACTTAGATAAAAATCTTTATCATATTGGCAACACTACTCACACAAAACACTAATCTAGGTGCCCCTTCTCAACATTCCTTGGAATCTGAAGGGCAAAGATTAACCAATAAAAACAAGGAAATCATGATGCCTGTTACATCCCTTGGCTCTGTCATTGGACCCATGTTCACTGCCCACCCCTGAAAAGCTAATGTTTAGTAGAATCTCTCATAGACAAAGTACTTTATTCAAGGCTGGAATCTTGATAGGAAAGGAACCACTGTCCTTCAAGAAAGATCATGTTAGTGACTGTACCTTTGTGAGAGGGCTTAGATCACCTACTGGGTGGGATTTTTTATCATACAGTGAGTGCCTAAACACATACATACACTAGAACACCACAGCTGATTTCTGCCTTTTGCAAGCAAATGTTTATGATACTTTAGACAAGATAAAGTTAAAATCCACAGACACTTACATGCTTTGTGTTAGCTGATGCATAGACCAATGAACAAGTAGCATTGCATGTTTAGATAATATAAGAAGGTCACCTAACATCCTGTTTTCTGTAAATCTAAAGGGAGACTATACAGCAGCTAACATTGTGTAGGTATAGCTTTACTTTATAATTTGAATTGCCTGGCAAAGAGGAACAGCTCTAGAAGGAACAACTCACAAAGGAATGCCCTCTGTTACAGCATCTTTGAGTGTAAGAGTCTCCTATTTTTTGTTCCATATCCATGACATCATGAGCAGTTAGGTTGTTAATGTTTTAGCTAGAAGGAGAGCCAAAGACACAGACCTGACACTATGTCATTTGATCAACATATGACCTTAGACATGACCAAAGCTCAGTAGAGCTTCAGTTTTTATTTCTAAATTAGGAAATTTCTGAGAAATATTTAGCATAATTCCTGACACTGTAAATGTTCCAAAGCATGTTAAATGACATTGAATTTTGGGGTTTTTTTTTTCAGTGTTTTTAACACTTCTGGCTTTAAGTCTTTTAATAATTTTAGGCACGATTTATTATGTTGAAAGTAATCATTCATATTTTTTCTTTTGTTTTAATCTTGTGATTATTTTTATGCAAGTGCAAATTTAAAGTATTTAATAATATACCACAGAAACTAGGAGTTCTTATTATAAGCATTATATAGACATTTGCAGACACACACACACAAATAGATCTCTGCCTTTGCTCTCAAGGAGCAGAGATGCAGTTCTCACTGCAGATATAAATCACAATTGCTGACTTGTGGAGGAAAACCTTGTAGATGGGAATCAGACTACCTTATGGGGGTGACCTTGGCATTTATAGCATCTCTAGAATTCCTTAGATGATACTCAGCAGGGTGAAAGAGCAGCCCTGGTAAAAGATACGTTTATTTTCCTTCTCAGGTAGATGTCGACACATGACTGGGAGCACTTGGAGAGCCTGGAAGCAAGACTTGATGCTTCTGTGCCATTTCTGGAAGCTCAGAGTTAATTGTGTGACTGAAACTGAGTACTGCACTGGGTCAGTAAGATCTCCCCAGGTGAAGTCAGTCTACCCCAAACTTCTGAGGAAAAAAAAAAGCACTGAGCAATGAAGCTTTCTTTTGTTAAGTAGATGGGAAAAAGAACTTGATGTGATTACCGAAAGATGGAAGATAAGTCCACCCTTCCTCATCTTCAATGTGAATATCCAACATCAAGTTGAAGACATCCACAGTCATGAATGCAGATGAGCTTTCTTTACTCTGTGAGATCCCTGTGGTTCTGCAGTTCCTTCCCAAACACAAAAAATATCATAACACATTCATTGTAAAATAAGCTTTGTATAGTTCTGGTTGATGACTCACACAACTTCTGTTGCCAAATATGATATAGCCATTAGTCACACAGGGTGTACGGATATGCCTGCAGCAGATCTTCATGACTGGGAGGTTGTTTGTTCTGAATGAAAGCGCTTCTGTTTTTTACATCAGCATGTTTCTTTCATGTGTTTGTAAAACATGATACTATCCAGGGCAGGAAAGTCAAAACAGGATTGTTTCTGACTTATATGCAGAATAAACAGTTTCATCAAAACCAGCCAGTTTCAGACCACCCGTAGACCAAGATTTTCCAAGGATCATTCAAGTCAAACATGGATGTTTAAACTACAGAAATACAGCTTAAAAGCAATTGCTGTTTGTAAACCAGGAATGTTTGGAAATTATTTTAAAATCTAAAAATTTGGTGAGGAACTTCCTAATTCTCTTTCCTAAATTTAAACTATAGTGATCAGGACAAGTTAATCAATGCTCCATTTCATTCTTTCTCACTAACATTAATGTTTGAACAGTGTCTTTGGCAAATGCCGGGGACTTTTTTTTTTTTTTTTTTAACCATCAGTTTACTTACAGTGGCCATCTCAGATGTTGCTGTTGTTGAAGCTCAGAGGTTAGGTTGCCCAGGACCTCAAGCACTGCATAGTAAAGGCAAAAGTGGGTTTTGTCTCTACTGAAGAAATATTGCACCTTCTCATTTTGCTACTTAGCATAAGCAGTGGGATTACCACACACAGGTAGGCTAATGAAAAGAAACTGTTCACTACTTCATTTTCAATCTAGCCTGCATATGTCTGGAATCATGAACTGTTGAGAAATAAAGAAAGTGAACCAGGGATAGGAAGATCTGATCCCTTCTGCTCAGTAGGAAAAACGGTGGTCTATGGCACGTCTAAAAATTTTGAGCCCCGCTGTCTTGCTTTATAAAATAAAGATCCTTCTGTCTGCTGATTTAACTCTTCTAAGTTATTGTGGCGCTAAAAGCATTAATGTTTTACAACAAAACCTGCATAGGAAAATACTACCAATACTCTGATACATATGAAAGGTATTCCCCAAAATATTATACTGATTTCCTTTAAGTAGACAAGAAACATATTGAACATTATTAGATTCCTAACATATTTTAAATAGCTTGTGCTGACATGTGAAACTTAAATTTGTCAAAAAATAGAACTCTGGAAACTTCCTAGGATGCTCTGATCAAGTGGCTATGGGCATATCATTACAAACCCTCAGTGTCTGTGCTTTAAATTGCCATGTTAATCTTCCTCCAAAGACATTTCTCCTCTACCTGGAACTTACCTGATAATCCAAAGATATGCCAATTTATCCCAAATTGGCAACAACCTATAGGTCCTAGCATGCTAGTCTCAGTGAACACTAGTCTTTTTTGTCTAAAAACTATTTGTCCATGTCTCAATAGGCTAGATAAAATTCCAGAAGCAAAGTGTGAATTTCAGTTGAATAAGGCTTTTGCACTATAAATATGTTCTGTATTTTTCTTTGCTAAGTTTGGCCATGCTCACCAAGCAACTTCTCAAGCCCTTCACCTACAACATGGTATTGCATCAAGAGATGTAAAGTAACACAATCCTCAGTGATTGATTTACACTATACTCTGCCTGAGCATAACCATCTAATTTGATCTACAAAGCCCTAAGATAGTACAAGTTGGAAAGGGCACAACCCATAACTATGATGCTGACTGAACACTCATCAGTCCTCAAGATCACGCTTCTTGTCACTAATTAAGTAGAATGACTCATAACATTCACTAAGGAATGAGACACTTCTCATTAGTTAGAATGGAATATAGTTAAACAATAGGGATCAAAGTCAGCTAAAGGAGGAACATTCAGTGGTATCTAGAGGGTTTCCCACATTAACATCAGACATTTTGTCCCTGTGTAACTATGGAGCTTTTTAAACCTTTCTGTGTAACAGCAGAGCATTGCCAAACATGGAAGTTCATCTGTCCAAACTCTTTATTTGACCTCCATGGCTAACCTTAGCTTCTAGTACTTTCATGGGCCAAAGTAATTCCCAATGACCCAAAACCCTCACCCTTAAAGCAGATAGTTGGACCTTCTACTATGACAAAAATTTCCCAAGCCAAACAATGCTTTCTTATCTGAGAAGATATTCTGAGGGCCTAGAGAAAACCTCCAGTGGCCAGTGGTCAAGGTCAACTACCAAGCATCTTTCCAGGCAAAGTCAAAGTCTGTATTGCAAAGATAGATATTGTAGCTTCTCTCATCTTAAAGATTAAAAGCAGAGGACAGAGATGAAAAGATTGACCCATGACTGTGTACCTAGTCAGTAGTAGAGTTTGGATTTAAATTTAGAGCCTGTTTTTAACCATGAAACTCTGAATTGCATCTCAATAAGTTATTGATCCTCTCTTTAGCCTACAATCAAAACATCCCATCTTTTCAAACAAAACCTTATCCACTTCATGTTGTTTATAAAATAAACTCTAACTTCAACCTACCAATTTCCTAACTAGGGACACAGCCAAAAATGATTTACTTTCACTAAAAAGATATAGCCCCCAAGTAACAATCACCACCACAACGGTTGAGTACCTGCTGCACGCACCACCCTGTGGAAGAGGTCCTGCTCTAGTCTGGGCCAACTGTGTCATTTCTGCTCCCAGAGGAAGGGTAGTCACAAGTCTGGAACTCTGCATGGTCAGGGAGTACCAGTACTGAGAAAGACTCATCTCCCTCTGTTTCCTCCTCCCCACTCTCCTCCGCCCTTCCATGGTAAGATGGGCCCAACTGCTCAGTGACCACTGGTTTTCTTCTTTTCTTCTTACCTTTGAGTCTACTGGGTGAGAAGAGCAGGGAGTAGGGTTTGCTTAAGGAAAATAGGCAAAGCAAGCTAGGCTTTTATTTCTTTGGACAACTTAGTATTAAAACAAAATGAAAATAAAACAGAAAGGATTCTTCAGGGTTCCACTGGGTTCTCAAAAGCTGTGTAAATTGCCGGTTTTATTTGTGCCACTACAGTAGTCTTTGTTTTCATTTTTCACACATGGTGAAGTTTTTATTATTTTTCTTTCCCTGAGCTTCTATATGGGCTGAATTACATTTGTTGAATTTGTGTATGTTGAGACAACCTTGCACTCCTGGAATGCAACCAACTTAGTCATGATGAATGATCTTTTTAATGTGTTCTTGAATTCACTTTTCAAGTGTTTTATTGAAAATTTCTACATCTGTGTTCTTCAGGAAAATTGGTCTATAGGGTTTTTTGTTGTTGTTCTGTCTAAATATATTACCAAGCTTTTAATCATTAATTTTATAGTGTTCTTACTTCTCTACTTATTTTAAGGCAGAGTCTTACAGGGTCAGAGTGGACTGGAACTCTCTATGTGGCCAAGGATGACCTTGAATTTCTAACTTTCCTGTCTCTACCTCTCAAGGATTACCAGCATGTGCCATCACACTCAGAACCATAGATCATTATCCTTTCTATTTTATGAAACAATTTGAAGATCTTTAGAGTTAGTTTCTCTTTGATAGTTTCATAGCATTCTGTATTAAATCTGTTGTGTCCTTGGCTTCTCTTTTTAGAAAACTATTTTTTCTTCAATCTCATGACTTGTTAGTAGCATGCTTATATAACTTATATCCCCTTAATTTAACTTTGGCAGGTCATATGTGTCTAGGGAATTATCTATTTCTTCTAGGTTTCACAGGATTTGGATAATAAGTTCTCAAAGCATTCCCAAATAGTCCTCAGGCTAATACTGAAATATACAGTGTGATATTACTCCCCATACCCCCCTCTAATTTAATTCATTTTAGTGCTATCCCCTTTTCTTTTGATTACATTGACTAGAGTTTTGTCAATCTGCCTTATATTCTCAAATACCAGCTCTGACTGATTCCATGCATTATTCTTTGAATTTCTATTTCATTGACTTTTGCCCTTATCTTTATTATTACTTGCCATCTATTACTTTTGGGTTTGACTTGTTATTTGTTTTCTAAGCTCTCTTGTGAATCATTAGGATATTTATTTGAGATTTCATGATTTTAAAATGTAATCACTCATAACTACAATCTATTCCCCTAAGAATTGCTGTAATCAACTTCCAATGAATCTGGTGATGTATTGCATTGTATTTTTAATTTGCTTAACTGATTTTTCTCATTCCAACATTTCTGTGTGTGTGTTTTTTTCCCTAGACTTTCAATTTCCTTGTCGAATTTTTCTTTCATTATGCTTGATGATTACTTCATCCAGTATGATGACTTTCTCTTCCATGTTGCTGTCTTTTCTCTTGAGATTCTGAATTGATTTCCCTACTTCATTCATCTTTTTGTTTTTACACATTGCACTTTAGACATAGCACTTAGAGGAATCAAGCTGAACCTGATCTGGAGACTCTTCCCTGAGAACTAACTCTCATAGTGCCAGGAATTGCTGTGCAGGCTACCAAAAGAAAAGAGTCATCAATAGTCTCTTACTAGTGGTGATGCCTACAAACTAGCATGTAGACATTTCAAAGGAGCAATAGTGACTGATACCTTGTTGGTTACCATCAATGTCTAACTGGACCTAAAGACCACTTAATAGGAGAGAATTCATGCCTGGCACTGTAAATTTAGCCAACTATCATGCCATAGAACCAACAGGGGAACCTACCACTGCTACTTTCCTAAACCAGTTCTACCTGAATTTGTAACATGTACCCTCATACCCACAGATATTCTTCCCACAAGAAGCTTTTGTTTGTGGCAGACAGCAACCATTACAGAAAACTACAACTGGTGAAAATGAGAGAACAAGTAACTGTGGGTGCCCATTCTGATGTATACATCTACCACACAATTCCTTACCCAAGAAGAAAGAGGCTCTGAATTTGAGAAGAAACACAGGGGGCATAGGAGAGGCTGGAGGGAGGAGGCAAAATAATATAAATACAGCACACATATGTGAAAGCAATACAGTCTGGGAGTCACGGCATGGTTCATTTGTTCTGCCAGTCACAGACTTAAAAGGCAGGAAAAATCTGAAACACAACAGGTAGTAGCAGAGAAATCACAAACACCAAACACAGAAAGTTGAACAAAGGCATTTTTTGGGGGTGAGGAAACACACACAGGCAGCAGGCACACAGAGAAAAAAGACCCTCTGTAAAGCAGAGGTGGGGGGACTAGGAAAGTCAAAACTCTAGTCTTCCAGGGCTGGGGTTTTTTAAATCCCTGAATAGGCTTCCTTCCCTAATTTAGGGTTTGTTGGTTTGAAGACAGATGGCAGATGGGATGGTTGATTGATATGCAACTGTTGTGTGACATGTCCTGATTGAGTCTTGAACTTGCCAAGCCCAGTCCATCAGCGGGGGGGGGGGGGGGGGGGGGGAATGGGGAGGACAGGGGGATGGAGGGGCATGACACAGACTGCTGGGCAGAGGGGTGCTGCGGTGTGAGAGCCTGCTGGACAAGAAACAAAGGCCTAACAGGATTCTGTCTCCTGTTAGGAAGTTGAGAAAGAAGCTGGCTATCTTGGAAATTCACCATCTTTATTACCTAGCCATACCCTTCTCCCTCTCTGTCTGCCTACCAGGGAGTCTCTCTAACTCCTAGTCTCTCAAAAGCAAAACCATAAATTTAAGAAAAAAAAATAATGTTATCGTTGTTTGGATGAATTGGATTTGAGTTTGGTTTGATTTAATTGTAAGCCAACAATCCAAAATGATGACAAATTCAGAACCATCCTTTTAGTTTAAATTATCCTATGTGTTTTACAACAAACAAGGCTGTTTTGGCAAATGCCTTTTGCTAACATCAATTGCATAGAATTTCACATAAAATTGCAAAACTAATTTGAGGATAACTGGCAGCATGAACTACTTCTCAAGTTCAAAGTCAACCCCAGCTTTCAGTTTATTAACTCATTCAGACTTCTGCAATTGACCCCGCAGGCAGCTCTTGTGGAAACCCAAGAATGACAAACATTGACATGGACAGTGCTCCCTCCTGAAGGCAACCATCCCCCAACCCCAGTACAAGCCACATGACGAGTTCAGTATACAGAGTAGGAATGCATATGTCTCCCCTCTGTCCTGAGTCTAACTGGACTCAAGTTAATGAGGAAAGATAAAGCAAGTTGCTGGTACCCTAAATTCATAAATATTAGGAGGATCCCATAAAGAGTGGGAAACCACTCAACATACTCGTAAATGCAGAGGCTAAACATCATGGAGATAAAAAGTGTGAACAGAAATTTTAATAGGCAATACTTAAAACAGTGTAAAGAATTGCTAAGGAAGAAAGTGTTCAAATAAAAAGAGACTGGGAGAGAAACAAATAAGTTGGCATTTCTCTGTTGGTTAAATTTACACAGGGTCAATGGCTGGTGTTACCTGACACTGCTCAAGAAATTACAACAGAATAAAATACTGACAATTAGTCATAAAGCAAGACGATCATCTGGAGATGGGAGGATGTTATTAATTGCACCCTATGAGAAAGCCACAATGCTGATAAAAATCTAAATCAATTATTGAATGTGTCCGAGTTACGTTTTACAGTGCTACTAGAAACAATCATTACTTACAATATAACAATAAAAACAACAAGTTATTCAGTGCGTAGCTTACTACACTCAGCACAATGGTGCTCTTGGGGTTTATCTAGGTTCTAGTATGTGACAAGATTTCCTTCCTTTTTATTTTTTAAGACAGGGTCTCATTTTGTTAAGCCCAGGCTAGCCAGGAATTCAAGGTGATCCTCCTGCTTTAGCTTACCCATAGTACTGGGATTATAACATATACCAAGTCTACAAAAAAAAGCAAGTTCTTCCTTATAAAGGCTGAGTAATATTCCACTTATGGACCTACCGCATCTTGTTTACTCATTTGTCAAAAGACATTTTTATTAGATTCATTTATTTTATTGTATGTGTGTTTTGCCAGCATATATGTATGTACACCACATGTGTGTGTGGTTCCTGTGGAGATCAAGAGGGTACTGGATTCCCTGGGACTGGAGTTACAGATAGTTGTGAACTACCTTGTGGGTTCTGGAAATAAAAGCTGGGTCCCCTGCAAAAGGAAAAAAAAAAACAAGTTATGCCTCCATCTCTGCAGGTTAGGAAGGGTATCTGGGCCTTTGAATTGAGTATTGATGGTGAATAAAATGAGGAATTAACAAAAATAAAAGATCCAATGATTTAGACATATTTAAGAATCGTAGGTAGTTCTAGACCTACCTACCATGTGTTTGGTCATGGTAAGCTCCGTGGACAACAGAGTCCAAAATTAACACACCAAAGGTATAACCGTTCACAGAGATATATTTGCACATAAAACCAGTCATTGCCTGCACTCCAATGCTTACGAACTTCTACCCCAAAGTAGCCAGCATGTTACAGAGCAAATGCATTAGATCTCGCTATTTTGAGCAAATGAATTTGGTTCCTTTCAAGGGTATTCTCTGGCACAGCACAAAGCTGGCCCAGGAAGAGTTGATTGCTGCGAGGCTTCATCACATAAATAGCACTGGTTGAAAAATATGCCAGCTTGCTGCTGGCATTTCCATACAGCAAATAAAGATCTGGGATTCCAGGTGACTCTAAGGGAGCCTCTTCATCAGAGGGGCAGAGATCACATCAACCAGCTTCCCCAGAGACCACCACCAGCTGCTGCTGCAGCCTTAATCCATTCAGAAAACTTAGCTGGCTCTAGTCCCACCTGGGTGCCAGCAGAGACACCAAGAAATGGTTTCTAAGGAAGAAAACGCTGGAGCCTGAATAATTTATGTTAGAGATAGCAGAGTGGTATTGAAAATAACTAAATTTGAGATGTGTTCACTTCATATCAAGATGTCTAAGCAGAATCTTATATTTACTCTAAAATGCATAAACTGCTGTGTTTTTAAAGTGTGTGCATGTGCGTGCGTGCATATGTGTGTGTGTGTGTGTGTGTGTGTGTGTGTGTGTGTGTGTGTGTGTATGCATGTGTGTTACTGAATTTCAAAACATGTGTTTGGCATGAATCCTAACTTATGAGGGTAGCTTACTGGCCACAGTACTGACATTAAAGTTGTCATTTAGTTAAACCATACTAACCTAAAAGGCGAGACTATGAGAAGATGACTTCAGAGAAGGCCAGAGGATCTGTCATAGACAGCGTTAGTTCTGTTGCTGGCATAGAGGGCAGTGAGTGGAGAGAAGTGTATACACATCTCAGAAAGTCCCATTGAGACAGCCATCTGTGACTGTGAACCTGACCTGGCTTAGAATCACCTAGGTGTCTGTGAAGGCTCTTGTTTCTGTGGAGGATTAATTAGGAAGAGAAGCACCATCCCCTAGGCAATGTCCCAGGGTAAAGAAGAACACTCTGGTCGGGCAGCATGCCTACTACCATGTTTCCTGATGTCAGGCACAGTGTGGCCAGCCACCTTGTTGCTTGAGTTATCTCCAGTCCCACCCAGGCCCGCAGACACTCAGACACAAATAAACACACAGACACTTATATTAATTAAACTGTTTGGCCTAACGGCTCAGGCTTCTTGCTATCCAGTTCTTATACCTTAAATTAACCCATTTCTATTTATCTATAAGTCTCCACATGGCTCATGGCTTACCAGTACTTTTACATTTACCTCTTGCTTCCTTTGTGTCTGGCTGGCAACTCCTGACTCAGCCTTCTTGTTCCCAGAATTCTCCTCTCTGCTTATCCTGCCTATACTATACTTCCTGCCTGGCTACTGGCCAATCAGCATTTTATTTATCAGTCAATCAGAGCAACACATTCACAGCATCCCCAGCACCACTTCACATCCGGTCCTCACAGCTGTGGTGCCCCTGAACTCAAGCCCTCCCTTCTCTCCTTCAGTCCCTTTTGTCAGGCATTTTGTAACAGAAACAAGAAAAGTAAACAATACGCCTCTGTCCGGATTGTCCCTGCCAACAATACAGACATTTCTGCAAGTCTGAGATTCAGTATTCAGAAATCAGTGACAATTTAAATATTTTAAACAACATGATTTTTCAAATAATATTATGTCATGAAATTTAAATTTCATTTAGTTTTTTTTTAACAATTACTTAGAGGGAATTATCTTTGATTATTGTTTCATCCTATAATGTTTTCACTCCTTTTGACCCAGATAATTTTCTGACAAACTTTATACAATCAATATCAATATCCCAGAGTTACTTCCACTATATCTTTCTTAAAATTTTGTGTTAAAAAGGTAAAAAAGTAAACAAAAATAAAAATATGTATAGAAATACAAAGATTTAAAAATGACAAATGCCTAACCTCTGGCTGAAGATTGGTACTTCATGGCTGCTGAAAAGTGGGGTAGGTGCCATTTTTCTTCAGTGGTGTAGCCAGTGGAAACTTGCTTATGAGCCAGTCAATAACCTCATACCCATGCAAATGCAAACACCTGTGAATTATTTACATAACAAAAAAGAAGACAGGATAGAATAGGGGGACTTTTCGGAAGAAGTTTCCACGAGTCAGAAGGGAGGGCAGGAGAAGGTGAATATGATAAAAAAAAAAAAATGTATTATATACTTATGAAATTGTCAGAATAAAATAAACACTTAAATGAGAAATGATTAAAACAATATCTTTTAAAAAGAAAGCAACTTTTCTTGTTGAAAAGCAACCATAACTATAAACTTGAAAAAGCTAGAGAGGGGCTAGAGATATCTCAGCAATTAAGAGCACTGCTCTTCCAGAGGACCCATGTTTGATTTCTAGCTCCTGCATTGGACAGTTCACGACTATCTACAGGTCCTATTTCAGGGGAGCAGATGCACTCTTCTATCCTCTAGTACACCAGGCATGTATATGGTGCACAGATATGCATTCAGGCAAAACACCAAGACACATAAAATAAAATACAAAATATAATGAAGTTTCCAAAATTTAAAAAAGAGAAATAAAATATCTGTGATAGGACTTTCTAAGGCAATCTTTTTAACATTTTAGAAGATTTCTTTGGGTTGTTTCTTTGCACAGATTTCAATTATTTTTTAATGGTTTTACTTGGTTTTGTTTTCTTTGAAATAGGCTTTTGCTGTATATCCCAGGATGCCTCAAACTCACAATAGTCCTGTCTCAGTATTCTAAATGTTTGGATTATAAGTCCAGGCCACTGTATCCACCTGAAGCTGTGCCTTATCTATTATATTCATGTTTATGTATGATTCAATATTTGTATATTTATGTTAATTCTAGCTACAGTATGTAACCATGTATGTACTATGTGTATAAATTTAAAGACTTGTTTGCCAATAGCTTTAAGTGAAGTATAAAATATAAGTATAAAAATATGCTTTAAAGACATCTTTGAAATGTCTGCCGAGTACTGCACTAACAGGCTGTACCCTGGACTGTGGAAATCCTGGCAGTGACTGCCACTATAAACACTTTCCTCCTCACTTCCTAGTCAAGTTAACTACATTCTAATGGATGAAATGTGGCATGTGTCACCTCTAAGCTTCCAAAATTTTGCCCGTAAGTCCTGCACTCTTTCTTCCTTCTTTTCTCAGCCAAATAAAGACATGGGCAGCCTAGAAGATGAGAAGAGCTGGAGGTAGCCCATTCTCAGTATGTAAGCTCCCTCACCAAACGCCCCACTGGATTTTCATATAAGCAAGAATGTATCATGTCTTAAAAGTGGTCTGTTATGCAGTCCAGTTTAACCTAATGGACTTAGTTGTTTTTCTGTTGTGATAAAACACCATGACCAAGGAAACTTACAGAAGAAAGAGTTGATTTGGTACTTACAACTTAGAGTCCATGTCCATGACCCCATGGCCATTCTCCATGTCCATCACTAAGGGAAGCCATGGCAGTAGTGAGGGAAGCATGGCACCAGGGCAGCCGCTAGAAGTTCATGTCTTGAGACATAACCATGAGGCAAAAAAAGAACATTGGGAATTGTGTGAGTCTTTTGAAACCTCAAAGCCCACCCCCAGTGACACCTCTCCTCCAACAAGGATATCTCCCAATCCCTCTCAAATAGTTCCACCAACTGGGGATCAACTATTAATACATGCAAGCCTTTGGGGGCCATTTTCAACCAAACAACCACACTAACCAATGTGTGGTTTACTTTAAAATTCCATCTTTTGGAGCTGGAATGATGGCTCAGTAGTTAAAGAGCACTGGCTACCCTTCCAGAGGACCTGGGGTCAATTCTCAGTACCCACATGGCAGCTCACAGCCATGTGTAATTCCAGTTCAGAGGACCTAATGTCCTCTCCTGGCCTCGACAGGTGCTGCCTGCACTGGTGCAAAGACATAAGTGTGGGCAAAATACTCTTACACATAAAATTAAAAATAAGTAAAGTCTCAAAAAAATACACTTTTTAAATTAATTTTTAGTTAGCATACAAAGTAATGGGTTTCGTTATGGCACTTTCACTCATATATCATTATACTTAGTTCTTATGCATCCTCCTCTCCTCCTCCCCCACCCCTCCCCTCTATCCTCCTTGCTGGTCCCTTTCCTTACCCTGAATAAAAAGTGAAATCTTTTGAACATCATAGCTAGGTGGCTATCATGTTGCACACTTCTGAGATCTCCCATCAGAGAAAATGCTCCTGGTCACACAGGCTACCTGCCCTCCCACTGCTTCCTTGGGCACCTGATGGTGTTCACGGGGATGGGGGTGGAGGGCTTGCAACTCCTAGATAATGTCTGCACATGGAGTGGGGGTGCAATGCCAAGGTGCTTCTCCCCTGAACAGGATTCACACACCCTTATCTCAAAGACATCTCCACACAGCTGACACTTCTCCAGAATGGCCGTGTAGCAGCATGAGACTCTGCCTCTCTGATACTTTTTTCTCTCTCTTGATGCCTGTCAGAATTTCATCTGTTATAAGAGTTCTGCAAAAATGCCTGCTCTCCTTCGATTTTCTCAAAGTTTTGTAGACAAATTTCTTACATGCATAAATAATTCTGTTTCCACCTCCTCTTCACTTAACAACCAAACCAAAAGAGATTACTTCAAAATGTTTGCTATTATAACACTGTGATGAATACTTATGCATAGTTCTCTGAACTTAGATTAAATTCTTAAGAGAGATAATTCTGTAGGCCACATAAGCATGTTTAGTGCTCGGAACAGATCACCAAGTATTTTTACACTGTTACAATTTACTCGAAACTGATAATAAACAACTGTGCCCTCCACAGTATATACATATATATGTATATGTATATATGTTTAAAAATAACATTTTGCTGGGTATGGGGGCAATATTGTCCATCCTGGTGCTGTATTATGAGCTGTTTTGAACCTCCTGAGTAGGAGCATAGCTTTGGAAATTGATGTATGAGTTGTAGTGCCTCTTTTGTGAGAATTCTGGTATCTTCCACTGACCTCTTGGAGGTCCTACCGTTCTCCTCTGACAAGTATTCTTATTCATTAAAATCCTACACTGCCTTTAATTTCCTTTAGAGAAGGAGTTTTAACTAATTCTGAATAAAATGGAAAAAATATCAGAGATATTCCCATTCAGTACATCTACCCTACTGACAAGTGATGACAAACACGAGCTGTTTCTAAATAGTACACAATATGTTATGAGCTCTGCTTTTACTGGAATGTCAACATTTATTCTTCAGCAATTTTAAATGTTAATGATTAAATATGTGTAGAATTACCTGTCCTGAAAACCTGTGTTAAAAATATTTTAGAAAATGTCATATTTCTTTTTAAATAAGCTTTGTTTTCTTTGTTCAGAAATAGTACTGTTGACTGTCGCTTAACTGTCTTCCACATTACCTCAGAGGAAAATCAGCTCAGACTATTCAACAAAATGACAAAATATCACAAGGAAGCATTCAAAATTGTATAGTCTCCACTGGAATGCTGAATTAACTCACACATACACAAACCTGCTAGTGTTACTATTACACACACACTTCATGACTACCACCAATCTTAAGACATAATGACTGTACCTTATTCAAAGACACTGTGCAGTCTTCTCAAACTCTTCCCTCTCCATGATCTCAAATTTAACTACTAATTAGAAATTATTTCAATGCTTGTTTCACTCTGTATAACATTGGTTTGGATTATTTAAATTTATATAAATTATAATCATACCTTAGATATCCTTCTGCAACTGTGACTTATTTCTTTACCTCAACATTCCGTTTTTAAGATGTGTTTGTCTTATTAAGAGACTCTATTTTTTTTTTAGATTTATTCATCTTCAAATAGTTCTGCTTTGTGTGAACTACTAGAGATCAGGCTCACTCAGGGTGGCTGAGAAACATCATCACTGCCACAGAATCAGAATGTGTGTTTCCTGAGTACCCTTGCGTGATTTACATGTACAGTACAATTTAAAAAAAATAATGGCACTCAATCCTGTTGCATTAAAACTTCACACTTAATTTCCTTCCCTCTAGTGGCCTTTTGGACAGTTTCTAAGATTTTAATGTACTGATTTGGTATTTGCTCCTGGCTTTTTTTTTAAGAAATCTTTCCAATCAACAGCATAAACTGTCTCATGACTGAAGCCCATCTAAGTATATGAGTGACTTAATGAAAAAGTTTTTCTCTGTTCCCAGATGAGACATTAGAAACAAGCAAATTGCTCAGAACCCCCAGATGTGTAAGACATATTCTATTTCACTAACTTAATTTTATTAATGCGGAGAAAATTCTGAATGCTCTGACCTAATCAACAAAATGTTCAATATCATACAATTTCATATTTCCTTATCCTTGATATTGGGACCTTTGATTGCAAAGCAATGAATGAGGCAATCTGTTATCCACCAGTTCTGTGGTGAAGTTTCTCATTGACCAGGCCTAGGAAGCCCTTTCAAATACTGTGAACTTACTCCATCTTCACCAAGCTCCATGAGGAACAACTCACAGAGTTAAGGATTATCCCACCCTCCTAAACCTCTGAGCACTTCAAAGCACACAGCACATGAGCATCAGCTCATAGTATCAAGTCCCAAACACCAAGGCCCTTCTGCTTCCCCACTCAATGTCTGATGGGCCATTTTCTTGGGTAGAACAATCCTCTTTGAGAACATAAATCTGCCAACCTTCTCTCTTGGTCTTCGGTGATCTCTGACACATATAAGACTTTCCCTTTTCCTGTTTTCTCTTCCAAAGCCCGTGAATTTCCTTTGGTTACAAAGACAGCTCATATCTTAGAAAGAAGCCTAGTTATGTTCTCTTGTTTCTAAAAAGAACAGAGAACAAAGAAAAACAATTGCAACCTATTTATAATAATTTACTCTATGACAGACTTAACATTTGCTAAAGCCAAGTCCCTGGCTCCAGCCCTCTTTTTGGACAATTGCCCTTAAAAGAGTTGTTTCTTTTCTTTTCTTTTATAACTTATCTCCTCTTCTTTTATGATACTTTCCATTTTGTAAATTAGGAAGCTGGCCTCAAAAGAACAGTGGCCTAAAATAAGGTCCCATATTGCTTTAGAAAAAAATGAAGCCAGGTTTCATCAGAAAAAGAGAAATCATTAGTCAATAGCTTTGCTGGTGTTATACAATGAAAATGCCCTGGGATTCCCCTTCCTGAGATCAGCAGGAGGTACATGCAAAAAGAAAAGGAAAAAAAAAAAAAAGACACCTCTGCAAAAAAAAAAAAATAAAAAAAAAAGCTGAGTCACACAACCATCCATATAGCACTAATGAATTCCATAATGAATGTAAACAGTGAAAACATTTGCCCATCTAATTAAGGCAACAACAAATCAAAGAAGTCAATGGGATTGACAGATTGTATCAAGGTACAGCCTAATGGGAGAGCAATTCTGAAGACATGCTAAAGTAGAAACAGCTAATTAATGGTGGACAGTGGGCAAAATTCCAGGGTTTGATCCCAAGGAACTCATATATTTATACATCTAAGAACTTAGTTTGCTCTGAGTAGGTCTTCTGCTTGCAAGTCCAGCTCGCTCTCTTTCCTGTACACTTCAATCAATAGACACTAAATATGCCAGCCAGTTACAGCTCCCTACACAGGCCAGCCCGGAAGAAGCTGCATTAGCAGTCATCACTCAGATGCCTCTATCATTTGGCCCTCTTCTGTCCAGCTTGGATTCCATCTATCTGGAAGTGAACTGAAGTATTTCTGGGAGACATTCTCAGGAAAATGTCTGCTCCTACTTGAACAAAAATTGTAAGTACTGCTTCTTGCTAGATATCTACTAAGTGCTGGGTGCTGCCAGATCAGATGGGCAGTACCTTTTCCCTGATCATTCAGCGAGCAGTAGGCATGACCACTTCTGCTGGGACACCAGAATACCCAAGATTCCAGATTTGAGCTTTACCATCATCATCATCACCACCACCACCACCACCATTATTATAATAGTGAAGTGTGTTTTTCTACCCCAATTTCACTAGAAAAATCATGAAACAAGTCTATTAATATTCCCAGTGCTGGCTTTTCAATGAAATCTCTCATCACTTTCTTTTGCTTCTTACCCCAGTCAGCACAGAAATTTGGCACAAGTCAAATGAAGACTCAGCGTGGAGCCATCATTCACACAGTCTCATTAATCAAATATCCCCTTTCCTGATTGTTTCTTCATTGAAAACCTCCATGTGAAGAAACCTGTGGCCATGCTACTGAACCAACAGTGTTCTGACATGTCTCAGTCCCATCTGAAGCCTGACCCAAGACACCCCACAGGACAACAGACTTCCTGTATTAAGAATCGTGCTTCTCTTCACTTTCTTCTCATAAGCATATGGCTTTTATTATCTCCATTCTACGTAAGGAAATTGGCCCTTTGAAATGTCAAGCTATGAGACTACAAATCATCAGTGAGCAGTTGTTTTATCTTAGAACCTTCTATCTCCGAAACTCACTCTCTTCCCTCTGTATGTATGCTTGTGGGGTGGGGCCATTTTATTCTCCCCCAAATCCAGATCTACACTTGTGTGCCCTGTGCTGTGTATAAAAACAATGCTAAGGAGAGACAAACAGCTCCCATCCTCACAGGGTGTCGAGTGGGAGAAGACTCAACTGCTCACATCTTTAGTCATGTGATATCTATAGTCATGCGATGGCTGATGTCAGTCTCATTGCCCATGCCTATCAGTTACGGCCATGCAAATTCAAAGGTGACTTGTGCACAAAGTCATTTATTTCCTTTAACCATCACACAGGCTCTGAATGAATTAATGTGTACATACCAGCATTTGTTAAAGAAAGGCAGAATCTATTCAACCCTACCACTTTGCTCTACCCCATCCTCAGCTAGGGAAAATCTAGATCCTGTGATGAAACGATTAGTATTAATAAGAGTGTATCATCTGCCAAAAGCAATATGTATTGTCACACTAAGGCATAAAACCTGACATTAGGCATGGAGAAAAAAAGAAAGTTTGCCAATAATGTCACGCAAATACTTCTACCATTTTGCCACAGGCCACTCCTCAAGAGCTACAACTTTAGAAAGCAAGGCAATTTTATTTCCATTTTAGAAGTCAATTGTCTTGGCAAAATTAATATAAGGAAAAGGTCATAATATTTCCTTTGAAGGAAAATTCTTTTGCTATCAGAGTGCTTGGGGAAAGGTTACTTATAGCCAAATGATTAGGAGAATTTGAAGATAATCAGTGCTCAGTGCTCAAGTTTACTATTGTATTTGAGGCTGTGGTTTGAAAGGGCAGAATTTCGGAAATTTTATGGGATCTTTATCGAAGACTATGGAGGTCCAGCCCCTGGATAGTCCCCTCCCAGTCCCGGGAAGAATCTACAACCAGCTGATAATTAATCTTTGATGTAAAGAAATGAATCTATGTACACGAAACTCCTTAGTCCACACACTTCATTATTCTGTGTCAGTTCTCTCTCTACACAGCTTCTATTCTGCTCTCATGTCTAGCTCCTTTCTTGCCTGATTTCTCTCTATATTTATCTACTGTCCCCTCTAGGTTCTATCTTAATTCCTTCATCTAGTTCTGTCCTTCTAGGTTCTCATCTATCTAGTTCTTTCCCCAATCAGCTCCTCGTCCATCTCCTTCTCTCTCATCTGGCTCTTCCTCATCTTGTTCTTCCCCATCTGGCTCTTCCTCATCTTCCATCTCATTCCTCTAGTCCTCTCTTCTAGCCCTTCAATCTAGTTCTTCCCCATCTCAGTTTGTTCCTCTCAAGTTCTTACTCATCTAGTTCTTCCATTCTCTTTTCTCTTCTCCATCCTGTGCCCTGGAAGTCCCAGTATATAAAGGGAGGGTCCGAGCCAAATTGTGTAAAGCTATTAACGTCCACCTCTCCTAGGCGGTGTCTCCTTGTGGAATTTACCTTAAGTCAGGAGACTTGCATGTGGGCTGCTATCACTGTTAATCCTTGAAAGCTGGGGCGCACCTGGGCAGAGTAGCCTTGTGGAATTTAAGTCAGGAGACTTGCACGTGGGCTGTTATCATTCTTATCCTCAGAAGTTGGGCACCCACCTGGGCAGTGTTTCCTGTAGTCCTTGAAAGTGGCTAAGGGAGATATCTGATTCCAGAGAAAGCCTTTCCCGAGGCTATTCTCCAAATACCTGAAATGTGTATGTCCAGAGAGTCCACACTGTTAGCCCTTCTTAGGGAAAAGTCAATTGGGAAAACTATGAAGGCACACGTGATTTTCATAACAGAATATAGCTGACATATAATAAGTCAAGTAATACCAAAAACTCCTTAGGTTTTGGCTTCCTCTGGAGGAAGCCTGATCCCTCCAGGTAGTGACTTCGCCATAACCAGCTGAGTTCTTGTGATATATTTCTGCGGCCTGCAGCAGATCTTAAATAAATTATAGAACAGTTTTTCAACACTATTTCTCAAAGCCCATGAGGAACTCTACTTGGGCTTCTACACTTTTGACTGCTATGGGGTGAAGCAGGTAACCTCAACTCTAAGTCACCTAGAAGGGAGAAAAGTGGACCACAGCTACTGGTTTGGGTCCTTGGGATTTTTAAGGGGAGGGCTAAGGATTTGAGTGGATACATCAAAGAGACTTGTCTTGGGCCAGACACATGGTAAGTGGCCTGGGACCCAGAGAGGTTGGTTTTTCTTTGTTTGGAACTGTGGAAGGTCAGAATGCAGAAGAAAGGAATGTTATAATGAGATCTGAAGCTGTTGGCTACAGCTTGGAAGAGCTGAACTGAAGAAATCTGGCAGAGAAGGGGTCTTTATGGCCACAGACTGCGTACTGTTTGTTTGCTCTCTTTGCTAATTATATTTCTTTTATTTAGTGATCTCACACGTCTTCCCCTTTACCACATGTTTGCAAAACTGGTCTTCAGCTTGAACACAGAGCTTCATTCCATTGAAACCATGATTTTCTGGTGCTGTACTCAAAAGTTCTTCTGAAGAAAAAATAATTCACCCCAGACTTCGGTGTGGGCCAGCTCTTTGTCAGAGTACCTAGGTGAGCAAAATACTCTCTAGGCTCACAGTGCCATGTTGCCACCCAGGGAACTTCTGTGACTGAGTCAATGAGCCATCGAACACTGGTCAACAGAACCATGGCATCCCCACTGCCCATGCTGCCCAGAGAGCCTGGGATTCTTGAGGGGAACTAAAGCTGTTCCTCTGCACATTGTTCCTAGTTGTGAGTTCTCTGCTATTTCCAGCTAAATCTGACCCAAACCAAACCAGCGTCCATGATCCCCCGCCCCCCAAAGAAACTAGACAGCATGATGATACCTGAAATCAACTACACCTGTAGCCTTCTTAAGAAAACACCCTCGCCGGGCAGTAGTGGCGCACGCCTTTAATCCCAGAACTCGGGAGGCAGAGCCAGGCGGATCTCTGTGAGTTCGAGGCCAGCCTGGGCTACCAAGTGAGTCCCAGGAAAGGCGCAAAGCTACACAGAGAAACCCTGTCTCGAAAAACCAAAAAAAAAAAAAAAAAAAAAAAAAACCACCCTCTACCTACACCAAAGCAGGCACTTGATCAAAATTCAGTGTGGACTTCGACATTAACAAATTCATGGTAAATGTCTGAGTCTGTGTTGTTGGCAGTATCATCTTTTGCTCATCCTTCTGTTTAATTTGTTTCTGAACTGCAAGAAAGCCTGTCAGGCTATAAACCCCCAGGAGGTGGGCTTTTGTCATCAAACTGCTAAGAATGTCTCAAAATATCCATCTTAACCCCAGAAACTGATCTAGTTCAAATATTATTTCAGGGTTGACTTGAACCAAATGCAATTGCCGGGCCTTTTTAAAAGGGCATTGTCTTTTTCTAACAGAAAGGATGCCCCCTTTGTTGAATTTCAGTGAAGCAGCTGGGCAGGTGATAATCAGTCTGTGTCAAGAAAGGCTTTGCCCAAGAAGCCACTATGCATAAAAAAGCAGCCGCCTCTTCTAGGCTGGCCAAATCACAGTCGCCTGACAATTCAAAAGGGCTAAACTAAGAATATCAAATGTTGGCATATAGTGATAATCACAAAAAATAACATTTCCAAGTTCTTTTTTTTTTCTCCCAAGTTTTGATGCCATTACAACATATTCTCAGTCTATTTTCCACTATCCCACAAATGCCAGCTCTGGATTCCATTCAAGGTATAATGTCTCCCCAGTTTCCTAGTGTTGAATTCCCACATGTCATTAAGATACAGCAAGCTCAGGCTGAACCAAGAGTCTCTGGCTAGTACTGTATCTTACAGGGGAAATCTGGAATTTGAGTAAAGCAATCATCTCAGCCACGGGGTTGGAAATGAGCTCTTTTCCTTTTATGGCAACTTGTTCTAGTCACTGCTCTGTTCTCTGGAAGCCGAAACGACAACTTAAACACTTTTGTACTTTGTTCAAATCTTAGATGAGAAAAGTTATTCAAGGACATAGAACTCATGCACTGAACTCACCACTCTCCGCAGAAGGAAGTCACAACCTCTGCAAAACACAGAGAAAGCTACAGTCTCTGGTGTTCTCCTGGGGAGTTCCTGACTTCCCTCTACGCCATCCTGGCTACCACAGCAGCCTCTAGAGACTAGAGAATACTGTCAGCAAAGCCACAGAGTTTCTATGTCTAATTCTGCCCCTGGGCTCTGCAGGGCCTGAGTCCCAGGCCCTCCTTGGGTGCATCATTTTTGATTGTGGGATGCTGTGTGGTGACACACACTTGGAGATGCTTTGACGGTGCCCATTGGTGACATGATGGAAGAAACTACAGGAGGGAACAAGAGATAGAGGGAGGGAAGGAAGGAGAGACAGACAGACTGACAGACAGACAGACAGACAGAGACAGACACACACAGAGAGACAGAGAGACTTGTGGGATTCTTTTGTCTCCACTCTTTCAGAAACACTAGCCAGCCAGCCAGCCAGCCCACCAGTCCCAGGTTTCCAACTGCCTCAGCTCTCCTAGTACCGACACCCTGGTCCACAAAAACACCAAGACCTCTCCTTGCTTGATTTTCCTCCTCTGCAAGTGGAGGGAGAGGCACACCAACTGCCATGAAGCCAAGAGTTAAAGTTTGTAAATCCACTTTCGAAAATGTCTGGCACATGGTAAGACCTACATAAATGGCTGCTGAATACAATTTCTGTTTAAGCTTGTTCAATAAAAGATGCAGCCAAGTCCAAGAGTCCTATATAAAATAGGCCTTTAGAGTCAAGTATGTCTTCCTCACAAGATTTTAGTCCTATTTTAATTTCTTTTTTCAGTTTTATTTATTTACCTCACATTTTTATTAGTTCTTTGAGAGTTTCATAAAATGTGTTTTGATCACATTTACACCTGCCCCCCAGCTTTTCCAAGATCCACCCCCTCTTCCCTATCCAACCAACTTTGTATCCTCTTTTCCAAAAACCCTTCAAGAGCAATTTGGGCTGCCCCAAATGTTCTGAATATGTGGTCTTCCACTGGATTGTGGTGGACTTACCAGGGACTACGATCTTAAAGAAAACAGACCTTTTCCCAGCAGCTAACAACTGCAAATAGCTCTCTGGGTAAGGGTGAGATGGTGTGCCCAGTATCCTGCTCCATGGTTGAGATTAGATCTGGCATGAGCTTGCACAGGTTTTGTGCATGCCATTGCAATTACTGTGAGTTCATATGAGCAGCTGCCTTTCTGAGTCCAGATGTTTCCTTGCAGTCATCCACCACCACTTCTGGCTCTTATGCTTTTCCTGACTCCATTTTCACAATTATCCCTGAGACTCAAGTGATGGAGTATGGTGCATATACATTCCCTGATGGGGCCACACATTCTGGAGTCTCCTATTCTCCACACTTGGCCAGTTGTGGGTCTCAGAGTTAATCTCCAAAATAGGAGGCTCTTATATGAGGGTTGAGAGTTGTATTTCTCTCTGGTTATAACAGTAAGTCATTAGGAGTCCCTTCAATACTATGTACATTTAGCAGGACAATAGTAGTATATTTTCCTGTAGAGCCTATGGCCTGTCCAGCCATGGGTACTTGGCTCAATAATGGTGCCAGTTTTTTTTGTTTGTTTATTTGTTTGTTTGTTTGTTTTTTTATCTTGTGGAGCTAGATTTAAATTCAGTTAGAAAGTGGCTGGTTAGTTCCATGCCACTATCACACTAGTGAGCATGTCTTGAGTTACTATTGTAACTTGAAGAGTTCAGAACTGGGTGGAGTTGATGATTACTTTTCTCCTTTGGTATCTTGTGTATCACCTTCCAGCACTGTGAAAGCTAGCCTGTAGGGATGAAGCTTCCAGGTCAGTGCCAGCTTGATTTCCTCATATTCTATGACACATATGTGGTAGCTTCAGCAACAGGGTCTTACCATAATGTCCTGGAGGTGACCAAGAGCAATGACCATAATCTATAATGTTTGGGGGGGGTATCTATGGGACCTCATTGTCCTGCAACTCCAAAAATAAGTAACCCATTGTTGGCACTGGTATTTTTGTAGCTTCTACAAAATGTCTAGGGACATTGTTGCATTGTTCTATGTTAACTTTATTCTCTCTGTCTCTCTGTCTCTCTGTCTCTCATATCATGTGTATGAGTTAGGAAGCTTCAAAAAAGACATACTTCTAATTTCTAATAGAAAATTCTTCTTACAGGAGTACTTAGCCAATCTCAGCTGACTCATACAGAGCTATTGGTAAGCTAAGTGCTGAACGCACTGTAGAAAAAAAAAATCTGTAGTCTTAGGCAAATCACTCTAACTCCCAAAGTTGCATATATATTTTTCCATCTATAATTAATCTCAGTGACAGATTTCAACTTTAATGACATATATATGTAATACTTACAATAAAAAGCCTGAATACAATTAATGAAACAAGAAATACAAAATACTGTGAGACTCTGAAAGAGAAAAAGTTATTCACCAATCTGCCCCTAGGTCTATCATTTATTTATAACTAACTGTCAGTGCATAATCTCTTTTTTTTAGTGCATAATCTCTTGACCTTTGCCATTCAGCTTCCTTGAATACTTCAAAAAATTGATGCAAATTAGTCAGTGGAAGTATTTTGTATAAATTTGGAAGTTTTGTATAAATTTGGAAGATTTAAATTGTGAAATATTTTCAAATGTATCAGCATCTACAAACTGCACCACAGTCAGCTTCATTATGACATTTTCAAACATGTATATAATGTTCTTTGATGATATTCATACCCCCATTGCCAGCTCTTGTCACCACCCCTGGTCCTGCAGGGTCCCTTCCTCTTCTAAAATAGTCTCCCTTCTTCTTCCATGTCCTCTTAGAACAATCTTGACTCTACAAATATGCAATATCTGTCTTTTTAGTCTGGCTTAGTTGGCTTAACATGAGGATCTCAAGTTCCACCCATTTTTCCTGCAAAGGTCACAATTCCATTATTCTTTCTAAATAAATAAATACTGTTTTGTCCATTCATCTATTTATGGTCGTCTAAGATGACTCCACATCTGGGCCTATAACAAACAAGGATTTGTAATTATTTTTGTGCTGTGCTGACTTAGAGCTACTTTGGTTACAGTGTCCCTGGACTATACCTTGATATCAAGTATAGTGATGCCCTCAGTATAGACCAAGTATGATGGTGCCCTGAGCATAGATCAAGTATAGTGACACTGCTATTTTTACTGGGAATGGCTTTGGCTTTTCAGGGTCCTTTATTCTTGTAGTATGAATTTTAGAATTTTTTTCTATTTATGTCACTAGAATTTTGGTAAAGATTACAATAAGCTTGCATATTTCTTTGATATCATGGCCATGTTCACAATATTATCTCTGATAATCCATGAACATGGACATTCTAACCTCTGGAGTCTTCAATTTCTCTCCTCAGTGTTTTATAGTTTTCACTGGAAGAATTTTTTGCAGCTTGAGTTAGGTTTATCCTAAGTATTTTAAGGTTGTTGTGAATGTGCCTTTTTTTTGGTCCTGATTTCTTTCTCAGTACATTCATTTCTGTACACAGAAACGTACTGAATTTATGTGTTAATTCTGTACCCTAATACTATTTTACTGAAAGTGTGTTTCAGGCAAGAATATTTTCTACTGGGGTCTTTAGAATCTTTAAGATCATTTTGTCTGAAAATAGTGATCATTTTATGAAACAATAAATGAGAATAATTTGCACCTCATTAAAAAGCACCGTGCTTTATGTTACAGAACCTCACCTTCTCGGACTGTGGATGGAAAGGAAAAGAAGTCATGAGACAGGAAAAGAAAAGAGAGAAGAAAGGAGGGAGGAAGTCAGTGGGGCTTGATTTCTCATGCCCTGGAGTCTGTGGTCTGAGATGTAGACCTACTATAATCGCTTGCTAAGAAAAATGGAAAGACTGAGGGAAGAGCCTGCTCAGTCAGTAAGTGCTTGTTATGCAAGCTTGAGAACCTGAGTTTAATCACAAGGGAAGGATTTCAGACAGGAGGATTATGGAGCTTGTTCGTCAGCCATTCCCAAATCTGTGAGCCCTGTGTGCTACTGAGAGACCCTGTTCCAAACAAACTAGGTGGATTTCTCCTGAGAAAGGACACCTGAGGTTGACTTCTGACCTACACACACACACACACACACACACACACACACACACACACAGAGAGAGAGAGAGAGAGAGAGAGAGAGAGAGAGAGAGAGTGAGAGAGAGAGAGAGAGAGAGAGAGAGAGAGAGAGAGAGAGAGAGAGAGAGGCATACAGACAAAACACTGCCCCCACCCCCGACCTCTGTACCCTAGACAGTCTATGCTAATGGCTCTCCAACTAGGGGTGTGATAATAATAGGATATCAGGGTTGGGGATTTATCTCAGTGGTAGAGTGCTTGCCTAGCAAGCACAAGGCCCTGGGTTCAGTCCTCAGCTCTGGATAAAAAAATAAAATTTAAAAAAAAAAAAAAGAAAAAGGAAATCATAGCTGCACCTCTTGACAGACTATCAGCATCCATCTTTGGTAAAGGGCCTAGGATGGCATCTGTCAAGCTCTGCTCTCTGAGGCTACATCTGAGCCCCCAAACAGCGGAATATGTTCACAATGCTTGAACTGAACCACAGCCAAACAGAATCAGGGGACAGAGGGAATCTGTAAAAAGCTTCAAAAAATAACAAGCTTATTATTATCTTCTAGTGAAACTTTACTTGTAGGATACTTTCATAGAAAATAGCATTTTTCTGTATTTTCTTTAAAGAAAGTATTTGTACAGGGTCTGCATTATTATTTCAATCTGTTACAAGATTCTCTTGTTTGTTCCTACACACACTACAAAGGCACTTCACTGGGTCATCTCTCCAGGTCATTCCATGTTCCTAATCACATAAGTCTGTGTTAGCAAGATCCCTTTGCCTCCCTCTACCTCAGTTACACTGCCATTTATGGAAAAGAAAATTGGCATTAAAAACTTAAGTGTAAACTAATAATCTGAGACATTGCAAAGTGTGAAGTTTCCATCTCTTGACTTCATACAATTTATAAGTTGTTGGTAAGATATATTGGCAGCCCACTACTTTCCTTAACTCTTAAGTTCTTGGAAGAGATTCAGATCCTCATATACCCAATACAGAAGGCAACAAGTTCCCAGAGCCAGTAGTTCTTAAATTGTGGTACCTAAGTCAATGGCATCAGAAGCATATGGATCCTTGTCAGAAATGAAAATAAATCTCTAGCCCATAATTTGCAGTCTGTTGCTATTGCCTCCAGGAGTGACCTCTCTCTCCTGCCTATGGACAGCATGCACAGCCCATCTCAGCTCTCCCTGGGCCTCTTACCACATTCCTTCCCCACATCCTGGGCCAAGCAGATCCTGTACTGCCCTTGCTGTGGAAGGAGCGTCCATGGGGCCTTCCATCTTGAATCATGCTTCTTCCTTTATCTTCCTCCACACAGAGCCAAGAGTTGGCCTTCCAAGTGCTAATTTGCCCATGAATTTGGCTAATTAAAATTCTTCAAATGCCTCCAGGATGAAATCCAAATGCCCTAACTTTGTCATAAAAGCCCTTTATTAGCTGGCCTTCCCCTAAGGCTTTTTTTTTAGTATTTAATAAGCTGTTGATGTATTTAATGTAATTTCAAATAATTAGATTAGAAACAAAGGACAATGAGAAATGCAATATACAACAGAACTCTATCTTGATTTTATTTAGGAAAACGAATCAGTTATTAACTCAAATGCCTGTGAAACAAGATGATCATCTCTGGTGTCTATCCCAACTATACCAAAAATGAGACATTTTAAAATAACCATGTTTACCAAGTTTCCTCCCCAAAATGATCTGCACCTTGAGCTCCCCACATGCCTTAACAAGAGCCAGTCAGTAGAGGCCATGACGTGCATGAGTCCTCCTGGATCACCTGTCTGACCCAGGGCACATTTGCTCTGGGATTCAGACTTGTGCTTCAGTGAGGAGCAGCATAAGTAGGCCACTGTAAAATGACTTGTGCTGGGGTGGTCTCAGAGCTTTGCTGTTGTCATCTCTCTTGACTTGCATGTAATACTCCCTGTGCCCAGAATAAGTTACTTCAGCTAGAAGTATTGCCCTCACTTGCTCTTGTAAGCAAAGCTGCTTCTCACTATTCCCTCTCCCAGTCAATGCCTTCCCTCCATGCACCCCTGCAATCAGAGCATGTTGATTGCAGGAAATGGTACTCTTCTGCTTCTCTGGGATGCCTCCAGGATGACTCCTTGCTAGGTCCTTTGTGTTCTAACATACCATGTCAGTAGCTGAAGCAGCGGTAGATTCAGGTGCTATTTAAGACATCACATACCCTTACAAAGCAATCAATGGTCACTGCAGCTGCACCTGAATCTACTGCTGCTTCAGCTACTGACTGAAGTTCAGCAATCACTGCCCTGCTGCTCAGGCCAAGGCTGGGCAGGACTTTTGTGTCCCACTGGAATCACCTCTTGCCACTGCTGCCAAATGTAGTTATTAACTAAATCTCTATTATTCTATTTACTAACAAAGACTTAGGAGTCAGATGCTGGGGTGAAAACCCACTAGCTCAGAGAGGCCAAGAAGCTCAAATGGCCTTCCCCTTTAGCCAGTGATCCAGCAAGAAAGCATCCTTCCACCATGACAAACCAAACAAGACCACCATACTCAAAGTCCCTCCCTACTACTGTCTGTGCATCTCTCTGTCTTCTGGACCCCCTCTGATTCTCTATGACTACTTTCTGTCAACTAGTTGCTGGCTCCACCTTCTGACCCAAGGTTGATTTTATTTAATTAATGAAAATGCAAACTCAGGGACCACAGTGTGACTGAATATCCCACAACAAATTGGAGTCTGGGGAAGTTAAATTTTGCCTATTGCAATAAATGTCATATGTGAGAAAGAAATGCATTCAATGACAAGTCAAAAAAGTACCCTGACTTCTGTAGCCCCATGAGTAAGTCAGTGATTCAACAAGGTTGGGATACTGGGTCCAGGATAATGCCATCTTCTCATTTTCAATTTCTAGTCAAAAGATGGCAACACACTGTTTTCTCTATTTGCTCATCCAGTATGGGAAGGAGTGGGAGTGGTCTTAGTAAAAAGAGAACCTTTGTTTCATACTGTTCCCTCTTCTGAAGGAGACTTTTTAGAATTCTCTGTGTGCAGCCCCTAAGGCTAACTGGGCCAGTGCCTCCCTGTCTCTGTGGAAGGAGGAAGAGGAACTTCACATCTGACCTTTCCAACCTCACCTGGGGAAAATAAGAGACTCTGGAGATGGTTGGACCAACCAAGTGGCACATGCCACAAAGAACTGAGAAACCAGGATTCTGAACACGTGAGAAACTGAAACTTTGAGAGCCACACTCTTTTCATGACTGCACACTATCACTTTTGTTACAAAATTGTTATTTTATAATAATTTAATAAATTCATTTAAAAATCCAAGCCAAGGCTTCTGTTACTATTTTGAAGTCTTTCAAAGAAAGCTGATTTCTTTCTCTAGTGACCTGTGATAACAATGACTTGTTATGAATATATGGTCATAGCATTATGGAACAGGGCTATTAGTCCTCTAGAAAAGATAATTTCTACTTGATTTTTAAAACATGAGTGATATTACAAAGCAGGAGTCATCAAGTGGCAGGGGATTTCATATACATCTAAGTTGGAGGGAGGTGTATTACAAGGTAGGCTTAGGAAAGACTCATTTTATATTTTTGATTATAAATTCATGTAACCTAGGTAACATGTTTTCACTATTTCTTCCAACCAAATATACCTTCATCATTTTAAAATTTCAATCCATAATCTTATTGCAAAGGCTTTTAGTATTTACTTGAAAAACTAAAGTTGCATTTCAATCTATCTTAGCAAGCCGCTGGTATTTACCGAGAGAGATGTGAATCTATAAAAGGCTAGACTATTTCAATCAATCAAGTTTTTAAAAGATTAAATTTTTACTTATTGAATCAATTTCACTGGTGAATTAAATTCAGATCCAGGTTTCATTCCAAAGTTAAAATTGCCAGCCGTTCACTTTTTGCAATCAATAGCTATATTCATTCTATTAAAGGCAAAAATAAATGAATGTCTATCAAAACAATTAGCAAAGAAAGTAGTTGTGCCAAAGTATAGAAATAACTGTTTTTTAGCCTGAAAATTATTATAATTAGCTATACTAGTTATCAATATAAAGTGATTTCTCTGTTTACTATGGCATGTTTTGGTGTACTAACTACTTTCTACAAGAAGAGAGTATATTATAAATTTTATACTCACATTTATCATCTAAAGACGTTAATCAAAGAATAGATGACATTTTAGTTTCTATCTTATTCTGATCAAATACTTTGTAAAGGCGACTTAAAGGAGAAGGGATGTACTTTAGATCACAGTTCCAGGCTATCAACCAGCACAGCTGCAAACTCAGAGCATCGGGTGTTTCAGGCAGTTGGTCACATCATATGTACAGTAAGATGAGGAGAGCAGTGAATGCATGCACATATTCAGCTCTCTGATTCCTGAATATGGATACAACATGATCAGCTCTCTCAAGCTCCTTCCACTGTGAATACTCTAAAATAATGAATACAAGCCTCATACAAGGGGATGTCAGAGTATTTGGCAACTGGAAAAGAAACTGGAAAAGTCAAAAAGAGGTACCAGAAATGAGGCTATTCCTGTGAAAGACCTGGTATTTGGATTTAAAACCACTAAAACTGTTTTATGGCTTGAGTGTAGAAGACTTTGGAACTCTGTGTTAGAAAAGCCCTTGAAGGCTATAAGTAGAGCCTAATTGGTCACTTTTATGGAAGCTTAGATGATGAGAATGCGGCTAGAAATGTGGCCAGTGGGGGCCTAGCTTAAGGCTGTTCAGAGCAGAACAAACGTAGCTGTAAGGAACTGGGTCAGGGGTAATTAGTGTGACATTTTGTGTGCTGAGTACCTAAATGAAGTTGAGTTTAAAGGTAATGGACTAATTTGTTTGTTAGAGAAATGCTCAAGATCGGATGATATTCAGGTTGATGCTGAAGAAGCAGCTATAACTGATACAGATCAGCATCATTGTTGAGAAACCTGTGCTGCACAGGGATACTGCAAGGTATCCTGAGAACAAAATCTGACTTGTTGGAGGCCTCATCTCCAGCTGGCAGCAGAACATTGTCTATGTGATACTAGCTTTGGAGGCATAAAAGATATTAAATTCACATAGTCATGTGGTCTCACTCCACATTTCTGATGAGATGTTGATGCCAGGCAATGTGTGATAGGGTCAGAGTCCTTTCAGGGAGGCCCTGAACGGCTGTTGTTGGAAACTGTGAAGGCAAAGAAGCCTAGGTGAGGATAGAGGTCTTAGGCTATTGGAAATAACGGAGTCACAGAATATCTGCAGAGGAAAGCTGCAGGCATGAAGTATGACCCTGTATGTGCTGGGGTGCAGGAGATAGACAGGTTTGCCTACCCAGGCCCACTAGGGAGTCCAAATGAACTCCAGATACCAGACATGGAGCTGTATGATTTAATGTTTTCCCTGCTAGATTTTGCATTTGCTTTTGGTTTGACCATTTCTTGTAATGTCCTGATTGTCCCATTTTGGAATAGGAATTCTGTGGCACAATATATTGAAAGTGAATAATTTGCTTTTGGTTTGTTTTGTTTTTGTAGGCACTCACAGTTAAGAGACTTTGTATGTGTAAAATGTTGGAACTGGTTATTTTGGATTGAATGCAAAGATGGCCACAAGCCTATGGAGACAAGGGTTAGAAGGTTATAGCTTAAATGTTATGTGTTCGGGTGTCAGATTGACAAAGGATGAAATTAGGAGAGTTAATATTAAATATCATCCTTATAGTACCTAGAATCATCTGGGAGATGGACCTCTGAGAAAGTTTGTAGGAAATCATCTTGATTACATTAATTAATACAATTCCCACTCACTGTGGGTAGCACCATTCCCTCGGCAGAGGATTCAGAGATATACAAAAGAGTGGGGAAAGTGAGCTGAGCACTAGCATCTGCACTCATTGTTCTCTGATTCTTGACCATGGATGCATTGTGGCCAGCTGTCTCAAATGTCTACCACTGTGACTTCCTTACAATGATGGATGTGGTAGTTTGACTGTAATTGGCCACCATAATCTCATAGGGATTGGCACTATTAGGAGGTGTGAGTTTGTTGGAGTGGGTATTCCTTGTTGGAGGAAGTGTGTCACTGTGGGGCAGGCTTTAAGATTTCCTATGCTCAGCATACTGCCCAGTGTATCAGTTAACTTCCTGTTGCCTACAAGATGTATGACTCTCAGCTACCTCTCCAGTGCCATTTCTGCCTACATGCCACCATGCTCCCCATCACAATGATAATGAGCCGTCCTGTTTAAATGTTTCCTTAATAAGAATTGCCATGCCCATGGTGTCCTTTCATTGCTGTGGTCATAGTGTCCTTTCATAACAATAGAAATCCTAACAAAGACAATGGAATATAAGCTGACACTGTAGGCTAAAATAATCCATTATTCCCCTAAATAGCTTTGTTGTTTTTCAGAGTATTTTATAAAAGGAACTCAGGAAGAACTAAGATAAATACTAACACGATGCCTACAGAAGTGCTAACCTGCTCTCCTTAAAAGAATTGCTAAAAGCTGGATGTCATGATGCATTCCAATAATCCTAGGACTTGGGAAGCTGAAGCAGGATGATTGTCATGAGTTTGAAGCCAGCTAGAGACACTTAATGAGATTTGTCTCAACAAAATAGAACCAAAAAACACATAAAAGTCTTCATATCTCTGACAGAAACAATTTATATTATGAATGGATTGACAGTATTAACTGGACATTAAGCATGGTTCTTGATCTTTGAACTCCCTAGTGAACAACACTAAACACACAAAAGCTGTATTTGTCAGGTCTGCATTCAGCTATTTGCAACAGAAAATCACTAATGGCAGCTTACAATGAGGTTGGGTGTTTTGGTTTGGTTTGGTTTGGTTTGGTTTGGGTTTGGTTTGGTGGTTTGGTGGTGGTGGTGGTGGTGGTGGTGGTGGTGGTGGTGGTGTGTGTGTGTGTGTGTGTGTATGTATGAAAAGTTGTTGAGGAAATAGAAGGTGGTGCCTGAATGATGCCAGTAGAGCCTAGTTTATTCAGTTGAATTGTGCCATCTTTTATCTTCATGCTCCTTGGCTCATTTTCCAGTGAACCGCCTAGTCTACAGCCACTCAGACCCAAGTAAATGCACAGAGGCTTATATTAATTAAAACTGTTTGGCCATTTGCTCAGGCCTACCACTGACTAGCTCTTACAATTACTCAGCCCATTTCTGTTAATCTGTATGTCCCCATGTGTTCTGTGGCTTTACCTGTGTTCTGTTACATGCTGCTCCCTGGATGGCAGGCTGGTGTCTCCAGACTCAGCCTTTAAGCCTTCCCACAATTCTCTTTGTTTTCTTATCCCACCTATACTTCCTGCCTGTCTACTGGTCAATCAGCATTTTATTTATCAACCAAATCTGAGCAACACACATTCACAGCATACAGAACAACATTCCCATCATTTCCCCTTTTCTTTCTATTTAAAAGGAAGGTTTTAACTTCAACAGAGTAAAATTACATAAAACAGTTATCTAGCAAGAATTACAGTTACAATATCTAGTCTATTTGTATTTTGGCAAAATTAAAGAAAATATTCTATCTATTCTATATGTGTGAGTCTAAAGTTTTATATCTAATTTATCTTTTATCATAACCAAGGAAAATAATAAATATCTAGTCTTCAACTACACCAAAGACCCCAGAAGGATATAACTGGATGTTACCTAAGTAAATAGGAAATGCATTGTAAGCAAATTCCAAAATTCTGGAAATGACAGAGACAGCTGGCTGCCTGGATAGTCATCCAAAGTTCCTCTGCAATGTTGGGGCATCCATCTTCAGCCTATAGGCTTAGAGCCCTCCACCCACACCCCCCCCCAACGCTTTTCTCTGTGTCCTGTAGAATGTTTGGCAGTTTCTTCTGTGAAGCAGGAACCTAAGGACCATCTCTCCTTGCAAAGTTCAGTTGGCCCAAATAACTGCTTCAGTTCCAGCTACCCAGTTTCACTCAAAATGGAAGGAAGAGAAGGAAGAAGGGAGTGGTGCTAGAGATGTGGCTGTGAAATCTCATAAAAGTTTTGAGATCCTCTGATTCAGGGCTCTTGTTTTTGTCTGTGACACTGTAAGCCCAAATGGCTTTCCTTGTGTGGCTAAGTGCATTACAGACAGAAGAAGTCCCTTAGTCACCAGGCTGATGCCATTCCCATTGCACACACTACTCTCTGGAAACCAGTGTTTTCTTGTGGAATAACAGTAGCAGCAGGGTACCTGGCCACAAATTGGAGAAGAAAGGCTGGGAAGGGCTGGGTGAGACTCATAGGAACCAGATAGTGGACACAGACTGAGAAGGCATGGTCCTCCTCTATGACCCCATCCTACACTCACACACACACACACACACACACACACACACACACACACACACACACGCCTCTCAACTTCTTAGCAACAGAAGAGCAGAGCATAGAGAGATGTAGGGAGACAGTGCTGTGGTCTCAGCTTTCAGTGACTGTTGGTAAAAATAGATAGGATGGTTTGGGCAAGAGAGGGGAGTGAGAGATGAAGGAACAGGGCAGTTTGACTGGATTAGAAGGTTGAGGTTCTTGGCATCTAAATTCTCAACATTGTAAACAGTATCAAAGTATAGATAAATGTACAGGTCTCAGTTGACATCCTGTTATTATACAATATAAGAGAAAGGCCATGGTTCTCACAAAATTACATAAGAGCCAGTGCTCTAACCAGTAGCAAGCAGATGAAGTACATGTGGTCTGACCAAGATGGACTCTGAATTCTTGTTAGCAAAATATTTGGGTCATGGATCTAAGCAGGACGACTCTGGACTGAGAGCTATGCTGGGTAGTTTTACAGAATCCTGCTTGGAAAAGCTGAACCACATCCCACTCTGTGATAGCAGATGGCCTCAGCATGCCTTCATGCTTGGTCAGATGTTATTAATCTATGACCAAAAGAGCAGGTGGCACAAAGAGCCTGCACCATTTCCCTCAGAAGTCACTGAACTTCAGAAAAGCATGACTTGTCTAGACATGCTAGAGTTCCCATTGCTCTTATTTTTAGTAATTATACTTTAAAAGCAAATGGGAAAATGGGACTGACGTTTTCTCTCCATTTTTCCTGTTTCTATGAAATATTCCATTGAATATGTGAGTGATCAGTCATTTAAATACTCACTGGACAAAAGTAATTGTAAAGTAGGGCATTAACTCCAGATTTAAGAAAAAATTCATTAAACCTGAGTAGTTCATTATCATGAAATGCATTTGATTATATTTTATAGCATGAATCTGAGTTTCCCCAGTACAAAGCATTCATCTGAGTGCTTTTCAGATTACATTGCATTATGAATGTAAATTATTCTATGCTAAAGGCCATTTGCTTCCTGCTCACTTCCATCGGGTTTCGGAATGCTTTCCACTCTAGGATGGTGCTGGTGGGGTCAGCACCTCTGCGAGTACCCCTGGAGAGAAGCTTCTAGCAGGAATCATCAGTTCACCGAAGCCAGAAAATACTAGCCCAACAAATTAAACCCTTAAATGTATTACCTGCAGTTATTTAAATGCCACGGTTAGACACAATCCAGCATTACCAAACAGCTTTCCCTTTATATTATTACTTGTATTAGTGAAAGCCATTTAAAAATAAAATCCCATTTCAATTTATCTTTGTGTTTATATTGTTTTTCTAGCCTAGGAAGAAAGAGGGGGGGGGCCTCTAATCCCTTTACAAATGAAAATTGCCTTCTTGTGTTCTCAACTAATTTAATCTAAATTGTTAACTCTGCAGAAGGTGGGTTCTGAGGGAGACATTTCCTCCCCAGGGCTAGGGCAATAGCAGGTTTATCTTACTTAGGCATCTGGTGCCCTAATTCATGAGGACTCCAAAACTCTGCACTTGCGGCTCCCAGCTCCCAGCCAGCAGCAGGCCCCTTTATGCAATAAATTCTGCAGTGGCAAAGCAATAAGATAATAAGCTCAATCCCGTGGAGTGCCCAAGATAAATGCCGAGTTATGACATAAACCGTTAGGAACTGGAAAGGAGCAGCTGTCTGCTGTCACGGGACTGCCTGAAGTTGATGTTTGAGAGGCGGGAGGAAGAGACAGGGGAAGAGGATAACCTCACTTGGCCCTTTAGACAGAGAGAAAGGACAGCATTTTATAGCACCCGCTCTGAAGAACTGGGTGAAGTGTCCTCCGTGTGAATGGCACCCAAACTCTACTTATTCGGATGTACCAGACTCCTTCTGAAAAAATATACACATTGACACTAAGGTTTTATATTTGAAGCAAAATATTGGATGTCCTTTAACGTCCCACTTCAAGGTCTGTTTCTTCATGTTGTATCACAGAAAGGCCATCACTCAGTTCCCACCTTTGGGTAGAGTTGCTTCGTATTTAGAATTTAGAGACAAGGCACTGACAGGCATTTTAAACACCACACATGCCTTATGTGGGGAATTAGTTCCCTGTCAATCTTCTTCCTCAAGCTCAGCCCAGGATAAAGACAATTTGAAAATCTCCTTTTACCAGATGGTGGGAGAAAGATTCCATTGTCATTTGCTTTCTCATTTCAGTTGGACTGAAGGAGGACACATGGAGGTCATTGCTAATGCTTTTCCTAATTCTAGACCTTGAGTGAAGCATCCTAGACCAGTTATTCCTGCCAGAATGTTTCATTGCCTTCGCAAAACTTCTGTCAGAGTAAAGCTGGTTGACAGCTCATGGTTAAGAGCCCTAGGAAGCTCCATTCTATCGGCAATTACAGTATCTACTAAATATAATTTACAGAGCAGCACAGAGAGTGTGCATGAAGGTGAACAGTTTGGATGCTTCTGTCTCCTGTAGGCAAGATTATCAGTGTGGTTGATTAATCCAACAAAAATACCGAGTACTTGGCCAACACTGCAGCAGCTTGGGTGTGAGAGAAGAAGATATTCAATGTATGAGGACGCCATCTATTCTGCTTTCTAAGGCAGTCTACATTCACCTAAGGTCTCAATGAAGTCACATGAAGGTCATTGACTTTGTCATTGCAATGATGTCCTCACTCTGGCCTGTCACAGGAAGCTTATATTTAAAGGGAAGTCAGAAAAAAAAAAAAAAGCAGGAGCTGATGTAGATATCATGCAGCTGCAGTGCATACAGTGATGGAGAGAGCATCCACTGCTAATAAGTGACTGGGAAGGCCAGAAATATTATGTGACTTGGCTGCTGGCACTTGGATCCGGTAAAGCCCCTAGTACTTAAGTCTAGGAAGTCATATTGGACATGAGTTTAAGATCCTTAACACAGTTTTATCTATGAAAAGCAGACAATACCCAGAAGACAGTTGTCTGGAGTAAATCAGCTGGATGCCAAATGACACTACATTCATGGAGGGTGCTTCACTACCCTTGCCCCTTTCCTCTGAGGTCTCCTCTGTCTCTGTCCTTGTGTTAGACTAAAAAATGAGCTCTCAAGCATATACCACCATTTGAGTCCCTGGGATCTGTAAAGTGACTTTGATGCAAACAATGTCCCTGCAGATTAGGCTAGAGTTTAAGAAGAGATCATCTTCGGGTATCCAGGTGAAACACAAACCCAATAGCAGATGTCTCTAAGAGAGAGATGTACAATAGGTTCACCACCCACCCTCATATACTAAAATCATAACCCCAACATGATGGTACCTAAGCACTTGGTCTTTAGGAAAGAACTGGGTCATTGAAGTGGAGTCCACAAGAATGGAATGACCAACCATAGTAGCCTTAGATAAAGAAACATAAATGTCCTTTCTGTGAGTCCAATAATGGTACATTGAAAAGACAACTTCCTGTGTACCAGAAAGCTCTTACCAGACATTGAACCTATGAATGTTTCGATGTTCTGCAAGTATTGGTGTGATTTAAGCCTACAATGTATTGTAGTTTGTTAATGCAGCCACAGATAACAGATGGAGAGCAGGAGAAAACACAAAGAGGAAAAGATGACATTGATCACAGAGGCAGATAACAAGTGCATGCAGTCAAGGAATGTTGAAAGAGGCAACATATGTGTCTTCGTTAGGGTTACCACCACTGTGATGAAACACTATGACCAAACTAAGTCAGGAAGGACATTTTCACGTCGTATTCCATCACTGAGAGAAGTAGGGATAGAAACTCAAACAGGGCAGGAACATAAAGGCTGGAGCTAATGCAGAGGCCATGGAAGTGGGCTGCTTACTGGCTTGCTCATCATGGCTTGCTCAGCCTGCTTTCATATAGAACTCAGGGCCACCAGCCCAGGTATGGCAGACACCATCCACCATGTGCTGGGCCTTCCCTTCAATCACTAATTAGGAAAATGCCTTAGAGCTGGAACTTAGGGAGGCATTTTCTCAAGTGAGGTTCCCTCCTTTCAGATGATTCTAGTTCGTGTCAAGTTCACACAAAAGTAGCAAGGGCAATGTTGAACCTGCAGATGTAAGGAAAGCCCTGAAGATACATAGATTTTGGCCCAGTGAAACTATTTTAGATTTGGCCAGGACAACTGTGAAAGAGTAAGTATTTGCTGTTTTAAACCAGGGAGTTTGTCATAATTTTTTACTGAATCCACATGAAATTAGTATGTTCCCAGAGTTCATCATTGTCAGACATGGGAGTACCTAATATCAACTGCCTGCTGTTCTAGGCCAATTAACATTGCTTTTGGCCATTGTGTTCTGATTTCTTCCTCAAGAAACAAACCACAGATGTTGTGCTTTACCCCTTCCTTTAAAGTTTTCATCAAAATAAAGGCAAATTTCAGCTGGAGTGGAGCCAGTCTGCTACATCGTAGGTGCTGGTTGGAAAGTAGCAGGTACACCACCATTTGGCTTTGTTCAAGTGGATGCAGAAGGTCCTAACTTACTTCAAAGCCTTTGAACATGGGTAATTACAGCCATGCTGTAGTGCCGCCACCACCACCACCACCCACCCCTGCTGGCTGGGTGAGGCAAGGCTAGCTGTGTTGTGAAGGAAGCATGTGTATTCTCTCTACCACTTGGCATCTCATATCCATCAAAGCACATCATTGAAGTGTTTTAAGGAAGGAAGTTGGATTCAGTAGTACAGGAACACTGAGTTACACTGTGTGACTTTCCCCCCAGTTCTCTGCGAAGCTGTTTGTATGAAGTAGAAAGTACAAGAGCCTTGCTAGCTAGGTCTTTAACACTTCTTAGACAGTTGCTGGTTATACAAACAACAGGCCAGCCTACAAGTCTGGAGCATTGAGCACCAGTCACTGATTAGACTTGTTTACTGTTTTGCCTTATTTAGCTAATTGTGTACTATGCTTATACATGATAAAAAATGCTTCTGTTTTTAGTTGAATATTTCATAGATGCATATAATATGTTTTGATTGAACCTACCATCTTTCCTTCTCTAACTCTTTCACTACCCACTCCACCACTTTTTCTTCCCAACTTCATCTGTTTGTTTATTTATTTATTTATTTAGTTTTGGCTTTTTGAGACAGAGTTTATCTGTGTAGCCCTGGCTGTCCTAGAACTCACTCTATAGACCAGGCTGGCCTCGAATTCACAGAGATCTGCCTGCATCTGACTGTTCAGTGTTAGGATTCTCTCAACAAAAAAAAAGAGGCAACTTATACCTGACACTGGGCTTTTTGTTGAGAGAATCATTGCCTTCACTTTAGGCTAAACTACATGTACCTCTTTTTTGTTGTTGTTGGTTTTGTTTTTGGTTTTTCGAGACAAGGTTTCTCTGTGTAGCTTTGCACCTTTCCTGAACTCACACTGTAGCCCAGGCTGGCCTTGAACTTGCAGAGATCCGCCTGCCTCTGAGTACTGGGATTACAGGCGTGCGCCACTGCCGCCTGACTGGAGAGATGGCTCAGCCGTTAAAGGCTAGGCTCTTGTCTTACTGCTCTAGTTGAAACTTCAAGTACTATATTTACCTGAAATGGAGAGTGTCTTAGTTACTTTTCTATTGCTGTGATAAGACCGAGTAAGGTGACATAAAAGGAAAAGTTTATTTAGGGCTTTCAGTTTCAGAGGGTTAGAGTCCCATGGCCACAATGGCTGGGAGCATGGCACCAGGAAGATAGGTATGGTGCCGGAACATTAGCTGAGAATTTACATCTTTTTTTTTTTTTTTTTTTTTTTGGTTTTTTGAGACAGAGTTTCTCTGTGTAGCTTTTCGCCTTTCCTGGAACTCCCTGTGTAGTCCATCTTAAGACACAACCAGGAAGAAAGCCAAAGAGCTCTGACTAGAAATGGCTTGGGGTTTTGAAACCTCAGAGCTAGCCTCCGCTGATACACCTTCTCCAACTAGACCATCCCTCCTAATCCCAAACAGTTCTACCAATTGAGGACCAAGGATTCAATTATATGATCCTTCAAATTACCACAGAGAACATGGTATTCTTGTCTTTTTTCTGATCAAAATGTAAATGACCTAAGTTTTCATCCACTTAGCATGATGTTGTCTGTGAGCTTGTTGTATGTTACCTTTATTGTGTTGAGATATGTTATCTGTCTATCCAGTCTTCTGATAAAATTTATCATGATTTAATTTTACCAAAGGCCTTTTCTGACTCTAGTGAGATGATCATGTAGTTTCTTTCCTCCCATCTGTTTATATAGTACATTACATTTATTGACTTATATGTGCTGAACCATCCCTGCATCTCTGAGATAGAGCTAGCTGACTTGATCATGGTGGGTGATCTTCTTTGATTTTGTTTGCAGCTATTTCATTGACATATTTTAAATCTATGTTCATTAGGGTAATTGGTCTATGATTTTCTTTATTTGTTGTATCTTTACAAGGTTTGTGTGTCAGTATAAGGCAGAATTTTGAAGCATATATTCCTCTTCTATCTTATAAAATAGTTTGAGAAGCATAGATTTTACTTTCTCTTTAATGATCTGGACAATTCTGTAACAAATCCATCTGGGCCTGGCTGGTTTTCAGTCAGGAAGGTTTTTGTTGTTTCATTTTTCTGTTGATAATGGATCAGTTTAAATTTTTCACCTATTCTTAGTTCAATTATGTTGAACTAAGTTTACTATGTCATACACATTAAGAAATTCATCTAGCCACTTTAGGTTTTCTGATTTGGTAAAAATAAATGTTCTTAATGCGTGTCCTTGTAATTATTTACATTTCACAGGTGTCTGTTATAGTATTCTAATTCTTCTCTCATTGTGTTAATTTGGATTGTTTTTTTATCCTTTTGTTAACTTGGCTAAAAGTTTGTCAGTCTTGTTAACCTTTTAAAAAAAACTAAGACTTCATTTCATTGAATTGCTGTCTTTTTTCTTTTTCATTTCCACTTCATTAATTTCTGCCCTGTTTTTTTTCAGATATTGTTTATTCTTATATTCCCAAAACTTTAAGACATATCTTTAAGTTATTTATTTGGGTCTCTCTGAATTTTTTTTATGCAGGCACTTAGAACTACAAACTTCTATATATAAAAGACAACTTTGGTATGTTGTCTTTTCACTTTCATTCAATTCTAATAATTTTTTTGAGACAGGGGTTCTCTGTGTAGCTTTGGTGCCTCTCCTGGATCTCACTCTGTAGACCAGTTTGGCCTTGAACTCACAGAGATCTGCCTTCCTCTGCCTCCTGAGTTCTGGGATTAAAGGCATGCCCCACCACCACCCAGCAATTCTAATAAATTTTTAATTTCCTATTTTTTTGTTTATCATCAGTGACCTGCATATCATTCAATTTATTATTCAGTCTCTGTGACTGCGTCTATTTTCTGTAGTTTCTGTTGCTGTTGTTATCTGAATTTATTCCATTGTGATCGGATAAGACACAAAGATTTATTTCAGTTTTCCTGTATTTATTGAGAGAAGCTTTGTGACCCAGTATGAGGTCTATTTTAGTGAAGGTCCTATGGGCTGCTGAAAAGACTGTACTGGAAAATGTTTGGATGGAATATATTATAGCTGTTAGTTGTAGTCACATGATAGATGATGTCTTTGAGTTCTATAATTTCTCCTCATTTTCTGTCTGGATCATGTGTCCATTGATAAAAATGAAGTATTCAAGTCATGTGTTATTAGAGTTGGGGTTAATTTGTTGTTTTATGTCTAAGAGCATTTGCTTTATGAAGCTGGGTGCAAGCAAGTTTGGTACATGTGTGTTTAGGATTGTAATGTCCTCTTGATGGAGGATACCTTTGATCAGTATGAAGCGACCTTTATCTCTTTTCATTACTTCTGGTTTGAAGTCTACTTTGTCTATTAGAATAGCAACTCCTGCTTGTATTGTGAGATATTTCATTACACTGTGTAAAGATATGTCATTGTGGTTGGTTTAATAAAAAGCTAAATGACTAATAGCTAGACTGGAGGTATAGCAGGGACTTCTGGGGACAGAGAGGTCTGAGGGAAGAAGAAAGATTGGTTGCCCCCTGGACCAAGAGGGAGTAATAAATGCAGGAGTAGAGGTAAAAGCCACAAGTCACATAGATGAATAGAAATTGATTAATTTAAGTTATAAGAGCTAGTGGGACAAGCCTAAGATACAGGCTGAGCTTTCATAATTAATAAGAAGTCTCCATGTTGTTTTTTGTAAGCTGGTAGCCCAAAGAAAAATCCACCAACATGCTTGTTCCCTGATTCCATTTTAGAACACCTTTGCCCATCCTTTCACTTGAAGGTAACATCTATCTTTTGTGGTGAAGTGTGTTTCTTGAAGGCAGCAAAATCATGGACCCTATTTTTTGTTTTTTGGGTTTTTTGTTTTGTTTTGTTTTATTTGTTTTTGTTTTTCGAGACAGGGTTTCTCTGTGTAGCTTTGCACCTTTCCTGGAACTCACTTGGTAGCCCAGGCTGGCCTCGAACTCACAGAGATCTGCCTGGCTCTACCTCCTGAGTGCTTGGATTAAAGGCATGCACCACCACCACCCAGAGGACCCTATTTTTTTAATTAAGTCATCTAGTCTATGTCTTTTGACTGAGTCATTCAGACCACTGATAAAGTTATTACTAAAAGATATGTATTGTTAATATCATTTTGTTGATTTCACAGTGTTTAGTTTTCTTAGTCCTCCTCTGTTTAATCACTAACCTCTATTCTATATTTTTCTCACTGTCACTCTCGGATATGCTTTTCTTTTTCTTCATTCTTTTGGGTTCTATTCAACATCCTATATAAGGCTGGACCATAATGCCTTTAACACATTTTTATTATAAAAATAAAATTTTTGTTCTCTTTCAGTTATGACAAATACTTTTTGAACATAGTGTCTGACCTGGCAAATGTGGTCTTTCAGAAACTATAGTATATTTATTTAACCCCTCTGGATCCATTGAAAAAATCAATGGTTATTCTGAAAGACCTGCCTTTACATGAAATTTGGCCTTTCTTTATTGTTGTGTTCATTATCCTTTCTTTGTTCTGTATATCTAGTGTTCTGAGTATTCTATGATGTGGGTTATGTCTTTTCTGTCTTGTCTATTCGGTATTCGGTATGCCTCTTGCACCTATACAGGCATCTTTTCCTTAGATTAGGGAAATTTTCTTCCATAACTTTGTTGAAAATATTTTCTGTGCCTCTGATCTGCATTTCTTCTCCTTCTTCCACACTTATTATTTTTAAATTTGGTCTTTTTACAGTGTCCCAGAGTTCCCGCATGTTCCACTCATGGGATTTTTATAGAATTTTCATTTTCCTTCCTCTTGCTCTATATTGTACTCAAGCTCTGATATTCTCTCTCCCACTTGATCCATCTACTGGCGGGGCTTTCCACTGAGATTTCCATTTGATTTACTGAAGTTTTCACTTCAAGTTTTATTCTGATTTGAGTTTTCTTCAAAGATTCTATTTCTCTATCAAGTTCTTTTTTCACATCTTGAGTTGTTTTTCTTGTTTCATTCAACTGTTTGTGTTTTTTCTTGGTTGCTATTCTAACAATTATTCACATATACTTTGAGTTCCTTGAACATATTTATAATTGTCATTTTGAAGTCATTGTCTTGCATGGCATCTCAGTTGCTTTTTATCAGGAAATATCACTTTGGTAGTACCAATTACTAGAGAAGACACTGTCTTGGCTTTTCACGTCTGTGGTTTTTATGATGGGATCTGAGCATTTGGCATTAGGTCACTGGTAGTGTCTTTTAGCATAGATATCTACCCCACCTTTACTGAGTGGGTATTTGCATCCTTATTTGCTGTTATTCTAATTTGTCAGGTTTTTGATCAACTGAGTGATACTCGAAGTTCAGTCTTGGGGACACTATATCAATGTGTGAATGGGATATTAGAAGTCATCCTAGCTCAGTTGTGTGAGAAGATGGAGTTTCCGATCACAGAAATAAACCCCTTAGAGAACTAACAGCTTCTCACTACAGGTCCTCAGAAGTCTGTTGAGGGCACACATGACTCTGTGAGCAGTCCTCTTGTCGTGAGGACTGGAGTCTACTGGGGAAAGGAAAATATTATCTCTAGGATAGGCACTACCTATGAGAAGCTTACATGACTCCATATATCACCTTCAGGGGGCAAGGACTAGGGGCCAGATAATGGAGTCTGCCACCTCAGGGAATTAGACATGGCTACCTGAGGGAGGTTTGCACAGCTCTGCCTGTGGTTCTTCTGCGATGAAGGCTGTGACCACTGGCAAATGTTTTATTTTTAATCACTCAAGATTGTCATATAAATTTTTCTTCTTAGACAAATGTATTTAAGGAAAGTTAATTAATTTAAACTAAAGTATTAAATAAATAACACCACAGGCAGTCATATGAGTCAGTCTTCAAATGCTCAAAGTTTGGAGCATTCATTGGAACGCTAAGAAGATAATTGTATGATAGACTGTGTATAAATCCCTATGCTGCAAGATACCAAAAATTTAACAGTAGGAATCTCTAAGTTCCAAAACATCCTAAGGAGTTCCAGAGGCCTCAGAAAAGTTAGAAGTGTGGCCCTGTCTATCAATGTGGTAAACAGCCCACACCTTCACTCCTATTTTTAGGGAAGTCTAAACTGTATTGTCTCCTCCACAGCCTGGGCCATCTTCATACTAAAGAGTCAAAAGAGTCATTGTCAAGGGCAAATATATGCAATTATTAAATGAAGCAACTGTCCCATATGGCATTACATCCCAGAAATAGAAACAAGAATTGTCACTAGCCAACAGAATAAATTGTAAGGGACTGAAGGAACTTATCCTCTAATGGCCACTTTAACCAAAAACATGCAGTTTAGTAATATTGAATTCAAGAGGCATGGATCAAAGTAATTGTATAAAGCAAAAACACTCAGGTAATTTTAGTTGAATCATACTTCAGTCTAGCTACTGGAACTTGAGAAGAAAACATCCATTCTTTATTTTTCCAGATGCATGGTGACAAAACTAAATACTAGAACCTTGTCTACATAAAAAAAATCAGTTTTAGCCTCAGAAATATTTATGCTCCATTCAAGAAGAACACTGTTTTCTTAATTTGTCTGTAACAGATTCTGTTTCACTCCTGAGCCCCATCCACAGGGTGGCAGAGACTAAAACCTAAGCTTTGATCCAGTGGAGTTGTCTCACTCCAGATCCATCCACTGAACCATTAGCTTATGTGACAAGGTCTTGTTTTGGTAAAGGCCACCATTTAGAGCTTTGCCCATCTCCCTTCATCCCTAAGTAGTCAGTGAGTAAGCAACAGAGATTGACAAGCCCTTGGAAAATGGGCAAAGGGGTTTAGAACATGAATCTACATTCCTTATTAATTCCCACAAACTAGTCAATTGTTATAACCTACCAAGCCTCTACCACTTTATCCAATCACTGGTCCACAGTGCTCTGTAGCACTCACTGCTGTGGACCATCATGTCTCTTTGGTCTCAGCAATAGTCATCCTCTCAGGTTGTCAGGCTAAATTGCTACTCCTCATCACCTGTGGCCTTGGAAGAGCTATTTTAATATCACTGTGGTTGGAACTCTTCATCTCTAAATGGGGAAGGATAATCCCAATGCCCCCCACCCACCCACTCAGTGTTCGGGGGTTTATTTTAAGTACTGTGAGTGTCTGGCACACATCATCACTTTTAAGTAGTTGTCACTATTGTTTTTGTTGCTATAGGAAGGTGTTTAGCCAGAGAGCCTTCCACACCTCCTACGGGAATTATGTGAGAACATCTGGATTTTATTTACATCACACTAGAAGATCCACCATCCCCATCCCAACCTTCCCAGACTGCACTGTGTAGTTATTTCACTGTCAGTGTCTCAGCTTGGCAGAATAGCAGAGATCAGCAAGCTCCTTGATCACAAAATGGGCCAAGCAAAAGCTCCAACCACATTCTCTCACCTCTCACCTTCCACTCCTTCCTTCCTCAATCTGTCCAAACCTACTTTCAGTTTCTCTTTTTCTTTCTTTCTGTCTTCTTACCCTGGGTCACATCTCCCAGACTCCATCTTTGTTGGTTGGTCTGCCATGCTGGACAGAGCTGAAGAGAACTTACTAGGAAAGAGATGCAAATGAGGAAGATTTCAAAACTACCTCCTCATTCCTTGCATTGGTTTGTAATCTTAAAAACTAACAAACAACAAAAACCCTTAAATGTCAGCATTGAACTTCACCTCCACTGGGAAGGATAAAGCAGGGGAGGGCAGGAATCTAGCACTTCACTCTAGAAATGACCTTCTCAAAGAGAAACCCATGCTCTCTTAACAATTAGAAATTGAGATCTCATGCGAGGTTAACAGTGCAGGAAGTTGGCTGGGAAAATCCAGTGTAGGATGGATCGCTCAAAACTGAACAAATCAGGGAACATGGACCCTAGTAAACATCAGACTGAAGCCAGAATTCCTCACTGACATTTTCTATAGGAAATGCCAGTTTACAGGACTCGGGACAGATAAACATTTGACTAAGGTGACACACACACACACACAAAAAAAAAAAGACCACTGACTGAACAGAGACTTCCCATGATCTACCATAGCAGGCCACACACACTTGCAAGTTCAAAATCTTCCCGTTCCACACCGTGTCAATATCTGGGAGCAAAGTCTGATGTTCTGAATGTTGGAAGAGGTCCTCATGCCACTCTACTAAAAAAGTCAACTGTCTCATCCACAGAATCCCTGTATCTAGTGATAGACATCTCCAGAGGCTCTACTTCATGTGAGGAGCCTGTGCTCACACAGTGCATCATCTACCAAACAGACATCAGACACTGTTCCGGGTGTAAACTGCACTGCCCCTTGTATAAGCAACGCCACCACACTGGAATATCTTACGTGTCAGAGGCTTTGTGTGTGCCCATTTGAAGATAAAAACTTACACAGACTGGGAGTCCGGAAGGATCCTTTGGTGTCTCTATGTGTGCTGCCCTTCTTTGCCTGCAAGATCAGTCAGCAGCAGGCATTCAGTGGAAGGGGCAGGCCTGACTCATTAAATCTATTGGCATTTTCTAAATGGAAATGGTTCATAACAGTTGAACAGAAGGAAAAGAAAGCTCTAAGGGCATGTGGAAGTTCACTAAATACAAGAAATTACCCTGAATTTGTAACCCTGTAGATAAATAAAAATAGTAATGCTTGCTCTTATTGTGTAGGACCAAAAAACAGTACCATCCAGCTTGATTATACGCAGTTACTGGTGTAAAAGTGGGAAGTGATGGAGGCCTATCTCTTTAGACTGGAAAGAGCTATTGTAGAGCACTTCATCCAGGCCATCTAGATTCTCCATTCTAGTCATCCTTACTCCTCTCCTAACATACACTCCACAGACCAGGATCAGATGAAGCAACTTCATCTAAGAAAAATCAAGTTCCTCCTTCAAGATTATATATTAAAATATTGTAATTGGAAGTTAATTTTCATTCAAAACAAAAAAGGCCAAAGGAATTTTTGGGTAAATGACAAGCTAAAACAAATTATTTTTTGATATAAGATGAAGAGACTAATATATAAAGAATCCCTTACCAGTCAAAGAAAAAGTCTAATGGCCCAATGATGCGAAATTGGCAGTTTAATAATTACATTTATTTATTCATTTAAATTTACTTATGGGGGGGTGTCTTGTGCTTGTCATGGTGTGTTTTGAGGACACTTGAAGAAAGTGATTCTCTCCTTCCAGTGTGTCTGTCCAGAGGATTGAACTCTGTTTGCAGGGCTTGTTGGCAAGTGTTCTTACAAGCTGAGTCAGCTTGATAGTGCTAAGTGGCATATTTTTTATTCTGTAAAAATTCTTGGTAAGCCTTCACTTTAACTTTGAAGGAAATAAACATAGATTGAGGCAATAAGATCCATGTTTACCCATTGATGAAATGTTTAAAAGGTGACTGACTATTCAGGGATGTGGAGGGCTAGAGAACGGAGTCTTTTTGTGTACCGCTGTATTCATACCAACAAGTGCAGCTTTCTGAACATCAGTGTATCAATATGCCAAAAGCCTTGAAGCATGTATCCTTTACTGTGCTCCAAGACTGAAGGAGAATTGGTCTAAACGTTCACTCGTAGGGGTGAGATAAATACACTTCTGTGCCTGTATTCAATTGAGGATGACCCAAGTAACGGTGTAGTCAGTGCAGCTTGGTCCTTGAGAACTGACAGGGGCAGCAAGGGAGTAAAAAAGGAACAGACACACATACAGAAAAGCTGGGACCCAATGGGATGTGCTCTTTCCGATGGAGCGGCACCAGTGGCAGCAGGCAACACCGGAACCTCAGGCTGCAGTCGTCCAGGAGAAGGAAGCTGTGGCTGCCAGTTTCTGCACACACCGCCGACATTGGCACTCCGACCAGAGCAAGTCTGTGTCTCTTGTCTGAGCCTCACCCGAGAGGAAAGACTTTGGCACTCCCGTGAGTGAGTCTGAGGCATTCGGATCCCCATGTCAAACAATACACGTTCCCTCAAGGTTTCCTCCATGCCACACACAATAACAAGCTATATGACAAAATAAATTTAAGGCCACAAAAAAAATGTTTCTAAAGTATCAAGTGGTAGAAAAACTGCTACAGCCTAATTTAATAAATCAATAAAACTAAAATACAACACTATGACGGTGACATTATTTTCTGTTCCAAAATCTTTGCCAATGAACAGGTGTTAAGTAAAGACATAACCAAGCTGATTGATATGATGAAGTGTCCACTGGGGAAACTCTGGCTTGTCAGTGTGGAGGAGGAAATGTCCACACTGAAGGGGTTTTCATCACCTCGTGCCCATCCCCAGGATTTCTTCTTTAAGCCTTCCAACAGGCAGACTCTCCTCATTAAATGCCACTCCCATGAAAATAGAACAAATGACAGAAATAAAGCAAGCCACCAAACAAAACCAACAAGGACTTTTTAAACCAGGCAGGAGAACACATCTGGAGTTCTTTTCACTCTTAAGCATCCCTTTGTGACTTGCATTGCTGAAGCAGGGTCACTGGTCTAAAAGCTGTTAGTGCCTGATTAATTAGTAATCAGGACAGGGTTGATGGTTTTTCTTCCTCAGAGCCAGTAATTATCATTCCTGACACAGAATTCAACATTTGGTAAGCAGCAGACACACCGCCGTCACCATTCTACTCTGCTCCATGCTCCAAATCTATTTAAAGGCTTTAGTTGGAAAGAACCCTTGCGGAGATGTTACCCTCGGCAGCCTCTTCCTGGACTCCTTTCTGTCACCGTTTCCTTGTAGTCACCGGTGATGTGACTGAAGACAGGAGAGAGCAGAGAATGGAGGGACACGAGTGTGTAGCTCTCAGAGTTTAAAAACTCATTCGTGGTTATACAAAAGGAAAGAAGGGTACTCTGAAAGGCTATTGTGTTGTAAGAAAGATCGCACACACTAGCATGGAAACATTTAAAGAGCTGACCTTCACCTTTTCAATTTTGAGCACTGTGCCTGCAATGAAACATGTACACAATAGTCTAAAGCTGTGGTTTATCTAGGACCCAGTAACAAAAGCCACTGGAGGGAAAACACTTGTAATAACTCACCTGTCATACAGGTTTGGCAAGTGAGTAAGCAAACTGCAACTCCAAATCCCTGCTTCCATTCTCAATGCTAAGAGGCTACCAAATAAGCAAGGAAATAAGTGAATGGATAAATGAACAAATGAATGAGCTGGCAACAATAATAAAAGCTATATTGAAAACCTTAGATGATACAGCCATACATCCATGAATACATACATAATAGTGTCCTGTAGGAGCCGGATGGCATGAGTGGCCTCTGGCCCTGGTGAGCTCCCAGTGAGGTATCATTCCCACTACAGAGCAACACCTTTTGGGATCTACTGACGTTTGTGATTCTCCCTAGGATGGAGGAACCAGGCAAGTTTTAATGAAAGCAGTCAAGAGTCTGAAGTCCATAGGCTCCTTCACCAGGGCTTGGGTTAATAGACTCAGAAAATGATCACTCCCCATTCCTCTGGACACCAGTGCCCTGAAAGGAGTAAGGGAATGGGAAAGTGAAGTCATGCCAGTGAGAAACTGTGTCTCAAAAAATAAGGTGGATGGCACCTGAGAACAATACCCAAGGTTGACTTCTGTCCTCTCATATGTATGTGCACACATGCATGCACACACAAATATAAAAGAATAAAATACATAGGTGAGCCTTTGGACAAATAAACGAATACAAATGACAAGACTTCTACAGGACATTATCAATAATGACAGCCAGAAGTCTTAATGGGCCTAGGTTCATAATGTCTTCCAGGTCAACATTTGATCAGAGAAAGCTTGATTGGCATAAATGCATAGTGACTTCTGCAATGCTATGTATCTATAGACACATTGGCCATGTATCTATAGAAGAGCTCTTTGGAATGTAACTGATTTTTAAAACTACTGTAGACATGTCAAACTTCATACCTGATACATGACAATTTCCAACTTCTCCATGAATTCATATATTGAAAAGACAATTTGGATAAGCGTGGTTTGTATTTTTTAGATTTTTTTCTAACAGATCACACTTTAAAATATGAAAGAATCATAAAAAGACCTTTTTATGATTCTTTTTATGTTAACTGCTTGAATTTTAAAATATAAGTAAGACAGATATATCATTAGACTAGTAGAACTGTTATAGACAGACTTTTTAACACATTGGGTCCTTTCAATGGAAAACAAATTCGGAAGCAGGGTGTGATGGTACACACCGGTATCCTAGTGTTCAGCAGGAGGGCAAACTTATGGCCAGCCTGAGCTACATACCAAATCCTTGTCTCAACTGAGCCTCATTTTTTAAATAAAGTCAATAATATACATGCCTCAATATTTAGGAGTAAAGTAGATCATCATCTGTCACCTATTTTGAAACACATAAAAATAAGCTGAGCCACTGGAAGGACACAGGATGGGTACATGAGATGTTTGACAAAGCCAAAGTAGGACACATAGCAAAATAGCAACAGCAGAACTTTCGTGGCATCTATATGATTGTTCCCAGGATTCTTCAACTTTCCTGTGTAACTTTAAATTTTCTTATTAATGTGTTATAAAAAATATGGATGACCAGTCATTGCACTGAGTTATTAGTTTCATCAGCTCAAATCCTCTCAAGAGTCCAGTTTCATCAATTGCTACTTTCATGTCTCCCTACATCACTTTTTCACTGCTGGATCTTTCTACCTTTTCCCACAATAATAGTGTGTATGCATTCTGTGTTGGAGAGGGAAGATATATATGTATGCGATGAAAACAGAAATGCTTTTAGTTTGCCTTAAGGAAGAGAGCTTTGTACTATTCACAGTTTGCAGGTTGCAGAAGCCTAACTCACTCTGACTCGAGCTAAATAGAGAACTCAATTCAGTTCTCTCCAAGTCCAGCTCCAGCAGTGGGAAGCTTCAAGCATGATTAGATCCAAGGGCTCTAATGAGTTTGTCAATAGTCTACTTTCTCCATCTCTCTGTGCTTCTCACATTAGGTTGCTATTTTTAAGCTATTCTAAGAACATTTGAAAAGTAGTTTTGTGAATGGTAAGGTCAGCACAGTATTGTGTTATATATTAATTGTGGAATCCTATTTTAGAAAAATTCTGTCCTTACATCTGTGACCAGTTCTGATGGCCACCCTGTTACTTGCCAAACAATTCAGAAGGTTCATTGCTGTGGGATGTTCTGTATGTCCTGTGGGAGCCCTTCTTGGGTTCTTTGTGGTGTTACCCAGCAGGTCCGCATAGAGGATGATTAGGACCATGGGCCTGAGTGCAGGTGTTTGAGATGGTCTGCACTTGGCTGTGCTGGGGGATGGTCTGTATGTCAAGTTGTTCTGATTGGTCAATAAATAAAACCTGATCGGCCGTGGCTAGGCAGGAAAGATAGGTGGGACTAACAGAGAGGAGAAATAAAAGGACAGAAAGGCAGAAGGAGAGGCTGCAGCCGCCGCCATGACCAGAGACGCTGCAGCCGCCGCCATAACCAGCAGCATGTGAAGACGCCGATAAGCCACCAGCCATGTGGCAAGGTATAGATTTATGGAAATGGACTAATTTAAGCTATAAGCACAGTTAGCAAGAAGTCTGCCACGGCCATACAGTTTATAAGCAATATAAGTCTCTGTGTTTACTTGGTTGGGTCTGAGCGGCTGTGGGACTGGCGGGTGACAAAGATTTGTCCTGACTGTGGGCAAGGCAGAAAAACTCAAGCTACAGTTCATCCCCCTGTGCTTTCCTCCCTCTTTCCTCGTCGCCTCACTCTGAGGTTCTCTGCCGTTGGGATTCATTCTCATCACTATGCTAACACACCTCCTGCAACAGTAACCAGTGACTTTCGGATGAATGAAGGTGGCAGAGACCTTCCACTGTCATCTCACACACTCTCTGGGCGGTATTTGACAGCACTGACCACTCGCTCCTCCCTTCTGAACAGCAGACTGGCTTCAAGTATTGTACTTGACTTGAGAGATGATCTCTAGAAGCTCAAGGGAGGAAGTTGGAAGCAGGAGACAAGGATGAGAGACGTGCCAACAACATGTTAACCAATAGGCCCCTCATCAGCTTCAAGATGGCTCTGGCCCTTAATGCACCACCTTAACTGCCCCCACCCCTGCTCAGCTTCAGCACTAGTTCCCACCATTTAACCCTTACTTGCCTTTCTTGTTGTCACTTCGTACCCTCTTCTCTACTTGCAATTTGGGGCTCTGGCATTCAGTGACTATGTCATTTACCACTGGGCCAAGCTGCTTCTCCGCATCCTACTGCATCATGAACAAATTTTTGGATTGGCACCATTTAGTATTATTATATCAACACGATCTGTTCCCTTTTCCAAGCACTCACTCATGCAAGACTACAAGGACATGAAAGCTAAATATCATTCAGCATTCAGTAAGGGCTTAATAATTAGTGAGTTAAAATACTAAGAGTACCATTATCCAGATCTCCCAACTTAAGCATGCAGAATTAACTATGTTTAGTCATAGAGGATGAGAATAAGTCACAAAAGCTTTTCTTTCTTTTTTTCCTTTTTTAAATTTTATTTTATAATTTAATTTAATTTAATTTTACATATCAGCCATGGATTCCCCTGTTCTCCCCACTCCAGCCCCCAGCCCCCAGCCCCCCCCCCCCCCCCCCCCGCAGCCCACTCCTCATTCCCATCTCCTCCAGGGCAAAGACTCCACTGGGGATTGAGATCAACCTGGTAGATTCAGTCCAGGCAGGTCCAGTCCCCTCCTCCCAGGCTGAGCCAAGTGTCCCTGTATAAGCCCCAGGTTCCAAACTGCCAGTTCATGCACTGAGGACAGGTCCCAGTTCCACGGCCTGGATGCCTCCCAAACATTTGACCTGATCCAGCTGGGGGATCCTCAGCTATTGGCCCATAGTTCATGTGTTTCCATTCATTTGGCTATTTGTCCCTGTGCTTTTTCCAACCTTGGTCTCAACAATTCTCGCTTTTATTAAGGGATGGCAGAAGGAGGAGAAGCATGGAAGTCTGTTTCACTGGGAACACTAGTAAGCTAGACCTGGCTGAGTGCTATGGGCATAAGTCCCTGGATCCAGAGAAGAAAAGAGAGGCCAGATAGTCCACCCTCCCCCTTGGAATGCTTCTTAGTGAGCAGGGAGGGTCTCCAGGATCTGGAATTGGCTTCTGTTGCTAAACTAAAGATCTGCCTTTATCACAAGATGCCAAGAGTTGACACTGCTATTGCTCTGAGCTGCCTTAACCAGCTATGAACTCCTGCCGGAGAGCCAGTTACTTGACGTCACACCTTCAGATGCTCAAAACAGTTATCAGTAAACACATTTTAAACAACAGTTATCACTTATCCAGTCAACTAATGGTTTGCTTTAATGTTTGAATAATAAAACACTTAATGGAATAAATGTCAAACAGTAGAAGAATGTAGATCAGTGTCATATCAAACAGCATTCTATATAGTAGAAGTGCTCTGTATTCCTATTACCCAATTCTGGCTTCCACCTTAAAATGCAGCTATTGATTCAGAAAAATCAGATTTTTCTTATTTTGTATAGTTGGAGGTTAGTAAAATTTAAGTAGCAATGTGATAATTTAAGTAAGCAATGTATTAGCACAGGATAGTTAGTAAACCCTATTTCCTTTTATTCTGCAGTTAATTTCTTCTGCTCAGAAAGGTCTGGTCCTGACTGACTTTCAATCATCTTCCTGGTCATATTGTATATACTTACAGCATCTATGTTGCCTATGTGCTCAAACAGTAATAACCAAACTTCAGGAGACACTTCAAACCTAATTTGTTTTTTTAATTTAATTTAGTGTTTTGATATCAGTGTATAGGATGGCCCCATATAGGAACACTCTATAGTATACCTCTATATGTGTCACTGGTCATTTTTACATGATATTTAGAATGGTTTAGTATTTTCCTGGGAAAGTAATTTTAATGAATATCTAAAAGGTCCCAAGTTGTTCATATATCCCTTGATTCTTTAGAAGGTGAAAAAGATCAGAAAAATAGTTGTTCTAACATGTAAGGTTTAGTACAGCAAAAGAAGACATGACAGAATCAGCAAGGGGAGAGATCCATGCATGTGGGTCTTCTTCCTCCAGCTGAAGATACACGAAGTTTGCTCTTTTGTCCAATGATCCTGCCCAAGAAAACTTAGTACTCAGAAGTCAATCTAGGTAACCCCTGTCAAGCAACCATCAAAAGTCCAAATGAAGGAAGCTCTGTTCCCAAGTGGCAGGACAGCCTAATCACTTAGAGGTAGTTTCCTATCAGTGTAAGGAGTCATTTACCAGTCAACTCCCAAATAACAGCCAAGAGCTAACCTTGTAAGACAGCAGCCCAGGCTTGCTATGCTAATTCCTTTGTGCACAGATATTTTTCTGTATGTAGAAATGCTGCAACAAATGTCATGAGAGAGAGGTAGGAAGAGAGGGAGAGACTAACAAACTATATCTAACTGACACTTGTTCCTACAGTGTGTGATAATGGTCCCTAATCCTTCACAACCTGGGTGAAACAATGTTTGTGAATATTTACTCTGTGTGATGTGATGATCTAGGCACTGAGGACATAGCATTCAGCAACAAGACAGAGGTCCCTGCTTGCATTCTATAGAAAGGACATACTTTTAAAAGGTGAGTGAGCAAATGAGCAGAACAATTTCAAATAATGGTTAATGGTATGAAGAAAAGTAGAATCATATCACAGAATCAATGTGAGCCAAAGTTGACAACATTGGATTCAGTAGCTGAGATGGTTACTTCTGATGAAATGATCTTTGAGATGAGATTTCAATTACTAGGAGACAATCATTCCAAAACTGGGAAAGGAAATCTAACAGACAGTAGCCATATGCTGTCATGCAGGACCAGGAAAAGATTCTTATAGCCAGAACACAGTACTAGACTCAGGAAGAGAACAAATGGAGTTGATATAAAAGACAGTAGGCCAGATGATGTCCTGGCTTTCCACATCAGTGTAAGAAGTTTGAGGTTCATCAAGTATGTCATTAGGAAAGGCAATCTCATGCTTGAAGTTTGTAGACAGCCCTTCTCCACTATATAAGAATGGGCCTGGATGGTCAAACGCAATCTTCTTGACAGGTAGAGTCCTCATAACCTATCACCCTGTGTAAGAATACCTCCCCCTGTTTCTGATTCAATATATTCTGTTTGCCAGTGTGAATGAAGTAAAGTAATAGGACAACTGATCAACCTCACTGTTCTCTGTTCCCAATAGAAACATACAAGAAGTGTGTGTACAAGCTATTGTCCTCTGTTGACTGCTGGGATGGACCTGCTAGCCACAGAGAAATGATTTCCTTCTTTGTGTGAAAAAGGCATTGCTCCATCCAGTGCTTAGCTATAGTGTTTTCTAAGATAAAGCTCCAAGCTGCAGTGGGTTTAAACTAAGAGGCAATGGGTATCATTTGCTCAGCAGGTAGCTATGAAACTTTTGAAAAATTTAAGTAGGTGAAAGATAATCAGTAATGCTGTAGAGCAGTGGTTCTCAACCTGTAGGTCACAACTCCTTTGGGGGTCAAAAGGCCCTTTCTCAGGGTCACCTAAGACCATTGGAAAACACAGATACTTACATTATAATTCATAACAGTAGCAAAATTACAGTTATGAAGTAGCAACAAAAATAATCTTATGGTTGAGGATCACCACAACGTGAAGAACTGTATTAAAGAGTCACAGCATTAGGAATATTGAGAACCACAGCTGTTGAGCATGCATGAACTCTAGAAAAGTGAAAGAAAGGCTAAATTTGGAGGTGCACACATGTAATCTCAGCACCATGGAAGCAGAAGCTAGAGGATCAGGAAGAAAATAAAAATAATAAAAGAAAAAGCAAGAGAAACAATGAGAAGGTAACTAAGGTATACTATGTGGGAGAAGAGGGTCACAGCATTGCAGGCAGCAGGCTTGAAGCCAGGATGACATGTTGGTAGTTTGACTTGTGTGTGGAGGACTAAGCACAATCTCTGAAGACCACATGCATTTTCCTTTTTGTGGATAAAATACTGAGAATGTCTCGGTTCTATAGTTGTGACATATCTTTTTGCCCAAAACATCTGGGTCTTTTTTTGTTTGTTTTTCAGGATAGGATTTCCTAGTGTATCCCTGGCTGTACTGGAACTCACTTTGTAGACCAGGCTGGCCTCAAATCCTCGAATGCTGGGATTAAAGGTGTACCCCAGCAAGCATCTGGGTCATTATCTCTGACCAGCCCCAGCCTGTTTTTTTACTTAAACACTCAAAACAAAACTACTTGCTGAGACCCATATCTATCAAGCCTGAGATGCTTCCCTTTTGGAGATCCTACTGAAGCTTGCCATTTTCCTATTAACTACTGAGAGTTAATAATTAAGTTGGTTTTGCTTGACAGATAGATTCTTCATTTTCTTTTTATGGTGGAGTGTCCCAAGCATGCTGGGAAAAGCTAAGAAAAGTGCAAAGTGATTCTTCGGGACACCATTACCCTCCCTTTATTATTCTAAGATTCTCAGAGATATGGTGGCTTAGACCTGCAAACTTAGCACTGGAGAGGCTAAAGCAGGAGGACTGCCCTGAGTTCCAAGTCAGCCTTGGGTACATTGAAAGTTCCAGGTAAGCCTAAGCTACAGAGTGAGACCCTATCTCAATATATCAGTAATAAATATTCAGAATCTGAATCTGAGATTCAGATCAAATTAATTCTAAGATTGAAATCTGGGGGAAAAAGAGGTGAGGGGGACTGGAAGGAGTGCGGGGAGAGGAAACCATTCTTGGGATGTATTGTATGAAAGAAGACTCTATTTTCAATTAAAAAAGAAAGAATGGAAAGAAGGAAGGAATGCAGGAACAAAAAAAGGAAGGAAAGAAGAAAGGAAGAAAGGAAAGGAGGGAGGGAGGGAGACAGGAAGATTCCAAACATTTGGTCTGTGGTAAATCCATTGACGTAGACTTCTCAGTGACACTAAGTTCCTAAGAACATACAAACCAAAAGGTAGGTTCTGGTCCACATTCAAAACCTGTGAGCAAATAAAGGTAAAATGCTGAAGAACTGGAGGGAAAGCTTGAAGTCTGTGAAACAGAGGGACTCAGTTATATTCAATTGGGGTGGAACTTCTAACTCACCATCCAGCCATCCCTCACTTTGAAGTGTAGGATGTAAAAGTTTCTGTTTCCTTGGAAATGGCTCGAAAGCAGCCGAGTCATGTTCTATGTAAGTTTATATTCTACCAACATAGGTGCCATAGCAAGGATCTGAGTGTTCACTTTCCTTCAAATGCTAGGAAGTAGAAAATAATTGGGAATGTAACACAGCCTTCAAAATAAACACACCCCCAAGTTGCACAAGTAATGATACATAAAACAAAGAAAACAAGTGTTGGCTGTAAGTACGCAAGGATTTTTCAGGTTATGCAAATTGAATTTCTCTTTAAAATTTCTTTTCTTGAAGAATGCTTGTTAGAATAAATGCATTAAAGTTTTGTTGTTGACTTTGAAAGGCATAGAAATCTTCATTCGAAAAGAAAAAAAATAGCCGTTCTCCCCTCCAGGTTGCAATATCTTTTCATTGTGTACTTCTTAACAACCATCTGAGGTCTTCTTATTCAGTTCAAGGGCCAGGTGCTGCTACAAACCAGTATAAAACCTTTCAATGAAAATGCAATCGTTACTTAAAAGATACGGGCCTGTAAACAGTGTGCTCTGCTCTGCCATCTTGCAAGCTCTAAATATAAAGCTGGGTCAGCTTCTTCAGGTCACTAAATAGAACTGCTGGCAGAGGCAGACAATTATTCTTTGTGCTTCTCCTCCCCCCCCCACGAATATTTTCACCACCTGTTTTCACGTCTGACCTCTCCAGTCATTTTAAGCAGTTCACAAAGGGAAGAAGGAGGAAACCTGGCAAGCCCATATGCCAAACTAAATCATATCCAGGAGGCCTGGAACGCCTTCTGAATTAAAAAAAAAAAAAAAAGAAAGAAAGAAAAAGAAAGGACCTGTAATTAGTGATTAAAACTGGGAGTATTTTGTTTCCCATTTAACCTTAAACTCCTCTCTGCTTCTATGCATTCTCACACTTAATGTGATGCCGTACAGCTCTACCATGTGAGAAATAAACCAGTAATTACCATGGCAAATGTGTTCTTCACTTTATGTATGGCTTGCCTCGTGTGTTTAGTGGCCAATTTTACTTTGAAATGAGATGAGACTTCCATTTTTTTCTGGTCAACTATCAAACAACTGAGAAATATATCATCATGTAGAAATGGGGAGATAGATTAAGAATGAGAAGTGACTTTTAACTAGTATTGCTATTTCTGACACACTTTTGCAGAAATAATGCTATTTTAGGAAATAGTGTTCAAGCAGGGAAAACAGAACCAGGCTTGCTAAATTACCAAAGATTTAAAAGCTAAAAAGTAGATAATAGATTACAAATATGTCTATTATTAATTAACATAAATAACTGCAAAATTAAGGAGCATCTAATCTGCTTAATACAAATTTACACACTATAAACAGGTAGCACATTTCTACCATAGAAAAACCATACCAGAAAATTGTTTAAAGACCCCATATAAGAATTTCAGTTAACACTTGCAGAGACTCTCAAGGAGAGAAAGCAGACTTCACCACTCCTCAACTGTGGAGTGTGCGTACTGAATTCTTTTCAAAATCTCTCCTGAGTAAGGAGAGAAAGGGATACAACTTTCTGGTGCAGAAAGCTGACAGATACTACCTTAGTCGATGTCAAGGTCAATGTGAACAATCATAAATCATGTTGACAATGCAGGTCCTCGATACGACATGATGGGAATGGCAGTTCTCCTCTGGAAGGTCTCCAAAATCCATAACCCCAGTTCAACCATGGGAACACAGCAGAGAAATCCCAACAGACGGGTACCCTACAAAATCCCTAACTAGTATTCCTCAGAACCACTACATTAATCAAAAGTAATAAAGCATAAAAAAATTATCACAGCCAAAAAGACCCTAAGAAGATATGATCAAATGCAGTGTGCTTTCCTGGATGGGATCCTGGAAGACAGAAAGGATATTAACTGAAAACTAAGGAAATCAGAATAAAGTAGAGAATTTGGTTTAAAATGATTTAGTTTAAATGATAGGCATATATATATATATGAATTGCAGTAGTTTATATATAATATATATTATACTATAATTATATTATTATACATATATTATAGTCTAGTTATTATTATAAACTAATTAATATATGTTAAAATAAAATAAAAATAATCTATATTATATACATTATAGAAGAACTAATTAAGACTTTATATATATATCAAATAGATATATTTATATTATATATATAATCAAATATATCATATATACATATGATAGAAGAACAAATTAAGACTTCCTAGTGGCTAAAGCTGGAAGAGAATTTTGATAGTTTTAGCCAATGAAACAACCATGAGTAAGGGAAGCTTATGTTGATGGCAGCCTGTCAGGAATCAGGCCCTGAGTCAGAGGTGGGGCATTCAGAAAAAGTTCTCATCAAAGTAGAATAATTGCAAATTGAGACAAGGTTGGTTACCTTGCCCAAGGTCACATAGGCCTCAGTGACAAAACAGGTTTAAACCCAGGGGTGCCTGATTTATTAGTCCATGTTTTTTCCACCATACAATGTTCCTCCAAGTTCAAGAGCAGAGGCTTTAGCTTAGAAATGCAGTGCTTTGCTGTAAAGTGCCAGGCTCTAGATTTGATCCAGAAGCACCACAAAAATAACCAAGTGTGGGGCATTTACCCACCACCCCCACAGCTCCCCAGAGTTTTCTTGAGTGTGAGTAGCAGGAAATATTAGATAGAAAGATTTATTGCGGAGAATCTTTCGGAAATAAACAGATAGAAAATAAAGGATAGCCTCGAGAGGGCCTGGAACCTTTTCCAACAGGCCCTAACTGTCTCTGCCCCAGGGTTTTTAGAGATGCCAAGGGGTGGAGCAAAAGACCTCCTCCCCCAGCACAGCCAAGTGCAGACCATCTCAGACACCTGCACTCAGGCCCGTGGTCCTGATCATCCTCCATTCGGACCTGCTGGGTAAAGCCACGAGGAACCCGAGAACGGGCTCCCACAACCAAGTAAATAAATCATGATTCATTCACATTCATGCCTCCTCTGGTAAAAAAATAAAAAACAAAATCAAAAACAAAAAAAAAAAAAAACCCTAGTCCCAGATTACCTAAAGTTTAATGGCAAACATCTACTAAAGAGTTTGCAGAACTGGATGTATCATATTTATAACATAAATGGACCTTATGCTAGAGTGTATTCTCACTCCTTTTGTGGTTGCAATGGCCAAAGAATAAACAGAGAACACTAAAAAAATGAGGAAATTATAAATATATTTATCTCAATCAAAGTATCTGCAGCTGAACTGTCCTTGTGCCTTCAATTTATACAGTAGCAGTAATATCTAATGTTTAATCTGCTCTCTAAAATGTGGAATGCTTCCTGCTTAATTTCTGTTTACATAGCCTCTGGGAGATCCAGTTTTTATTACAAGTTGATGAGTAAACAGCTGATAGAACCTTGGGGTGACCTCATCAAGGGAAGGAATCCAAAGGACCTTAGAAGCTTGCTGTGGTCAGACAGGCCTCCCTGGGGAGGTCAAAGGCATCTAGTTAAACAGAGCATTGGTGTGTACCCGCTTGAAATAGGGAGGGAGAGAGGGAGGGAGGGAGGGAGCGAGAGAGGGAGAGGGGAGGGAAAGGAAAGATAGGTCGTGTGTGTGTGTGTGTGTGTGTGTGTGTGTGTGTGTGTGTGTGTGTATTGCACATTTAGAGATTATATCACTTTCCATATGTCTCCACTCCGCATCACCCATAGCAGTACCTACCAGCCACATCACATGGTCTGGGTGACTTAGAATCCAGGCATGGACCTCCAAGGCCAAACAATGCCCCTTCCCCCTGTTGGATGATGTTACCCCTAACAACAAGGATAATTTGGGGACTGTGTGGTTTTTATTCAAATCTTCCATTATCCTCTTTTCTCAGTCTTCCAGTCCAAATGAGCTTCGAGTCCTGTCTCAGCAGCTCCTTGGAATTATATCCCTAGGAAATAAGGCAGATGAGCATCCTGTCTGAGAAGTCCTATGATGTAGCCTTCCTGGGAAGCTCTACCCCCTGAAACTCTTCTCCCTTCTAAATCACTCTTGGTCATTGATCAGCTATTTACTTTTACGTGTAGGTATTTCTCATTATCTTTGAAAACAAGTAAATCAAATACATGGAGCAACGCTTCAATCTTTTTAGAATGAAATTTTCTTTTTGTATGCAAGTCCTAACTATTGAGCATGAAGATGAAAGCTACCTGGCACAAACAGATGGAAATTATCACATAAACATGGTATCCAAATGCTGTAAAACTGGACTTGCAAACTCCAGAAAAGTTTAATAAAGCCACTGTCCCTGTCCAAAGGCCTGATATGCAGTGAACAATTCCTATGTGTGTAGATAGATAGATAGATAGATAGATAGATAGATAGATAGATAGATAGACAGAGATAGAGATACATAGATAGATTAAAAGGGAGTATCTGTTGTTTGGAATGATTTGTTGCTTTTTGTGGAGGTGGATGGGAGAATTAGCAAAAAAAAAAAGATTTGTAATTTTTCTACAAATAAATTATAAAAGCATTAAGTATGATGACTCCCAAGTAGCATGCCTGCTTCACTTGCCTCAACAAAGTGAACAAAAATATAGATGACATATAGGTGATGGAATTTTAAACAATTTGAAAACTATTATTTCTAGTATTTCCCACTTTTTTTCTTACTAGATAATCAAGAAGCTAACTCTGGGCACAACATCCTGGCAATTTGCCACCTGGACAAGGGTGGGAAAGGCAAGTTTTCAACTGCTGGGAAAAGGCATCGCCAAGGAAACCCCTCTCTGTTGACACTGCTTGAGAGAATGTGTGATTGCAAGGCTCATCCCATGTCTGAGCAGGTGACAGACAGAAACCACTTCCAGAGAAGTTCCTAAGCCCCTCTCAAGAGAATGCCCTGGGCAGTCATTAGCTCATTAGGATGCTCTGATAATTGGATGTCTGTGTAACTGCCCAGCCACATGCTACCATGAGAAATGAAGTCTCTGGGAATTCAGCCCTTGAATTTAATAGTCGACAGAGAAAAATGGCCCAAAAAGGCCCTGTTGTGAGAAGGGGCAGAACTGGTTGCAGAAAGAGTGGGACAGAGCTACTGTCAGAAAGAAAGAAGAAAGAAAGGAAGAAAGAAAGGAAGAAAGAAAGAAAGAAAGAAAGAAAGAGAAAACTCAAATTTAATACACAATGCTTCTAATTAAATTTGGATTATTTAAAATGGATCTCCTTTCCTGTCACAAATTGCTTTATAAAAGATTAATTAAACACAATACTAAAGAAGAGACCCTGGCTCCACAAACCAGTGAATAAGCAGTGCCCCTTTGCTACCCTAGACACAGTCTGAGCCAGGGTCACAGTAGAGAAAGCCTGGGAAATGTACACACTGGGTCTCAGCATAGTTGGTATTAGATTTATAGAAATGAGGTAGATGAAAGGACAGGCAGGAGCATGAATGTGAGTGTGTACTTGGAACCCACTAAAGAAGTCCACTATAAGCTCCTTGAGAACCAATTTAAAATAAAGATTAAAGAGAAAAGATTAAGATTCTGTCCTTTGTTGTAAGATCGGTAATGGGGGCTGAGGGAAGGATGCAGGCTAGGTGATTAGAAGATATTTGGAGAGCTTTGTGCATGAGGCAGATTTGAAATAAACTAAGCAAAGGAAAGAACGCTGATCTTTGTTAGGTGAAGATGGAGAAAATGGAGGTCAGGAGACAGGGCAATGGATATTGATGATAATAGCAGTGCCATAGAGTTAGGTTTTTAGACCAAAGCAACTACCAATCACTTTGGTGCAGTGGTGACCAAAGTGGTCTCTGAAGTAGAGGCATCAGCAGCATTAAGTTTGAAAGGCAAATTTTCAAGTCCCTCCCCAGACCCATGGCACTTGGCACCGCACCCAAGGTTGACCAGTGTACTCCACATGTACACACATAAACACCTGCTCTCTCTCTCTCTCTCTCTCTCTCTCTCTCTCTCTCTCTCTCTCTCTCTCTCTCTCTCTCTCTCACACACACACACACACACACACACACACACGAAGCGATTTAGGGAAACAACTTTTAGTTAATGTACTCTGCACTTCAGCTTTAATTTCCATTATGTATAATTTCTGCTTAACACTTTACACTGTAGGTTCTTAGAAAATTCTTCTGTTGTTATTAATTTTAAGAAGTGTTAGAGGGCAGAAAGTGCTAAAGGAAGAGCTAGATAGCCAAAGTGTTAAGTCAGCCCAAGGAAAAGCACAGCTAATTCCTTTAATAAAGCTTCCTAGTATACACTCCTTTTCTTTGTGTGTGCATTATTCTAATTGGCATGATATGTAATAAAAGCTTGCTCCTATTCTCTAGGTAGGTGCGCCATGAATTTAAAACACTGACATTTTCAACTTTAGAATATTTAAAATCATATGGTAATAAAAGAAGTTCCAATAAAACTTAACTCTCTCCCCCTTTATTTTTCTTAAAATGATATTGTATTAATTCTTAGAGAATTTCATACAATGTATTTTGATCATAGCCATGCCCCCTACTCCAAATCCTTCAAGATCTACCTCTCTCTTCCTACCACCCAACTTCAGGCCCTTATACCACATAAGTATATGTAAATGTTTCAACTTAAGATACATTAACTCCATGTATGCATACATATACACACATACATACATACACACACACAGAACACACACTGTGATGGAAAAAAATTATGTCTTCCCTCACCAATGGAGGAACCACAGTATGGAGTGAGATGATCTAGGTGCTATTCTGAGTCCTGCAACTTGTTCCATGTGTGACCTGACAAGTTTTCCTCCTCCTGGGTTTCAACTCATTTGCTGATAAGATCTAGAGAACCATACTGCTTTATGGGTGAGAGCTAGATGACACTCTTTTACAAGTTGTAAACAGCAGTTGCACAGTACTCTATAGCAAACCAGAGCTGTAATTAACAACTTTGGAATAACAGAGCGTATGTGTCAACTCATGCTTGAATTTGGTGTTAGCTTGAATCAGAAGCCACAGTGATGCTACCCATGTGAAAGGGGTTAAGTCATTCAAAGTCAGAGCTTGCAAGCAAACTTTATAGCATTTTGAATACTTGGGAAAATGCAAAGTTGTCACTTGTTCTGGTTTCCTGATTTTGAGCGACACTGCTCTGGTTTGAATGTTTGTGTCCCTCCAACTTCAGTGTCATAACTTAGACTTGGGACAATGGGCTAACTGAAAAGAACTCAAATAAGAAGAGGTATATATTTACAACTGTCAGTAATGCCTCACAAATGGGGCTCAGAGAGCTACCCTGCTTCAATCTCTACAGACGTATGAGGAAAACACCATCCATGTCACACAAGACATTAAACCTGCTGATAACCCCAACTGAAACCTCCCAGCAACAAAACTGTGGGAAATGAATTTCTTTGGTTTACAAATTACACAGTCTGTGATATTTTGTCATAGCAGAAGGAAAAGAGGAAGGTTCTTCTGGTCACAAGGAGATGTGCTCATCAGTAAGTGGAGCAGAACTGGAGCACTGATAAAAATACTGAAGAAAACTACATGTTTTAAGTGATTCATTCATCTTTTTGTAATCACCATAGTAACTACACATATTAATAGGGTATCAGATTACACTAGTCTGCATTTCTCTCTCTTTGTCCTTCGTTCTTCCAGGTCTTCCTTAAGTATAAGTCATTGGAAACTATTGGTGAAATTATTAAGGCCACTCCACATAGTTAAAAGAGAGGTTTATTTTGTGGGGTAACTTACAAGTGAAGGGATAGTTTACAGGATCTGGGAAAGGTGTGGCGCAGTCCAGCGGTGTTCTCTGGAGAACTCTGCTCAGGTCTACCTCCAGCGTCCAGGGTCCAGGAACCAAGAGAGCCAGTGCATCTGGATCTCAGTTCTTCAGGGTTCTCTCTTGGCCCCGCCTTGTAGGCGTGACAGTTACTGAAGCCTCTATGGGGGTTGGAACTTCCAAATCAAAGCAGGAATGGCTACCCGCTACCGGGAACTGTGCTGTGGAACAGCAGAATTTATTTCTTCTGTACAGTCATTTCAGTATTCATCATCCAACTGCCCTCATCTCCTTGCTCAGTCCCACCCTACTCTTCCCAGCCTCTAGGATAGTGGTTCTCAACCTGTGGGTCGTAACTCTTTGGGGTCAAGTGATCCTTTCACTGGGGTACATATCAGATGTCCTGCATATCAGGTATTTGCATTACAATTCAATAGAGTAGCAAAATTACAGTTATGAAATAATTTTAATAATGTAGCAATGAAATAATTTTAAGGTTGGGGATCACCACAACTGTATTAAAGAGTCTCAGCATTAGGAAGGTTGAGAAATACTGATCTAGTAAAATATTCCACATTCTGATCCATCCTTTACCTGTCACATATGAGAAGTTTTGTGTTTGTCTGCCTGTGTCTGGCTTATTTCACTTAATATATATCCTCCAGTTCCATCTACTTTTCTAAAAATGATAGGGTCATTATGGCTGAGGAACCCATTATACCTATAACACAGCTACCCTCATTTTTAAGGCCCCATTCTCTACGAGTACACAATTGCTATGGTCAACACGGCGGGGGGCGGGGGGTGTGACTCAGCTTTTCCTTCAGAAGAGAAGTTGCTACAAGAAGTGCAGGCAGTTGACAGCAAGAGAAAGGCTTTGATCCACCATCAGATTCGGTGCAGTGGCTGATCACAGGAGGGCTCAGAGGCCCTTTCTACAGCACATAGACATCATTGTGGACCAGTCTTGCAGCTGAGGGTCTACCTCTGAGCCACGACAGCCTGGGGTTCTTCTTGTTGAATCCCTTTCCCACACTCACGTGACAGCACTTGTTCTCTTGTGCAGTCTGAAGGCCTTCCTTGTCTATGCTCCTCCTTCACAGGGGCAACCTAGTAAATGCTCAGCACTTCCTACTATCTTAGTCCAATTGCCATAATCTGTTACTCTATGATATAGTCTCTAATAAGTTAATTATGTTATGAACATATGTATATTTTAAAAGTACTCTATGAGCAATCTATTGCTAAGTAATAATTGTAACCTCCTCTTCAAAATTAGCTAACAGAATTCTGTAATGGATAGTTGGGTATATTAATGGATATATATGGATATATTCCTTATAGACATCTTATTCTGTTATAACATCCTATTGGAAAAAAAATAGGACAAATGCAAGATAGTGACTCAGGAAGACATGTCTAACTTTAGCTACTGGTTGACTAGGATGGAAGCAATAGCTAACTGTTGAACACTGTCTAATGCTGTTGAAATCCTTTCTGTTGTGAGAAGCATGGTTGACACAGGATATATCTACTCAGGATTTATTGATGAATACTTGAGTTAACACAGACATATGCAAACAAACTCTAAAATTAGTCTTCAATAAGAGAAATAATGTAATATATCCAATATATTTATTTTAAAATATTTTTATCTCATGGGCAAAGTTCACTGTTAATGTTAGCACTACTAAAATGCTATAAAAATAGACTACAATCCAAGCATGTTAGAGGCAGAGTCGGAATCTCCAGAGCAAGCCACTAGCCAGACTAGTTGATGAGAGAAGCTCTGGGTTCGGAGAGAGACCTGGCCTCAATGCAGAAGGTAAAGAGAAACTAAAAACATCGAAGGTCAACTTCACACACACACACACACACACACACAACACACACACACACCTGCATGTACATGTGTGTCTAAACAATTGCAAACACATGTACACACATGCATGAATACCATACTAACATATATTACAAAAATATTCATAAAGTTTAAGCTAGACAAAGTTAATGAAAAGACAAATCCTGGAGGAAGAAATACAAATAATTCTAAATGTGTGAAAATGACTTAGCCTCAGTCAAAAAGAGAGAAATGTACAAGTCAGCAATGTTTAGAAGCATCATATAAGTACGAGGGAAAGCAAAGGTAAAGACTGAAGGGCCAGCAAGTTGGCTCAGTAGGTAAGACACCTGCCATCAAGCCTAAAGAACTGGGTTCAATTCTTGGAACCCATGTGTTGGAAGGAGAGAACCCACTTCTATAATTTGTCTTCTCACCTCCCCACATACACTGTAGCATATACTCATTGACAAAAGCATACAATATAATAAAAATGTAATAAAGACTGTAATTCTGATGTATATGTTAATTTGAAAGTATCCCAGTACACAGTATAAAATAAGGTACATACTATGATGCTATTTACCCAAGAAAAGTAGAAAAATAAATATTGACTTATGCTTGCTAAAGTAAGATCAGTAACTCATAAAAGATACCATGGAAACTGATTATATTCCCATTAGGGAAGAGAGCTAGACAACTGGGAAAAAGATGAGAGAATTTTTTGTATCACTGTGATTGTTGAAAAACATATTCTGAGTGCTTAGCTACATGAATGCATTGTTCGTTAATAGTTAATTACAACTTTCAATGTTAATAATAAATGTTTTATAAAATTAAAGAGTTTGTTTCAACATGTCTCCAAGTAACAAATGCAGTTTTTTAAAGTTTAAAAATACATAAGTGCACCCCTCAACTTAAAACGATATTTTGCAGCAAGGCATGGTAGCATACACCTTCAATCCCAGCCCTTGGGAGGCAGATGTAGGTGAATCTCTGAGTTGGAAGTCAGCCTGGCCTATAGAATGAGTTCTAGGATAGCCAGGGCTACTCAGAGAAACCCTGTCTCAAGAAGAAGAAAAAAGCCCTGTATTTAGCCAATTAATTATTTGCTATTCCTGTGGATGGTACATGTGAGATAACTAATGCTGGTTTTGATTATGGAAATTGATGGGGTATAGGAATTGTCTTAGGTTTCTATTGCTTGCTCCCCATGGCTTGCTCAGCCTGCTTTCTTTACATCACAGGATTGCCTGCTTAGGCGTGACAACCCACAGTGAGCATGTGCCTCCCATGTGAATCAAGAAAATGCCTGACAGATTTTCCTATAGGTCAATCTTAAGAAGGTATTTTTTTCAGTTGAGAGTCCCTTTTCCCAAATGATAACCAGCTTGTGTCAAGTTGATAAAACATTAACTAACACAGGAATTAGAAGTGTGTCTCCTGCAGCAGCTACTACTTGGTCCATTCCTAAGAACCACCTTCCTATCAATCTCCTGGCTTCCCTGCTTCATCTACCACAAAGCAAGAAGCATAACTAGACCCAAGACAAGCTCGGCTGGAGGCTTCATCTCACCCTGGAGACTGCAAATCAGTATCATGGTTCAGCCAAAGGCATATAACACTTTGAACACAGAACAACAAATTTTCTTTTGGTGATAACAAACCATTGGAAGAACATCTGTAATGTTGTGGGAGTGGGGGTAGGGGTAGGGACATTCTAGAAGAGTCTAGTCCAGCATCTCTGGAAACAGAATACCTCTTGACACATTTCCAATTGCATCCCAACCCTACAGTATGATTGTTGGCTTCCTGTCCCCTCTGCATGGCTAGCTATTAATTAATCTGTCTGCATGTTCTTGTTTATTGGTAAATTATAAGTATTGTAAAAGGTATGGAAAAAACAGTCATTTTCAAAGACTAAGAGAAAGCAATAAATAACAGTTCTAATCCATACTTCCCACACTGCATTTCACATACTGCCTGTGCTGTACACAATTTAAGATGGAAAGCATGAATTCTCCTAGAATTTGCTCATAATTTTCACACCATAGACTTTGTGTTTTGAAAAGAATTATATTTGAAACCTTGAACTAAACAGAAACGTTATACAAAAAGTACTTCATGATCTTGAAATACACAGAAGGCTGTATTCTGCATGAAAAGGGACTAAGAGCTACTTGTCCTTGTCCTCAGGCACATGGAACTTAAGTAGATATTCTGAGATCTCTATCATCTGAAATAATGACTACAAGGCACTCAAGTGCTTCAGGGATTAGAGGACAGAGCAAAGGCCATCCAAGCCAGACACTTCAGAAAGGCTGGCCCAAAGAGGCTGTGTTACATCTCAGCTTTGACCCATGAGAAGGTTCTCATCTAGTAGATGAGAAGTGTTCAGGGGAAGGTGAGGCAGAAATGCAGTCTGCCTGGGGACAACTGCTGGAGCCAAGGCAAGGAAAATAATTGAAAAGCATTCAGTGGGCCATGCAAGAAAAGCTGGAGACATAGAGAAGAGAAAGGTTGTGAAGGGCTTTATATCACTACTAAGGACTTCGGTGTTTAAAGATGGGCATGGTGGCTTGTGCCTGTAATCCCAACACTAAAAAGCATAAGGTAGGTGGATTGAAACTGTGAGATTAACCTGTGTTATATAGCAAGATGCTATCTCAGAAAAAAAGAAATAGAGAGAGAAAGAAAGAAAGAAAGAAAGAAAGAAGGAAGGAAGGAAGGAAGGAAGGAAGGAAGGAAGGAAGGAAGGAAGGAAGGAAAGAAAGAAAGAAAGAAAGAAAGAAAGAAAGAAAGAAAGAAAGAAAGAAAGAAAGAAAGAAAGAAAGGAAAACATGGTGCACATCAATAATTTCAACATTCAGATGGCTGAGACAGGAGAAACACTGTAATTTTGAGACAGCCTGGGCTGCATACCAAGACTTATTCCAAATAAAACAAAACACAAGTCTACCTACTTGTAAGATAAATGATGAGAATAAGCCATTCACAGGAACATGCCCGCAGAAACAAGTCCATTCTCCCTCTTCCTCTAGGTTTTTGCATACTTAAATGTGATAGGAAAATATACCTGGACAGGAGAAAATCCAAGAGGGGGAAAGGCACAAGTATCAGGATAGAAATACTGGTCTGCAATCCAGGACTTGCTTTTAATGAGTTTCATCATCAGGTACATGAACTGTAACTCCAGTTTTAATTTTATGCTTTAATAAAAGTTGCTGGTAGCATCACAGCCCTCAACTGCTACAAAAAGTTCTATCAAATAGAAGAGTCTTGAGCTAAGAATAAGGCAGTCTTATTAAGTCTAGAATTAAGTAACCTAATTTGTTAGGTCAACTATAATCAAAGCACATCGACAAAGTAAGCAAATTGGCTGTTTCCACTCTGAGAGGCACATACTTATGCAGACACTAACTGTAATTAGGCTGCAGTAAAATACAGTGCTAACCTGACAGATGAAAGATCCCAGGATTGCTTTTGTAATTGCTTAGTATTTTCCTTCCTGACTTTGAATGTAAGCTGACTAGGTTACACAAAGTGACCTGAGACACCCATGTTTCCTGATGAGAACTCCCTCAGAGTCATCTGGATGTAGATAGAAGCATGTGACTCACATGATTTCATGGACAAAGAGACTGATGTATAATGCAGAAACAAAAGAGTTATCTCTGCCTGTTGTTTGATGGAAGGTAGCTCAGACCGGAGTGTCCATCTATAATCTTGCAGTGGAAAGATTCACTTCGTCACCTAGATGGCTGAGCAACATCTGAAGCACCAGAAGCGATGCTCAACTTTGTAGGAAATCAGTTTAAAGCAATTCCATAAAAGAACCACCGTGCCTCCGGCAACTTTCTAATTTCCACTTGTGGTCTCTCATATCCAAGGAACACAGGTTTTGGAACAATACAGGCAAGGTTTAAGTCCTACTACCAATGTTTGCCATCACTATGTACTCATAGACTAGTTCCCGCATCTATACAAAAGGGAACGTACCCAGTTGGTGTAGTGGCTCACATTAATAGTCCTAGTATTTAACGGGTGAAAAGAGGAGTTCTAGGACAATCAGGCTGTCATAGTTTTCATTTTGTTGTTGTCATAGAATACTGAAAAAAAACTACCTTGGAGGAGGAAAGGGGTTATTTAATCGCGCTCTTCCAGGTAGCAGTCAGTCACTGCAGGAAGTAAGGGCAGGAACTCAAGCAGTACAACAGGCAAGAAACATGGAAGAGTGCATCTTACTAGCTCACTCCCCCTGACTTGCTCAGGTACACTTCTTACACAGCCAATCCCGCCTGCCCAGGAATTTTAATACCCATGATAGACTGGGCCCTCTCACATCAATCAACAATCAAGTGAATCTCATACAAACTCACTCACAAGTCCATCTGATGGAGGCAATTCTTCAATTGAGATCCCTGTTTCCTAGGTACATCTAAGTGTGTATCAAGTTAAAACCAATATGACATTCTGTCCCTTGACAATGTGACACACAAACACATCCCTTTAAACCATAACCTTCCCTTTCTTGTATGTCCCTAAGACCTCAGGTTAATATCAAAATATAAAACATAGTACAACTTTAAAAGTTCAACAGTCTTTTAAAAATTCAGTGCTTTCAAAGCTCAACATCTCTTCAAAAATCCAAAGTCTCTTAACTATGGACTCCTGAAAATTCCAAAATAATATACATGCATTCTTATAACAAAAAGGAAGAACAAGGGCACAGTTACTATTAAATTAAAGAAAAACCAAAACCAACAGTGTAAAGAATCTCGATGCCTGATGTCTGGGACTTACTCACACTCATTGTCTTATAGACGCTAAAGGGCTTGGTGGATCTCACTTGTCAGCCTCCACCATCCTTATAACATACAAGCATACCTTGTAGGCTAAGAATGGCTCCTCTCCATACCTGCTTAAGTCATTGGCAGATATCCCACAGACCTGGCATCTCTGATTTGTTGGAGCCCTATCGCAACTGAGGATTTACTTGTGCCAATGGCCTCTCCTAGTCTCTCAGGAAATCACACCTCAGCTTTTCTCCACAACTGCTTCAATCCTGGGCTATCCACCATAACTAGGGCTGCACCTTCACCTGTGGCCTTTCATGGCCTCTCACAGTGCCAAGCCTAGGTTGTTCTCCATGACTACTTCATGCCTTCAAAGCCAGTACCATGTGAGAGACTTTTACACATTGCAAAGTGTAGTTGTCAGCTTGAAACATAGACATGGCCTTCTCTTTACTACAGTTTCTGTGTGCTGACTTTGAGGAAACATTCCTCAATAGGAAAATCCCCTACAAGGAAATCTCCTACAAACATGCCCATGGGCCAATATAATAGAGGCAATTCTTCAATTGAGAATCCATCTTCCCAGACATGTCTACATTTCTGTCAAGTTGACAGCTGAAGCTAACTATGATACTTGGATACACAGTGAATTTGGAGTCAGCCTGGGCTATATGATGCCCTGTTTCAAAAACAATCTAACTAAACAAACAACAATCTGGGGTACTGGATATGGCTCAATTGTTGAGAACACTTGCCCCACAAACTCAAGGATCGGAGTTCAGATACCCAGGATCCACATAAAAAGCTAGGCATGTCCTTGTGCACCTTTAGCCCTGGCACTGTGGGAGGTGGAGATAGAAAGAAGTTAACAGCTTGGTGGGAGGTGGGGAAGGCGAGCTTCAGATTCAGTGAGAGAGCCTGCCTCAAGGGAATAAGGTGAAGAACAACAGAACAGGACACTTGATATATCTTCCTGTGACCTACTTATTATGGCCACTCCACGTAGTTAAAAGGGAGGTTTATTTTGTGGGGTAACTAACAAGTGAAGGGATAGTTTACAGGGTCTGGGAAAGGTGTAGTGCAGTCTGGCGGTGTTCTCTGGAGACTTCTGCTCCATCTACCTCCAGCATCCAGGGTCCAAGAACCAAGAGAGCCCGCACATCCGGATCTTGGGTTTTCAGCATCCTCTCTCAGCCCATCCTTGTAGGTGTGACAGTTACCGAAGCTTCAATGGGGGTTTGAACTTTCAGGTCAAAGCTGGAATGGCTACCCACTACATACATGTGCAAGGATGTACACTCCTCTGCACACATAATGCATACACTAAACACACGCACAAATCTGAAGTCAAGAAATAATTGTAAGGGTTAAGTGGTAAAATTACATAAAAATATTGTAACCAAATCACCTCAATGCTAATGCAGCAACTTACTTATGTAACAAAAGTTTACTGTATTAGTAGGAAGGATGGAGGGAGAGAGAGGGAAAAGAGAGAGACAGACAGAGCAATCAGCTCACACAAGCATTAAGGCTGAGAAGTCCTGTGCTCTTCATGCATCATAGTGAAGCCCCAAGAGAGAAGGCAATGTAAGTTTCTGTCTGATACAAGCAGGCCCAAGACCCAAAGAGTGAAGCCCAAGGGCAGCAACTGGAAAAGACCAATACACCACTGAAGCAGCCAGGTAGGAATTTCTTCTCACTTGCAGAGAGGTAAACTCTTTTACTCTATCCAGGCCTTCAACAGTTTTGTGCGAGGCCCATCCACATTAGAGGGGACAAATTACAAGTGTATCAATTAAAAGTTAATGTAATCCCAAAACACAGACACATAGGGAATAATGCTTGGCCGAATATGTGGGATCCCTGTGGCTCAATAATATTGACATGGGAAACAAACTATCCCAACCACCAAGTCTGGGTTCATGGGTTCAAGGAATTCTTCCAGCATGTATTAGTTACTTTTCTATTTTTTCTCTAGATTGTTTTTGAAACAGGGCATTATATAGTCCAGGCTGACTCCAAATTCACTGTGTATCCAAGTATCATAGTCAGCTTCAGCTGTCAACTTGACAGAAATACCATGTGACAAAACACCATGACAACTTAAAAAATCAAGTGTTTACTTGGGCGTATGGTTCCAGAGGGCTAGAGTCCATGGTGGCAGAGCAAAAGCATGGCAACAAGAACATTTCATAGCTCATATTACGGAAAAAAAAAAAAAAAAACAGGAGGCAGAGAGCACACATGGAATGGAGTGAGGCTTTTGGAAATTCAAAGCCTGCCCCTAGGGATACACTTCCTCCTACAAGGCTACACCTCCTAATCTACCCCAACCATTCTACCAAGTAGGAACCAAGTATTCAAACATAAGAGCTTATGGGGGTACATTTTCAACCAGACCACCAGACTGTACTTGTTACTAGTTGAGACATAGACACGGGACAGTGGCAGAGATGCAAGAAAATGGACCGAATGGCACAAGTTCATATGAGCATCTACATATGTCATGGCAACCAACATTCTATTAGATAAAAGAAGGCAATGGCCAGCTCACTATTTGCATACCTAGCTCTAGCAGGATAAATCACCAAGTCACAGAGCCAAAGACTCTGAGGCAAAAACAGAACAATTAGGAACAATGATGTAATTCCCCATGATAACACAATACCTCACACAGGCTACATGGTCAAGAAATTGTACTTGTATCCATATCCCGATTGTTGAACAACTTTACTTACCCTTATCCAAGAATTTTCCTATTCATGTTTGCAATGCTCTATGTTGAGCACAAATGTATTGTTAATAATTGAGGTAATGCTTTTAACAAGAAAATGATGACCAGTGAGATGGCTCACTGGGTAAAGGTACCTGCTTTGAGTTTGATCCCCATGACCCACATGATGGTAGGAGAGAATTGATCTCTGAAAGTTGTCTTCTGGCCTTTACTATGTGCACTGTGGCACACATGCACACAAATAAATAAATAAACATTAAGAAGAGAATGCTCTGAAGAGCCTCACATACCAGGCAAGCTGCTGTTTCCACTGCCCCATAATTTATGTGAGTTCATTTCTCTTTGGGGGATCACACTCAATTAGGAATGTACAACGTGTGCAAGTAATTCACATCAAAGTCTGCAGTGTGCCCCCACTGGCCTATGATGAATCTCATCTGCTGCTATTTTGCTCAATTAACTACCATTGTTCCACAATTACCCAATCTATACAGTATGATCTGGGAGTCTCGAAAGAAAGATCCTTCCTCATCTTTGCCCTGCCTAAATAATTTATCATGTGGCACATTAATGGGCATGCCATTCAGCCTTGCTTGTCAGAGGTTTCTTAGAAAACATGAGACTCTCAAGGCCCCCTCTCGAAGGTGAGATTGTTTCACAATTAGTTTCTTTTCGTGCTGTGACTTGCCTCGTTCTCTTCTTGCTTTATTAATCTCTCAACTCATTTTAATCCATAATATGATTGTACATGTTATCACAATGGTGCAAGTTTCTTTGTGTTCTCCTTGATGGAATATGTGAAGATCATATCATGATCAAACAGTTAATACCTCAAGGCAACATGAAAATCACTCATAGATAATTGAAGGGCTTGAATGGAATTTTAATCCCTAGAACTCGATATCTACTATTAGGATGTGTGCTTAACCATTAAGATGTCTAATTACAAAAGAAGATCATTAATATCTCTTCTTGCCTTTTCTGGGATGTGGTAGGCAGTGGGCAGACATGTTCAGACAATGTATTTCGCTATTACCAGCAGCCTTACCTGCTACTATTGAGTTCACTTCACAGGTGAAGAAACTGGAGAACAATGAGACCAGCAGACATGACCAGTGTTGTTCCCACAGACAACCCAGACCTCAGAGCTGTGAGCCGGACAAGAGCTGATTCCAGCATCCACTAGACTTCACTTCATAGCCATTGCTCATTCTTTTTAATTCTATGACTCAATGGTAAGCAAACCATCTCGCTATTCCATGGTAATATTAAACATTAAATATTATATTTTTTAAAAAAAAAGATAAAATGCTTTCTTTCAAACTATACTTTCTTTCATCCAATGAGAAACATTTTCTTTAATATTGAAATTTCCTCTCCCATTTTAAGACTCAGACCTTCACAATGTTTAAATCATCCTATGGCACCCCTCTTCCCATGATATTCTCTCTCTCTCTCTCTCTCTCTCTCTCTCTCTCTCTCTCTCTCTCTCTCTCTCTCTCAAATATCTCTAAAATAAAGTGTTTCCACACATCTTCATAAGTGAAAGAGTTTTGCATCTGCAGTTCCAGTATTAGCATATTATCTCACAAATCATTTACCTGCCTACTATGATCTTTAGGCTGAAATTTTCATAAAACTAATGTTACTTTTCTTAGGGAATAAAAATTCCTGGAAGTATTCATATCCACTCCTCCATACCAGTGTGAATGGGAGGCTAGTTAGAAGCCAGTACTGAAAGACAAGCTCCTGAGACCTCGACAATCTCATCTGCCTGTCACACTTAAAGACCTAGCACAGACACAGAAGAGTCTGGGCATGCAACTGAGCATTATTAGGTAGATAACAAATGACAAGTGGCAGCTAAATGTTTTTAGAGAAGACAGAATGGAGTCCTTTGTGCATTTCTCCTAACTCCAGGAAAGTATCACTTATCATACACATATCAGAGCTGCACCCTTCCGGTAAATAATGTGAGTTTTCCCATTAAATGAGCCTACCTCACTGCTACAACACTCAAATTCTGGAACTGAATGGCTCTAAGAAGAATGCTGAATTCAGAAACCCCAGTGGGTATTTCAGGTCCTTCGCTGGCTAGCTGATAGTTCTGTCCACTCCTGCCTTCTGTATTCCTTGGGTATCATCTGTTAGAGAAGGTTATATACATCCTTATAAATGAACTTTCGGCTAGTTCATTCTAAGAGGTTGCTTGAGAGTTGATTATATAATTATGGATACTTTTACAGTTTTTTCAGTATAAATAAGAGGTTACTTGCTATTTTTTCATAAACATATTTTATACACTTTGGGATTTTTAAAAGCACCTTGAAAAGAATAATTAATTATTTGTACCAGTATAAGATTCTAGAAGACTGTATAGAATTTAATGTGAAGCTCCATGTTTTCTGTTCCAAATGCCTATTCTAACTTTAAAGAAGTCCACTATGGTATAGACTTTGAATCTGGTTAATTTGAGTGTGTCATGTTTTTATTTGCAAGGGTTTTTTATAAGAAAGTTTATATGACTAAAATAAATACAGCAAGTATCTTTTCCACCACATATTTCTTAGTAAACAAACCTATGATCCCCAGAGGTACAGAAGGACTAGTTGGTTTGCTATTCTGCTAAGTCTAAAATGTATAACACTTTATAAATTCCTCCCATATAAGCCCATTGTCTATAAATCCCAAACCCTGCCCTCCTATGAATGCTGCCCTTTTGGTAGACTCCAAAGACAATTAAATCACAGCTAATGGGTGGTGCAACATGAGTCACAGCCATACATTACCTTGCTCTGTTAATTTTTGGTCAGGAAAGGGATGTATCTTGAAGAAATTTGTAGAAATTCTATTACAAGAAAAAGACAAAGGAACGAAGCAATCAGAGAAGGACAGCCTCTCTCTCAGAGCAGCTGAAAATTTTCCATTTTAGAGAAAGCTTCACTTATTTATACAAATATATTATTATATTTTATAAAAATATTATACAAATATACATCACATATAAGTCATTCTGGCCGGCATATTATATCTGAAACCTGCCTTGTAGGATTTTTAGCATGCTTGAATATGCCAAAGACTCCAGTGATATAAATGACTGACATAAGCTATGCTATAAAAACGGAGCACTCTGCCACCAACAGCAGTTTTCACAGAACTACCCTTTCCTCCTGCATTGCATCCATTTGTCTTTCAGAAAATAAGCATGCAAAGAGGAGTGCTGAATTACCCCAGATTTCCTAAAAGCAAGCTGTGGCCTTCCAATATCTATCATTTGGGGGGATCATGGCTCACATACAAAATACAGGCAAAATCAAAACAGGTAATGTTAGTGTATATTTAACAGGACTGAAGTGGATTTCTCTTCTCTCTCTCTCTCTCTCTCTCTCTCTCTCTCTCTCTCTCTCTCTCTCTCTCTCTCTCAAATGGTTTCCTCAAGAGGATTTCACATGGACACTGTGAGGAGTACTCTCTCTAGACAACCCCTGGGAGATGTGCTGACTTGGGAAAGGTTGCCTAGTCTGAATGCTGCAGCCTCCAAAGAAGAAGCCTGCTGTTTTTTTTTTTTTTTTTTTTTTTTTCATATTTTACCAGAGGTCTTACCACTACTAACATAGAACCTAGAGCAATGAGTCCTCAGAGCATCACCTGCACACCTGCTGTGGGCCAGAGGCTCTCAGTAGGGTACAACACATTGTCACCTTTCACAGAAAAATTAAATAATTGCTCCAAACCTAACAACTGGCAGGTAACAGATCTTAAAATCCTCTGTATTTGGAAGCAAACTGCAGATATCCCAGACCTCTTTTCACTTATCAAAGGGAGAATGAGATAGAAATTCTTAAATAGAACCCTTCTCTTATTCCATAAAGATCAACACCTACTACTGACATAACTTTGTAAGCATTCTTTAGTATTGAAAATCAAATGCAAGTGTTTTTTCCTCTATAACTGAGTCTAACAAAGCCACAGTTCCTTAAATACATTCAACATGTACAGAGATAAAAAAAAAAAAGTTAGCTCTCCATAAAGTATACCAGGGACTTTTTCTTGTACACTTAGCATGCTCCTGAATCCACCATCTCATGCCTTTCAACAGCTTCCTAGAAACACAATCATCACCTATCATGATCAATTATAGCTTCCAAAGAAGCAACAAGAGTGAGAGATCAGTCCTCTCATTGCCTTGGCCTCAGTGAAGACCTTTCTTTGGTAAACCACAACCAGTGTGTAAATGTCCTGGCTGAATATAACTCGGAGCCACATCTAGAATCTGGCTCTGCCCACAGTCGAGTGGCTCTTTGTTTGTTAATGACGTTGGCTGCTCACTGCCCCACACTCCTCTCAGTTTTCCTCAAAGTTAGGAAAGATTCCAGAGCAGCCACAATCAAGTGAGTTTCTCCATTATCCTTACCACACCCACTACATGCTTTGTGAGTGGAAAGACATATAGCTGTTCCCTTGTTTTATATATTAGAAAAGAAATAACCAGCATGTCTTGCCTTACTAAAGCCTGGTGACAGAGCAAGCCCAGGCAAGAAGAATTTAGCAATTTGTTCTGGGAGTCTATAAGCTTTGAATTTCCCACAGTTTTATTTCGCTAAAAACTTGTAAAATGGCACAATCACACACACACAAAATATACTGCCCATGCCTTTAAACATGGGTAGATAGTAATTAGACTGCAGTTGATAATAAAATTAGCCTCAGGAGGTTTCATGTTTACTCATCTAAGTCAACATGTCCTTACTTGGCTCACATATAAATTTCCAGGGTACTTAATAGCTATTTGCTGCCAAAAGAAAGAGATCCATATGTTTCAAACAACAAAACAGCACTAAGATCTACACAAAATATATAACTGCAGACCCTGTGCTTTGGCTCAGAGTGTTCTAGACTGGGGATCACATTGTGATGTCCTGATGTCCATATTTACTCTTCGACCACCTGGTTAACAAACCTTTGCTCAGGCTGCATGTGAGGAAGGATGTCTTTCACCACCTTACCGCCCCACAGACCACACAGCTGCAGACTACCCACACCCATGCCAGCTCATCCAGTCTTCTTCACTCCCAATAAATGCTCACTCTGACAACTTGCCAACAAAACTGTTCCTGCGCTTCTACAGGATTCTTGGAGAAAGAGAAGAAACCCAAACCAGAAATGAGATTCATAACTGGGGCTCCAGCTTTTCTCTTAAATGAGAACCCTGTGACATGAGAATATCTCCCATCTCTTTCTGACACATATTAGATTAGGACATCAAAGAAAAGTCTACACAGAGGCTTCATGAGAGGGTTGCAAAACATGTTCTCATGATTACTACCAAGTTCACTTGGGGACAATCAGCAACTCCACCCTATATGTAAAACCAGGTTGGGCCGATGCCCGTCAGGGTTTCTTCAAACCTGTACTATTTATTCACTAGCATCCCTGCAGCAAAGCACCATCGATAGAGGCTTACATAGTAGATATATGGTGGTGTCACCTATATCTGAAGGTAGGGCATACAAAACCAAGGTTGCTTGACCCCTCTGCTTATTCTGAGGCCTGAGGGGCTAGAGAATCATTCCCAGGCCTCCCTCTTTGGCATGTGGATAGCTGTATTTTCTCCCTGTCTCTTCATTAACATTTTACTCCCTGTGTCTGAATGTGCCCAACTCTATTGTTTAAGAAGAAGAAAGTCAAATTAGATCAAGGCTCACATTCATGGCCTCGTTTCAAGTTGATTACCTCCACAAGGACTGTATCTACAAGTTCAGGGCCCACAGCAAGCTTCCTTCTAACTGCAGTCACTGGTCTGGGACTGGGTTCCACCATGCTGAAGTGTCCCAAGTGATACAATATACTTCAGAGTGCACGGCCTCACTGGACAAGTACTGGCATTGGCTTCACCTGGAGGAGTGTGAGAAGGGCCACACCGAGCATGAAGGCAAGCCCTACTGCAATCCTCCCTGCTCCTCAGCCATGTTCACACCCAAAGGCTTTGGCCAAGGTGGAGCTGAGCTCTACACTTTCAAGTAGGTCAAGTTGGGGAAATCCTCTCTACCCACTCAGGTACATGCCACGCCTTCCTCAAGACAGCAGAAGTTGTCAGTGGCCCCAATTCCCCCAATAAACCCTAATTCTTGGCAAGGGATGATTCTGTCTTCTATAACATGACCTGAGGTACTAGAGGTTAGGGCTACCACCACACATGACAGCTTTCAATCAAAAAAAAAAAAATGTGACTACCTAAGTGTCATGGGCAATTTAAAAAAAAATTGTGCTATATTTATGTAGTAAGCTAGTATATTTCACCAAACATTGTTAAGGGTTCTAGTGCACACACAGAAGAGTCAGTATAAGGACCTAATCTGGTTGAGCCACTGTGCACACACACACACATTATAAATGACAAATGGCAAGATAAAACTTGTAAATTGAGTTACTCCATTCCTTCTGATTCTAATGAAGAACTTCCAATGCAGCCAAATCTGATTTATTTTTAAGCAACGATTTCAAACTAAATTAGTAGCTGAGAACAAATAGAAACCCTCCCTGGAGATTGCTTTAGACACAATAGACAAGGTCTCAGGGCTCACTGTTCAATGGCGCATCAACAGGACACTTATGCCTGGCTGTTTTGCTCTGGGTGATGGGTGCTATGCTTGTGCTGGAAGCTGATGCAATATCAAGCTGCCATACAGGTTTTGCTCAGTTTTCACAGCACTAAGACGAGCGGTTTACATTTACACAGAAGGACACTGAAGCTCAAGGCCCACAGCTGACCTGACCGAGTTCACACCACTCTTGGCTGTGAAGACAGATTTTATCTTAGATTCTTTCAGTGTCTACTCACTGAACTGTCTCTTGTAAAGCTGAGGTGAGTAGGGAGAGCCTTCATGGACAAGCTTGCTTTGTGTGTTGTTTCTCAGCCAACATGCACCCAAGTTAGTCAGCTGTCTCATAAACATGTTTTGTAGGCCACAGGACCTACCAGTGAAAGGCTGTACATACATCACTAAAAACGACTCAAAATAAATGCTTGCCCAGCTTTGACTGGGTCAGGAACTAACCACCTATCTTCTTCCATGAAAAAAAAATAAAAGTACTTATAAATTATATAATAGACATATGAGCCAGCAACCCTGCTTCCATGTTTACAAATTGGTTGTCATAGTTCCATGCATTTCTATCACAGGTTTTCCTATAGACTGCAATAAGTACCAGATTTGGTGATGTGAAGAAGGAAAAAAAAATACCTACTATAGAGCATTGGAGGGTTGAGCTTTGATCCCATTACACTGAATCACCTGATATGGCAGATTGTGTCCCCAGATAACAGCAATAGTCCCTTACTCCCTGCATCCCCTTCTACCCATGTCCTTTTCATTTATTAAGAAGCAGCCTCTGGGATAGGGAGTTGGCTCAACAGTTAACTGTGTACCGACCTTGTAGAGGACTTGAGTTTGATTCCAGTGACCATCACAACCACCTATAACTTCAGGTCCAAGGAATCCAATATTCTTTTCAAGTATCTGTACCCATATGTGTACACACACACACACACACACACACACACACGCACACACACACACCTCTATAAGATGAAGTTGCTCAGTGGATACAGTATTTACTATACAAGCAAAAGTACCTGAGTTTGGGTCCTCAGGACCCATGTAAAATCTGGGTATGGTTATGTGTGCTCTCTACACCCTTGTCACTCAGAGAAGGATGAACAAGATCATCTCTGGACATGTTAAATTAATGCTGTAGTGAAAATGGTGAGCTTTAGGTTCAGTGAGAGATTCTTTCTCAAACAATAATGTGGAAAATGACAGAGGAAAATACCTGAAGTTGACTTTCTGGCTTCCACATGTATGCATACAGATGAGGATGCCTGCACACATACACACACACACACACACACACACACACACACACACACACACACACATATGCACGTACACATATGCACGTACACATATGCACACATTACATACAGGAGAGAGAGAGAGAGAGAGAGAGAGAGAGAGAGAGAGAGAGAGAGAGAGAGAGAGAGAGAGAGAGAGATTTTAAAGTCTTTAAATGTTTTAAAGTCTTTAAAAAGAAACAAGATGGAGAAGGAGTCTATTTCCTTTCCACTTGAAGTTGGCCTGACTCTGTGACCTTATTGACTTTAATACTGTTTGAATTTTAGATCTAGATCTTGAAAGAACCTAAAACTTTCACTGCTGGTTTCTTGAAAGTCAAAGACCATATAGAATCATAGTTAGAGCATATAATGGGGAATTATCACATGTATAATGCCCCCAGTCTTTTAGACATACCCATGAAGCTCCTCAATCCCCCACCCCAGCACAGGTTGTAGGGGAGGCCACCTTGAACTTTCCCTCCTAGCCACTTAACAGATAAATTCAGATCCTTGAATGATCCCTGACCACAGCCAAAGACCCCGTGTTCCTACTCACAGACAACAACCATTGAACAAGTCAGCTTGTAGAAGGCAGTAATGTAAAAACATTAAAATGCAGTTCAGCGTTGCAGTCAAAAACTGAGAATTATAGCTTTTAAGAATCATTCAAAATATTCTCATTCAAAAACAACATAATTAGTACATAGGCAAAGGACTTGAATAAGTATCTCTCCAAAGAAGATAGATGACAATAAGCCCACGAATTAATACTTAACATCACTAATAATTGAGGAAGTAAAAATTAAAACCACAGTGAAATAGCGCCTCATGTCCACTGGGATGATTGCTATAAAAATAAATAATAGAAAACAACAATTGGTAAGTACATGCTGCTTAGTTTCAACTGTTAAGTTAGCAATACCTAGAATCATCCCAGACAGGAGTCTCAGTCAGATTGTCTAGATCAAATTGGCCTGTAGACATGTCTGTGGGGCATTATCTTGATTATTCACTGAAATAGGAGAAAGACATACTGAATGTGGGCAAAACCATTTGTTTCATGGGCTGGATCCTGAACACTACAAAAGTAAAGAAATCTAGCTGAGCATACATATGCAGTAAGCAAACAAAGATGATTATACTGTCTTTGCTTTTGACTCTGTGTGATAGGATGAGTTCCCATCTTAATAAGCCCCTTTTCTCTTTAGTTGATTTTGATCATGGTATTTTGTCACAACAGCAGAAATGAAGCTGAGACAGGCAGTCTCTATGCAGAAGTATGATAGTTCCTCAAAAGAACTGACATGGGGAAGACAAAAGAAGGTAATGTAGTGAATGTGATTCCAATGTGCTGTACACAAGCATGAAATTGTCAAAATATTTCAATTAATTAAAAGATAAAATGATATAAATTGAACACAGAAGTATCACATAATCCAGCAATTCCTTCAGATATACACTTCAAAAATAATAAAAAACCGAGACCTGAAGAGGTGTTTGTAGACTAGTGCTCATAACAGTTTTTATTCACCAGATACAAGGAACCGAGATATTGATCCACAGAAAGACAATGAATATACGAAACATGCAAACAGCAGAATATTACACACCTTTAGACACCAAACACAAATTCACAGAAACTGAGAAGGGTGGTGATCACAGGAGGCTGGGCAAGAGGAACAGGCAGATGCTGTTAAATGACAATGGAATTTCAGTTGTGGCATCAGTTCTAGAGATGGTGTGGTTGCTTGAATGAGAATACTCCCTTGGGCTCATGTTTTTGAATACTTGGTTCCCAGATGATGCGCTGTTGGGGAAGGCAAGGCAGCCTTGCTGGGGGAAGCACCTGGCTGGTGGCAGGGTTATGAGACTATTTAGCCACGACCCATGTCCAGTTCATTCTCAGCTTTATGCCTGTGATTGAAGATGTGCTCTCTGAGCTGCACGCTCTGGCTGCCGGTTGCCATGCCTCCCTACCAGTATGGACTCTCCTTTCAGAACCATAAGCTGAAAATAAATATTTTCTTCTGAAAGTCATTTTGGGTCATGATGTTTTATCACAGCAAGAGGAAAGTAACTAATATAGATGGATAGCTGTGACAGTTACAAAACAATTCATAATAATTCATTGTGTAAGCATAATTAATACCAATGAACTCTATACTCTACATCGAAAACAACTGTGTAACATTTATGCTGTGCATATTATATTTTTAAACAATAAAATATTGAATTTAGGGAGTAAGGGTCGTAGACTGGTGGTATAACAGATGCTTAGTACACAAGAGGCCCTGGATTCAACCCTCAGCACCAAAACCAAAGTTTAAAAAATAATTCTGGGGTACACTCTCATAATCTGGAAGTTTTAAAAATCCCAACATCCTGGACCCATCCTGGACCAGGCAGGCCAACATTTCTAGGGAGGAATACAGACCTAAGGATCATTTAAAAATCTTCCTAGGTTGATTGGCATATGCAGCCAGGGTTGGGAGATGCTACTTAAAAACCCTGAAATTACTTTATCTGCTTTATCAATTAGCATGCATTCAACACTAAAGCTGATGCCATCAATTAAGACACAGAGAGGCTCACTGCAATCACAAGATCATATTTACATTCCAGAGGATTTTCAAATCCCTGAAGTCATAATTAGATTGAAGTTCTGTGAAAATGCTGCTGATAGCTGAAGCCCCTCCAGTCATGTATTTATTCATCCAACTGGGCTTGGGATCATTGTAGAAGTGGAGTTGTATAGAAATTTTCCATGATTACATAACTTTTTGTATATGTGTAATTAAAGTCACCCTCACCCACAAGTCTGTCTCTAGTTTGGGGCTATCTTCCACCTCAATATTCCGGAGTTCGATCATTTGAACACTGAGGAAGGCACCCCACTCCTGCACTGTCCTTCATCCAGATCTAGTCTCTGTCATACTCAAATCTGAGTCACAATTTATCATTTTGTTGATCCCACTGGAGCCTTTGGGGTTCAGTGCTCCCCACAGCCCTGCCCAGCTGCCACATGGGCATACATGGAAAGAAGATGGAGGATCAGGCCATGATTCTTGGCATTTTCATGTTCCTTATCTTTTCTCACAGCCACCGGCATGTGGGATGAGCAGGAATGTTACCATTTACTGAAAATTCAAGGAAGCAGAGCTGGTAGCAATGCAGCCCTAAGAGTGGCCAGGAAGGTGACATGCATTGCTGCTCTCTGAAGCCTTCAGAGTGGAGGCTTGAACACCCCCTACATTGCTAATAGGAATCAAAATGGCAATGCCCCTTTGGGGAAAAAATATTCAGACATTTTCTATAAAGTTAAACATACATTATGATGGGACTCAAAACCTCATTCCAAAATACTGATACCTGAGAAAATATAACCATGTTCACATAAAAATCTATTGATGGCCACATTAGTTCCTTTCCTACCATGTGACAAAATGCCAGTACTGAGGCTACTTGTAGAAGAAAGGGCTTATGTGGGCATATAGTCCTAAAAGGTTAGAGTTTGTAATGGTGGAACAGCATGGCCGTAGGTGGAAGACATGGCAGCTGGAGCTGGCCCCTGGGACCTGACGGCTCACATCTCTAACTGCAAGCAGGAATCAGAAAGAGCAAACTGGGGATGGGGATGGGCCGAGGTCTTCACTTCTGAAAGCCCATCCCCCAGTGGCATACTTCCTCCAGGGAGGCCACCTAAACTTGCCAAACACAGTGCTAACCAACCAACCGGAGACAAAGTCTTCAAACTGATCCTGTGTGAGACATATTCATTCAGAGCACAACAATGGTTACTCCAGATTTCCAAAAACTCAATAACCATTTACTGATAGGCTGGTAACCAAACCATAGTACATCAGCACAGCATACAAAGAATGAATTGTTGGCCGGGCGGTGGTGGCGCATGCCTTTAATCCCAGCACTCGGGAGGCAGAGGCAGGCGGATCTCTGTGAGTTTGAAGCCAGCCTGGACTACAGTATGAGTTCCAGGAAAGGCACAAAGCTACACAGAGAAACCCTGTCTCGAAAAACTAAAAAAAAAAAAGAAAAAAAAAAAAAATGAATTGTTGATCTGTAGCATAAAATGTTACCTCTCAAAGTATCACTCTATGAAAATGAGACGAGGCCACAGAGGCCTCGTGACTCTGGGTAAAAGATAACAAATCAATAATGGTGGGAGTAGACCATGTAAGAATAATAGATACTAGTACTAACAGGAGATGCTAGTGAGAACAATGACAGAATTATGAATCTTGACTCATGATGATTACATTAAAAATGTCTCAATAACTCCACTGAAAGGGTAAATACTGTTTTATATAAAGTGAACCTCAATACAAAAGTAGCAACTTCCCAACTAAACACTGAAATAGCATGAGTACACTGTGTATCCTCAATGCAGTGTCCCTCTGGTTGACTTCTAGCAGGTCCATCTGGATGTGCCACTGTCCTGGCACTTCTTCCGTCTCTCCTTCCACTCTTCCTGCCCCTCCTTCCCAATTCCTGCTCTCAGCTGTGCTGAGTACTTCTCTACTTCACTTTTGCCTCTCTCTGTTACCCACACTGTTTTGAACCATACCCAACACAGAAGAAGTCAAGACTTGTTGCTGAAGCAAGGGAGGCAGGAGAGGAGAAAGGGGCATCATTTCCTGGCCTTGCTCTCAGAATCATTTTTACAAAGTTGTTTTTAGTAGATTTGTTTTTGCTGTTTGCCCTCCAACCTAATTTCTCTTCAGAATGAGAAAACATAGTACTGTGAGTAACCTCTCCTCTACTCACCTACACATAAGCAATAGTGTATATGTGTAAATGGTGTATACATTTATATGTGTATATGGTGTACACAGTATATATGTGTGTGTGTAAACGGTGTACATAGTGTATATGTGCATGTGTATATGGTGTACACAGTGTATATGTGTATATGTAAACAGTGTACACAGTGTATATGTGTATGTGCAAATGGTGTACACAGTGTATATGTGTATGTCTATATGGTATATACAGTGTATATGTGTATACAGTATACACAGTGTATATGTGTTATGTGTATACGGCATACACAGTATATATGTATATGTGTAAATGGTGTATACAGCATATATGTGTATGTGTATATGGTGTATACAGCGTATATGTGTATGCAGTCTATACCTGCCTCATAGGTGTATGCCTCTGTACTCAAACCCCAACTGTAATTAGGAAACTTCCTACCAAAAGGAATAAAGGGTGAAATTCAGGTGTGCTCCATTCAGTTGGGAAGTAGTCTATTCTCAGAGACAAGAAAGCTAGAGAGAAGATAAGAATAAACAAATTTTCAACTCCACCCTCAAAAGTGCGGCTTATGGTGTAGGGGAGATGGTCCAGTGATTCAAGCTCTTGCAACAAAGCTTGAAGACCCGAGTTAGGATGCCTAGGACCCACATAGAGTGTATGTCTGAAATCCCAATGCAGGGAAGATAGAGACAAAAAGAGACCTGGCACCTCCTGGGCAGTCAGTCTGGATGAAAGGATGAGGTCTGGGTTCAGTGTGAGAACAGTTCTCAAAGAAAATGAAGTGAAGAACAATTGAAAAAGATACTCACCATGTAAAATTGACCTCTGACTTACATTAGCACTTATATATACATATTCATGCTCACACACAGGCATGTGCATACACACACAGTTCAAACCAAGAAATGGTGGTTGACTATGCAATAGATGGAGTAACTTTTATATGTGTGGAACAATATGGCAAATCTGAAAAGGGAAAGAATAGGAACAGTCAAAGATAGAACAAGAGAAGAGGTGGTATCTGGGTAGTTCGTTTATTTAGTTATTTTTAGGCAGACTCTCATAGTATAGCCCAGGATGGCCCTGAACTCACAGTCTTCCTACTTCAGTTTTATTTGAGTGCTGAGATTGAAGACTCATCCTATGACACCATGCTGAGTTTTATTTTATAAATACTGTTAAGCTATCAGAGAAATGCAATTTAAAGCCATGAGTAGGTATCACTTCCCACTCAAGAGGATAACTGAAACCAAAAATGGAGAGTAGCAAATAATAGAAGAATGTGGAAATGGAAACTTGCATTCACTGCTTCTAGGAATTTTAAATAGTGCTTATGCTATTTAAACAGTTTGATGTTTCTTCACAATGTTACTCATAGAGTTACCAGGTGATACAGCAACTTAGCACACACAAAGAGAAATGTAAAGATGCCTGCACAGAAACTTGAACATGGAGATTCATAACGCCCCAACTGGAAAGAACCCATATTGCTGCGGGCCACAGGAATATATCATAAGAACTCAGCTGGTTATGGCAAAGTCACTACCTGGAGGGATCAAGGATTTCCTCCAGAGGAAGCCAAATTCCAAGGAGCTTTTGGTGTTACTTGGCTTGTTATATATCAGCTGTCTTCTGTTATGACAATCATGTGTGCCTTCATAGTTTTCCCAGTTGATTTTTCCCTAAGAAGGGCTAACAGTGTGGACTGATCACTCTCTGGACATACACATTCCAGGTATTTGGAGAACAGCCTCAGGAAAGGCTTTCTCTGGAATCAGATATCTCCCTTGGCCACTTTCAAGGACTAGCAGTAATAATAGTCCACATGCAAGTCTCCTGATTTAAGATAAATTCCACAAGGAGACACCGCCTAGGTCAGGTGGACGTTAAGTAATAGCTTTACACAATTTAGCTCGGACCCGCCTTTCTTACAGCCTTGCTAACTATATATGCCTCTAACTCGTTACCTAAGCACTTCTAGGAATATTTAGGTAACCTTCTGCGCTGACAGCTATGCTCAGCTAGAACCCCAGTTCAAGCCTCCCTGTAATTATCATCATTGGCAGCATCCAGCCAGGTCCATCCCCAGATGGAGGAAAGTACCTTATCAGAGATACCTCTGTTTCTCTAAGATCAGACTTAACCATCCAAGCTACCTACCTGTTTGAGAAGCCCTGGTGGATGTGCCAATTAAGCTTTACTTCCTCCTTTCCCAAACCTTACCTCTAGTTCCAGATCTCCCTTTAACTATCACCAGAGGCATCTAGCTGTACACAGGTTGCCTAGCGATCGACCACGCTTTCTCCCACCCTGCAGAAAAATGGCAGATAGCTTGGACAGATATGAGTCACAGGAAAAAAGAAGACAGTTTTTTTTTCTCCCAGTGACCTAGCAACTTATAGATTCATAACATTTTCTACCAATCATATTTAAGATTATAGTTGAGCACATAAGAGCCCTCTTCTTAGATATTACCTTAATTTAGCCTTTAGTTAATTCATTTCCTCATTGGTCACTTCCCTTTGGGGTTGTAAATGATAATTAATGGCATTGCCTTCCTATGTGATTCTTATCACCCCTCCATTTGACCCTGGAAGCCTGGCTTTGCACTGCCAAGGGATTACTCCTTGTAAGTGTATATATACCAGGACTTCCAGGGCATGGGGATGGAGAAGAGAAAAGAAAATGGAAGAACTAGATGGGTAAGAACTTGAGAGGAACAAACTGAGATGGGGGAGAACTAGATTGAAGGGCTAGAAGAGAGTTCTTGAGGAATGAGATGGAAGATGAGGAAGAGCCAGATGAGAAAATACTAGCTGAGTAAGAACAAGCTGAAAAGGACCTAGATGAAGCAGAATTAAGATGAGAAAATTAAGATAGAACTTAGAGGGAGCAATAGATAAGTACAGAGAGAAATCAGGCAAGAAAGGAGCTAGACATGAGAACAGAACTGAAGCTGTGTATAAAGGATGTTATGCCAGAGGAATTAAAGCAAGTGGGCTATAGAGCTCAGTGTGCTGAGATTCTATTTCCTGAAAATAGTCCTCGCCATTAGTAGTTCTCTCTCCTGAGGCCCTGGGATGTATAATATTAAGGCTGGCCCCTCTAATATTATACAAGACCATATGTGCAGCAATTGATGAATAAATAAACAAATGTGGTACATCTATTCAATAGAGTATTGTTTCATAGTAAATGAAACACTAATATGACAACATAGACAAAGTACTAAAAAACCACAAAATGAATGGACCTTGAAAGCATTACGCCATTAGGAAAAAGTAACAAGAGGTCACGTGCTTCATGATTTATATCAACCAATCAAAAGATGCAAATCCACGGAGACAGGAAGTGTTGTGAGAATCTGGGGGGTGTAGTAACAGAGAACAGCTACTAATTAACAGGGGACATTTTTTAGCACTATGAAAATGTGGTAAATTGAACATTTGAAATGGGTGAAATTTATTGTGGAAATGATATTTCATTGCAACTCCAAGAAGTTTCTGAAGTAAATGGAACAATAAACAAATATTTCCTAATCTTTGCATAAGTGGGTAATGAGTTCACATTCCTGAGAAGAATGCAGTCCAAAAATGGAGACACAGGGAAGGGCATGCTGCTCTGAGGCTTTGTAAAAGTGCAGAGTGGCTCTAGAAGCTTCTGACCGGTACAGAGTGCTGAGAACTAGGGCTAGGAAGACCTTTGCTGCTTTGATTAGGGAACTCTACATTTGTCCTGAAAGTAATTGATAACTATACAAAGCCTTTAAAGAAGACAGTGAAAGAGACCTTAGAAATGGTCCCTTGGAGTGTAGAATGAGTCCTTGAGATGTTAATAATTACAGGAAGCAAGACCAGTCAAAGCACCATTGTAACCATCCATGTGAGGCCCTTCAGAGACTGGCATGCTGTGGTGAGGATGAATAAGAGTGAACTCATTTGAAAACTGCTTAAGAAAAAAGTCCAGTAGGGGCTGGGGGCTGGTGAGATGGTGGGTAAGAGTGTTTGCAGTAAAAGTCTAAAGACATGAGTTAAATCTCTGGAACCCACGTAAAGGTTAAAGAGATAGAATGAGCTTCCCAAAGTTATCTGCTGACCTCCTCGTAAGTGCCAAGGTGGGCATGTGTGTGCAAACACACACACACACACACACACACACACACACACACACACTGCTAATAGTAAATAAATTAAGTACATGCAAAGAAAAAATGAAAAAGATTTGAACAATCACTTAGTATGCTGAACTGCTATGTAGGGAGAAGGGGCATACATTGGAACCAGCTTAAACTTTCCTTAAAGAAACGAGTGAAAAAGCACATTTCTACATCACTCTGCTATAAATGCACCGCTGAAATATCACAGATGATGAGCAAAATATAGTAATGCTATGATCCTGCCACTGTCTTTACATCAAGTCAATCCCAACCCAACCAGGCTGCTCTCAGTTAATGACTCTACAAGATGTGGGGTACCTGTGACACAAGGCTCTCCTGTTATTTTCAAGGTTGTGACAAAATATCTGATAAAAAGCATGTTTAGGGTTGAAGGGGTTATTTGGGGCTCACAGTTTGTGGGTACATGCTTCATAGAAGGAAGGCATGGCAGCGGGAGTGTGAAGCAACTAGTCCCATTGCACACACAGCCAGAATGCACACACACACATACACACACACAGAGGAATACAGATACTCAGCTGCCGTAGGCTGTCTTATTCAGCCTGTGGCCCCAGCCCGTGTGATGGTGCCATACATAATCAGGATGGGTCTTCTCTCTTTACTTCAACCTCTTTGGAAACCCAAGTTCACCCAAAGGTGTGACTCCTAAAGAATTCTAAACATAGTCCGACTGACAATGAAGATTACTTAAGAGACTTTGCGGCTGGAATTTCCTAGAACCTGCCTTACAGTTTGAGATTTCCTGTGCCCCTCCCTTTCCCATCCTCTCCCCTCACAGAAGTCAGACTGCAGCAGTCTCACGGCCACCCAGCCTGTTCCAGACCTGTCCTGAGTTTCTCTTACTGGTGTTTCATATAATTTTTATGTGTGTGTGTGTGTGTGTGTGTATGTGTGTGTGTGACCTAGTTTCGTGTTCGAATCTCCTTTCTGCTGCATTCAAAATAACAAAGAAAGAGAAAAGGATAAAGATAATGATAGTTTTACTTTTTGCCTTTTTGGGTTTTATACACTGAAATTTGACGTTTGCTGAGCAAACATTTTTTGAGCATGTACACATACAATAATCCACATTAATAACTGACATAGAATAACCACGAAGAACGTCTTGGCTCTACTTGTTCTCCAAGGGTCTGAGGTTTTCTTTGATATATTCATGCCTTGGTTCTGTACCCTTTCACATTGTCAGTAAACATCAGTTATCATCTACAAAAAGGAACGTTATACAATGTCATGGTGAAGGAAAGAACTCAAGGCAGTGGGCTGTCTCAAGGGTTTTAACCACATTTGTGTACAAGAGAGAAAAAAGAAACAACAGAGAAATGGATTGTGATTTCTCTATTAGAAGCCATAGGTTATTTCCTATGTTTATTTTCATAATTATGCATTTCTAAATACTTCAAATTTTCTGCAGTAAACATTTCAGTAGTAAAAAGAATTATTATTGTATTACAGTACAGAAAGAGTTAAATTCTTTGAAGCAGCTAAGAAAAGGTTATATTTTAATCTCAGGGACTTGTCTAGACTCCTTTAGTGTGTTGCCATGGGAATGAAAATAAAAATAAGAATTGCTATAATTTTTTTAAAAACCTAGAAAGATCCATATGTACTGTTTATCTCTTAGACTATCTAAATCTTTCCTCTGTTGTCCAATTATGAAACGTTTTCATACATTTTTCTATTAAAACCAGGTCTGAGATCTCATCCCTACAAACTGAACTGCAAGCTAGAAGAAAGCACTCTTTTTAATGCAGGAATCAATGTCCTGCCATGCTCAGTAACACTGAGAAGGTGTTTAAATGGAGCATAACTCTGGGAAGACAAAACTCAAGGGCAGTGGCGTCTGTGTCTGAGGTGTGTGTCCACCCCCTCCAACCCTCATTTCTATTTGAGATTCTTTTTTTCCTATATAAATCTACGCTTTCACCCTAGTTCACTTCTTGCCCATGGCAGAAAAGTCAGATGGTAGAGAGTGTACTTAGGACTGAAAGCAAAGAATGGTATAATGTACCTTGGGAGGTTTCATTTATCTGGCTGCACTCTATCTGCAGCAAGCTAGTCATTTGACATTAGTGCCATTTGGTTTCTCTGCCAGAAGCCAGTCAGGACTAATATATGGATTCCTCCTAACTCTTGCTAATACCCAGAACTCCAGATGAAAAGACCCACCAGAAACAAATGAATATTAGCATTTAAGAACTTTGGAGCCACAAAAGCATTAAAGTACATGATAAAATAACATTATTAAAACATAGAATCGCTCTCCTTTCTTTAAGAAAACTAATTTCTTTTTTCTTTTTTTTTTTTTTTAAGATCCTGCAGTTTGAAGTGTGGAACTGAGAGCCAAAACCGTCAGCATGAACGTCTCACAGCAGACTGGAAGGCAAATCCATGCCTGTGGGCAGCTGCCCATCAACAGTGACAGAGTGTAACTTCATAATATTTGAGAAGGAAATAAATTTGGAAAATTCTGAGTGTGTCCTGGAGTCATCAGAGTGGTTGTTGGAACATTGCTATGACTTTGACTACTGTTTCCAATCTCAAATTGGTATAGTTTTTGACAAGCAAATGATTCAATACGTAAAATCAATAGGACTTGAAAGGTAAGCAATCTGACAACACAGGATAAGCACATGAGTCATACAAATGGAAGGAAAACCAGCCCTAGGGGTCCTAGACTGAGTGACAGCCCAGGCCCTGGGTCATCACTGCCTGCTTCTTGACAGCAGATAAAATGTAACCAACTGCCTCCCACTCATTACTGCCACACCTCCCCTGCCATGACAGACTGGACCCCCAGACTGCCAGGCCAGGGAAGCCCATCCTTATTTACACTATTTTTTTAGGTGTTTTTATCACCGCTGCAATAAAATGAGTAAAAACCCTGAAGTGTACTCTCAGCCCCGCCCTCTGCTAGCTCTTCTAGTCAGAGCAAGCAACAGAACTCTGCTGTCTGCCATTTTCTACAGAAAGGGTTTAATAATATTTTTGCTCTTGATGGCAAGAAATGACTTGGTGTTTATATAAGAAAGTGATATAACTTGAATAGCAAAAGACTTTATCACAGTTATTGCGATTATTATCATAATTAGGCACTTTTGATGCTAGTGATTGAAAGCTTTATTGATCCTGTTGGACCTTTTCTTTTCCTCAGTGCTGGGAATTAAACTCAGGGCCTTGGTCATGTTACCATGCCCTTAGTACCGTTCTCCATCTGCAACCCTGGAAGCTTTATTTTAAAAGGATGATTGTTCTTTCCAAATGCAAATTCTTTGCTAGTACTTTATAAGAAGATGATGTGAGATTGAAGAGCAAATAAAAAATATTCTTTAATCAATTAAAAAAACCTAACCTTCTTATATTCTTATTCCTTAGGAATATTTCAATGAATAAAATCTTTTTTCTTAAATATACATATATGCACAAAATGATAAAAGCATAACCTTGTAATGTCATTAAGCAAGGTAATGTCTACATGTTAAATATAGAACATGCATTTTTAAAACTTAAACATAAAAATTAGGTGTATGACCTCATATAGAAATAAAAAAAATTCTAAACATAAAAAAGGTTTAAGCAGTAAGATGAATCATTATGAAAACTTAATAATAAAAGTTACAGTGACACACATCTGTGTTTCCATCACTCCGGAGCCTAATACAGAGGGATCATGGGAGCCTAGAAGTTTGAGGCCAGCTTGGGCAGCAGAGCATGACCCTGTCTCAGTCAATCAATTAATAAGGCAAACTGGGAAATCTCTAGTACAGGTTAAAGAAAAGAAAAAAAATTATACTCAACATTGTTAATGAATGCAAAGGCAGACTTTCTTAGGGAGCTGCTACTAACTAGACAGTACTATGGTGAGAGAGAGAGAGAGAGAGAGAGAAAGAGAGAGAGAGAGAGAGAGCTCAGCCTTGACCTAAGTCCAACAGAGGCCAAGAGCACAGACGGCCACATAGCAGGACAGAGGCTGACGTATCAGTAAATGGAAAATTCCTGCTGAGAAGACAGAGGGGTAAGGGGGAGTCTGGCTAAACTAACTTGATGGGATTATGCCCTAAGGAGATAGCTGATGGCTGTTGAGGACTGATGATGATGATAGATGGGGAATTTCATCAAACAGCAAGGAAGACACTTTGCTGACTCAGCAGAATTCTTGCATTGATGACACCAAGCAAGCAGGACCACTAGGCAAAGGTAAAAGCCTAAAGTTGGGGAAGTCAGAAAAAGGATTCGCAGTCTGGCTCAAATTAGTCAGAAGAGAGTCTGTTATGTGTTAGCAAGACCAGACTTGTAAACAACTCACAACTGATTAATGTATCAAATATTCCCATAGACTGTTTGATAGAACACAATTCACTAAAGAAAATATGGCTAATAAACATGTCTTTATATGATCAATGATCATCATAATAAAAAAAGGATTAAAATTTTTGAAAAAATCGTCCTCTTCCAACTTGATAGATTCAAGATCAACTGGGAAGCCATAATATTGATCTTGGCTTCGACTCCATGCTTCCCGGAAAACAGTGACAAAAGGGGCCTATATTTGATGCATCTGGAAGTGGTTTTAGTGCAGACTAGCCCTTCCCATTGACTTAGAAGTGATGAGAAACCACCCTGTCTACTTGTAGCTCAGCAAACACAGACCCCAGCCATAACCCAGCCAACCTTCCATTTTTTATTTTTATTTTTATTTTTTTTTGTCTCAAAAATAGATAAAGGCAGCTGGGCTGTGGTGGCACATGCCTTTAATCCCAGTACTCTGGAGGCAAAGCCAGGCAGATCTCTGTGAGTTGGAGGTCAGCCTGGTCTACAGAGCAAGATCCAGGACAGGCACCATAACTACACAGAGAAACCTGTCTTGAAAAAAGAAAAAAAAAAATAGATAGGGGAGTTAGACATATTTGTCACTCTGAAACCAGCTAGACACCGAGGTAAACATTCTGATTGAGCTAATTAAGACTTTCTTTGATTGCAAAACAATCTCAAATGTAAATTATCTACTCCTACAAGACATCTAAGACAAAACACCCCATCAAGACACTCTGCTATTCAGATCGGTGCTTTCATTTCAAAGGCCTGCTTAAATTCAGTCTCTTCTGTTGACTTTTCTCTTTGGCACAATGAAGGTGAGACTGGTGTGAGATGTCTCACTGGCTGGAAGGAAGAAAAGAGCAACTTCAAAGCCATTTTGAATACAGAATTCAGTACTTGCATCTGAGGTGAGAGGGTCAGTCCCTGGCAAGCAGACCCCAGACGAAGAAGGGAATAAGGAGATCAGGTCAGAAGAGGCTTGGTGTGACATGCCTGTAAACTTACAAGATGGAAAAGAAAAAAGAAAAGAAGAATACCAGAAAAGAAATTGGGAGCTGGAGTCCTGACCCCGTGGTGGAGTACTTACTAACTAGCATGCAGGGGCCCTGAGTTCAGTCCCCACCACCACACAACCTGGGTAGCAATGGACTTTCACAAGCTTCTCGGGTTCTGTTGGCTGACTGAAATTCGTGAAGCAGTCCTGATTCTGGTGAAAGTCTGGTGAGGCAAGCAGAGGCTCTTGCATTCCAATTGTAATTACTAATGTCACCTCTCAGATAATACATTACACCTCACACAGGAAATGCAAATAGGAGGGCTACCCAGTGGCTGCAGAAAGGTAAAATGAGCCACAGAAGATCTCTGGAAGGTCCAAAGAGGACTTAGTGGAAGCAGGAGGCTGCTAGAAATTAAGGGACCCAGTTGGAGGCACTGGTCACCAGTCAAGTCACAGAGTCAAGCCACGCTGGAGGATCAACATTGAACTGAGCATCAGGGACTAATCAATTGTCTAGGCAGGGTGTGGGACCATAGAGGCAAAGGGCCAGAATGGGTCCAGGCAGACAAACTGGCAAACAGAAGGATAGGCAGATAGCATTTGGAGTAGGCTGTGTCAACAGTAGTGGTAGCCGAGTTTAAGTTCCTGGGATAATTTGGAGTTTTCTGGCTGTCAGTCCCTTGATGGACATTCTGGATCACCAGAAACAAAGTTAGTGGAGGCCATCACCATTGCCATGTTAAGTTTCCCCCTCTTATGAGGGTCCAGGTGGGGGTTATGAATCCTTTCAATGGTTTGATATGTTCAATAACTTTTGAGGCCCGTTTTCTGATAAGATTGTAATATGTCTGTGTGCTAATTTGAACCCAATTTACTTCGATAAACCTATAGGGTGGCACCCTTTTTACCTGTAGGAATAAGTTTTCAATCTGTATGTCTTGAGTGGTGACAGACAGATGACATTAATTGTACGTCCAGCAAGGAGTAAGGTCATCCTGCCTCTGTGTTTGTTCTCCAAATGGACTCAAAAGCTGCATGTAAAAAGAATCACCCTGGGGCAAGTGCCCCCATAACCACCAGGCACGTAGCCTGATCACAGTGCTTCACTTCTAGGACTATATTCTCAGCAAATATTTGGAGACACTGAAAACATTGGATAAAAGATTCCACAGAATTGTGACAGCCAAACAATGGAAACCATCAAAAAGACTGAAATCGGTGGTTAATTACATTATGCGTCTTTCTGAGAGGAATGCTATTCATTTGTTTACAATGGCCTTCTTGTTTGGCCCTTTGGCTGGCTGGTTTGGTTTTTTCACAGTGCTATGGGTTTAGCCCAGGGCCTTACATGCTAAGCAAGCACTCTTCAGTCCACCCAGACTGTGGAAATCTGCAGGAAATATTTCATGATAAAATGTTTTTGCTTTTGTTGTTGTTGTTGTTGGGGCTCATTTGAGATTGGGGCTCACTCTGGGACCCTGGCTAGCATCAAACTTGCAGTAACCCTCCTTCGCCCTGTCTTTGCCTGCCAAGTGCTAGGCTGATAAGCATGTGCCACCACACTTGACTAAAACATTTACTTAAAAGAAAAATAAAGATATAAAACTATGTGGCATACTTTAAATTTTATAAAATGTAAAAACAGAAAAGACCATATAATTTGAACAGACGAACAGACTATACTAAAATTTTTCCAAGTAAAGGTACAATTTTTTATTATGTTTTTATAAAAGTTTTTCAATATTTCTACCATGCCTATATATTACTTTAATAGAAAAAACTATAAACGTTATACATATGTTAGCCATAGGCTCCCCCTCAACACTAACACTTTTAATAATATTAAAGAAAATTTCACAATTCAAATATCTTTCAAATAACTTGTTTGGACAATCCAAGACTGTTTTTAGTGACAAATGGGGGGAAATGTTGATTTTTTTTTTTTTTTACACAAAATAACCACAGATTATGAAGAAAGAGATTCTAACGAACAATCCACTGGAAAAAATCAAGAAGGAATATTTAAAAAGAAATATTTCTAAGATTCTATTGAACCAAGCCTAGCCACAGAGAGGCCACGCGTTGGCTCTGAATCCTTGGGGACCTGTTGTGGCGTGGAGTGTCTATCATCTGTCAAGTTCACACATCTGCTTCTCTGGACCTTCTGCTCATTCTGAGATGGAAATGTTAGCTGGGTAGGAAGGAAACTTCACAGTTACCCCTAGCAGTTCACTCCCTGTGTCTCTTCCCTTCAGACGTGTTATAAATGAAACTAATAACTTCAGAAATAAAAGAACAAAAATTGATGTGGGCTCGTGGTTTTAAAACTCAGTGTCCAAGTCCACCACTCGAACTACAAACTGAGAGACCTGTACAATGGCTTCCAGCTAGGAAACAAAAGAGATGCAAAGGGGAGGTTTTGAATGGGTCCTTGAGTCTCTAGCCCAGGGCGAGCCATTCTGTCAGTAAAAGAAAATCTGCTGCTGCTTGGAGTGTTCCTCACTTCCAAAAGGAGGACTGAGGATTTGACATAAAAAACAATATCTACTTGGGAAAAGAAGTATGTCCAAATGGCTATAGAACATAGAAATCTTCATTCATTTCTACCCTGCCCCCAACCTAGACACCCACTACAGATGCCTCCAGGGAATAAAAATGCATAGAAAACCCAGGAGTGAAAGTTACAGCAGGTGTACAAAGACAAAATTTTTAAGTTAAAAATAAAAAACAGCTTTGTTTCTAGGATTAAAAGTGTTTTTATTATTAACGAGCACAACACTTTTCAAGCACATTGAAGTGCATTTTCGTTTTTTACATCCAGGGATCCACCTTTAGATTTTTTTCTAGCGTAACCTACCACAATAGAAATATGGTTCTCCTCCAATCTCCCTTAAACTACATCCAAGTCTGAAATGCCCCCTGAGAGCTTCTGTGCTTGAACACTGGGTACCCAGCTAATGGTGCTTATTTGGGAGCTGCTGGACATTTAGGAATTTATACCCACCTGGAGGAAATAAGTCACCTGGGGATGGGGGGCAGGCTTGGGGGGTTACTGTCTGGCACTGCTTCCTCCTGGCCTCAGTTTGCTTCCTGGTCAGTACCATGTAACAAGCAGCTGCCCTGATACAGATCCATCACCATGGATCAACTAGATCCTCTACCATGCACACCCAGCCATGAGGGACTCAAGTTCCATGACAGTGAACTAAAATCCAGCCATGATGAACTCAAGTTCTAGGACTTTGAGCTAAAATCCAGCCATGATGAACTCAAGACCCAGGACAGAGAGGTAAAATCCAGCCATGAAGACTCAAGTCCCATGACTAAAATCTAGTCATGATGGACTCAAGACTCAAAACAGTGACTAAAATCCAACCATGATGGACTCAAGACCCAGGACAGTGAGCTAAAAATCCAGCCATGATTAGACTCAAGTCCCAGGACAGTGACTAAAATCTACTTTCCTCCCTTCTAACAGGCATCTTGTCATAGCAGCAAGAAAAGTAACTACGATAAGCTAAGATGATCCTGCTTTGTTGGTGTCATTTTGGTTTTTGTGTCTTTCTTTTAGTTTTTGAGACAGAGTCTCACTGTGCAGTCCAGGCTTACCTCAAATGTTCTTTTCCCCTTCCTCAAGCTCTGGAGTTCTGGGATTACAGTACACACCAGTACATTCAGCTAGCTGATACTTTTCAATCTTTTATTTACTGATATGAAAGTAAAAGTGAGACTGACTATTCTAGTGGACTAAAAGAGATGACTGGGTGGGGGTAAAGAGAAGAAAAGAAAAGAAAAGGGAGGAAAATGATGAATTTGGGGGAGGATGTGCACAAATTACACTATATACGTGCATGGAACCAGACTTGAACAACCCAGTTCAATAAAACTTTAAAAGTTAAGACACTCTCAATGAAACACAAAGGTAAAAACAATTCATAGTTATGAGTTCATATGCTTTATAACTTTAACCATGAAGTCAAAGGGAACACGCCCATATGAAATGATCATGAATGTATCTGCACCTCTGTAAGAGAAAATGAAAGTCAGCACAGCTGGCTTTGTAATGCGCAAAAATATTCCACTTAGAAATCGTACTTCCTCCTTAATTAAAAGCCAATCTTTCATTGTGCTTAACTTCTGTCTCCACTCCTACTTTTAGGTTTCCAAAAGCCTTTACTGGAGTGGACAGTTAATAGAACTGTTAATAAATACTCTCCATAGCACTTTTTTTCTCTATTGGTTCACTTGTCAATAGCCTCAAAAATATACCTACAAAGTTGCTCATTTCTGTTAATGATTCATTGTGAGGTCAGCTCTACAAGACCGGTCAGGGAGTTTTCATACTTGAATTGTTTTTAAAGCCACAACTTCCCTTTAAATATTACTGAAGAATTAATTAATCAGTAATTAAAATTTTTAGTTGATATCAAAGAGAGAGACTATTTCATCCTTGATTTAGTTTTATGTGCTCCGACTGGACCAGGATTCTCAAGAGCAAACATCCTCGGTGTTAAAGCAGACAGGAATGAAAAGAGCTTTGCTGTGTGGCCTGTGAAGTAGGGCCCATTCAAAGGAGGAAGCTGCTACCGGTACCCAGTTCATCTGAGAGAAAATGTCGAAGTGAAACCAGCCAAAAATGCTGGGTTTCAAGTGCAATCCTTCAAATTTATACATGAATTACAATGTTTAAATGAAAACCTTTGATATTTAAATGAAGTCACAAGAGACCACCCTATGAAGTAGCTAAGGGCTCATTGGCCAGTGCTCCTGAAATTTTCATACTTGCTCCCGAAATGAGGCTACCTTAATTGAAGTCTGGTATCTGACTGGAAAAAAAAATCCATATCCTCATTCTCCATACTACTTCATTTTGTGTACTCAAAAACAGCCCAAAACTAACAGAAATTAACCAGAAACTGGTTTTGAGACTAGAGACAAAGGAGAAAGCTTGATTAAGAAAATTGTAACAGGCTGGAGAGATGGCTCAGCAGTTAAGAGCACTGAGTACTGAGTACTCTTTCAGAGGGCCCAGGTTCAGTACCCAACATCCACATGGCAGCTCACAACCATCTGAAATTCCAGCTCTAGGAGGCCTTGTGAGTACCAGGCATTCATCTAGCACACATACATACATGCATGCAGGCACTTACACATGCAGAATAAAAATAAATCAATCTTAAGTCCTTTTTTAAGGTGGCACACGTGTAGTGTCATCTAGTCTATATGTGAACTCCACACTCATGGGGCTCTTCTCACAGCAGCTTGCTTTGAGGCCCCACACTTTCCAACAGCAGGATAAGGCAAGTGCAAAGCTCCATCTTTTTGTAAAGGCTGGCGGAGGCCAGCTCAACTCAAATGCTTCTACAGGCAGCCTAGTGTAGCAAGCCCCCTCCACTAATCAACTGATTAAGCACAATGCAGGAAAGAGGAGCTAACTGTTATTTTCATCAATCATGCTGAAGTCAAACAGCATGAAAACCCTTCAAAAGCTTAAGAATCATAATGCTAAAACGAACACCAAAGTCTTGGCAACTAAGACACCACAAGGAATCCAAGCAGAAGAGATTTTAATAGTACAGCTGGTGTTTTCTGCAAGCCAAATTGTTTACAGGCATTAAAGAGCAAACTTGAAGGTTCTTGTAGTATTCCAACAAGTGCCAGAGACAGACGAATACAAAGCCAGCCTTCAAAGCATAGTTCCTAAGCACCATGAGATCAAAACCTTCCCAACCCTACCTCCACCACCTGTATTTTACCTGTCTGTTTTCACTTTTTCGTTGCTGCTGGTAAACTGGAGTTCTTATGCTCCTTTATCATGGACTGACCACAAGCTGCTTTGTTCCGTTGGTAATTGCCTTCTCTTGAGCTGGAGAGGAGGAACAGATTGTGCTCTCATCACTGTCTAGCAAGGCAATCCATATACTCTGTGGTGAGGGTTTCCCTAGCTCTTACTATGGTGACACCTCCAGCAGTTCTGAGGGAACATCTGCCTTCCCTTCCCTGGCTCAGCTCCATCCTAATCATGAAGAGCCTAAGGATGGAGACGTTGTTGAGTGGTACAGCACATATGCACTTACCAGGTCTGGGATCCTGAGATTGACTTCAACCAAGCAAATGGAGAAAATGGCTTTTCCTAGCAAAATCTGTCATCCACAAACCGCTTATCAGGTTTGCTTTTCGTGCTTAGGCTGTGTCTAACTTGTCTTGGCATTTAAGATGATCTTTTATGAACTAGCTGTCCCTTCACTAATGCTAAGTTCTCTCCATTAACTATAAAACCTAAGAAATATTGCCCTGTTCTAACCTAACTAATAACCTAAAATTTCACTAGGATAAAGATCTAAACTCTGTGACACTTGCTTCTAAGTTTCCTAGTGTTGCATGTTCCTATCTGTCCAAAAACCATTACTTAATTATTGCAAACATATACTCTTCTTTCTAGCCATTCAAAGACAATGTACTGGATAGTTTTGTCAACCTGACACAAACTAGAGCTATCTGGCAACAGAGTAACTCAGTTGAGAAAATGCTCCCACCAAATTGGTCTGTGGGCATGTCTGCAGGGCATTTTATTGATCAATGATTGATGTGGGAGAGACCAGTGCACTGCAGATGCTGTTGCCCCGTCCCTGGGCGTGTGGTCCTGAAATGTATAAGAAATCAGACTGGGAAAGCCTCAGAGAACAAGCCAGTAAAGTGTTCCTCAATGGCCTCTGCAAAAGTTCCTGCCTCTAGGTTCCTGCCTTGAATTCCTTCCTTGAGTTCTCTCAGTGATAAGAGTATGACCTGATAGTTGTAAGCTGAAATAAATCCTTTCCTCCTAAGTTGTTTTTTGTTTGTTTGTTTGTTTGTTTGCTGTTTGTTTTTTTTTGTTTTGTTTTTTTAAGACAAGGTTTCTCTGTGTAGTTTTGGAGCCTTTCCTGGAACTCACTCTGTAGTCCAGGCTGGCCTCGAACTCACAGAGATCTGCCTGCCTCTGCCTCCCGAGTGCTAGGATTAAAAGCGTGCACCACCACTGCCCGGCTCTAAGATGTTTTTGATTATGGTTTTATATCACATCAATAGAAACCCTAACTAAGACAGACACTCTCACCCATAGCAACAGAACAGACTTATTCCCCTTTCTCTGCTAAAATAGCTACTTAAGTCATGTGGCATTGCTTAACTCTTAATTCAGTTCTCCATTCGCCTCGTGACTCCGTGCTGCAGAGGGCACCCTAGATGTGTATCAAATGACCTCCAGAGAACACAGAGTGTCGTTGTGTTCCAGCTGATCCTTAAGGAAGGAAAGCACACAAGCTGGGTGATTCTAGCCCTGGGAAAGTGGAGGCAGGAGGATCGGGGATCCTAGGCTGGTCAATCCTACACAGTGGGATCTTGTCTCAAAAGCCCAGTGCTTTGTAACGTCCATCCCAGGTGCAGTTGAGTCACTTGGGATCTTATTAAAGACCTCAGTGGGTCTGGGTCTTGCAAGGGTGGTGATTCTGGATGGACCAGCTACTGTTGCTGGCCCACGCTGTGTTATAAGTGTGAAGGCTACAGACTGCATTTCCTGGGAGCTTTCTGACGCTTTCTCATGTAGTCCTTTTCCTCTACTTCATCTGTAATATTTTGAGAGTGACGTCTCCTGTAGTCTTGGGCATTTGAATACCTGGCTCTCAGTTGGTGACACTATTTTAGGGGGACTTAGGAAGTGTGGCCTTGTTGGAAGAAATAACTCACTGGGGGCCGGATCTGAGCTTTCAAAGTCTTGTGCTCACTTTGCTCTCTGCTTCCTGCTTGTGTTTTGAAGATGTGAGCCTTCAGCTTCTGGCTCCAGCCACCACGCCTTCACTCTGCCATCATGGACTCTTATCCCTTAGACCCAAATAAATCCTTTCTTCTGTAACTTGTCGTGGCCAGAGTGTTTTATCATAGCAATAGAAAAGTAGGTAATCTGGCATCCATCCATTCGCTACCCCTGCCCACATTGCAGTGACCTACCCCAGCTTGCCTGCCTTTCACGCCCTGCCTGCCTTGGTCTTTCATCATTCTCTGTCCATCCTATGATTCCTACCATGCCCTTTGCAGTCTGTACCGCAGTGAAAAAAAAAAAAAAAAGAAAGAAAGAAAGAAAAAAAAAAAAGCTAGTTGACCCACTCACCAAAAGTATTTGCTGGATTTTCCCCCCATGCTTTCTGTATAGTTCCCTAATTACTATACTGACAGTGAAAGAAAGATTCTGAGGCAAAAGTGGAAGCTTTCTCTGAGCCGCTTCAACTTCACACGTTGGAGATACCTAATTCAGCTGATTCATGTTGGCCCGGAATGTAATTGCGCTGGAAATTTCCATTATGCGGTGCCTCTCAAGTTCACCTGCCTGGCATGACTCTGATTCTCCCTCTCTTCTGCTAACCCCCAGGTTGGGATGCTGTGACAGCTTCCTCGGGAACAGAGACTGTTAAAAATGTCGAAACACTTCTGAAATTCTATCAGCTTGATGATATTACAGGAATGAATCAGACACCAAGGAATGTTGAAATTCAGCTGAAATGAGAATGTCTTTATCTAAATTCCATTAGAGCTGGCACCTTTCAGAGAGTTCCCCGACAGGAACAAAATGCAAACACAGTGTCTGCAAGCCGGCCAAGCTGTCTTTATCTGAATAACCTTCATTTTCGAGCTGGTCTGCATCATTGACTTTAGAAAACGGTCAGTCATTCCTTTTTTGTTTCTGGTGGAATTGACGTTTTGTTATTGTCAAGTTCAAGTATCCTTTACAGCCTACAATTAGGGCTCTCCTGCAGTCATTATCTTAAACCTCCCTAAGCATACCTGTGTATGGATGAAAAAGAGAGACTATGAGTTGACAAAACTGTCTCTTTTCCAACAGGCAAGAAGGACTTGTCCTGAAAGCTGGGTGTGTATGCTCCTGAGCAACGTTTCCAAGCCCAACTGAAGGCCTACATTCTGTGAGCCGGATGAAGGTACTCATCTCCAGGTTAAACTTTAATAGAAACAGAAGGAAAGAGTCAAGTCAACAAAACCCATGTTGTATCATTAGGCAATGAAAAATGAGGGAATTACCAGAATGGGAATGAGAGAAAAAGAGCAGATTTATCTAGAATTTCCTCCTTTGCATCAGCACGGTTCTGATTATAGCTCCTGCATTTGCCTCTTTAAACGAAGACTATATTAATTACCCAAATGAGTTTTGTAACTGTTACTTAGCAAGGCATTGCCTCACTCTCCCAATTAAGCAAATAAATAGTCTGATTTTGCAAGACTGACAGGGTGAACTCAGTCCCATCACTGGATTGGCAGCAGAGTGTGTTGGCAAGCACAGGCCATAGGCCTTCCTTTTTCTTCAAAGCTCAAAGTCCATGAAGTATTCCCTAGCTTTTCACCATTCCCTCTCTGAGTGAAAAAAAACAAAAAACAAAAAACAAAAAAAAAAACAAAAAAAAAAAAACCTTAGGAACTAAAATCCTTCAGCTTGATTTGAAGTCTCAGTCTTAAATGGCATACAGTAGGCAAGTCAGAACATTGTGAGGGCCGCTGGTTTCCAATGTTAGCCTTAAATTGACAAATCTTAAAAGCTAACATGCTAGGCCTCACAAAAGCCAGTCATTTATGTGACCTTGAATTATTAAAATATTTCTCAGTGGATGTCAAGGCTCTGACATGGAAGAAACAAACTAGAAATACAGACCTGCTTTAGTATGCTTGTGGAAAACAAAAGTATTCACAGATGCACCAACCCATATATCAGATTGGATATTTGGACAGAACGTATGCACATCCTTCTGTGTACTTTAAATCAGCTCTAGGGGGCTTGTCACACCCCGAGTCACATAAATACAGTGTAAGTAGATGCTACATTCTAATGTTTAGGGAGTAATGACTGGAAAAAAATCTATACAGGTTCAGTGCAGATACAATTTTTACTTTCCTAAACATTTTCAACCGGAGAATATCTGAATCCAAGAAAGGAGCTCCTACAGGTATGAAAGATAATTGTAATCAAATATGAATTATCAAAATGCAGTTGTATGCTGGGAACTTCTATCAATCAAACTGACTGACTCCTCAGAATCAGCACTCAGACGCTAGAGAGCCCCAACCCAGAATTCTCCCTTAGGCATGAAAATAAGGAAGCATGGGGTCAATGCAAGTAAGAAATTCTCTGGGGATAGAATATGGAGATAAAGGGCTATGGAAAGCCTCAGGAACAGTTGTGCATGCCCTGAAGCTGGTTACCATAAGCCTACAGTTCTTGATCGGCTCCTTACATGCATGAGTTGCTTGCGGATGCCCTGCATCATCTCCAGCAAGTGTGTCTGTTAGTTTTCTGTCATGTTCCGGTCTATTGTCCAACAGAAGAAAAGATGAACACAACGACATCCTTTCCATGTCATTTTCTGTGCACGTTATCTATAGACATCACTCAACCCTTTGGCCCTGAGGAAACCCTTGGTTAGCATCTGTCCAGAAGGTACGAAGCCCAGAACAAAGAATGGAAGCTTTTCAAAAGAGGCAAGAGCCAGCGAGTTATTTCCACCCCCACTCCTTTTTTAAAGAAAAAAATATGTAGACAGAAGATGGTTTGGTAAATTTAAAACTAATCAAGTGGCCCTCGATATCAGCTGAGTTTTAAAGACAGGAGATTCATAATACTATGAACTATCGAAGGTTTCCCTTTCCAAAAATTGCCAATTTGTGAAAAGAAAAGACTTTTGAAATTTTGAGTATTAGAAAACCTGCCTTTGTTCTCTATCCTTACAGTAATATAAAAACTATCTCTTCTGTCCCCAAACTCAAGTTATCAAAATGCAGCTTCATAAATATTACTCAGAACACATCCTAACGCCATCACTTCATCAGAGAAGAGGCTGAGAGCAAAATGACAAAAGCTTCCTCAGCTCCTCACTCAGCAAAGCCATGATGTGCCTAAGGCAGGCGATTATTTGCCGGACTGACCCAGTGAAATATTTTATGACTTGGAACCTATTGTCAACAGTATAATTTAAATATTTTAGAAAGCTTGATTATATAAGGCTAGCTGATGAATGATTTGCTCAAACTATATCCCATTTGATAAAAAAGTAATGCTGAGCAATAACATAATAAGGGTAGATTAGACTTATTTAAAAACCATCCTCATTATATGACAAAGGATAGCTTTTGTTACTGTGGGGTATTTGCTGCCCGATGCCTTCTGTCTAGTAATAAAATATTAACCAAACATATGAAAAATCATAGACAAAATGAAGCTTGACAATTTTTTTTCTGTTAGAAAACAAATACTAAATATTTTAGACCTTGTGGGATAGAAGGCTTCTGTTGCAACCACTCAGATCTATAGTTGTAGCCCAAAGCAGTTAGAGACAACAAATAGAAAACAAACACAGCTGTAAGCCAATAAAACTTTATTAACTAATGCAGGTGGTAAGCCAGACTGGACCATGAGCTATGACTTCCAACCTCTGTATAAAGCCAAAACACCTAGGACAGAAATCAGATCCAGTAATGTTTTCAAGATTTGCCCAATAATTTCAGTTTTTAAAGTTTATTTCAATTGCATTTTTCAGTTACATTCATATTTTCACAAAAGGAAAGTGGAAAGTCTGACTTAAGCATGTAATCAAGTTAGTAACGGTACAGGACCTGTTCGTTGAAGGAGCCTATGACAGGTTGGTGTACTATCAGATGATACAGAAAACTCAACCAAGAGCAAATGATGTTCTGCTAGGACATCCTACATATGTTTAAGGATCTTACAGCAGGACCGAAATAGCAGTACAAATAACATTCATGATATGGTATTATTGAAGGATAATTGCCAGAAAGGTGAATCATGACTCTTGAGCAAATACGAATTGAGCATACGTTAAAGATTTGGATATGTTATCTAATGAATAAATCACCAAGCTCTCAAAAATGGTCCAAAGAGCATTTGCAAAAGTAGCCAATTGGACAAAGAAATGTTAGGACGGGATTACTGGGTTAGATTTAAGGCTAGTTAATGGCCAACAAAGCCATAAACTGAGGTTATCTGTTTCCTACACAGAGATGATTACACATCCACTTAGCAAAAGTCTTCAGATAACCTCTGCTCTACTGTGTTGTAAATGGCTCAGTCAGCAGAAGCCCCACCCTGTGAGAACACCCAGCATTCCACACAGCTGACTTCTTTCTAAAGTATCTATTCTGAAAATATTGGAGCTTAGCCTATGTCTCGTCTGCCTCTGGAACATGCTTTAAAAGTGTTTTAGATAACTAAACATTGGCTTGGTGTCTTATTTTTTTTCCTATGAAATTAGATGATAGAACTAGAAAATAAATGACCTTGTCTGCACCACAGCCTGATGGAGACTCAAAGCTAGGTTAACAACCTTGCCCCCAAGGTCTTCTGCACCAAACCTGAGGTTATGAAAAGTGTGCCTCTGTGTCCTAGGCTTTAGCGCTCTGAGTGTCTGTATCTAGAGCCAGCCTCGAACAGCTGAGTTGGCAGCGGTGAATTAGATTCATGGAATTGCTGTAGCTGTTGTCATCTTATAGAAATACATTTACTGGCATGAAAATGTGTTCACACTACATACTTAGGTGAAAAAAAATTTCCTTTATGTATGTAAATTTTCATGCATTACTTTATAGCGGCTAAGGATTAAGAGTCTTTCTCCATTCCTTAAATGTGAGCTGCATACACTGACAGTCTTCCAAAGAGGATGCTACGGGAAGAGAAGAGTGGAGAAACCCGGCAAACACAGTCTGGGCCAGGTGACAGAGGTCGACATTACAGTGAGGATCTGTGTTCACAGTCTATCCCTGAATGGACTTAACAAGGTGGCGCTTGATCTCTCAGGTTCCCCTCCCAAACCCAAGAATTCACTCTGATCATGAGAAAACCATGAGGCAAATCTCAGTGAGAGGTAGCTACAGGATGCCTGACATACCAAAGTGGTCGTGGTCATCCAAAACAGAGACAGGTATGAAAAACCATCACATCCAAGAGGAGGGTGTGGTATGGTGTTCCGAGGCAGAGGAAGGGCTCGAAGTGAAAAGCTAGGGAAACCCAGATGGAGCTCAGGCTTTAGTTGCTGGTATTATATTAAGACCGATTGCCTAATCAAGAAAAATGCACCACCACAGATTTGTAAGATGCTCATAATGGGGAAATGAGCTATGGGGCAGGTTGAAACTGGGTTACCTTTGTGCTTTTCCTAGAAATCCAGGGAAAAAATCTAAAATAAAATTTTTATGAAATGTCTTTTAAACATTTCATTATATAAAATAAAATAATATAATATAATATAATATAATATAATATAATAAAATATAATATAATATAATATAATATATACACACACACATATATTTAATCCATTTGCTTTGACTTCTTAAACATTTTGCACTCACATATGTTTTTCCCTCATAGACTATTTTGTGCAAAGAAAACATATTCTATAGATTTATGTTTTTATGTTTTGAGAGCCAGTTCTCCAATCTCTGCTGCTTCTTCCTCAGAAGTCTGCATGTATATGCTTAACACACGACTCTCCCCAGTCTGCTCTTAACATTCCCCTTTAAGAGAATTCTCTTCATGAATGTGAAAAATCGTAACTTCGATTTAATGAGATTTAAAATTCTTTCCAGGTCTCACATGATTGATTTTTTATCATATAAACTATCTTCTGTAATAATATTTTACTTTATGAATACTACCCCAATGCCCAAGTTAACTCAATGCAGCTTGATTGGTAATGAGAAAAATCGTAAAAATATTAAACACAGACCCTGATTTATAAACATGCCAGTAGGTTCTGGTGTGAAAGCTGAGCTTAGCAGGAAACTCTGCCATCAGAGTTGATTTGTGTCCTAAACATCAGTCCACACTTGCTAAGTGGTCATATTATCTCCACACTCAGTTACTTTAAGGATAAACACTGTGGTGTGTGCATGCATTAACTTTATTCTATGTCCAAAAGATGCTTATTAGTATTAGAAGATGCCAGCCAGAAACACACATTGCATAAGTGTCTGAGAAGCCTGTCTACTCTTTAAAGAGATCATCTGTAGAACATTCACTAACTAATATAAATGATATTTAGAAAATAACTTTCATTGGTGAAGTAAAATGTGCCAAAGGAAGATTTATCATGACTAAAATTATTCTACACACTCTAGAATCTACCACCCTGGAATCAGCTAGCTCTCTGCTCCACTTGATTCAGAGAATTCTGCACTTTCCTGCTGCCCTGTAGGTTGGGAAAAATCATTTGTATCCTCAGCAAAGTAGAGCTTTTAAGCCAAGCCTTTTAGTTCTTCCTGCAATTCCAGAACAGAGGCAGGAGGATACAGTTTACTCCAGATTGGACTGCACACCAAGTTTACGGCCATCCTGGATTTAGCCAGACTGTCTCAACAAAACAAACAGTGAACCTTCAAGATGGGAAGAGCTAACAATTTATTGATCATTGCTATGTGTCTGGCCCTACTCAGAGCTTCCCACATGTAGAAATACATGTAGTTTCCTTGTAGCCAAGATGTGCAAAACAAGGTGTCACAGATGGGGAAATGGCACAGAAAGGTGATGTGGGTGGCTAACAGTCTCACTGCCAAGTGATGCTGGTGAGAGGTACCTTCCTTAACTCACAGAATTTTGTTCATGTGTGCTGACCAAAGTCAGAGGCTCCATAACATAACTGAGTCATAAGACTCCGTGCCTGAAATAAGTGCCACAGCTCTACTTCTCCAGCACCTCACTCTTGTTGGGGAATATTATTTCAAGGTGTGTTACTTTTGTTTATGTTGCATTTGTTTAACTCTTTGAAGCTGTGATAATGCGCCTGTCTAAGACACCTGATGGTCTAAACGGAACTGAACGGACAATAGCAAGGCAGCAGAAAGGATAGGCTAAGTTGGCAGGGAGACAAAATATATAGAAGGAGAAATCTGGGAGGAGAAAAAGAAGTAGCCAGAGAAGGAGGAGGACACAGGAGCCAGCCATCCAGCTACACAGCAAGACACGGAGTAAGAGTAAGATTTACAGAAGTAAGAGAACAGGAAAAGCCCAGAGGCAAAAGGTAAATGGAATAATTTAAAGAAAAGCTGGCTAGTAACAAGCCAAATGAAGGCTAAGCATTCATAGTTAAGAATAAGCCTCTGTGTGTGATTTATTTGGGAGCTGGGTGGCAGACCCCCAAAAGAGCAAAAACAAGCAACAACACACTCTCTCTTCTCATGGAGAAATGTTTGACTCTTTTTTTTTTTCATTCCAAATGTTTATTTGATTAGTGGTGCCTTCATTTTTCAGTGGAGATTTAAAACTCTTTTCAAATGTGAAGGGCCTCTTTCAGGATTTTTATTTTTTATTTTTTATTTCACTCTGTTTTCCAAAGAAATAGTTGAATGCTCTTGAATTAACATATTGAAAACTATTGTCCCAGGACTATGGATGGTGTAGTCAGTTCCAACATTTCAGTCCCTAAAATGACACGTCATTCCTGCCCCTGCCCCCACATGAAGTAGTATGGTATTGACATGAGTTGGAACAGAACAGTCCCTGAAAAAGAAAAGAAGCGGGATAAGGGTGAGAAGAGGAAAGGAGGTACAGGGAGGGAAGGAGAAGAAGGCAGAGGGGAAGGAGGAGAACAGCAAAGTTAGGACAGTGGATGTCGTCCATTAACATAAGCAAAGTGCCACAGTGTCGTCCAGAAAGTCCTCCTTCAGCAGGTTTCAGTTTGTGCATGTCCATCATTTTACTCAAGATCACACTAAATGAACCTCTCTTTTGTGACTGCTTACTCTTCTCTTTGTCCTCTACTAACTTCCCCCCTCCCAACTATTGTATTTTCTATAAGGATTCCATTAATAATCTGCTTTAACTATGTCATTTTCATTCCTGGTCCTTCCCCCACCCCTCTGCCCGGGTAGTCTTTGATACAACCACCAGGAAAATAATTCCATCATTGTTCAATTATTGTCAAGTGAAGAGTGCCATTCCAAACATCTGGGCATCAGAGATCATTTGTGATCCCTGATGGATTCTGGGACCAGCATAGACATCTAAGAAAAAAACTGAACTATGTTTTTCTAGGACAGAAGTTCCATACTTGCCAGATAGACTGGTATCAATGGAATGTGGGTGGAGAGGAGATAAAAGAAAACCAAGCTTAAATTTACTTCTCTCAGGTGCCTGAGAAGGTCTGAAATCTCACTGGAGACAGGAAGAGGGGAAGGAAGGGGGGAGGAGGGGAGAGAAGGAGAGGGGAGGGGAACCATGAGGGTAACACTTAAGAACAAATCTTACAGAAGCATCTGTAAGAGCAAACCCTAATCCTCATACTCAGCATCCAGGCTCAGATACCAAGCTCCACAAGTAAAAGCATGCATCTGTAAGAAACACTCAGTACCAATAATAGACTTCCATAACCTTCACACTAAACTCACAACCTTGAACCCCCACAGGTTTTTAGGTCTCTCTCTTCAGGCATGCCAGGAAGTTTTTTGTGTGTGTGTGTGTGTGTGAAATTACTCTAATGTATCATTAAGCGTCTCAAACATTCCTAGAGGTGGGCAACCTTGTGCAGGTCACTTCCTAAAAACAATGGCCGTGGTAGGCAACCCATCAAGTAATGAGTGGACCAAAAAAGGAGAAGCATTAGCTTAGCAGAAAGTAGGGAGTTGATGCTGAAATGGGAAACAGGCATAAATGTGAGGTATGTTCCTTCGGGGTTTAAGGCAATCTTTCTTTCACACATTAAAGAATGTGTTATCCTAAAAAGTAAAATAAGAACCAACTTGGGTAAGTACAAAAATACCATAATCCTACTGAGTAACAAACAGTGTTGAAAATCCTGTTAGTGTCTTAGGAACTGCTGCTTGGAGAGGTACTCTGAAATATGTTTTCCACATAAAATCTACATCTTTAAGTATATATGGTTAAAAATGATACAGCATGTCAAGTCTATATTACTTGTTTTTATTTATCCAAAATTGAGGAAAGTTCTCATTGTGTTGTCAAGGTGGGCCTCAAACTCCTGAACCAAATTGACCCTTCTCTCACATCATCCCTAGTAAACGGTACTAAATTGTGCCACCAACCGGGCTGTTTTTTTTTTTTTTTTTAATAGACACTTGAGATATTATTAAAAGTCTGTATATGAACTAAAAAAGAAAAACAAGTAACTCTTATTTGTTTTTTTGTTTGTTTGTTTGTTTGTTTTTTCTGGAGCTGAGGACTGAACTCAGGGCCTTGTGCTTAGCTAGGCAAGCACTCTACCACTGAGCTAAACCCCCACCCCTTGACTTTTATTTGTTACATATCAGAGTCTTAAGTGCAAGGAGGTGAAGTCATCCTTGTCTGCTAAAGACCATCTACAGGTGAGGAGCTAACAACAGGCCTGAGCCCCAGGCCAAGCGTACAAAGTGAGTAAGAGTAAATGGTAGGAAGGAAGAAATGGTATCAGTTCAAAATCTATAAACATAAACATTTCAATTCTAGAAAATCAGAGAAGAGGGTAACCTCTTTATCTCTGTCTTTTTTAATTATATACTAACATTTTATGTAATTTTTATTTCCAAAAATTCGTAGTGCAAGTTAAAGGATTATTCTATCTTGTTTCTAGGTAAACAGCTTTGTTGGAAAAGAAATCTTATCCACAGTGGTTCTGGGTCTCCTCTCCTAGCAAAATTTGCAGATGGCACAGTGCTCAGGTTATCAGTCTTGCTCATCCTCTCTTACATTGTGTCAGCTCCTGGTTGCTCTATAATAATAAGGCCAGTACAGGTGCCACACAAGAGTTGCTATGTTTGTTAAGTTTAATTGTATTGGTGGTTTTCACATATTGGAGGGGGGGAGATCAAGGAATTTTAATCTATGGTTGGTTGAACCTACAGAGCTGGCTGTTGTAGCTAAAGAGGTCAGCCTACAAGGTGACAGGATGTGTGTCTATCTTTCTAGGACCCAGGTCTGGAAGTACATCCAATGGCTCAAAGTCTGAGAAGAGCATTTCATGATAAAGAAGTCTTTACCGAGTGTCCAACCTGTGTTGGTATTGTGTTCCCCAAAATATTGTGCACCCTAATAAACTTATCTGGGGTCAGAGATAAAACAGCCAGTAGATACAAAGGCTAGAAAATGGTGGCACTCACACCTTTAATCCTAGCACTCCAGAGGTAGAAATCCCTCAGGATCTCTGTGGGTTCAAGGCCACATTGGAAATGGCCAGGCATGGTGACACATGCCTTTAATCCCAAGAAGTGAGCCTTTAATCCCCGGGAGTGATGGCAGATAGCAGAAAGGTATATAAGGTGTGAAGACCAGGAACTAGAAGCATTTGGCTGGTTAAGCTTTTAGATTTTGAGCAGCACAGTTCAGCTGAGAGCCATTCGGATATGAGGACACAGAGGCTTCCAGTCTGAGGAAACAAGACCAGCTGAGAAGTTGGCCAGGTGAGGTTAGCTGTAGCTCATTCTGTCTCTCTGATCTTCCAGTGTTCACCCCAATAACTGGCCTCAGGTTTGATTTTATTAATAAGACCTGTTAAGATTCATGCTACATCTGGCGCCCAACGTTTGTGGTTATGAATTCATGAAAAAGCTGCTTGCTTGTGGCCTTGTGGGCCCCAGCTCAGACCCAAACTACATTTGACCAGTTGTGGTGGTGCACACTGGTCAGATTTACTGACAGAGGCAGAGGCAGGAAGATCCCGAGTTTGAGGCCAGACTAGGAGGCTTGCTAAGGAGAAGCTGCAGCTGGGGCCCAGGCAAATAACAGTGGCAGTGGGACCATAGAGGCAGTAGATGCTGCTCTGAATTGCTGGCTCCTTCTCATTGTGTTGATGACTGCGGTGATGCTGTTAATGGGGAGGGTTTACTGCTGCTTGTTCAGAGAAGAATTGCCAGGGCCATCGTGTTACAAGAAAACATTGGCAAAGGTCAGTTTGGAAAAGTTTGGCAAGACAAATGTTGGGGAGAAATTGCTGTGAAGATTTTCTCTTCTAGGAAAGAATGTTCATGGTTCCAAGAGACAGACATTTATCAGACTGTGATTGCTCCAAACCACAGAGGAGGCAAAAAAAAAAGTCTCCAACCAATGGTGAAGAGGTAGCTATGTTGTAACATAGCCTCTCCTCTAGGGTTTGAGGGTTACAGGTAAAGGGCTGAAATAATGAAGAAGAGAAAGAGAGGTTGATTAGAGGAGAAGGCATATTTCTATCTTTTCTGGTGTTGAACAAAGATCTTCTAGGATGTCAAAATACCACTACTTCACATTATTTTCATAGTCCGGTGTTTCTGATCATGGTAGTTGCTAGTTGGTTTTTTAACTGGAAAGGGATTTAGGGAAAAGAACAGTCAAGTTTAGGTCAAGTTAACCTTCTAATATAGTGTAGGACAAAATATTTATCAGTTGCTCAACAAGTAACATGCAAAACTAAGTAGAATTTGACACAAAGGTTTGGGCATCAAAAGGGACAGACTCAACATGAAGGCAGAAATGCCAGGCCTTTTCATCCTGCTCGAGGCACCTGCCAGGCATTGTCAGGCCCAAGTGAGTCTATGTTTACAGCAGAAGCGTTGCTCAAATCCACATGAAGCCCCCAGGCAATTGCACTCATGACACAAATGGTGGTAGTGTTAGTGCAACAAAGCTGGGGGGGGGGGTGGCGGACACAATTTGTGACTTTCCAATCACTAAAGAGATAGTAGAGCCAGAGTTGATGGAGGTTTCCCTTGGTAACCTTTCCACTGCCTTACGGGAACACTGCGGACAGTCAGCTGACTAGGACATATGCCACTGTTTGACAGTTTACATTGATTAGAGTTATGACTCTGTGATGGTAGTCATCAGCTTGTCAGAATATTGACACTTTACAAGTAACTTTGACCTGGTAGAGTTATAAACAACTATCTCCCTATAGAAAAAAAAAAGAAAAGAAAAGAAAAGAAAAAAAAAAGAAAGAAAACCAGGGCTAGAGAAAGGACTCAGAAGCAAGTGCAATTGCTGCTCTTGCAGAGGGCCCAGGCTCCGTGCCCAGCACCCACGTCAGGAGGTTCACACCCACCTGTAACTCCAGGTCCAGGGAATCTGACACCCTCTTCTGACCTCCACAGGCTCCACACACAGGCTATGCACACGCGTCCATGCAGGCACACACACACACACACACACACACACATACACACAAAATGACATAAACCTATTATAATCCCCATGAGGAAGACTTTAGTTTCCTGTTTTGTGCCTAAATTATCATTCTGTATTCAACCTTCTTTTTGGAATTCTCTTTTAACACAATGTGTCCTCTTGTTGGCTCCCTCAATAATGAATCAAATAAATCTCTGCCTCATTACATATCTGTGCAATTTACATGTGTTTTTAATGATTTGGGTCTTATGTTTTGGTATCTTTAAATTTCAAATAATAATTCAACATTAAGTAACAAGAATATGTTTGTTGAGGTTCTTTCCCCAAGACACAATCTCACCCTGTAAGTCCAGTCTGGCCAGCAATTCTGCATATAGCCCAGGCTAGTCTCAATTACAAGATCCTCCTGCCTCAGCCTCCCAAGAGCTGAGATTCAGGAATGCCTGGCTTTATATTGCTTTTGATTGTAAAGCAATAAGAAGACATATACATGAGGTACAAAATGCTATTTCCAAGTATGTATACATGGTACAGAACCTGAATTGGACTGTTTAGAATATTGCCTCAAATATTTAATACTTTTTTATAATGAGAATGCTAAAAATCCTTTCTTCCAGTTATTCTTCAATTTCATATTGTACTCTCTAACTGTGTTCTGTAATTAGTATGGGACAATGAAATGGAAATCTCAAGTACAGCATATTTGTTTCCAGTCAAGAATTTGAATTTCTGCTTTAAAACTAAAGAGCTAACACTTTATGTAAATGTCACGTAGAACATGACATTTCCTTTCATTTGAAATGAATTGAAATTGAAATTGTTGTAATTGTAAACCTGGGTGTCCTTTGTGAATATCATTCTAACACGACTCTCATAATCTGAAAATTACATGAATCCATAGAAAAGTGCCCACTTGATTTCTCAGGTGTCAAGGGGCAAAATTACAACAATTTAGTTTAATGATCTTAATTGGCTTTATATTCAGTTCTAGAATAGGCAATATTTCATTCTGTAAAACAGAATAATGTTCAGATTGGCAGAACAGAGACTGGTTTTTGTAGACTGAATAAGCCCAAGAAAGGAAAAAAAAAAAAAAGTTGATTGGTCATTTCAAAAACAACTTTCTTTGCAAGGTAGGATTAGGCAGCCAGAATAACAGAAAAATAGCTGATTGCCTAGCATCAGGTTACTCTAGGGTAAAAACCTTATGCCTTAATTGGCCTACTGGCCTGTTTGAGAAGCCCAGCTATTTCTCAACTCTCCTCATTTCTGGGAAGGTCACAGAACTTATCTCCAGTTGGTGACTTGCAACTTTAGCATGACTGACTCTATTGTGTCTTTTAGTCTGGTATCTTAGAGTTAAATGCAAGATCCCAGTCCAAAACAACTGCATCATTTCATTTGAAATGAGTACAAAATCATCCACATTTACAGAAATTTTATAAAATGTTAGTGGAATTTATACGTCAGAATTCATTGCTGGGCATGGTGGCACATGCCTATACTCCCAGCATGAGTATGGTAGAGGCAGGATGGTCAGAAACTAAAAGTTATACTACATAGTGAGTTCTAAGCTACATGAGACCTTATCTCAAAAACAAAGAAACAAAAATAAGAAAATGAGTGAGAATTCGTAAGTTCTGAGGTAACATCTATTTAAAATTATCTAAAAATCTTTGAAAAGTGGCTTTGTCCATGAGACTTTTTATTAAACTAAAGATTTGAAGGTACAGGAAACAAGTCTACATTGACCCAGTATTCCAACAAAGCTTCAAGAACATGCGTACACATGCTTTATTCTTAATCACACAAATGGCAACATCCAAGAGAATTGCCCTGCGATCCCCGAAGCAAATTTAAAGACTTTGGCAATGAATTCCTAAGCCATAACTGGACAAGCTGGCTGCAGTTCTATATACTTCAGACTATTCAGAAATGTAAGTCCTGACATATTGAGTTATTTTGTTTGGAGGTACTTGGGTCCTAGGTCTTGTGCATGCTAGGCAAGTGCTACATTCTGTGGGTGCTATAGTCAATAAGCTATATTCTTATGTTTTTATTTTATTTTTTTTAATTTTGAGACAGGGCCTCACTGAGTTGTCTAGACTGGCCTTGAACTCCATGCTGTTCAAAGAATGATACAAGATAGTTGTACTTTTGGTTTCAAGTAAGTGAATTAAGTGTGTAGCAAGCAAACGTAAAGAAACAAATTACAAGTAGCACATGGTATTAAATTGGGAGCTATGGCATCCAGTAGAGCCTAGTTGAGGCAGTCAGCTAGTCAGCTAGTGTTCAGTCTTGAGTGCAGCAAATTGTTTTCCCTTCCAAGGAGGTTACCATGTGAACAAACACATAAGCAACAGATTGATGCAAAACATCATCAAATTGGGAGCTCTTATCTCCCTTCTTATCTTTCTCTAGAGAGAGAGAGTAAGGAAGCCACCTGCCCTAAGTCAAGCAGTGTCTTCTTGGAAAACACTTAAGATAAACATAATTGGGTTTGAGATAAGGGGACCCACCTTGGTCTTACAGTCCAGTCTCAAAAAGTACAAATAGTGGTGACCATTTGTCAAATTCCTTTATATTACAAACTCACTGTGTGATCCAGGCAGGCTTTGAACTTGCGATCCTCCTGACTCAGTCTCCCAACCAGGTTTGATTAGATGCTGAACTCTTAAGAAGATTCTATATATTATAATTTTAAAGGTAGTTTGTAAATTAGAAAAGACATCAAAATTAACTCAAAAGCTTGAAAGATTAGTTCATTTGGCTGATTATCAAGTATATGCAATGAAATTCATAAAATATTGAGATTCTGCTATTACTAAATTTCAATGGACATTGAATATATATAGTTATAATGCACGGCATTTCAATAGATATTACATATATATAGTCATAATACACGGCATTATTAGGAATGATGATTTTAAAGACAACATGAAGAATTTTGAAAATTGGGCCATTTGCTTTTTATTTTAGTCTCTGGAAAAACAGATCTTTCTCCTGATAATTGATGATAGCCACCAAGAAAAACTAACAGCTGAAGGATTACTCTCTTATGAACTTAAATTATCATTTGATGGAATGCCAAGTCCTCAAACTGAAAGCTGATGGAAACAACTGAACCAAACTATCTATCACTAAGCAATTACTCAACAGCAAACAGACTATAGCGTTTCTAGAACAAAGTCATTTGCAAATCCCCAGAGTGATGCAGTTTGAAAACAAGAGGAAATATACAGAACCATTTGGATGCTAAGCTAGGGGTTTGGTTGTCTGCATTAATGTCTTGTTATTATCTTGGCACAATGATACTATTACTGAAGTAAATAAGTTGTTATGTTGGTTGAGTTGGGAATTGACACTCCTCAAAAATATAAATTTTTCTACTATAATATGTATTATAATAGAAATAAAGAAGGATTTTTTTTCTTTTGGTTTTGAGACAAAGTCTTGATCAAGGTGACTCAAACTCCAGATTCTCTTACATCTGTGTCCAGAGAGCTGAGATAACAGGCACCTAGCATTCCTGGCTCAGATGTCAATATTTTAAATTGAAGCTGGGGCACCTCACTAACAGGCTAGCACTGGGAATTTCACAGGGGACGTACACAAACCTGTATGTATAAATCTGTGAATTTCAACATCTGAAGAGTAATAAAATCAGTTCCTGTATAACCAACAAAATGTAATAGCATATTCTTCCCAAATTATTTTTTAGAGCCTGTAAGTTTCATCCTCTGGGTTAAACTTCATGTCCCATCACTGTCACATTGTTCTTCCTTCTTCTAAAATACAGTGACATCATTATTCCACCATTTCTCAATGTACACCTGAAGTTTTCAGATGCATGCTTGCTCTGCTTTTGATGCTCTCTTAGTCACTGTCTATTGCTGGGACAAGATACCATGACCAAAGAAACGCAGGAAAGAAAACTTTTAATTGGGAGCTTGCTTACGGTCTCAGAGGGCTAGTCCATGATCATCATGATACTTCATTCATATTTTAGTGGCTGTAGCTATCACTCCTTTCCATCAAAGTAGACTATGGAATATTGAACAAGAAAATATATAGCAATGCTTCAAAACGTTAAAAATGAAAAACTAATGAGGCTATAGTTCTCAACATTTTTTTTCTACTAAATTTCAACCATGAGACTGAGACACAGTACTCCTCAAGGAATGATCCATATTTTATAAGCACTCCCAATATTGTCTATATTCTAGGCATTGCTCTTAGCAATTTAAAAATAACTTCATTTAATTCACATCTCCCCACGAAGTAAATATCATTACAGTTCCTCTTTTGTAGATGGAGAGACCAAGGCCACATAATTTGTCCACAGCCACAGAGGCAGTGGAGCTGCAGAACTAAAATGAAGCCTATCAATACAGCACAACTCTGTCCCTACCTTAAGATGTCATCACTCAAGGAAGCAAAAGAAGCCTTGATGAAACTTCTGCTTTTAGCTTATACTTCTTTTTTTTAGCAACTAGAAGCAAAGCCACCTGAGGGATGGCATCAGGTATCTGAAGACCTCTACTGTGTCTCATGAAATGATAAAGTATTTAAAATCTTTTAAACATTTATAAAATCTCACGGTTTTAACCCTAGGCCCCAAGGTAATAATGCTAACAACAAACAAGCAGTTATAAGGTACAAGGTACAAAGTACAGGGGTAAAGACAAAAGGTTCTGGGGCTAGACTTCACCCCGTTTCAATAATGAAGCTCTTGAAAGGGAGTCACAACATTAAGGTCAAAGAATGATTTTTGTGACTCCTTCATTCCAACTGCTGCATCATTTCCTAGCGATCCAGGTCCCCAAAGCTTCATTTATCTATTCCACATGAGAGAAGAGAAAATGAGCAGAAAGCAAAATGATGCCTCTCTGATGATGTGATATTGCTAGCCTATTGTTTTCTTCTTTCTTAATCAGAGAATGGTAACTTTCCCCCACAAAGAAGGAAAAGCTGCGTCTTCCCGCACAGCTGCCCTAAGGGAAAATTCTGGCTGGGTATTTACTGCAGTTTACTAACAATGGATCTACTCCCCAGCTGGTTGCTCCCAGCAGCAATTTCATGTTACATATATTTCAGCAAGGTAATCTTCAGAAGCGATGCCTTAGCTCTGCCTTGAACACTGTAGTAGCAAGGAGCAATTTCAGTTACATCACTGTACATACATGCTCACTGCCTGTGCTCATCAGAGGAGACCAAGGACCCTGATGTAAAAGAGGTCTCACAGCAGTTTGGAAACAGCCAGAGGACTATAGTGTACTTCCTGGGCTGACAAGGGCGTATGGAACGCTGCTGAAACTCTGCAGGTGAACTGCTCCATCATCCCAGGGACTCATTAATGAGATGACCTTTACTTGTGCCTTGAAGGGCAGTAGAATCATAAAGGGTTGGAGACAGAAGGCAGGAGGTAGCACTATTTCAAGGAGGAGGAACAGCACTAGAAAGGGTACAGATGAATGACAGGCAATAATTTGTGGGACTTAGTGGCTGAAGCCCCCCCCCCCCCCGCGCCCCCCGTGGGAGGAACCTGGTGAGAAATGGGCCAGCAGAAAAACAAGACAGCTCCTGCGGAATCTGGCCGGGCATTTTAAGGAGTTCAGAGTTTTGTTTTCACTTATTTTGTTTTGTGTTTGCTTTAATTAAAAGCAAGGCAAAGTACATTGTTTAAGTGGTTTTAAAAGCTCTCAGTGTCCAGCTAGCTGAGAGAGGCAGTTTATGACTGGAATCTCAGCAATTGGGAGACTGAGGCAGGATTAGGAATTCAAGGCCAGTCCACCCTATATATTGGAATTGAGTCTCAAGCAAACAAACAAGTAAGTAAAACAATGATAAAAGCCACTGTTGTAGTGTGGAGGGCAGAGTAAAGGAAGAAATCGGAGACAGGAAGAACTGCTGATAAAGTACTAGAGTCATTGCAGATAAAGAAGCTGAGGAGACCAAGGTGGGGCATTTGGAGCACTTTATGAGTCATCCACGAGAGATGGGACCGTCCTCAGATTCTGAGATGAGAGGAAAGGATAACTCACATGTTTGGAGTCTGCGTCACTGATGCAACCACCTGGGCAAAGAGTAGAAGAAGAGCAGTGGAGAACAAGCACTGAATAATGCATCCAGAGTACTCCTGGTCTGCCGGGAAGACAAGGGGGAGGAGGAAGGACATGGAGGTCTCTGAGGAAGGTGGCTGACAGCACAGCCCCAGAGACACAGAAGTGGGCAGCAAAATCCAAGATCAACCAATACCCGGAATAAGAAAAAATAACAAGCATGAATCTATGAAGCCATGAGGCTTCAGAAACCACAAGGCATCAAACTCCATGAGGAAGAGCTCAGAGAAGTCAACATGGAGAGATGAGAGAGAACATGAGGGCAGACATGCTTACAGGCACAGCTAAACGGACCCTCTGCTGAAGGAAGATGCACAGCTTCTTCAGTTTCCTGGGGCCCAACTGCCCTGCCCCAGTGGCTCCTCATCCCATTGCTCCAGGTCTCCCTGGACTGCAAACAGCTCTCTACTCCTGTCTTGTCCCCTGTATTGGAACAGCAACTTATTTGTTCTATTTTCAGTGTTTTGAATGTTTTTATACTGATTTATTTGCTTGTTATTGAAACTTGAAATTTATCATGAATAAAGACACCTAGTCTAATATTTTTACCCCCATCCCATGGCTTTGGATTTACTCTCCAAGTGCCCCCAGAGAGTTGACATTCTATATATTATGTCATATAAGTGCTGGGGATGTCTTAAAAATTAATTTCTGAAACAGCTCATACACTTGTGTTAGAAATTTCATGATCATATAAATGTATGTTTAGTGCCAAAGAAATTTTCATATGCAAAAGCTACCATTCAAACTATACAGTGCTTACTCATTCCATCTTTCCATAAATTCTATTACTTTTCTTCTGGTACTAAGTCACAGATGTCTGTAATCTCTAAGACTTTATTTGACTTTTGGTTAACAAAAGACTTGGTATAGGGTAGTACAGAGCAGATGTCATGGCTTCTTCAGCAAGTAACACAGAAAATAAGAACAGGGTACAGCATCCACAGACTAAAACAAGCTCAATCCCACACCAATAATAATGTGTGATATGCTTTTTAAAAAGTAAGTCAATGTAAATAAAAATTTAAGTAAATGCAAATTAGTGTTAGACTTATAAGATGACTGAAAGCTTATATAGATTTTATATAAAGAAAGAATATTGTTCATTGCATTCATTCACCTTTGATAATTCTTTATGGATATATTTTAGAAAAATCTGCATCATTTAGATACACACATAATATACACTAATTACTTCAAAATAAATCAAAATAAAAAATAGGTAAGGGTGTAGATGGTCAAAAGACGATTACTGCTGAAACTGGGTATGAGAATTCTTAATACTATTGCTACTTTTCTGTATGGTTTTTAAGAAAAAATCACTAATGATGGCTGCTAAAAAGGCTGAACAAGTCAAAAGTGCACACTGCACAAGCCTAACATCCCGAGTTCAATACCTGGACCCACATGAAAGGAAAGAATCAACTTCTGAAAGCTGTTCCCTGACCTCCACACAAACACTGCCCTGATACAAATACGCCCACATTCACACCACACACACACACACACACACACACACACACACACACACACACACTATTTTTTAATCAGTAATAAACTTGAGCGCCTTCACTCTCTGAGTCTTGATTATATTTAAGGAGTGTGGGGGTCAAATGTCTTCCTCTATATGTGTGTGCATTCTTTTGTATGTATATGTGTTTATATTTATCTCTGTGTGGTGTGTTTGTGTTATATGATGTGTGTATGTGTCATATGAAAATACTGTTGGAAACAAAGTGCCAACTATCATTCATGACCATGGATGGCTGACTCCTAGAGAACAGGGTACACATCCTGCATCATATTTCCTTTCCTCTTGCACAAATACTCTAACCCATCCTTCCTGAAATGATCTGAGTGCTTAAATTACACCAGATGAATCAGTATCATCCTCTGAACTGAAATACATGCATTGAGAATTACTGAGGCAATCAGACTGCTCACTATCCATTTTTCCTGCCAAATTCTTCCATATTCCCTGTTACATTGAACATGGTCTTATTGTTACAACTACTTTTAAGCTCATACATTATTTATTATTTACTCTAAACTACTAAATTCTGAAAAGTTCAGTTCTACAACTTCAGCCCAAATAAACATTTTGCTTTCCATTTCATATTTCAGGAACCAAGTTGATCATCCAGTCAAGTGCAATTCCATAAGTATTGACCTTTGACAGTTTATTGAGCATCTATTCTACTTAAGACATTTGCTGAGCAATAACAGGAAAATAAAAAGAAAGTATATGTCTTCTCTCCCTCTACAGACATACAAAAAATATTTTGTGGGTATATATATATATATATATATATATATATATATATATATATATATGTTTTATTTTATATAGTGAGGAAAATAGGACAGGACAACTATAAATACAATGCAATTTAAATGTACATGAGATAGGCTAAAAGACATTGAGACAATAAAGCAACTAATGCTCCTGATGAGATTGTCGTAGAGTTTTTATGACATTGGTGATATGTGAGTTGGGCCTTCAAAGGTAGGAAGCGTATAATAACCAAAAGGGTACTGAAGGCTGTAGCTAGAGTTTTTCTGCCTTGTCCATAGTCAGGACAAATCTTTGTCACCCGCCAGTCCCACAGCCGCTCAGACCCAACCAAGTAAACACAGAGACTTATATTGCATACAAACTGTGATGAGGTTATATTGTTGAGCGTTTGTGAAGGGGCTCAGGTTGGCAAGGTCTCTCTATTCAACAGCTGGATCTCAGAGTTTCTCTCTGCTGTGCATTCTCTATCTCCAGCTCCTCTTGCTTCCTCAAGGTAATAAGGAAATCTCAGAGAAATCACTGACTTGATCTGGGACATCTTCTCACAACTTTACCATCTTGTTGGATTCTTCCAACCAGGTCTAACACTGGTGAAAAGCTCTGTGGTGTGGATGAATTTCTAAATGGTCTTATTAAAATAAGAGCTAGTCAATAATAAGCTTAAGCTAATGGCCATACAGTTCCTTGTAGCTAGAGTTTTCCTGCCTTGTCCACAGTCAGGACAAATCTTTGTCACCCGCCAGCCCCACAGCCTCTCAAACCCAACCAAGTAAACACAGAGACTTATATTGCTTACAAACTGTATGGCTGTGGCAGGCTTCTTGCTAACTGTTCTTATAGCTTAAATTAATCCATTTCCATAAATCTATACCTTGCCACATGGCTCGTGGCTTACTGGCATCTTCACATGCTGCTTGTCCTGGAGGTGGCTGGCAGTGACTCCTTCTGCCTTCCTGTTCTTTCTTTTCTCCTCTCTGTTAGTCCGGCCTATACTTCCTGCCTAGCCACTGGCCAATCAGTGTTTTATTTATTGACCAATCAGAGCAATTTGACATACAGACCATCCCACAGCAGAAGGCTGTTTCCCCCTGATCAAAGAGAAGAGTGAGAAGGAGTCCAAGCATACATGGTTCACTGATCTTAGAAGAAGGCTAAGCTTAGAGTGGGATGTATTGGGATGATGCATAGGTACCTGAGATGCCATGTTGATACCTCTGAGTGTAGATGATAACATTTAATCAAGGGCTTCTAGGCAGGGGGTTGCTTGAATTCTGGCAGTAGCAAAATTGGACTGAAGGGAAATGTGAAATTTCAGGAAGACCAATTAAGCAATTATCTCAAAGACCTGATGACTAATACCACGCCAGAAGAGATGAGAGAAGAGAAGATAAAAGAAAGCCTTTTTCCACTTTTCTAGAAGACAGATCACGGGTGGCCCTAAGACTGTATTATCACCATTTCTTGGCATGGTACTTATACAAGGCAGAAGACAAGATTAATGTGAGAATGCTAGGGTGCCCCCAGGGGACCTCCAGGTACACACCAGCAGTTGAAATGTTGAACCAGAATCATAAGTGTGCTGGAAGCCAAAAATGAGAACATAGACATGAACTCAAAATAGATTGTCAAAGCTGGGGAAGCTATGGGATGGCCAGAGAAATACAAAGAGAATTGCATGTATACATGTGCCATTCATTTAATTCTCACACATGTGGACAAATATTTTTAAACACTATCTATTACGGAGATTATTTTTTTTTTATATTAAAGCCAAATGGAGCAAAGCCAAAGAAGGGCAGGCAGGAACTGTTCCTTAAACTTCCCTCTCCATTTCAATCCCAGGAACTTCAAAGTTAGTGATTGATTAATGGGATAGTTAGGCTTTTGTTGCCTGGGGAGAGGGAACCTCAATTGAGGAAATACCTCCATAAGACTGACTGATAGACAAGTCTGTGAGGCATTTTCTTGATTAATGTTTGACAAGAGAAGGCCAGGTCACTGTGGATGGTGCTACCCCTTCAGGGGTTCCTGGATTGTGTAAGAATGACAACTGAGAAAGTCAGAAGAAACAAGCCAGTAAGCAGTATTCTTCCAGGACCTCTGCTTCAGTCCCTGCCTCCAGGTTCCTGCCTTGAGTTCCTCCTTTGACAATCCTTCCTAATGGACTGTAACAGATAAGATAAAGTAAACCTTTCCCCTCCAAGTTGCTTTGGTCACGCTGTTTTTCAAAGCAACAAAGAACAAACAAATAGAACTAAGGAGTCTAAAGGCATCTGCCCATATTCTTCCCTCTTTTCCTTTGGTCGGCTTAAAGGGTTTTCACTCAACGTACTTATGAATTTGTATACAGGACCATTTATATACAAAGCCACACATGCTCTTTTCTATAGGCCATTAAAAGATTAAAAGAACAATTTTGACTGGAATTTGCCTCCTTGCTGATTTTAGAACATAATTTCCTTGTCAGATGCAATATTGAATGCACACCAGGAACATAATACAATATGCACAGTTTAAGGAAATGCAGCCAAATCTAACCGTTACACCAATGCACTTTTACTAAGGCCCTAACAGTTTCTAATGAACTGTCTGTCAAATGGCTACAGTTAATTATATAGAAAAGCTACTGCAGTGAGTCAGTCCCTTGGACATCATGGTAAGGCCTAGTGTCCTGAAAGGACATTTTTTTCATCAAGACAGTGGCTGTTGTTAGAATGTGTGGGCACGTCTACATTCAGGAAGTAGCTAAGGCAAGAGAAAGTGTACAGATTCAGTAACAGGAAATCCCTTAAACTCCCTGTGAGTTCTCCTTGGGACTCACACTGTTCTCTCCTCTTCTATAGCACACCCTTCTCCTGGCTATCTCTGCAAAAGTGGCCTCTTGAGCCTCGTCCTTCCGTTTCTGTTCCTTTATGTTTCCAGTGTTGGGGACAGAACCGAGAGCCTTGCACACACAACTCCACTGAACTACATGCCTCTTATTAAAAGGTTTCCCTAAATTTCCCAGGAGGCTTTGAAGGGAACCCTCTCGCCTCAGTCTCTTGATGAGCTGTGACTGCAGTCTGGTACCACCTGGCCGGCCTTGTTTAGTTTTTGTTTGGGCACTTGCTTCCCTGACCTCAAAGCCCACAACGCTGTATCTACACTGGGGACCCCTGCATTTGTCAGGTCATATAAGAGATGGCTTCAGTTGGAAAAACTATATCCCTGTACATTTTAATAACAAAGCCTTTGTCTCCAAGTTCACAGGAAAAGAAAATATTCTTTCTTTGTGGACCTAACTTTTGTACTCCGGTTCACTTGACAAACATTAGTTTTGTCAGGACCCATTATCACCAAGCCCAGAGGAGACAGGAGCATGCAGCACACCGTCCTGTCACAAGTGGAATTGAAACAAAGCATGGGCTGCTCTCTGTCCATACTCATGGCTCAGCCAGCAGACCCAACCTGGGGCGGAACATAAAAGCCCGAAGTGAGAACTTGATGATCAACAGGTTCCAGCACAAGCACTTTTACAAAGCAGCCTTGGGCAGCGATCGGTGCATGTAACGGTGAATAAAAACAATGGGCAGTTTTAAAATAAAACCCAAATGTCAGGCATAAGAAATGCATTTTTCTTACTTTACTCTGAAAGAATGCACCAGGGAGCAATTCAGCAAATAAAACCTGTTGAAAATATGAACATTCCTGCAGGCTTGTTTCCAGTGGGACACTATCACAGGCTTGCAGTAATACCTCTATTAATGAAGAGAATGTGTGCCTATGACACACGTATTCATCAGATTTTCATAAGCAAGGCAGAAAAATACAGAGGTGCTAGCTTCACAATTTCATATAGGATGGTAAAAAAAGATCACATATGTTGTAAAAACATGACAAAATACTAAGGAAAGTAGCACCAAATCTACTATAAAATAAAACAATAGGACTCTTAATATTTAGCATAAATGTAAATGAGAAGAAGTCATACTAAACGATGCTATAGAAGACAAACCTTACTCATCTCCTGTCATCAAGAGATATGGGAGTTTGGGGACTGTTGGTGGGGAAGGCTCCCTGCTCCTAAGGGTAGCATGGGCACATAAGGGTAGCATGGGCACATAAGGGTAGCATGGGCACATAAGGGTAGCATGGGCACATAAGGGTAGCATGGGCTTCAGTGAGACCCTGGATGAAGGACTTAGCCCCTGTCATTCCAGCCACTGCTATAGCTGCCACCAGTGTAGACCCAGAAAAATATTGGATGGGCTGGGTAGAGCATTCTTGGGGGAAAGACTGAAGCATCCCTTCCCGTTCCCATCTCACCCTGGCTTGAGGACAGATTCCAGAGCCTTGTGCATGCTTTGGCTGTGCTCTACTACTGAGCTACACCCCTGCTTCTCTCTCGTTTTTCTTGATAGGTGTAATTCAGCTTAACTTTTCATGGTATTGGCAGTAATGGCTTCAGTTTCTTATATATCCTTCCAAGGTCCAATAGTGTTCTAAGAAAAAAAACCGAATATCTCCCTCCACTATTGGAATATGGGCCGGGGAGCACATACGAGGTTGTAGACAGAAGTGTTGTGTGTGCAAGACAGTCAACACACTCAAGAGGCTAAAGCTCAATCAAGAGCTGAGAACTCAAAGGTCACAGGAGTCCGCTAGTAACACCAGTAAAGCCACCGAGAAGGGGAGTAAAATTCCATTAACCACAGAGGACACGCAGGCCTTGTCTGCACAGGCCAGACCATGGCCAGCTTCACCTGAGGGAAAGTCTGGATGGTTATGAATGCTGGAAGTGCTTCTTGTATTTCAAAGGGACACACAGAGCCTGGTTCTTACATTTAAAAACATGTTTTTTAAATGTGGGTAATTCATTAGAGCAAACAGAAGGGAGTTGTGAGGACAAAAAGTGTAGTCTTGCCATTTCAACTCCACACAGACTGATATCTTCTAACCTCCACAAAAGGCATTCTGTCAGGAGTTGCTGGTGCCACCTCTGTTCCTGCAAAGTTGAATGTGAAGAGAAGGAGAAGGGCACTAGCTTAAGGGGAGTGACGGCCTAAAGAAGGTGAGGTGTGTTTTGAAAGCCTCGCATTTTGCTTCACTCAGTCCTGTCTGCCATGATTTAGATAGGACATGGGGAAGCTTTGCGGAGACTTAAACCCGACCGCAGACGAAGCAATACCTCCCTCAGTCTCGACACAGCCAACTTAATCATAAAAAATTGTCATAGTTGTCACCATCAAGGTATCACACGATGTGTTTCTTGGAGCAAAGCATGTTTATGAATCACGTTAAGTTCTGACAGCATCGATGATTCTTCCGAGACATGGCAGACTGAGTGTGGTTTTGGAGTCTTCAGCCCAAACATCAACAAGAACCTGAGCACGCTGGTGTTTCTGGAAGAAGCTAAACCGTCGCCTGAAATGCAGCCACAATTTACTGCAATGCTTTGGCCAGAGGCTGCCTCAAGCTGTCGGTCTGAAATGTTATGAGTGTGTCAGCTGTCAAGGTCACCGGAAGATACTCCAGAAGTTTCTTTCACTATTCTTTGGTAGGGAAAACCATGTATCACTCAATTGCTTTAGGGAAAAAAAATTAATATTTGCTATCAATGGATTTCCAAACAGCAGCATTTTTCAGACAGTAAGATTTTTGTCATTTTCATTAGATGGCAAGAAACATCCACCATGACATTTCTAAGTGCTCATGTACCTGTGCATAAAAGTGTGTGTGTGTGTGTGTGTGTGTGTGTGTGTGTGTGTGTACATTTCTAGGCATGTGCATGAGGCATTTCTAATGTGTCCATAGAGAAAGTATTTTCCTGGAGAAATGGGACACATCTTTAATGGTTTCACTGTGAATTTTTAAAGCAGGTAATGCTTGCTTACATGCTTTTTGCACTCTGTCGTAAATTTATTTTCCATATAAATAAATATTATCTCATTACCAACCATCTCCACTAGAATCTAGCAGACCATGAAATAGGCTTCTGAAGACCGCACAATGCACTTAGGCCCAGAAAAAAACACCATTTTGGCTTCTTGCTTAAGAACTCATGGAAAAAATAAAAATTTTACATAACAGCTTGGAGAACATACACTATATAATCCTTTCCAGCCAGAGGCAGTTCTGAAAAGGAAAGCAGATTGCTAATAACACTGGAAATGAAGTCACTTTCCACTTCTGCCCCCCTCTTTGTCCACCTTCCTAATATTTTGAGCTCTTGCATTTTTTTCAATAATGCAAAAGAACTCATTTACTTAACCACAAAGGCAGTCCAAGGAGTCATCCTGAGCCTTAAATCTACTTAGCTAAATAGTAAGTGATGATCAATCCACACTGCCACTTATTTTACACACATGACAACATCCAAGTGTGATGTCAGTTAAGAGCATTGCAAAACACAAGAGCCACACTCTAGATTCCATGTTGAAACAACAATACAATACCCAAAAGATAGGCATCTACTCCATTAATTATGAGAGTAATATTCAATTACCCAATGATAACCACAGCAAATGCACACAATCAAATTAAGTTAAAGACATTCATTTATATCTTTATTTTACTTAAATCAAGTAAATTGTAGCTACTTTTCTATAAACACATCAAAAAGCTGACATGTCCAGAGACCAAAGTCTGAATGGAACATTTAAGTACCTTCCCAAAGTACCATTAAAGCATCATATTTTTGCCAGAATTTCAACTAAGTGGGATGTGTATCAACACAGCACTAATCCTACTGCCTGGTTTAGGAGCTGGCAGATGCCCAAATACTGATGCAGGAGCCTGGCACAGCATGACTGGTCAGTTTTGATTGGCAGAAAGCTCAGTTTGGGAGGCACAGCAAAGCACACAAAGGCACACTTGTCTTCCATGTCTCGATACCCCAGAAAAGAGGCAGTGTGAGAGTCTGTGGGTGCTTACACAGCAAAACCATCAAAGCTCTACAGCATGAATGAACTATGCCGATATTTGAATTTATCAGAACATGGAAGTTTTAAAAGTACTTTGAGCGCATACTTGAGGGGAAAATAATCATCAGTGAAAGTAGCTTGTTTTGATCTGGTGTTTCTGTTGCTCCTTACAGGATGTTTATCTTAGGCAGTCATATTCCAAAATCGAGGGTATCCTTAGCTGTGTGAGGAATTTTGAAAACTCGTGTGTGTGTGTGTGTGTGTGTGTGTGTGTGTGTGTGTGTGTGTGTGTGTGTGTATTTATAGAGTGAAGTAAAAGGGTGATTGTTGTTACCCTTCAGTTTCTGGTTGGTGGGAAAGCATCACTACAGAGACTGCTGGTGGGCACTGGGGGGACTCGGAGAGTGCACCAGCTGAGCCATTTCTGCTTTGGAGCAGTGCTCTCAAGATAACGCAGGGAGCACCAGAAACCATGAACATCGCAAACTGTTACCAAGCAGGTGGTTCCATTCTCCAGTCACTCCCAAAATATTCCACCAGAACCTAACATCCCAAAGAGTGAACATCCGGCTTTTGGTAAACAGGATAGACTGCAGGAACATTAAAGCCAAATCTGTCTCACCAGGAAACAAAGAAGTCACAGCAACAAGCTCATATCCATAAGAGGGAAGCAGAGTCTGGGAAGGCTGGGCAAGCAAAGCCCTCGCCTAGCTAGCAACAGGACCTGAGTTCCAATCCCAATCAGGGGAATCAGGGATGGGGGAGGTGGCTCTAAACTAAAACAGTCAGGTAACATCACAATTAAGTGCAGTGTGCATCATCCCTTATTAGAATCCTCAAACACACATACACACACACATACACACACACACACACACACACACACACACACACATATACCCATTTGGGGAAATAACACAAAACTTAAATGTGGATTGAATAGTAGACAGAATAAAACAAATTTTATTATATTTTAATTTTGATAATAGAACTGTACTTCTATAGAAAAATGCCCCTATTTTATCAGAGAGTCATCCTGAAGTGCTCAGAAATATCAGTTATAATATGTTAATTTATTTTTAAAGCTTTAGAAGTTTTTAGCCACTGTAAACATAAGTGCTGAGTATATAAGTGGTCAGCACTATATTCACTTCATTTTTTGATGTGCTTTGAGATTTTAATAAGATGATATAAACAAACAAAAGAAACCCACTAAAATATTTTAATTGATTCTACTGTATTTTATTTATTCAAAGAAAAAAGAACCACTGTATTATATTTACTTATTTTCCTGTCTGATGAGTCAAGAATACCTCTTGATCTCATACTTACATTTTTTTTTATTTTTAGAGACAGTGTCTCTTTTTTTTCCTTTTATTTTATTTTACAATACCATTCAGTTCTACATATCAGCCACAGATTCCCTTGTTCTCGCCTCTCCTGCCCCCCTTCCCTTCCCCCCAGCACACCTCCCATTCCCACCTCCCCCAGGGCAAAGCCTCCCCCCGAGGACTGAGATCAACCTGGTAGACTCAGTCCAGGCAGGTCCAGTCCCCTCCTACCAGAGTGAGCCGCAGGTTTCAAACAGCCAACTCATGCACTAAGCACAAGACCCGGTACCACTGCCTAGATGCCTCCCAAACAGATCAAGCCAATCAACTGTCTCACCTATTCAGAGGGCCTGATCCAGTTGGGGGCCCCTCAGCCATTGGTTCATTGTTCATGTGTTTCCATTCATTTGGCTATTTGTCCCTGTGCTTTATCCAACCTTGGTTTCAACAATTCTCACTCATACAAACCCTCCTCTTTCTTGCTAATTAGACTCCCAGAGCTTCACCCAGGGCCTAGCCGTGGATCTCTGCATCCAGATCCCTCAGTCATTGGATGGGGTTTCTATCAAGACTATTAGGGTGTTTGGCCATCCCATCACCAGAGTAGGTCAGTTCTGGCTGTCTCTCGAGCATTGCCAGCAGTCTATTGTGGGGGTATCTTTGTGGATTTCTGTGGGCCTCTCTAGCACTCTGTTTCTTCCTTTTCTCATGTGGTCTTCATTTACCATGGTCTCCTATTCCTTGTTCTCCCTCTCTGTTCTTGATCTAGCTGGGATCTCCCACTCCCACAGGCTCTCTTTCCCTCGACCCTTGCCCTTCATTACTCCCACTCATGTCCAGGCTGTTCATGTAGATCTCAGCCATTTCTCCGTCATTGGGTGATCCCCGTGTCTTTCTTGGGGTCCTGTTTTCCAGGTAGCCTCCCTGGTGATGTGAGTAGCAGTCCAGTCATCCTTGTTCCACCTCTAGTATCCTCCTATTAGTGAGTACATACCATATTTGTTTTCTGAGTCTGGGTTACCTCACTCAGGATGATTTTTCTAGATCCATCCATTTGCCTGCAAACCTCATGATGTCATTGTTTTTCTCTGCTGAGTAGTATTCCATTGTGTATATGTGCCACAATTTATTTATCCATTCTTCAGTTGAAGGGCATCTAGGTTGTTTCCAGGTTTTGGCTATTACAAACAATGCTGATATGAACATAGCTGAGCAAGTGCTCTTGTGGGATGATTGAGCATTTCTTGGGTATATGTCCAAGAGTGGTATAGCTGGATCTTGGGGGAGATTGATTCCCAATTTTCTAAGAAAGCGCCATATTGATTTCCAAAGTGGTTGTACAAGCTTGCATTCCCACCAGCAGTGGAGGAGAGTTCCCCTAGTTCCACATCCTCTCCAGCATAAGGTGTCTTCAGTGTTTTTGATCTTAGCCATTCTGACAGGTGTAAGGTGGTATCTCAGAGTTGTTTTTATTTGCATTTACCTGATGATTAGGAATGTTGAGCAATTCCTTAAACATAATAAAGTCAATTTACAGCAAGCCAACAGCTAACATCAAATTAAATGGAGAGAAACTCAAAGCAATTCCACTAAAATCAGGAACGAGGCAAGGCTGTCCGCTCTCCCCATACTTACTCAATATAGTACTTGAAGTTCTAGCCAGAGCAATAAGACAACATAAGGAGATTAAGGGGATACAAATTGGAAAGGAAGAAGTCAAGCTTTCCCTATTTGCAGATGACATGATAGTATACTTGAGTGACCCCAAAGATTCCACCAAGGAACTGATACAGCTTATAAACACCTTCAGCAACATAGCAGGATACAAGATCAACTTAAAAAAATCAGTAGCCCTCCTATATACAATTGACAAACAGGCTGAGAAGGAAATCAGAGATACATCACCCTTTACAATAGCCACAAATGACATAAAATACCTGGGGGTAACACTAACCAAGCAAGTGAAGAACCTATATGACAAGAACTTTAAGTCCCTGAAAAAAGAAATTGAAGAAGATGTCAGAAAATGGAAAGATCTCCCATGCTCATGGATAGGCAGGACTAACATAGTAAAAATGACAATTTTACCAAAAGCAATCTACAGATTCAATGCAATCCCCATCAAAATACCAACACAATTCTTCACAGACCTGGAAAGAATAATACTCAACTTCATATGGAAAAACAAAAAACCCAGGATAGCCAAAAGAATCCTGTACAATAAAACAACCTCTGGAGGCATCACGATCCCTGACTTCAAGCTTACTATAGAGCTCTAGTAATAAAAACAGCTTGGTATTGGCATAAAAGCCGACATGTGGACCAATGGAATGGAATTGAAGACTCTGACATTAACCCACACACCTATGAACATATAATTTTTGACAAAGAAGCCAAAAGTGTACAATGGAAAAAAGAAAGCATCTTCAACAAATGGTGCTGGCATAACTGGATATCAACGTGAAGAAGGCTGCAAATAGATCCATATCTGTCACCATGCACAAAACTTAAGTCCAAGTGGATCAAGGACCTCAACATAAATCCAGCTACTCTGAATGTGCTAGAAGAGAAAGTAGGAAGTAGTCTTGAATGCATTGGCATAGGAGATCACTTCCTAACTATAACACCAGTAGCACAGACACTGAGACAAACAATCAATCAATTGGGACCTCTTGAAACTGAGAAGCTTTTGTAGAGCAAAGGATACGGTCAACAAAGCAAAATGACAGCCTACAGAATGGGTAACGGTCTTCACCAACCCCACATCTGACAGAGGACTGATATCCAGAATATATAAGGAACTCAAGAAATTAGACATCAAAACGACCAACAGTCCAATTAAGAAATGGGCTATAAAACTAAACAGAATTCTCAACAGAGGAAACTCAAATGGCTGAGAGACAGTCTCTTATAGCCTAGGCTGGCCTTGTACTTGAGATGTAGTTGAGGATGACCTTGAACTTCTGATCCTCTTGCTTGTGTCTTCCAAGTGATAAGATTGCAGGGTTGTGCCGCCAGACCATTTTACCAAGACTTCACACATACTAGGCCATCAGTCTATCATCTGGCCTCTGTCCTGCCCATATGATTATACTTAATTTTTAATGTTTTTCTAAAGGGAGCCTGTATTTGCCTTAAGTCAGCCGTAATTCAGTTTTGTAGAACATTCAGGAGTTTATTTTCTACTCCACCAATATACATATTAATCACAAGACCTGAATTTCCTTTAAAATGTTTTAATTTCTTAAATAATGGGTATTAAGTATGGCTTTGTTTGCATTACACTCTCCTTCTTACACTAAGTAATATATCCTGAGATTGTTAATACACATATATGTGGGCATTTTCATTACTTTAATCAGCTGAAGATCATTTCTACACAGACGACAGTATACAATTTTTGTTTTCCTACCATTCCCAGTTGATAGCCTTTTTTTTTTTTTGAGATTCTTTTTCCTCCAGTGATTGATCATTATTTTTTGACAGCAAATCTTTAAGGTAGATTGTCAGAGATGGAATTGCTAAATTATTGAAGTATTTAATGTAATAAAAAGCAGAAACGAGTTGAAATCCACAAGCAGTGTTCTTATGTAACCACAGGTAGTCACTTTGAGACAGAAGGTAAGGAAGGGCTGCTCTCTGAAGGCAAGGCCAAATCAACAGGGGCTGCCTAACTTAGGCCATAAATATCAGTCTGCCTCATTACGTCCCTCGCTCCTGGCAACGACCTAAAAGCAAGAAGAGAATTCAAAAGAAATATTCTGAAATTAAGTTTTCTTTTTACTGTTATCATAAACATAAATTGTGTTCATCACAGCTATTTTGAAGAGCACTGTAATGTATCATGAAGTCAGCAAGACACTTAAAATATCACCATCCAAAATGACCACCAATATCCACATCCCATTCTTACTTCAATTGAATACATAACATTGTGATGCACTCAAGATGTTTTATATGCAGATTTTCTTCTTTTTTTTCTATGTGTTGTAACAGAACCCAGATGTTATAGTTTCTTTCCAAATAGCAATAAAATATCCTATTTTTCCAGCCACAGGACAGATTAAACAAATATCATGAATTTGAGAATAAGGAAGAGTTTCAAGTAAATACCTAATTATCCTTTTCCCCCCATTAGGTGAAGTCCTGTTTGGAAAGCCACAAAGAGAAAAAAACATTTTTAGTAGAGAGCCAGCAAGCTGTATAATGACTGGAATCATGACTCCATCATTCTTGACGAGTGCCTGGTCCTAGAGAGAAATGGCACCAAAAGCCCCTGGGCTTCTAAGTGAAATAATGCTGATGTACATTATAACTTCACCCACCTGGGGAACTTAGCAACAACGGCCAAGTAGAGAGGAAGACCTTGGCACTTGGTTAGTGATTTAAAGTTATGGGCCAAGTAAATGACTGACTTGGGAGAGCTAGCAGTACAGCTGGAGTTAAGGATTAGCTGGACTGGGAAGAAGATAAGGCATAGAATTGTGGTGAGAGTTGGGGAGAAGATAGAGATGTAATTGGAGGGACTGCGGTGACGAAGGATCTGGAAATGATACAGCAATGGGAATGTGTCTGGTACACAACAGCACAGACCAACCATGAGTAGTAGGAACTTGTCTGAGTAGAACTGAAAGACAATTTGAAGGCTGAGGATATGACTCATTTGGCAAAGTGTTTATCTCACAAACATAAAGACCCAAGTTCAGATCCCAGCACCCACATAAAAAGCCAGGCACAGCAGCACATCCTCATAAATCCCAGCACAGAGGAGGTGAAGTCTAATAACATATTACAGCCTTTTCAAAAAAAAAAAAAAAAAAAAAGGAATCACTGGCAGCCAGTCTAGCTGAACCAGAGAGTTCTCGATAACGGACCCAACACTGAACTCTGGCCTTGGTGCACCTCTAGCTTCCTGCACATATGCATGGATACCAGTAGTGTGTGTGTGTGTGTGTGTGTGTGTGCGTGCGCGCGCGCGCGCGCGCGCTAAAAAAAAAACTATGAAAAGAAGTCAAATTCAACTGAATTACAAACTTTAAAAATCATATAGTTAGTGTGAGTTTTCAAGTGAAATAAACTAACATAATGAAGGCTTCATGTTAACACATGTATGTCCTGTAGTTTGAATTGGATAAAAATAAAATCTCAAAAGAAAGTTATACTTCTAGAACTACAAATGAGCTGAGGTCTGCTACCATCAGGCACAAAAGAACAGTAAACAGAAGTCCATAGATAATGCCAGGAGAGACAAGACAGGGGAGAAAGTCTAACAAAAAAAAGAAGGCTGCTTTCTTTCATGGCTGGAAGAATGTTACACTACCAAAAGGAAGGATGGACAATGAGATGGGGAAAAGACCCAGATAAGAGGGGGCTTAATCTGGGGTATCCACATTTGAGCTAATGGGGAACCTCTATAGACATCTGGGAGGATGAGCTTGGTATCAAAGTACTCAGTAAAATCTGACAAGACTGGGTACATGCAGAACGCCATAAGTGGCTTGTAGAATCTCCTGTCCTAACTGATGAATACACATTATGTAGGACACGGTAAGTGTCCGTGGAAAGGAAGAAGAAAATCATCTTCATTTCTTTGACAGGTACACATCTATGTACATCCCGATTGACATCCTACACTTCCTCTTTACCGATGACATTCTGATGTTGTTTTCCTTAAGAGGATTTATAAGGCAAAGGCAAAGAACATGAAAATCAAAAGGGAAAAACTGAAGGATGTATGCTTTTCTTCTGGATGTTGGAAATTACTTCTCTTGAAAAGTCAAGACAGGTTATTTAAACATCATGCAACATATTAATGTGATTTTTGTCTCCACAGTCTGACAACAGATTGAAGACTTAAGAAAAAATAAATACTTGTTCCCATGACCGGTGACATCATATGTCCTTGGGAAGAATTTATTGGCATTGTTTTCCTATATAGCCATGTTTTCAGCCTGCCTTCTAAATTGTTATTATATGTATAGGTCTGTGCTGCTCCCAAGTGTGGGCAGGGAAGCTTCTTTTGGCAGTGGGTGATGGTTGTTGCAGAGATACATTCCTGTTCAAAGTGCTGAGAATGAGTGACTGTGAATGAGGTTTTTACTTGTTTATTTTTCGAGGGATTGATTTAAAAAAAAAAAAGGATTGATTATCTTCATCTGTAAAGGCTATTGCATCCAGATTTAATTGCATCAAACCCAAACGTAGCCCCTCCCCCCATTCTCCACCCCCCTGTTGCTGTAACCGTCAGGGTTATGGCACTCTGATCACCCCCAGTATGATTAAGTTCAATTGAGCCTGCTCAGGCTGTCTCATACAGTTATGCATGTTGTTTCTGCTACATCCCTAACTTGGATAGGCAGACAATCATGCGACAACTCACAAAACTGTCAAAGAGAAAAGTCAATCAAAGGATGTCAGCATAATGATGCTCTTCAGCAGACGAGTCAGTGGCCTTTGCAGAGCTGTTTTCCCAGGGTTTCAAATTCCTGCTTTCCTTTTATCCTGTGCCACGATCATAAATGTCTTACCATATCTTTGTTAACATTTTTGTTCATAATGTCAATAAAAGCCAACATGACAGAAATACTATTTTTAATGGTTCATTAGTTGGCTGATATAAGCTAGAACACATTCTGCTGGATAAAAAAAAGAAAAAGAAAAAACACAAACAAGAACACCGACGGGTGGCTCAGAAGAGGATGTGCACTGGCTAGGGTAGCTAGGAGTGAAGAGTATAACTTTACTCCGGCTCAGAATCAAGTGACCATGCCAGCCTCATTTCTCTAGAAGTCCTTACAAAGAGTCCTTTACTGTGTTAACATGGTCCTAACAAGTAGCTTCCCTGTGACAGAAAGAGAGTTGAGGTAGTTTTGAGCTTTGCATCTGCAACTTCACAGCACCAGATGGACAGAAAGCAAGCTTTTCAATGGCATTTCCCTCAAATCAAGGAAATTTCTTCCCCAGAACCCTACAGCAAACCTCCTCACATGTCTCATCTTTGCTATGCATCCCCCGGGAAGCATTCACTGTGGCAATGAAGATTATCTTACCTCAGTGACACCAGTCCCTTTTAAAATGGGAGAAAGGTCTTCTTCCTCAGAAGTCCATTGGCTTGGAGGGGAGAAGAGGACACAGGATAAGAAGGAGGGGGCCAGACAGAAAGAATGGGTGCTGTATAGCTCACGAAGCCCTACCATTTGACATTAGATTGCTTTTTAAGTGGGGATCATTAGTGCAGGGGAAAGAACGAAATGGAAAAGAAGCTGTTTGATATCTGTCTACCTATTCCTTTTATATTTCTCAAGATACTTTTGTCATAATTTTGCACCCAAACAAATTACATTTCTCATAAGATTATTAACTATGGTAGCAGCTTATATCTTCCTAGTAAGTTGTGTTCACATACATTATTTAGGAGGAAAATCCATCAAGAAATATAGGTCTCTGCAGATCATGCCTACATTTTTTTTAAAAGATAAACATATATGAGGTACTTTTAAATAGCGTCAGTTTGTTTAAGGACAGGTTATATTTTCAGTGCTTGAGAAACAGGCAAAATTTTCAAACACTGTGTGCTTGAATTGGCCAGATTGAATCTCCTGCCTTTTACTGCTCATCCGTCAACACCAACGTGCTACTAGGCCTTGGGAGTCTACCAGTGATGAGCCTGTCTCCTGCTCTCACCGGCATAAAGAACCAATTCATTCAGAAATCTGGAACATAATACAAGTAATAGCAACTGGGCTATTATTGAGAGTTACTGAGTGTTATTACAGGACTATCCTCGCAAGCAAAACAACTGCCATCTTTGGGAGTTTAGCTGTGCCACTCACAAATGATCATCCCAGTTGAGCTTGTTGACTGTTTGACATGCTACCATGGTGGGTGGGTTGGTGGCAGAGAGGGTTAAGAACCCTCACCTTAGTATGTGAGTATGCAGACACTCTATACCATCTACTGTATGCAACTCTACCCTAATTGCACATGGCCTCTGGGAGGGGTTAGACCAGGAAGAATAGGGTAGGGCTATGAGAAAGCCACCATCAGTGCTGGGTAAAGACTTTCCCTGGTACAGCCTTCTGCAGGGAGCACCCACACTCCAGTATGTAACCCCTCACCTGTGGGGTGTAAAGTCCACTAAACTCATTAGTTCCCTAGAGTGAACTTCAGTGAACTTGTACCTGTGGATCTCCCTTTCCTTGAGGAACAGAAGAGGTGAGTAGGGTTTGGACAGCTGTGAGCATGGTGGAAAGAACTTGAAGAAGTGAGCTTCAGAGAGACAGCTCATTTTATTGTTTGGGAGTAAGGTATATAAAGATTCTTAGGGTTATGGATGGGAAGGGCTGATTGGTCAAACACAGCACCTAATTATCACATGGGCTGGAGGAAAGAGCAGGACTTTTGTGCTATGTCATACAGCACTTGCAAGGAACTCTGTACAGGGTCATCCTCCAACTAGGGTCAGGCATCTGAGCTTAGAAACACTCTCCAAATAAGGTTAGACAGAGAAGAAGAAGACCCACTGAGAAAGGGAGTCCTCCATTTTGCGCAGAGCTCATGGTGACTACAATCTTAATCGCAGGGGTTCTCCAACAGTACCTCACTTTGTTGTTGGGACCTGAGGAGGAAGAGGCATAGCTGTTGCTTGTGTTTTTCTCTGGGGAGCAATTCTAGCAACATTTAGCTATTTACTAAGCTTTTTTTTTTTAAACATTATCGTAATTATTTCTCTTAACAGTCTAGCAAAGTGACTACCACTCTTATTCACTTGACCACTGAAAAGTTCAGCTTTACAAAGATTTCAAATTGGTGTAGTCAAGATTCAACTGTCTTTCCTTTTCCAAAACCATATTATTTTCAATGTGCTTCCAATGGTTTCCCAGTTTCCAGTATCCACCCACAGTGTATTTTTCTAATACATTCTATTTTGAAAGCAGCTGTGCGCTGACAGTAAACTGAGTAGGAAGTAGGAAGTAAGGAAGCATTCTCACATCCCCTGTTCCTATCCACAGCTATACCAGGCTTTGTCTTTGGGGCCACCAACCCACTCGCAAATCATGACACAGAGACTTATCATTAGTTTTGAATGCTCAGCCTAGCTTAGCCTCATATCTGGCGAGCTCTTTTAACATAAATTAACCTGTTTCTCTTTACCTACCTTTTGCCCCGGGGCTTTTTACCTTTCTTCCTTCTGTATGTCTTACCTTCACTGCTTCTCGTGTCTGGGTGGCTGGTGGCTGTCTGGATTCTGGTCCCAGGTGTGTCCCTCTCTTTCTCTCTCATTCTTCTCTCATTCCTCTTCCTTCTCTTGAGCCTAGATTTCTCCTCCTATTGATTCTCTCTGTGTGCCAGCCCTGCCTATCCTTTCTCCTGCCTGTTGGCTGTTCAGCTCCTTATAAGATCAATCAGGTAGGTGCCTTAGGCAGGCAAGGTGAAACAGATGCAACCCATCTTTACATAATTAAACAGACACAGCATAAACAAAGGTAACACATCTTTGCCCAGTTAAAATAAAACTCCACAGTACACAGCCTCTCTAACATCCAGTATCCCACAACACAGTGGTGTATTCCTTACAGGAGATGAATTGACATCATATCATTATCACTCAAGTCCACAGTTTATAATAGGGCTCACTCTTGGTGGTGCACATTCTGAGTATGGATGACTGTAAAAGACAATGATCCACCACTGTATTGTCTTACACACTATTTTTACTAGCCTAAAAAAGTCCCATCTTCTGCCTGTTTTTCCCTTCCTCCTTTCTAACTTCTTACAAACATGTTTTCTTACTATGACCACAGCTTTGCCTTTTCCAAAATGCCATACAGTTGAAATCATTCAACTTACAGTTAATTTGTGTTGTTTTTTGAGACAGTCTCACTACTTAACCCATTCTGACCTCTGGCCATCCTCCTGCATCCCCCTTTGAGTGCTGGAATTATAGGTGGGTACCACCACAGCCAGGAGTGTATAACCTTTCCAAGGAAGCATTTCACTTGGTGACTACCGTCTAAATCCTCTGTCTTTCATGGTTCATCTGTTAACCCCTAAAGGACATCTTTGTGTCCCCTGAATTGCTATCACCCATGTAAAGTTTTTATGTGGATCTGTGCTTTCAAATTCACCCCAATTTCCAGTGACTTTCAACCGCCACAAATTCTATAAATTACAAAGTGGTCCAAAGGTTTATTGTCAGATTTCCTTTTAAATGGAGTTTCCCGGGGGACACAAAGAATTCCCCCCAAATAGAACAGAGATATCTTAGGAATACAGATTCACGCTTAACACTTTTTTTTTACAGAGTTTATATAAATATTATGAAACTGCTTAATACGGGCATCTTAGCAGAAATGAAATTTCTGAAACATGCTAAAGATGCAATTGGAGTAGTACAAATCAAGATTTGTTTTCACTATTCTTTAGTTAATAAGAAGTGAAAATTGTCAGTGCAAATAAAAATGAGAAGGGGGAAGTGTTTTCTGAGACTCTTATCCACAGAATGTATCCATCGCAGGCACATATCTTAGCATAAACACCCAATCAAAGGAGGAGACTGTGCAGATAAGTACAAGAGCCTCGTGGGTGCAAAGTCCTGCACTCCCATGCAAAGGCCCAGATTTGACAGATGCAGATCTAGAAAGCAGCATGCTTAATTCCCAGCCGTAAATTCCCTGAAGACATAATGTCCAGTATGGGCCAAGGCAGCTATTTTAAAATGTAGGCACATAAAATAAATTCCATTGTTCACAGCTTGGGAGTTTATTTTGAATCACATGAATCATGTTTAACATTTATATGAATTTTTATTTATGTACTGAGTGTTACTTCAGATCATTTCTTCCCTTAAGAGAGAAGAGATGGAGACAGAAATAGTCTCCAGGAAAAGAAGCATTTAATCAACCCCAGTGACATCAGCAGCACTGTGCCTGAAAGGGTAGTGTGAGAGCTGGGCTGAGGAACAGGCAAGTGGGGGCGGCGGGGGGTGGGGGGGTGGCTGCCTCATTCCACACAATATGAAATAAAAAAGCAACAGCAGAAGTCACTGGGAAATGTTGACTGTGGGTCCTCATGGCCTTGGAGCAGACATCAGTCATGTCACTTAATTCTTTACAAGGGTCAGGCAGGTGACATGACCAACTGAAGGTGGTACCTACTCCTCGACTCTAGGCAACTGTGGCCACACAGGGTGGTGACCCAGCACAGTCGGATTTCATTCCATTTTGCGGGCATCAAGAACGATGAAATTTTTGTGCAAGGTCATACTATTTAAAATTCAATGGGACCAATTAGCCTGTCAAATGCAGATCTTGGGGTATCATTTTACAACTGATTATGTGCACTTTACTAAGGTGAGGATTACTGACCAACTCAAAGAAGAATAAGGCAGCCATGAAATCAGTAATGAGACCTTTTTCTTTTTAGTCGAAGTACATACTTGCAAATAGTCACAGTCTATGATTTAAGTTCTGATGTTTATGCAGCTATGAAATCACATTCAGAATGAAGATACAAATGACACACCCTTGAGGAGGAAGCCCCTACCTTCCTGCCTTCAGGGTCATTCCTGGTTCTCTCATCCTAAGGAAAGATACTTAGAAGGAAGCAGAAGTCCCTGTTTCCTGTCATCTTGAAGACATGTTCCCCCAAATCTCCATGCTTGAACTTTTAGGGGAGTCTCTCAGGGACATAAGACTGGTAGGTGCAAGTATGGTCATGTCAGAGTTGGGGATTATGGTCTCCAATTTTCAGGAGTCCCAGAGCTGTGCCATCTTTTCATGGGTGTTTAGAATGAATCCTTCTACTTTTTACTCCAGCCTGTTTTGAGGTATCTCACCTTCATATGGACTAGCTAACAAGCAATGAACTAGTTGCCAATAAATAAACAAATAAATAAATAAATAAATAAATAAATAAATAAATAAATTATCAAATTAAACACCCAAACTGAATTTTCTATATTTTGAGATATTCAGACACCTTTGAGAGTATCACCATGATCAGAGAACCCATTTTCGATCCCACAAATCCCTTTGCATAAAAGCTGAAATAGCTAAAGAAACATGCATAGGGATCCGAAATGCCAGGTTCTTGAAGTCTATCACCTTGTGAAGTGATTCCCCTCACTCTAAACCTAGTGAAGGGAGTCAAGGAGCAGTTATGGGAGTGGGACTCAGTCCTGAAGACCGGGGCACAGGGGACAGATGGATGACGAGACGACCAAGAAGAAAGGAGGCTCTCTGCCAGGGTGCAGAGGAATGGGCCACATGAAGCTCACTCTGCTGGATGACCAGCTGCTGGGTCAAGATCCAGATGAGCTTTTTCTCTGGGTCTCCTTGGAACTACAGGGAAGAGAGACGACGTGGTAACATTTCATAAGCTTCCAAGAAAAACCACCTGGGTAGGAGCATATGAACTCAATATGGAGGACAGTACAAGAGCCTATGCAGCATACCAGCTGGTGACCAACACCCCTTCCATGAGCTTTCCCTTACAAGTCTCTATATAAAGTGCCTTCCCAGCCCAAACTACTGGAAAGTGATCTGTGGGCAAAGCTGACACACACAAAACAGTGCTTCCCAACTCCTGGCTTTCCTGTCTTCCCGAAGGCTGGCCACCTTCAAGCTACTGGTGAGGATTATAGTCATAACTTTAATGTAGTCTAGTTAACTTTCTGTTAACTCACAAGTAAAGAAAATTAACTATAACAGCCATCCCATTTTTCCATCTATTATGTATTGTATTCAGTGCCACTTCTGGACCGTGCCCAGTAGGTTCCTATGACAAGGGGAGGCCGTGCTCGAAAGACTTTCATGTGAACTTCTTCCTAAAGGTATGGAAGCTAAGGCAGGATAGTCTCCTTTCTTATATATGAATGGCATGCATTATGTCCCCCAAAGGAAATGCATAGCATGTGGCCTCCAAACTGTCCAGCTGACATTTTTTGTAATAATCCAATCCTTGTTTTGATAAGAACCTGTGTTCATTCTCCTGGTCATGTCATGCTTACATGTTTTCTTAATATTCATTTGGATATTAGACATTCTGATGAGACATTTTACAATATTTGAGTTGATAAAATTAAAAGCTCTACTGGGCTGTACTGCAGCCAAACATCGGTTTTCTATTCTTTGATCAGTAATAGTAGGTGGAAGATACAACACATTTTCCTGCCTACCTGTTCATTTGGTTTAGTATATTCAGTAGACTATTGCAGAAGACACCAGTTTTAATGTCCTGTACAAATAATCTCATGATGAAAGGCAGGACAGTCACTAAAACTTTGCAAGAAAGAGGGACCAGAAAATATTTTACAGAATTAATTTATAGTGTGTTTTTTTTTTTTTTTTTTTTGGTTTTTCGAGACAGGGTTTCTCTGAGTAGCTTTGCGCCTTATAGTGTGTTTTGAGAGAGAAGAGTTTCCTTAAATCATGAATTCTGTTTTAATAGTATCCATCATCACTGTTCTTTATGTAGAACAAATTCAGCATAAGAAAATTTTGATTGAAATAGGCAATTATTAGAAGGAAGAAGATGCATATAAATATCTTTCCTAGTATGAATAAATAATCTTCTGTTCTTATCTCGAAGATGATTTAATCATCTATCTAATTTAATTTAAATTTGCCAATAAGTATTTTTAATTAAAAATAAACAAACAACCTTCAGGCCAGCATCTTCTAATGGAAATTCCAATTTCATTTAAGAAAATGCAATTAGATACTAATTTCTGGGGTTGAAATTTCTGGTTATGTGCATGCTGGGTAAAGAGGATGTTACATGTATGAAGCTTCCTTGTTTAGTTTTTAAACAAAAACAGCATATCATTTGAAATTCTAGAATTTATTCTCATTCATCCATTCAATGACACTTTGGTGTCATTGCCAGGCAATATTGTAACCACCAAATTAAAACAGTGTTGAAACATCCCTACTTCATGGACATCACATGCTGAAGGGTGTAACAAGTTTTTCTGTCCCACAAGTCAGCTCCCAAATAATGGCACAGAGACTTACTATTAATTATGAAAGCTTGGCCTTACTTGGGCTTGTTTTTAACTAGCACTTATAACTTAAATTAACCCATTCCCATTAGTGTACGTTCTGTTATGTACCATTCATCCTGCTTCTTCCATGTCTCCTGGCATCTCTTTGACACCTAGATTCATCTCCTTCTTCCTCTCTCTCTCTCTCTCTCTCTCTCTCTCTCTCTCTCTCTCTGCCTGGAAGTCCTGTTTATACCTCCTGCTTAGCTAGTGCCCAATCTGCTCTTTATGAAACCAATCACAGCAAATACATCTTCACACAGTATACAAATATCCCACACCAGAGGAGAGTTGAGAAATGGCAAAAAACAAATAAACAGCTAAAATATAGAGTATACAAAAGAAAAATCACCAGGGAGAAAACTAAGTCCGAGGAGGGGCAGACTTAGGCTTAATGCATCTTTTCCACAGCTGAGCACTTATGTCCAATTTCAAATGAAAATACAATTTTGTTTTACAAATATTTAAAAGAAATATGACAGGAACTTAATGAATTTAAAATCTAGTAGAAGGCAGAGCTATTTAAAGACTTTGAAGAACATTCACAGAGGCCAATTTCAGAAAGCTGTATTAATAGCTCCTATAAATAAAAATTCTAAGAAGAGCAGTTATTTTGCAACAAGGTCATCCTCCACACTCACCCCCATCACCTGCACACCCCACAGAGCACAGAGATGGTGATAACCCGGCTCTGGGAAGGCAACAGAGATACTGGCAAATGGATGCAGATGGAACTTTAATACAGAACAATTACATTTCCTGGTATTTCTTTTAAGGCTGTGGTGTCCACATGGAAATCATGGTGAAGATTTCTGTTAAGGATCATCATTTCCTTGCATAGTAGAAAGCACACAATCAGAGTGATTTTCTTAGTAGAGATGGTATGAATGTTATTCAGCTCCCTTCACTTCTGACTACTGACAAAGCATGCACACTGATTTACAAGGCAGATGTGCAGAGGACAAGCGTGGGAGTGGAGCCACCATTTCCCGAAACTTCTGATAATATACTAAAACTGTATTTGAGATAGGAAAAGTATATTCAATAGCAAATCAAAGAAAAATAACAGCATGATTCCATGAAAGTGTTAGCTGCCCTTAAGTTAGAGGAGATTAAAATGAGTTATCACTAAAGGCTCATATGGTGGGCTGGAGAGATGGCTCAGCAGTTAAGAGCATACTGGCTGCTCTTCCAGAGGTCCTGACTTCAGTTTCCAGCAACCACATGGTGGTTCGCAACCATCTATAATAAGATCTGATGCCCTCATCTCCTCATCTGGAATGCAGACAGAACACTCATCCCAAAAATAAAATAATAAATAAATAAATAAATAAATAAATAAATAAATAAATAAATAAATAAATAAAAATGAGGCTCATATGGTGCTTTAGCCAAAGGTATATTGTCCCTAATATATCATGTCAAAAAAAAGTTACCACAATACAGACAAATGATTTACATCTGTGACATCCAATGCAGAAGTCATGAGCTACCAAGCACTGTAACTGTGGCTAGCAGGAATGAGACCCTGAGTTTTTAACAGTTATTTAATTAGTTAGCCTCATACCTATCACCAGTGATTTCCACACTGTGCAGCACGGTCTATCTACGTAAATGTATCACTTGACAGCAGATGCCAATGCAAGGATGCTGAGCTGTGCAGACCATGCTCCTGCCTCCCACATGGCAGCTTAGCTCTCTAGAACTTCCACTTGGAATGTGCAGTCACTAGTGGACTAATGGTTACTATGGTGAGAAAACCCGTGCTTAACATGCCTTTGTATCACTTCAAAGTGGCAAAATAAACCTGCTTTCCTAATGACTTGATAAATAAGACAGAGGAAAAAAAAAAAAGGAATGAATGGGCCTCTGTGGTCTTTCTTTCTTTTTTAATATTAGTCTTTTTATTCTTTTAAGAATGATTTTTTTTTTCAAGGTTAGAGAGATGGCTCCTAAGAAGTGCTTGCCAGACAGGCATGAGGACTGAAGCTTAGCTCCTAGAAACTCACATAAATGCAAGGTTGCTGAGGCATCCCACCTGTAATGCCACCACACGGGAGGCAGCAAGGGAGCAGGCAAGGTGACGAGCAGACCAACTAAATGGGTAAGCTCCAGGTTCCAAACCAGATCCTGCATCAGTAAATGAAAGTTATTGAGAGAGACATCTGTGATCAGCCTCTGGTCTCTACATATACACACACGTGTGCTCACACAGACATATGAATGCTACACACACACACACACACACACACACACACACACACACACACACAGAACGATTCTTCAAAAACACTTGGTAAATTGTTGAAAAGCTGGTCCAGAATTTCTCCTTGGTTCTGTTTTTCCGGGTGGCTACCCACCAGCCCCACAGTTCCCCACAGTTTTCTTGAGTGAGAATAGCAGGAAATGTTAGATAGAAGGATTCAGATTGCAGAGATAAACAGATAGAAAATACAGAATAGCCTCCAAAGGGCCTGGAACCTATTCCAATGGGCCCTGACTATCTCTGCCCTAGGGTATTTATAGAAACACCAAGGGGTGGAACAAAAGACCTCCCCATAGCACAGCCAAGCGCAGACCATCTCAGACACCTGCACTCAGGCCCATGGTCCAATCATCCTCTCTATGCAGACCTGCTGGGCAAAGCACTAGGAACCTGAAAATGGGCTCCCACACTGTTAGAGACAGGTGGTGAGTGTGTGAAGGATGAGTTCCTGTTGCTATGACTTGTCTTCGCTCCAAATGCCCCATCCGTGCGACCCTAGGTACATTCAGCCACAAGCAGAGACTCCCTGTACAGAGACAATAACCTTGCAAAGGAGACAACACATACAAGAATGCCTTTCACTCAACTGAAGACCTGCAAGGAGCAAAATTCCAAGCATTAAAAATACACAAATAAACAAACAAACAAATAAAATGGGAGCAAGGCAAGTCTGGAAGATTACCACCAGGGACATATTCTTAAAAACATCACGTTGTTATAAACTTGCCAACAGGAAATAAGCATCACAGAGAAAAATAAAATCTTGCCAAAAATTTGAACAAAGTTAAAAGATCTGCAGACCCATAAACTCTTTTGCCAGTAGCCCTAAATGTCACCTGAGGTAGCATATGAGCTGAAAAGAGCTAACCTCATCTGATGGGTCATTTCCTAAAATGTGACTTACAGTATGTTTTTTAAAGAAAATAGAAAACAGATATGAATATCACTTTTATCTTTTGTCAAATGCAAATTTAGAAGTTTTATTAAAACCATGCATAAAGAAAAACTTAAAACCTGATGGCTTGAATTCATGCTTTTCATGTTATTCAATTTAGTATCACAAACTGCACAAAGAAAGGTGGTAATGTAATGTTTCTTAATTAAGACAGAACTAGTTTTATAAAATACTTTGGAGGAAGAATGAGGCTCTCAAATGGAATCCAGGCTAGTGAATTATTTACTTAAAGTGGAGGAGGAGATTTCTTCTTCCAAAGATATGACATGAATTATTTTCTCTTCAGGGACCAAATTACCTAGATATGTTTTTGACAGCCTGGACAGCTTGTCGGAATAACAAAAGCATTGCTGAAGATCTGGAGAGCTTAACAATTTTCCTCATGATTGCCAAGATCCGTCTAGATTGTCGAGATGGCAACAGCATACTTACAATGCAGAGCTCAGTTTTGTGAATTAAGAGCAGACAAAGGATTTTTCTCAAAATCAGACTGAAGTCTCTATGCTGCAGAAAACTATGCATCTCAAAGGAAAATCAGAATCCTGAGAGAACTAAAGATGCTTATCTTCCATCTTAGAATTTCATTGTGGTTAACATTACAAATACATCTCTTTTTTAGGTTTAAGTATTTCCTCACACATCCATTATATTTAATTCTTCTTTTACAATATATGTCACACTACCATGATGGGTAGAAAGAGCATAAATATCTTAAGTAAACCCTAAGACAGGCATAAAAAGGAATCCTGTAATATGGGCCATAAGTAGTTAAGTTATAGAATTTGACCAAGAGGAGATTAAAAGAGAACAAATATATAATAAGGGAACCATCAAACTGGACAGGAATCCCAGATTCTAGCTACTGCCACCACGTGCCTGGACACGTCCACTTTAACCTCTACCTATTTTCTCCTGTGTTTGTTGAATAAAATAAACTCAATGAATTATTTTAAACCATGCATTTCAAAGTTCCTCCTTGAATGTTTAAAAAAAAATGCCAGGCTGGGTCAGGGTCAGAATCATTTATACCTTGGTGCTTAATAAACTGTATCAGAACTTCATGATAAAAATGTAATTATAAACCACCACTAATTTGGTCAGCTACTAAGTTCTGTTGACTTTCATTGGGAGTCACATGTAGTTACAGACACTGTGTGGCACAAATAATTCATAGCAGTGTCTAAAATGGCCTCATGGATATATTTAGCCATGTGTACTACTTGTCACCTAAGACAAATGTCCCCAGGATCCTTCACAAGGAAGCACTAGTGTACAAAGAGGGCGATAGTAGATGCTTCCAAATCATTTAATGCATTTAGAAGAAACAGCATCCTACCACATTCTATGGGTCCAAGCCAGTGCCAAAAACAATCTCAGATCCAAGAGTGAGGGGATGAGGAGAAATGTCTTATTGTAAAAGATGTTGCCTAACAGATAGATAATGAGGATTCTATCTTCACAATTAACTGCTATATGTTTATGTGTATTTCCCCCTCTCACATAGAGTATCAACTACCGATGAAATAACATGGCATTTAGAGAAAACTTCACTGTCCCAAGTCACTTTGGAAAATAGTGTTTTGACTGCAAATCTATGTGTTTTAGTGTTTAGTGTTAGTAAACAAAAATAGTGTTTAGACTGACAAGTCTAAAGGAAAGGTATATAAAAACCACACAGTGCAGGTACGTATATATCTTTAAAAACATATAGGAATATATATATATACTTTGCTAGCTACTTTTCTTGTCACCGTGACCAAATATCTGACAGAAGCAACTTCAAAAAAGGGTAAATTTTGGCTCATGGCTTGAGATGGTACATGGTAGTTGGACAGCTCTATCCATGATGGAGGGAGCCTGCCAGCAGTGCTTGCTAGGTCCCAGATAAGGCAATTGACAGCTTAGCCAAGAGTGCAAGCAACCTACATCCCTTGGGCCCCACCCCTAATACCCTCGTTCTACCAGCTACACCCATATCCAAAAGGTCCCACAACTTCCAAAAAGCACCAGTAGCTGGGAACCCTGAGTTCAAATGCATGTGCCTATGGGGGATATTTCACACTCAAACCATAAAAGACACTAGTTTCCTTCTCCATTGCTATGATAAAACACCAACGAAAACCAACTTCAGGGGATGGAGGAGGTGGTATTTGGCTTACAGGTTATAGTTCATTATCGAGGAAAGCTAGGGCAGGAGCTCTCAAGGCAGCATCCTGGAGGCTGGAACTGCTGCAGAGAGCCCATGGAGGACACTGCCTACTGCTTTGCTTCCAGGCTCATATTCAAAGATATATATATATATATATATATATATATAAACCCAGGGTCACCTCCCAGGGGTAGGACTGCCTACAGTGGACTGGACCATCTTCTATTAATTAGCAACCAAGAAAATGCCCCATAGGCATGCCCACAGGCCACTCTGGTGGAGGCAATTCCTCAACTGAGGTCTCTCTTCCCAGGGGTCTCTGTGTCACATTGACAGAAACTGAGTGGCACGCACACATAATCACTGCATTACAGAAATGCAAAATGAAGATGAATCCATCAAAACTAAAAATGCAGCAGGTAACAGTTCTCTGCACAGCTCATTAGGCTGGCTCTGATATGAATATATGGATATACTTTATGCATTATGCATGTATTATTTTGTAAAACTAAAATGAAAGTTTTATAAGGCTTTCTGAAACCCACATTCTTCATAAAACATATCACTGAAGCTTATATTTCAAAGTCCCACATAGGCCCCTTTAAAATACTTGAAAACACTTTTCTCTCAAGAATGGTCCCTCAGTTACGGAAAATTCAGGGCCCACAGAATCTGGATTCAAGTGAAAAAAAAATATATCTGCAGTACCTTCCTAGGCAGCAGGGGACCTTTGCTGCCTAGAAATTACCTTCTTTGTTTTTAATCCTTAGATGGATATTTAGTTTTCTTATCATGTGGATTATTATCCATTATAATACTAGGTAGGAGTTTGGATACAGTTTGTTCTCGAGAAGGCTGGAAGTTTGTTCCTCAGTGTACCACTGCAGAGAGGAGGCAGAACCTCTGAGCAAGCGAAGGCTGGTAGGAAGTGGAGAGAGAGGTCAGAGGTCACAGAGAACTAGTCTCAGAGAAATGAATGCCCATCTCTCAGAACTGGGCTAGTTACTGCTGGTCTCTTGTCTGGGATCAGTTCTACCACAGGAACAGGCTTATTTTACATTTTTTAAATAAGCGCATATAAATCCTATAAAATCATAGGTCTTAGCATTTTTCATATATGTATCTAAGTGTAGTTTGGTCATATTCACTCCCTATCACTCTCTTTTGTCCTCCTTTTTGCCCTCTTGGAAGGCAGACTTATGAAGGGAGCACCCCCATGTTTGGCTTCTTCTATACACACTGTGCACCCCAGTCCTGGCCCCACCACATGGCATGAATCACTGTGCCACCACAGCACAAGGCCCTCTTTAGATAAGGATGTCCAGTTTTGAATTTCTACTTCAAAGCCATGAGATAAAACTGACCTCTTTTCTTCCTAAATTTCCCAGCCTCTGGTGTTTTTCCTACAGGAGAAGTGTCAAAACACATGTAACCCAGAGTAGAGATCAGAGGACAACTTGTGAGGGTCAGTTCTCTCCCTCCACCGTGTGGGTTCTGGGAATCAAACCCTTCAGGCTTGGCCCCTGGGGTCTTTACCTGCTAGGACATCACATCAGCCCTTGGTGTCTTTTGAGGAACAACACAGAACAGACTGAGCATCACTTGGAGACATTTTCTTGTAACCCAGAGCCCCTACACTCAACACAAGCACCCGAGTATCTCTTCCGACTGTGGTACTCTTAACCTCTAATGGAAAACAAGGGCTAATTTGGGGCACGAGGAAATAAATGCATGCTCCTGAGGAGGAAACTGTGAGCAAGCTGCAGATCTGAGAATGGCACCGTTAAAACCAGTCTGTCAACAGTAAGTAGAGCGTCTGCACTGAGCAAATGAAAGAAATTCTGCAAGAAGCAGGAGAAAGAGCAACAGTAATGGACTGGAATGGAAGCAGGAATCCCAGAAGCAGAAGGTCCCTTGTGTGGATCTTAGTAGACACACCTGCTCTGAAATGAGAAATGAAATGAAAATATAAACATAAATTTAAAGAAAAACAGTCCAAGCAGGACATTGGCAGGCATATTTTAGAAAGGCATCCTCATGAGCTGGCAGGGTTTTTTTTGTTTTGTTTTGTTTTTATTCCCCCCTGCAAAAACACAGGATTCCTTAAGGAGCAGAGAGTAGCACTCTTCCTGAGGAGGGTCAAGTCCAAGCTCAGCACAGGTTAAGTCATTCACTGATAGACACAGAAACTGGGCAGAGAGTCAGGAGAAAGATACTCAGTTTCAGATGCACGAGGCTAGATTAAGAGATTGGGAATGATCAAAGGTGTGTGTGTGTGTGTGTGTGTGTGTGTGTGTGTGTGTGTGTGTGTGTGTGAAGTGCTACAATGAAACTCATGAATCTGTAAACTATATATATTGCTTAGAATAGTAACATAAGGACTTTGGGAACGAAGCTTTGTGCCTTGTGAACTAGACTGGAGGCTCTGAAGTGTAGCACAGCCCTGGGCAGCCTCACTGTAGAACAGTGAACAGTCACTACGGTGGACAAGGAAGAATGGAGATAAGGAGAGAGAGAGAGAGAGAGAGAGAGAGAGAGAGAGAGAGAGAGAGAGAGAGAGAGAGAGAGAGAGAGAGTGAGTTAGTTCATGGAACCTTATGTGAACAGGGCTGGAGTGTATGCAGGATACATGCACAGACACAAAGAGCCGGAGGGAGGCTGGACTCTGATACCATCTTGGCAACGTCCCAGTTCTGCAGCCTTGGGCAAGTCACTAACACACCAGCCTGCTTCAAAGATGAGCTACATAGTATTTGGCACGATGTCTATCACGTGGAATGTGCGCACGAGGGGTGAAGCTATTTAAAATTAAGTTAGAACAAAATTAGTCTTTGCTGTTTCTCAATCGTCCCAGGATCTTCCCTTTCCAGGCAGCCACAGGTCCCTGCAGTTCCACTCTCTCCCCGCCCCCACCCCCCACCCCCCATAGTACCGTCGGGTTGTTTCTATGTCCTATCCCAAACCTTACAAGGATGACCTTCAGCATCTCTAAGCATGGACTGACTCTTTAAATTAATTCACAGTAGTTAATCTCTTTATTGCCAACAAGACAACTAACCCAGGCAGCTTTTGCATGCCTGCAATGTCAGCCTACGTGGACACTGCAATAGAGTGGCAACACCCAGTTCACTTGAAATTACTGCCACCCGCTTCCTGGTTCCGGAACAAGAAGTGACAACTGTGCACTCTCCCGAAGGCACCAGTCAGCTGTGTTGAAAGTGTGTGGCAGTTTAATGGTTTACTGGTGCTTCAATGAAGTCCAAGGTTAAATTATTATAGGACCTAACAATGCTAGGCCTAGACATAGATCCCAAAGAATTAAAAGTAGGGACTTACACAGATACCTGTATGTACAACAGCATTCACTGTGGCATTATTTACCACAGGTGAAAGTTGGAAATTCAAGTATACACCAATGGATGAATATGTGAACACATGTGATCTATATATACAATGGGGTGTGAGCCAAGTAAGGATATACTGATACACAAGACAACTTGGGTGAAACTTGAAAATGGTATGCCAAGTGAAAGAGGCCTGACACAAAAGATGCATATTGTCCTGTGAGCCCATGGTAAATTATCTACGACAGGCCAATTCCTGGCTTGAAAATGACTAACAACTGAGGAAAAGGGAAATGAACAGTTATTTCATAGCGAGTTTAAAACTTTTTTGAGATGATGAAACATTTTGGAAACAATGATGATGGTTGTACACAGCACTGCAAATATAATTTATGCTGCTGTAATGTGATTTTAAATGGTGAAAATTGCTAGCTTTGTTTTGTGTATTTTCCAAAATATTAGAAAAACATACAAAGTAGAACAAAAACCCCACAGTTTATCAACTGTAACAAATAGTTTCCAAGTTTTAGGTATCTAAAATCAAGATTTGTTTTATAATCCAATGTCTAACACCAGCTGTGAGCTGGGCAGTAGCTGTTGAGTAGCACCATTGCCCATAAATGCTCCAATTTGTTATTCCTGTAGTTACCTCTAAACCTCTAGACATTTCAGTAAAAAATTCATTCATTAATCCCTGCATTCAGAAGACAGAGGTATCTGGATCTCTGATTGCAAGGCCAGCCTGGTGTACATAGCAATTTCCAGGACAGTCAAGGCTCTATAAGAAGACCTTGTATCAAAAACAAAGTATTCAAGAACCAATTGAGGAAAAATACAGATCCTAGTTCCTATGTTCTTGTCTGAAACCGTGTTGTATCTACCACTACAACTTACAGAATTGGTGGTATGGGTTGAAAAACATTGTAAAGACAGGACTGGGATACTCTTGGGTATTGTGGCTTCTGTTCGTGATGGCCTGAGCTGATCCAGTGTGGAATCACATGTCGAAGACCCTGCAAGGGGAAAGTCAGAGCAGGTGAGCACTGACTAGAGAATGCTTTGCTCAGCCTGTAGCTAGTCTATTTTTCTTGTTTTACCCTTTAGGTATAAACAAGAGTCTAAACAGACTCTCTTAAAATACATGAAATGTCAAAATTCTAAGTTTGAAGGAGTTATTTTGTCTCCATTTAGTATGGACAAAAAGAAAGAAAACAGATAATTCACACACAAAAATACTAAATGGCTACTGAACTCACTAGAAAGCTAGGAGCCTAAGGTTGGAGCCAGTGTAAGGGGAAGACATGACTTCCTAGCTCTCCAGCCTCCATGTGGAAAGTGTGAGTAGTATTCCCAACTTCCCTCCCCTTCCCCATTGTCAATGACTCACCTACTGGTTACTGTGGGAAAGACAACAGTGCGGTTTTTCCACTTTCTCTTGCCTTTTAAAAAGTGACTGTCTCAGTTGATTGGCTTGATCTGTTTGGGAGGCATCTAGGCAGTGGTACCAGGTCCTGTGCTCATTGCATGAGTTGGCTGTTTGAAACCTGGGGCTTATGCAGGGACACTTGGCTCAGTCTGGGAGGAGGGGACTGGACCTGCTTGGACTGAGTCTACCAGGTTGATCTCAGTCCTCAGGGAGGCTTTGCCTTGGAGGAGGTGGGAATACGGGGTGGGCTGGGGGGAAGGGCAGGGGAGCAGGAGGGGGGAGAACAAGGGAATCCATGGTTGATATGTAGAACTGAATGCTATTGTAAAATAAAATAAAAGGGAAAAAAATAAATAAATAAAAAATTTTAAAAAATTGAGATGCTTGTAAGAAAAAAAAAAAGTGACTGTCTCATGAATCACAAACAGCTTCTTTGTGCGACCCAAGGGAAAGCTCTGTGCATGTGCTGACAGAAAGAACTCTGGCTTTCCAACCCTGCCTGTGATAAGTGGAAGTTGATACTAATATATAGCATGGTACAAGCCATTGTCACATCTTTGTCAACAGCAAGAGAGACATTCCTGGTCCCTCCTAATTCTTGTATCTATCTAGTATTCTAAATCACACAGGAAGGTAAATTGCTATTAGTTTTCTCAAGCCTCACCAAGTAGTTTACTAAGACGGTGCAAATAAAAGCACAGGTAAAAGTTTTCTATGCATTAGTATCAGTAAAAATTAAAAGTAACTCAGTAAATGTTGATCTACTTTTAGAGAGTAAGAAGCTCATTTTCATATACTATTTTGGGGGAGTTTAAGAGAGATGAAGCTGTCATTGTTTTTCTCTGCTGAGTAGTATTCCATTGTGTATATGTGCCACAATTTATTTATCCATTCTTCAGTTGAAGGGCATCTAGGTTGTTTCCAGGTTTTGGCTACTACAAACAATGCTGATATGAACATAGCTGAGCAAGTGCTCTTGTGGTATGATTGAGCATTTCTTGGGTATATGCCCAGGAGTGGTATTGCTGGATCTTGGGGGAGATTGATTCCCAATTTTCTAAGAAAGCACCATATTGATTTCCAAAGTGGTTGTACAAGCTTGCCTTCCCACCAGCAGTGGAGGAGAGTTCCCCTAGTTCCACATCCTCTCCAGCATAAAGTGTCTTCAGTGTTTTTGATCTTAGCCATTCTGACAGGCGTAAGGTGGTATCTCAGAGTTGTTTTGATTTGCATTTCCCTGATGATTAGGGATGTTGAGCAATTCCTTAAATGTCTTTCAGGCTCAATCTGGGAGGAGGGGACTGGACCTGCCTGGACTGAGTCTATCAGGTCGATCCCAGTCCTCGGGGGAGACCTTGATCTGGAGGAGGTGGGAATGGGGGGTGGGCTGGGAGGAAGGGGAGGGGGGCAGGAAGGAAGAGAACAAGGGAATCTGTGGCTATTATGTAGAACTGAATAGTATTGTAAAATAAATTTAAAAAATGATAAAAAGAGAGAGAGAGAGAGAGAGAGAGAGAGAGAGAGAGAGAGAGAGAGAGAGAGAGATGAAGCTCTCCAGAGGACAATTTGGAAGCTAACTTGAGGCAGAAGTGGTATGTGACACTGAATTGGCAGTTCCACTTTTTACAGTGGTACTCATCCATGGACGGATTGTTTGTGGAAAGATATTTCAAGCAGCATGTTTAATGATAAAATGTTGGATGTGATTAGCTAGACAGATGGCTAAGCAAAACACGGCATGTTTTGATGCATAAATAGTTTACAATGACTTAGGATGGAGTTTCACTATGGTCTGTAGTAGCCTGACTCCCACCTGTGTTACTATGGTAGTTCGTGTGGCACAGGCGCTGGAGACATTCAAAGGGGAAAGAGGCACCTGGATCTCTAGATTCACCCAAGTGTTTCTCCTCACCTGTCAGCACCTCTTCACTCCACAACACCCTCACCTAAGACTAGTGCCATGTCAAGACGGGAGAGCTCACCCTCACTCTTTATCCTCTGCATTTGCTTTGTTTCCTCTCCGAGAAGAGCATGGAAACAGAGTAGTATGTTATCTGATTTTGATGAGTTTGCATATTTAGTTATATCATTATCACTTCTTTGAGAAACCCCTAGGACTTATTATAGCTACTAGTTTCATATAGTATCTACACCCATTTTTTTAAGGCAAGGTTTCCATATTACAGCCTAAATCAGCCTCAAACTTGTGATTTCCTTTCTTGGCCTGATGAGTTCTGGGTTACAGGTGTGTACCACCACATGTGCCAGACACACAAGTGTTAAGTATCCTGACATTAATAGAGATTGCTGTATCAATTTATTTCTTCATTAAAGATGATCCTGAATGAACCCATGGGCTGGCAACAAGTAGTCACAGACGTGTCATTGTAGCAGATCTTTTACACTGTTTCTGATATTTCAATAAAAAATGGGAAAGTTAGTTCGATACAAGAGTTTAACAATACTACCTACTCTTCAAATATGTCTTCCCTCCCCCCATTTTTTTTTTTGAGCTGATTGTAAACATCCTGTGAAGTACAAGGAGCTACAAACTTAGAATTCTCATGCTAAATAATAGCTTCAGCCATTTCATCTGAACCACAGAAGGCATTCTAAAAATAATCCACTGAATGCCTTTCCCCAGCTAAGGCTGGTTTATGGTCTTAAGTCACAAGGAGGTAGAAGTCATTGGTGGCTGAGTGCCATTAACCAACAAGAAGCCAGTTAATTAATCCTGAATGAAGTTCCGTCTTTCTCTTTGGGCAAAACATCAATGCTTATTTGTTACTATAACATATGTGTAGCACTCTACACTTCCAAAGTGTTTTTCCATATTGTCTGATCCTGTCCAATAATCTCATAATCAGAATCAAAGCAGGCATTCTACATCTTCAAAATGTGGGTACTTGTTTCACAGACATTCAATAATTTATCTACAAGTCACAACTGGGCAAGAGTTAAAAAATCAAACTCTCCTGTTTTAAACAGTTCAATGGCATACTAACTTTTTTTTAGCCGTGTTTTCAATGGCAGAGAGATATCTTTCCCTTGGGAACAAATGGGTATCAAGTGCTTGGGACTTCTATTTATAGTTTTAACAACAGGCAAAGATTTATATATGGGGGTTGGGAAATGTGTGTGGAGGCCACAGGACAATCTTAGGTGTCATTCTTGTCACTGACACTATATTATTTTTTAGACAGGGTCTCTCACTGATCTGGAACTTGCCCATAACCTAGGCTCACAGTCCAGGGAGCCCCCAGGTTTCTGCCTGTCTGTGTCTCCCGGGAACAGAGATTACAAGTACATGCAGCTATGCCTGGCTTTTTTCACAAGGGATCAAACTTAGGTCCTGGTGCTTGTCTGGCAACGTCTTTACCAACTGAACTATGTCCCTACTCCTGACCATCAAGGATTTTTCAGTAAAAACTATTAGTACTAGAGAAAGATAAAAACTACCCACAAAACTTAATTACATCTTAATTACAACATTGATGTCTCTACTTTCTTAAGACAAAACTGCCTGCCACTTCTGATCTTTAGTTTATACTACTTCTCAAAGTATTTGAAAATAATTTGCCTAAAATAATTATAAAAAAAAAATTCACACAAGGACCACAATGTTGTTTCCTAGTAATAACGGGGAAATCAAAGCAATAACCAAATCTGCTGCATTACTAGAAAAATATGAGCACCGTTTAAAACTCTAAAAGATATCCTTCAAGGATGGTTACTGAGACAACGGGGAAACACATTATAAGGCAAATCTCAGGAAATAAACAATTGTGGGCAGATGTTTCATCACCATTCAGTCACTATCCATCGAGGATTACTAAATCATTCTTCCAGAATGGAAGGATAACCCAAAGCCACAGGACACCAAGTATAATCACATAGTTACAATAGCTTGAAAATCCATGAGTAGGACTAAAGACACCTCAGTGGCTAAGAGCACTTGCTACTCCTGCAGAGGACCCAGGTTCAGGTCTCAGTACTCACATGATGGCTCACAACAACTACCTGTAACTCCAGTTCCAGGGAATCCCAAGTACTTTTTTGTCATGCAAAGGGCGCGCGCGCGCGCGCGCGCGCGCGCGCACGCACACACACACACACACACACACACACACGCAAGCAAAACACCCCTAAATATAAAATACAACTTGAAAATAAAAACCCTAAAAATATGGGTGAAGGCATGCTACAAGAAACCACAACTAATAGCCAATGTCCTTCCTTGGATACAAAGAAAATTTGGCGCACTCCTTAGGGATACTGCAGTTGTCACTGGTTTGTTTCTCTTTCGGTTCGAGAAGTCGCACAAAGCAAAATAACCCAAACCCAAGACTGATTAGCTGTGTGGCATCTGTACTGATGTGTTCTCAAAAAAGACAGACTTTGGTCTATACTGTTTGTCCTTAGGGGTCAAGGTATGGCCTATAGCTGCAACACAGGAAAGGGAAATAATTCTAAGGCAGCCTCCTAGAGATAGACTTCTAGTAAACGGATGCTGGGGCATCAATCTACCTAGAAATTTGAGGTCTCAAATTTTAAGGTCAAAGGGAACAAAGCCCTACCATTTCTTTCAAAACTAACAGTTCTCTTATTTTCTATCCTCTTCTCCCTTCACCTTTCCCAGTCTTTGTTACTTTTGTCTGTTGGGATTCTTCTACCTCTTGCTTGTTCCCATAAATTTCTCCTTCCTCAAATTTGTAATTGGGAAAATGCATGACTTGTCCTTTTACAATGTGAGCTTGTACTCTACTATATGCTTCTAGCCCTCAAAAGTTGCAGACCATGGAAAAATAGGAAAAAAAATGTTCAGCCAAACACAGGTCAGTGAGAAAATTGGGCCCAGCTCTTCTCCTACCTATCTTTTAACTATGAGCAACTAATCTTACAAAAGGAAAGTATTCTTGTTCAAATCTTGGACTTAGAGTTAATACTATATATTAGTAATTTATAGCTTGCTTAGCATAAATTAGCGTAATGGGTATTTCAGGGCTCTTCAACATGTTCAAGTGGAAAAGTGAAGTTGATAAGGTCATTCAGGTCATTCTGTTGTTTACATTTCCAATTTTTAAAGAAAGCAGATTTTTCTCAAACTGCAGAGATGGATGTTTTCTTTACCTCTCTTAATGCTGCTGCTTTCCCCTACAGTTTACTGAAGAAAATTGTGCCATTTACTGTATAGAACACTTCTGAATCTGAATTTTGCCTATACCCAACTCTATTCTTTTATTAGTTTCCTGTTATACTTTTTATTAATGGACGGATTAGGGGCCAGATTCCACATTACTGGTTCTTTTCTGGCAAGACATTTCACAGGTGTCACTGGGCACTTGCCACTGAGTCTTATCAGAACTGTTATTGTAAGGTCGGACTGCAGGTCCAATTGCCATCCTGATCCATGAATGTGCTATCAACTTTCAATAGCTTTAGTATGACCACTATTTAGACTTGCTAATGTATCAGGAATTGCAACCTTATGCTAACAGTGCATTTATCAACTGGAATCCTAGGTGTTCTGCAAAAATTTCCTGGTGTCATTTGATTTTTCCAGAGATAAAGCAAGAGGCTTCTTTTTATTCTATCCACCAGTTTTGCCAGTAACTCTTCAATATCCTCTAAAACGTGGCATAATTGATTTGGTGCTGATTTGGGCTGCTGTTTTCAGTATCACTTGAATTCAGAGATGTACATACTGAATATGTCTCAATCCACTTTGGTTACCATCTCCCTTGGTCATGAAGTTGCTCCATCTATTCAGCCTGTGGTTCAGAATTCTTGTAGTAGAAGGTTTTTTAAAAAAACTTTCTGCTTTGGCAACACTGAGGCATTACTGTTCATTTTTGATTAATTACACTGTGGCTTTGTTGGAAGATAACACACTTAATGATACTCCTGAATAAAACGACACAGCTAAATTTGCTTCAAAATGAGCTGGGGGAAGCAGATTTTGATGAAGATGAAAGAAGTTTAGTAATGTTGATAACTTTGGAAGGAGTATACTAGCTATGAACATTATATAATTCTCTTGTGAACATTTGAAAATTCCTAAGCTTCTTTTTTTTCCAGTTCTTAGTAGTAAGTTTTAAAGGGTTACTATTACAGAAAAAGAAAACATACAGTTTGAGCTCAGCTTACACCCAATCAAGGCAATTTCCAAAGACTGTAACAAAAGTGCATGTGTGGGGACAGGAATGATTTTTTCTTATTCAAGAAAAACTTGAATAGTTGAAGACAGAGTCTGCAAAGTATGGTTCTTAAAGTATTCTTTATTAAGATCATTAAAAGTTGCAGAGACAACTTTATATTTTATAAAGGCACAGGGAGACAGTTCTGATAAAATATTCAAATTAAACAGTAACGTACAGTACAAAAGACAATTTAAATGCACATACAAACCCCAAATGTTTGATTCAAAAATATTTTACCGTGTCTATTAATGGGCAATGATTAAAAATATAAATTGCTGCTGTATAATAAATATCTGAATGTGAACATCTTGATAGCAAAGAGAACAAAATATTTATTGCTTTTCACATACATATTTTTTCCCTGTAATTTAAAATTCCTAATTCTTGTACTATCTTCTCAGCCTTCTCCAAAGAGAAAAGAAATTCCACATAATCTCTCATGGTGGTTATACCTGAAGTAGCCATCACTCTCCGGAGAGCTTCTTCACTTCCTGCTCTGTAATCACAACCACAATCACTCACCAAAAGTAGGAAGCTCTGGACCCACAGACAGCTCCTGTGAGTTCCAGCCTCCATGTTATGAATATGTAGAAAATATAATGGTGCTGTTTTGAAATTGTATATTTTAGTGTAGTTCTAAGGAAGAAGCAAAGGAGTGTTGATGATTTTTCTTACTCTCAAAAATTTTTCGAAGTTAGATTAAAAAGTTAGATTACCAAAATCTTGAATGTTTCATTGAGAGCTATGCAATATACTGATGTATAAGAAGCAATACAATGCAATCTGTTTATAATGGAGATCTCTTACCCTTGGCCTTCCCATTTTTAAACTTGGATTAACTTTATCCCCATCTTCCTTCACTTTGGGATAAGAAACTAATTTAAGATGGTAGAAAGAGAATTTCCATCACAATAATCAAATAACATGAAAAGTGTCACCCTAAATAATGAATCAACTTAAGAAGTACTTATGCTAATATAGTTGATAAGTTACTTGACCACGTCATGTTTAGATGGTGTATAGCAGCTATGAATGCACCTAGTACAGAATGGATGATCAATAAATAGTTGCTGAATGAATGAAAAGGACAAGCTTGGCTTTGGTTGTGCATGTTTTAATCACTTTCTGATTTCAGTAAGTCAATCCAGAACCCACTACTGCACACTACCCCAAACTCTACTGCAAACCAATGAAACAACTTCAAACAGAAAAATATTGCCTGTGCTATTGAGAGTCAACTTTTACATAGAACAGTTTTTAAATAGACAAAAATTTTACATATTATTTGTTAATCTTTCTACTCACATATTGAAATTTGATGTTCTAATATTTAGCAATTGGGTAAAGAAGATCACAGTGGGCAGACAAGCTTTACAGTAAAAATTATAAATATATCAATAAGTAAAAGGTTCTGATGCCTAATTAAATTCTAACACTGATTACTGTGTTCATTTTGAGAAACCTACCAATGAATAAAATGGTACAAGATCTTTAAGTTATACATTTTCTTAAAGCAGTAGCTCAACTGTCAACATTAAAGGAACAGATAGATCTTAATTTAAAAGTGACAGCTAAAACACTGAAGTGGGCTAAGAATTGACCAATTCTATTTTCAGTTCTAAACATGGAATGTGTCTAATATTTCTTTGGCATATGCATTACTATCTTGGACTAGTTAGCATTTAAAAACATTGAATTTTATTGTTTCTTCAATGTTATCAAAGTGTAGACTGCTAGTGTATTCTTCTTAAAGCCTTTTCACAAAGGACGCAGTGACATTTTGTAGCATATGTTGAACGTCATGTTCAGTGTATACTTATAATTACTGGCATTGAGGGATTAAACTCTTAAATAACCTGAAATTATATCATGCAATGAAGCACAGAAGGTTGAGGGGAGGTAAATTATTTACATAACGAAATACTAAGATCTCTGTAAAAACAGTAAACCTGGGAGTCCTGCTCTAACAGTAAAGTATGTATCGCATAGCACTGAATGAAAACTACTTATATTAAAATTTAAGCAAACACCTATAGTAACCTGGGTGTGTAAAACTTAAAAAAAAATGGAAAATAATTTTACACATCAGAAGGAAAAGGTGGCCTATAAAACAGGCCGATCTAACTTGACATTCAAAGTAAATGCAAGAGATTCACAAAATCGTGATAGAAATGCAAACTAAGTACCAAGTACCCTTTGATACACAAGCCATGTAACTATCAGACTCCTTTCCAATAGTGTAACAATATCATTAATCCACTCAGGTATGGGAAGGGGGAAAGCAGTCAACGGTATCTCAAGTCTCCAAAGTGAAGAACAGACTCTCAGAAGCATCGTGTGAACTTTGATGTATAGTAATGTCTTATCTTGATGGATGTTAATGTAAGATCTATCAGAACAAGTTCATTATCCTCTGATGTAATACTTGCACATTTTGTTTTGTTCTAGGCAGTTTTTTGGTGGTTTAGTTTTGCCAGTGCTATTTCAGCAAAGGAAAAGAAAAGATCACCATCTACTACCTCGCGTTGTGACTTAATTGTGCTAGATATCCGCGCAGTTCTTTCGCAGCCTGGAATCGGCCATAGCGCTTCTTGGGGTTGGCACACTCATCCAGCAAGGCCTCCAGTCGGCCATCTTTGGCAATTTCACTTGGTGGATCATGAAGGAGTCCTCCAGAAGTGCCACGCCAGGTGGCATGTCTAGACAAGAGGTTCTGACAAACGGCATAGTAATTGTGGTCCACAGTGACACGAGCACAAAGAATTTCTTTTGAAAATGATAAGCAAGCCTCCTTGTCACAGTCGTCAAACTTGCTTTCATACCATACATCCCAGTTCTCAGGCTTATCTGTGAGAGAAAAGTCAGAAAAGTTTATTTGAAAACCTTCTTACTGTTCTCTTAACAGAACACCCCATTACCATATATTTATTCTATACTTTATTACATAAATTATTTGGCAAATTTAAATAATATATTGATTAATAAAATTCATAAATAATTTACATATTAATTCACAAAATGTCATTTATTGACATCTCAGGTAGAAGGATCAAACAAGATCCCTACCATTTTTCAGGTTCATCTAGGATTTTCTCTAATATAAAAAGGATCATAAAGCATCATCAAATGCTACAAGACTGGACAGATCTAGATTTCTGCCTGGAGCATCAGAAGGCTACATAAGAACGCCTGATTTAGATCTTAAAGATAACAAATCAAGAAATGAGAGAAAAATAGCATTGTAGCCCACAGTGCAGTATCTGCAAAGGGATGAACATAGGAACACTGGTCCACCTGGCTGAGAGAACAGAACTGCAGCTAGAATGTGAGACAAGTACCAGGAAACAGATTCAAGTGACTCTAAAATAAACAAACTGTAACTTGCATGGTCATATGCTGTAGAAAGTAACTTTCTACAGACAGGAGGGACAAGGATGATCATAGCAGTCCTGTGAGATGGCTGAGCAGATAAAGGTAAGCCTGATGACCCATATGATAGAAGGAGACAAGAGATTTTCACAAGTTGTCCTCCATATATACACCATGTCTCCATACATATACCATAGCATTCCCACACCCACATATAAACACCCACAAACACACAAATAAATGTAACTTTAAAAAGTTACCATAACAACTAAAGAAGGTCCAGAAAGGAAAGCCAAATCAAACAAATATTTGAGACAAAAATTAAAACTTAGTGAGCAAAGTTCAAGGTTCTACCTGGATGGCAGGACAGGTAATAGTAACATAATGGTGTAAATATTTTATATTATAAAATAGCTATAAGACATTCAGGTGCGCCTGTCATTTATGTGAATGGAACTAGATTTGAACTTTTGGGTTTAAATTCAGAAGACTAACACATATAAGAGAACACAAAAGTAAGCATATGCTTGGTGAAGTCAAGGCTTAAAGAGCAAGTAACTAGTGTGTGCAAAACAGAAATGAGGCTCCTTATGCACTCAGGAAAATGCACTCAGGAAAGCCCAAAAGCAAAAGATTCATCTAGGGGAACAAAAGGCTATTTATTATTCCTGAGGCATCAAGGATAATGGACAGATACTAAAATGAAGCATAGCAGGATAAAGTCATACATACTGTGCCCTGTAAGAAATCTGGATTCTACCAGAACAATAAGAGGTCATCAGAACCACTTAAGCCAAGGAAAGCTGTTGTCATTAGCTAGGAGAAAGTAGGATACAATTTTTTTTTGTTTTGTTGAGACAGGGTTTCTCCATGTATCCCTGGCTGTCTGTCCCGGATCTCACTCTGTAGAATACGCTGGCCTTGAATTTACAGAGATCCACCTGCCTCTGCCTCCTGAGTGCTGGGATTAAAGGTGTGCACCATCACCGCTCTGAAGACTACAACTTTTAAAAACATAAAGCATGACATACAATCCTACAATAGTCACAAATATATGAAAAGGAAGAGGGGAGCAGGACCCTCAAGTAGGGTATTCATTCCCTGTGGAAGGATCCATGAGTAAGAGATCATCAGAAGAGAGCTTGGTGAGTATAGAATCTGAACAGGATGTTAAAAAAAGAAAGCGCTAAGTATGACTGTAATGATCATAGAAAATGCAGGTCAGCCACATGGGCCAGGTACCACAACTTGGGAATTCTGAAAGGTAACCTAAAGTTATTCATATCCCTTATGTCAGGAGTTGAGGTAAGCTAAGAAAGTTAAGATTCTCCAACAACTCTTGGGTTTTTTGGGTTGAGATAAGATCTCACTGTAGCCCAGGATGGCCTCTAACTCAGTATGTACCCTAAGCTGGCCTCAAACTTGTGATGCTACTAAGCTACCTGCTTGAATGTTAGGATTCAGGAGAGAGCGTGACTTCCCTAACATTTCTTTTTCTAGTCAAATTACTTCTAGAATATAGGCTTTATTTATCCTTCACATGATGAAATTACTATGGTATTTGAATTTCAAAACATTTCCTATATATTACCTACCAATTATACAGAGAGCTCACAAACAAATGGACTGAGATATAATAATCATAACATTAGACTGAGGCCAGATCTGCAGTGCTAGACACCATCCAAGTTAAAAATAAGACAAAACCATCACTATGAGAACCCCAGAGAAGAAAAAAACACAACATTCCTGTAAGGCCCTGCAGAGAAATGAAGCCTCCACTAAAGCTGACACTTTGATGAGCTGTAACAGCATAAACTTCCTTTTGCATTAAACAAGTCCTTGCAACTTTTTCCATACATAACCTCCTTTTGCTCAAGAAATGTTTATACAACACTGAATGTATAGGAACAGAAACCAAACATTTACTGATTAAAAAAAACATAAATTATTCTAAAACAATTATTAGCTATAGTTGCACCACTTATTAAAGAAAGAAAAATTTCCTATTAATGAGATGAATGTGTTTATTTTTAATGTAAGAATTAGCTCTCATTTGAGTATCTAATGTTGTGTCTAATATTGCAGAGCACATAGCATTTCAATATTTTCCAGAGCTGATGGATATTTTGAATTTGTAATAAGAGTCAATACTGGGAATGCCACTGTGTATAAATACATACTAGAAAATGGCAGAATTATGTTTCTAGTCATTTCAGAAACTGCTAGCAATCTCTCCTAATCCCAAACCCAAACTGATTTTTTAATGAAAACTTAAGCCAGCAATTCAAACAGTCATTTTTAATATCAAATATTCTAACATAATACAATATAAAAATATACTAATTTGATATTTATATGCCACGGAACAACTGTAGGAAAACAGCAAGTTTTCTGTAGTCCAACATTTCTATATTTTACATGAATTGTTTGCAATTCATAAGACACAATAGTCTCCAGTATGCAACAAGGTATTCTAGGTAGCAAAGACCATGTGGAATGATAGTACGTCCTGTGCTTTGCATAGCACACACAGTGTTCAGAATCTAGGCTGCAGTGAAGTTAGGTGATACAACACAAGCACTCTCTGGTATAAATGTCTCTGATTCATTATGTAGTTGATTTTGAATTAATTTTTGCTTCTTACACAACTTAAAATCCTTTGACTATTGCTACATTTTTTTCACAACCCCTACAATTGGTTATGCAACCCCTTGAGGTCGTGACCCAGTTTAAGAAGCTGTGTCCTAAACCATAGAACACAGTATGCAAAAGATGTGCCTACATGTACACATACCTCCACAGACTCCACAAGAGGGTGGGGAGGGGGGTGTAATTCATTTAAACATGGGATTTTACTAAATATGGAGAAAACTTAATTAGAAGTATAACAAATATTTGTTGATCCTGGTTATACAAAAATTTTAAAAAGACACAAGACTGTCATCTTAAGAAGAAACTTAAGTTTTTATTATGAATATAACATTTAAACATGGAAATGTACAAAAGACAAATATGAAAATTAAATACTTACTTTGTCTAATTAGTCTTTTGTCAGCAACTAAAACGTTTTCAGCATCCACAATGATTACCTTCCCATCTCGAGGACCAACTGCAAAATTGTCAAAGCTGACGTCCAGGAGGTAGAGTGCAAATTCAAAGTCATTGTTTGTAAGTTGTTCTGCTATTTCCATTAACTGCCAAGCAAGGTCAACTCTTTTCTCCCATGGTGCATTAAAGTAACTCCACAGTTCTTCTCCAACATAATTTACAGCAACCATTCTTCCACAAGCTCCAAGATATTTTGCAAATGGCCAACCTTCATCAGATGGAAAACTCTACAAAAGAATTTCTTAATATTATGAGACAGTCTGATGAAGTTACCTTAGCCTCTCCCCAGATGCTCTCAGTAGATTCCTACTAGGTACAGTTCTTCAGTATAAGCTTCATTTTCCCTCCTAACTCATACCATTACTATAGACCCCCAAAAAAGTGTGGAAATTTTTTTTATGTGAAATCTGTGACAAGTATTACTTTTCAGTATCTTGGAATATAAGGCAAGAAACACTGTATTACCAATTCTAAAAATATTTATATTTTTCTCTATCTTTTTATTCTACACATGAAAGCAAAACAACAGTTTCTTTTGAATGGACAGTCTTGAAAATACACTAACCAGTAATTATTTACCTGATTAGGCACTGTGCTATGTGGACAATAAGGGTGAACTATAGAGGCTCTGTTTAGCCACAGGCTTTTATTTTAGAAGACCAGACACTGAACAAATCATATGGTGTTAGTTACTAAAGTTTCTACAGTCCTAGAGGCTTAACCAATTCAGAAGCAGTCAAGAGAATGTTGAGAAGGATTCTTGGACTTTTACCAATAGCCAAGATGGGAAAGAATAAACTGATCTTGGTTAACACAACCTCCATCCTAAGCATCTATGGTCTTGTATTATTAATCTTGTTTCCTTTTCCCCCTTGCCCAAGCCTCAAAGTAACTTTTTCACAATAGTGAGATTTTCTAATGGGCTTTTTAACTATTGGGAAGATTCTAGTTCCAAATCAAAAGTAATGCTTTTATAACCATAAATAAGTCATTTCCAACTTAGTTATCAACTAGATCTGCCCATGATCCCATTCTGGGTGGGTAGCTCAGGGCCCTGGGTAGCTCAGGGCCCTGTGCATGCCAGACACTCTACCACTGAGCAACACTCCCAGTCCCATTGAAGATACTTTCTACTGCTAAAATGTGCCACTACAGAAATGACTACTGGAGGGAAACAAACAAACAAAAAACAACATGCTAAGAGTTTTTGTAAGTTTCACATGTAGAATTACTACTATGTCAGGTTTGTGTCATTCTTGTACTTCTTAGCTGGAAAAAAAATGAGATTATACTCACACCAGCACTAAAGGAGAGTGAAAGTGAGCCAGGAGACAGTAAGAACAACCTTACAGCATCACAGAGAAAATGCAGCAGCCCACTTCTATTACTGAAACCTGAATAATGTACATACGTTTAAAGAGTCAGAGATGTGGCCCTCCTTGTTCAAAAAAAAAAAGTGATAATTTTGCCTAAATCTTGAATTGTCCAAACAGACTATCTGTACTTTAAAATCTTTATGCTAGAACAAGAAACATCTTTAGAATGAAACCTCACCTGAAATTCCCAGTTCTCACTTATGCCCCCTTTAGGTCTATAAGTAGACAGCAATCATACTTTGCATATACAACTTTTACTTTTAAATTTAAATATTTTATGACAAAATACTAATTACATGGAAAGATACCATGGATCTTAAATATAGTAAATTAATGGATTCACTTTGGGAACAGTCAACAACTACTTAGCCCTTAGAAATTAGAGGTAAACATGTTTTTAATCCTTAACAATTTTTTTTTTTAAATTTTGGGCACTGAGAAAAAGTGACCGATTGCTCATGTGAAATGTACAGTGCAAAAACTGTTCACAAACCACACACTATTTCAACTTTGCTCACAATTTAAAATACCCCATAACATTGACATTTTTGTTAGACAAAGGACTACAATAGACTTAGTTATTTCTCAGAAGTGTGAATGCATGAATACATGAAAATGGAACATTAAAAATTATGTAAGAATGTGGAATTACATTATTTTGTCATGTAAAAAGTAAAACAAAACTACCTCCATACACTGTACTATTCACGCGCCATATTGTAGAACAGACACAAGCATATCTTTGTGAAAATAAAATGGTCTTTGACAACAAGAGAAAAGGGATCCCAGCCAACATCTGCACATGTACAAATGCCTCCTTGTTTTTGGAGCCTTTCCAACTGGCAAACAACAGTCAAATGTACACTTCATTACCCGCGCCCCTCATAGAGGAGGGTAAAATATATGAACAAATGTCACACTAAACGACTTTTGTATTAGCATAGTGATTTCTGACAATCTTTAACTGAAATCTTATGCCTCATTTTAAGAAGAGCACCACAATTCTTTCATGTAGTTTGCTACCTAATCTTTTGGAAGAACTTTAATCAGTGAAGTCACACCATTTGCTCATAAGACAGTATTTTTTCATTGTATAGTCAAAATACTCTTCATTAATGAGAACTAATTTTTATTAAACACACTGCGGTACCAAAAAAAAAAAAAAAAAAAAAAAAAAAAAAAAAAAAAAAAAAAAAAAAAAAAAAAGGCTCAGGGTTGGAAGCCAAGATACTTATATAATTTCATTTAAAACAATTCTGGCTTACAAGCAAAATACCATAGCCAAGCAGAATTTGAGAGACATTTGTAACTTGGATTTGTTAAATATAAAGTAATATTAAAAATGAGGGTTTTTTCTCTTCTGATTAGCGAACTCCTATAGGTATATAGCACAGTAACCTAGATTAAGAAGCTTACTATGGAGGCCTAGATTTCTTGACTTAAACCAAAAATTTGAAAACCAGATATTCAAATTGTCTAGAACGAGAGTATTTCACTTAATCTGAAATATGCAATTATTTTATTGAATTATTTACAACTGAAAAAAACATGAAAACATTTCTCAAGCAAAGGAGAGGAACTTCAGACTTAGAGCAGTATCAACTGCAGATCTAGGAGGGGCTCTCAACTATTATTTCTAAATGTTGGTAAGGTACGAATGCATGTATAAAACATAGAGACCGATGTTATAAAAATAAAGACCACAGAAAAGGACAAAACAGCTCTAAATCTGCATGTTTGCTTTTCCGTAAGTGTGTTTCAAAAATTAAGTTAGTGGCAGCACAAAGACAACTATCTAACATTAATGTAAACATAGAAATTACTTTTATGTAGCATGTAGTGCTGTAATAGAACACTTGTACATTATGTAAGGCCCTGGAAAAGACTGAGATCCACAGAGACAGACGGAGCTTAATTGAAAGAACTAATCTAAGCATCTAAGCACGGTTAACTGCTAAGATCTAAATATTATAAATGCCTTCTATTAACTTGAAAAATAAAGTATTTTGATCTTGAAATGCAATACAAATTATCATGTTTAGGCATTTTGTTTATTCTTGGGCAATAAAACCATAAGTTATTTGACTACCACAAAATTCAAGTGATGTCAATAATAACAATGGACACACTGACACTATCTAAAAGCCAGAAATTTACTAAAGTCATCTTCCACTATACAAAAAAACAAAAACACAACAACAAAAAAGCTCATGGAGTTCATATACAACTTACATGTCAAGATTATGGAAAAAGACAAGAAAATTCAGAGGTATTACACTTTCTGTAACGTACAGTCTTAAACAAAATTTCTACACCAATACAAAAAATACTGTACAGCATATAATAATGGGTTTGAAATGATAAAGGTAGACTCAACTGTCCACCTCAACCTCTACTTCTCAATACCTGAACACACTCCTTCCTCCTCCCACTCCAGACTCCAACAGTCAAGCTACTTCTCTCAATCATTTGCTACAGCTTCATGGGCAATTCTTTTCACCAAGAACACGGTTTCCTATGTTAACATAAGCCTGGGATGTACTTACCACATCTATAGTCGGTCTAATAGCACACTTGGGCTTGGCCTAAATAGAGATCATGTAATGGAAATAATCTGAAGTTATTTTGTATCATAATATGTGCTTGTGGAATGCCATTATGTGTTAATAGCATATGAAGTTACCTTTATAAAATCTGAGAAAATTCTTAAACCGTGGACTACTGGATTGAAAATGGGTAGCAATATGCCTTAAATCTATCTTGGCTATTGCAAAACGAACTATAGCTGGCCTGGCTTTTTTTAAATACCCTTGGACTTTAGGCCAGTTAACACTGTATTAATAAGAATAAATTAGATTTATAATTCACATAACCAACTCAACATATTTGAATCCCACTTTCTTTCTAGTGAACATTAAAATACAATGAATTTGTTTTGTACTTTGGTAGTAACAGGTTAATGAAGCATTTGGAATTTGTTTTGTACATGTCACCAATTTTTAAAGTCTTGTATTATTAGTATTTATGGATGTGTTATACATATTCAAAATACCATGTATTTTAGAAAATTTGCTAACAAACTTGTATAGCCCATTATGAACTAAAAGGTTCTAGAAGGAAGGGATTGGACTGCGTGGTTCTTGGCCACGATTAGAAGGTGTCATTCATAGATGTCTTAAAACATGTCAGGAAAATAAGCACATTTCATGATGAATATGTGGATTTGGGGAAGCAGTTCTTTAGAAAGTTTGCTTGGACTGCTTGACTGAAGACAGCGGAACAAATATCATTCCAGTTTTACAGAGGAAGAAAACAGAGCTCTCAAATGACTTACTATTTTGCTATAAATGACCTGAGACTAACAGATTAAAATACGCCGGGCAGCACTCCCAGCACTCAGGAAGCAGAGCCAGGCAGATCTCTGTGAGTTAGAGGCCAGCCTGGTCTACAGGGCGAGATCCAGGACAGGCACCAAAACTACACAGAGAAACCCTGCCTCGAAAAACAAAAACAAACAAACAAACAAACAACAAAAAACCCCACAGATTAAAATAAGGTCAACTTATAAAGACTTATGTTCTCCTGTCTTTTTCTCCTATGTAACCAAAATTCGTTTCACATAATAAATTTTAATTGCCCCAAATCTTTTCATAGAAGAATACAATTTGTATAATCACTCAGGAGCTCATAGCATTGTATTGGGAGATAGATAACTGCAGTTCACAAGAAACATCAAATAAACACATAAGACATGGTGCTGCCATTTAGGATTAATTTTTTTAAAGAGGGAATTCCTAATATAAACTAACTTCAAAAAGCCTACCAACCATTAAAATATACAATCTTAAAGGTCCATCAGTTTTTGTATAACAAGCATTTCTACACAAAAAATAAACAAGATTCAAACTTGAGAACATTTTAAGAAAGCAAATGTTATAAATAGCACAGAAATGTGTAAAGGTTTAATTTCAATCTTAAAATTATTTAAAAAACACAAATCTGAATGAAATCCCAGTGTGGCAATGCATGTTGTAACAGCTGTTTATACAGATTAGTCAGCTGGGCTGTACTGGTGACAGACTAATGTTCACAGTTTTGTGAACTGTCTAGAGGGGTACAGTAAAGTTACTAGATGATTCAATAGTTACCTAATTTTTGCTAGACTTTCTCTAAGATCTTAGCTTCTTAATTTATATTGGGAAAGAGTGGCCAAAAATCTACCACAAATACAGCAGACACCTAACAAACTCAACATATTTTAAGTCTCAAGATATATCTCATTTATCATGAAATCATTTTCTGAATGCCATTTTCCACCCACCTCAAATTCCAACACTAACCAATGCTTTGAAAATAGCAAGGTGGTTTTATTCACTGAACAGCATGTCAAATGGCTGTATGCAAAACTGGAAAGCAATGTCAAATACATTAACAACAAAAACCTATCTAAATTATATAGAAATAAGTCATCTTGTAAAAAGAAATTTACCCCCAAAACTCACTTGGCAAAGCTTTATGCAGCTCATCTCAACAGATCCTTTCTTACCTCCTGCACAAACAGCAACTGTTACCCACATTTCGAACCTGAATGTGTAAGTACAAATGCTACATGAAAACATTTGCTCCCAGTTAAAAAAAAAAAGCAATAGAAGAAATAAGAAAAACGTTTCTTTACCATCCAATGACCTAAGAATGTGATCTTACTTTCATTAACACAATACTGACTTCCTTGGTTCCAAAGCACAGGCCTTCTTAAGGACAGTAAAACATCTGTTAACAGTAGTGTCTCCTCCCACCATTAAATAAATGTCTGGTGCTAGTTTATGGAGATTAGGATTCTGGTTGTCTTAAATTTAAGATGAAACAAATTCCCCAACACATTTCTTCTCTGTGCTTTCTTACAATGGAGTCTAATGATGAACGCAGAGATTACTCACTTCCCTCCCTTCCCATCTTAACCCAATAGCACATCTTAGAAGTTACTGTCCCTCTCGTCTTCCTTAAACGCACTCTCTAAAACTATTTCTCATTCTCTGCTGCTCTGAAAATAAATTCTGAGCTCATCCCGAATGGGTACCCCACTCCCACACAAGATCCCACTTGAGGCCCTGATTTCTTATCACCAGAGATCTTCCTTGTCCTCTTCTTCATATGTAAAATTTAAAATTATATTGTTCTTGTGTACTACCCAAACGTAATGATCCAGAAAGCAGAAGTTGTACAAACTGCATCCTGATCTGTCATTCTTGCTGTGAGCCAAGGGTATATAGAACAGTTGCTGGCAGTACTCAGCAATGCCATAGGAACTCAGATGTAAGTTCTCTTTTATATCGTTCATCAATGTCAGTGTACTGAATAAAATTATAATTACTTATTTACCAAGAAAAATAAATGACTTATTTTGTATTTATGATAGTTATGCTATTCCACTTACCTCATATGAAAGAAATGTCTAACACGCCTCCCCCCACCCTTTAAATGACTGTTCCCAGTAAACTGGAGCCTGAAATAATAGCTATGAAGTATACACACACACACACACACACACACACACACACACACACACACACACACCACACATATATATGGAAGGGAGGTGGTATATGAATATCTGTCAAGGCAAAAACTATGTAATCTGACACATATATCAGCATAATGTACTAAAGATAATCTTTTAACTATTATAGCTGTCTGAAAACTAAAAAACTTGCAAATAATATAATCTAATGACTTATGTTTATAAATTAAAGATATTTTACACATATTGATTTAATGTCCCGTTTCCTTTCATCTTTAAAACAATCCTGTCTGGTAAGTACTAACATCCTCATTTTATTAATTAAACCTCAGGGCCTGAAGCATTTGAGTGACTTGTCCCGTGTCATCAAATAACTTCATGTTATTACAGAATATAAATGGGCACAATTTCAACACAGACCCCACCTTCCTACCACCGACTATCTACCTCTGTACTGGCAAAATCCCAAATCCTTCAGTATTCAATGCCCCCTCCCCTGAAAAAAAAAAGGCATATATTACTTTTATGATGGACCCAGGTATCCCTCCCTAAATGGGACATATGATGTGTATATACTTTCACTTCTGGGCTTATAATAATGTAATGGTTGTAACTGGTGTGTGTGTGTGTGTGTGTGTGTGTCCCCTGCCCCCAAAACACTAAGCTAGCTCTACTTGTGACCCAGGGCAGTCTCTCTAACTTTTTAATGCAAATACCTTACAAGACAATTTGCCAAATGAACAAGCAAAATTCAATTATTTTGACTGCAATTCTAACAAGCTCTGTAATATTACATAGATAACTCCTCTTTGCAACCTATAAATTGGATAAATGATTTCAATGTATAACTCCTAAAACTTTCCAAAGGCTAGGCTTGGTGATGCATACCTGTAATCTCAGGACTTGGTAGGTAGGACAGGAAGATCAAGAGTTTATGGTCAAAAATAAAACTTTGCAGGGTTTATAACTAGGATGGATAACTATCTACCCCACCTTAGACTTATCATTTTCAGTCTTTAAGCTATTTCACAACCATTTAAAATTCACTGTGTGTCTAAGAAATGCAAGTCTCTACATTCCCAAGGACATTTTTAGTTTACTATTCAGGTGATGAATGGAAGGTACAGGAATGAAGGTACAGTTGGCATTCTGTGAAAACTTAGAAGCAATCAATGACAGTAACATAGGTCAGAGCAGCTACAAGGTAGAAAAGTTGAACAAAAACCAGGCTGACAATCACCCGGAAAACTAACCAGCCACCCAAGACCAGAAATACCAACCCACAGCAAGCAGAGTAAGCACCAACAAAGACAAAAAGATCTCTATTCCCAGCAACAAATGTAAGGATCGCAGACTAAGCCCATGCAGTAGAAATAATATGAAGTGATGTTTCCTTAAGGATGTCTGTTTCACTGGCTTTCCTAATTTAAATAAATAAATTCTTCCCTCATTTTTGGACCTGAAGTATATTAAATTGTGTGTTGTTTTTTTTTTTTATTTGTAGTTTCATGAAGTTTGGTCAAGTGTTAAACATATTGATGAAGCCTCAATTATAAGCACACAGGTGAGATTCAAAAGCTTAGGAACTTTGATAAAAAGTGCTCCCTCTGCCCTGCATGGCCTGAGATTCACAGCTGCAAGCCTAGCACTGCAGGCTGAAGCTGGAAGACTGAGCTGAGCACCAAAAGGAAAACACAGCATCAATCTCTAAAGGGTTTCGAAGGCTAAATGCAGGAATCCAGTTATTAAAATCAGCTGCGAGAGGGAGAAACTGAAGGGGGCTCCATAGACTACTGCTTGAAATCTCCAAAGTAGAAAACATCCATTCTAGAAACTGCTAAACAAGATGCAAGGCTCTGTAGTCTTCTGCTCCTTAAGAAGATTTTTGCCTTGGTTTTGAAATCTGATTACAAGTGTGTAAAATTTAGAGATAGGAAGAAAAGCTTCAAAGATGATTCGCTCTGGCCTCAAGCTCACACCCTAGCAGAGACCTAGTACCCCAGTCTTCCAATCCTCTTTTAGAAGAGATTAGCTAAATCCATTAGTTAAACTTAGAAAAGAAACAACAGCAAGAAAGAAAAATGAATTTCTCAAATCAAGAATCTGAGAGTCCCCCAACATAGCAGAATCAAAAGACCTAACTCAACAGACCCATTTAAGAGAAATACAAGTTACCATATAAAAAATTAATGCTTGTCAACTTATCCTAACTTTCATCTAAATGATCATTATCCTCTTTGTCTACTTCAAAAACTTATTTTCAACAAGGCACCTGGAAGTACATCCTCCTGAACACACACTGCTGCTAAGGCCAAAACACTACTGAATGTTCTCTACCAAATTCCATTGGCTCTGTCAGAACGAATGAGATCAATATAGCTCAGGTTCGGTTCACATTCTGTCAGATCCACACTCCAACCATGTTTCCGGCAGCTGACCAAACGCACTAGGTGATTACAGTCACCTTTCTGTCCTGATGCTAGCATTTATTCACTGTTTACCATGCATCAAGCCCTACACAAATGCTCTGTATATATTTTGCATTTTACAAGTAAAAGGAAAGCTTAAAAGCCACAGCTTGAACAATAATAATTGCATACTATAAAAATTAAGTCCTATTAAAACCATGATTCAGAAAATGTAAGCAAATAAAGTTCTACCAATATAATATAATTAAACGAATTCTTGGCTCTTCCCCCTAAAACAACCAAGGGCTTTCTTCACTTGCCAGGACTCCTAGGTGGGTCCCAGACAGTGGCAGAGATTCAGCGTCTCCAGATACTCACCACCCAGGACACCCCCCCCCCCATCAAGAACCGACAGCAAGCACAAATACCAACAGAAAAGTTACCAGCAGAACACCAATGTTTTTCTTCCATTTCTAGTGATCCAAGATGGTTATTACACATACAAAACCCAACAAAACGGCCTCTCAATACTTCCCTGCCCCTCCACAGGACGAGGGCCTGCTAGGCATGAGAATATACCTCTTGATGGGTGAAAACGTAAAGGGAACGGTTTCTGATATGACTGAGATCCTGGGGACTGTCTAGTCTGTTGCAGAACAGCTTTCCTAGAAGGCAGACTAACCGGTGAGACCAGTAGGCAACAGCAACAGTGAAATAGGGACAGCACAATCCACAGTTAACAGAGGTGTGTGTATCTTACAGACGACACCCTGCACTTCATTTCCCACTGTTTCTTAAAATCTGAAGAGCTAACGAGTTAAATGAATCTGTATTCTCATTTTTTCACTAGTACTGTAATTTTTAAGTAATTAACTTATAAGCATTATTATTGTTACTTTTGTGAAGAACAGTTTGATAACATAAGCTCAAAAGGTCCCCCCCCCAAAAAAATTTTGGACAATAGAAATAACTAACTGGACAATAAGCAAAATCTAGTTTGACATCAAGCATTCCAAAAATTCGTTAAGTGGCTCCCTCTCCTGGAAAAAAACTGAAAGGTGATTTGTCTTTAAGCTGTAAAGCCCTAGCTCCTTAAAAACACTTTTAAAAACTATATGAAGCAAAAGTATACATCAGTAAAGCAGTAGCTGTGAGTGACTTTCCTATCAGCACCAATATCTTAACTATCAAGACAGCTGGCTTTATAGAAACTGCACGTACTAAATGTACCGTCTGCACAGCTAAAAAGTAATGCAAATCATCATTTGATTTACTATATAAGAAGTATTCTTGAGTACAAATGTGGATCTACTTCCCAACTTATTCATTTATGCCATCAACAATTCTCAAGCATACCATTCATACTTTCAAGCTCTCTACCCAAGATCAAGTGTTTCTTTACGTAAGGGAAGCAGCTAATCCAGGATCTTAGTTCAAACTCCGTCTACTCAGGGGAAGAAAAAAGAAAAGAAAAGCCACTATCACACTATTAAGAACTCTAAAATGTGTCTTTTCCAAGTAGGTATTACAATGGAGTATTAGTACTATCCCTGGGAGCTGGGCTGTCTAAATTAAAGATGCCACAATCTAGTACACATTTTCTCACATACTACATTTACCCTGTACTCTTGGTAACCTAGTCATTCACCCAGAGCAATTGTGTCATTAGGTTTCAAATAAAGTGAGAAAAATGCCACATCATCAACAAAGATGAAAATGAGCAGTGTGGGGAAGAGTTAGTCAGGACACAAGACACAAGCACACTCGACTATCTCAACTGCGAAGCAAGCTGAAAACGCCAAGACTGCCACGACACAAAAGCTTCCTGTAAGAGGCAGCTTTGCTGTGTGGAGATTACATACCAAAGTTTCTCAAGTTCAGACACCTATGTTTATAAAGAAGCAAACACAGTGTTTCTGAGATATTAATCTTAATATTAGTTGTTCCTAATGTATCTCTACTCAGAGTCAACCTGATAAAAATTGTTCAGTGGGCATTCAGTATTTTAAATGCAGGAACTGTAAATACCTTAAGTTCAGTGCTAAATTTGGGGACCCCAGAGAATTTGACTATCGACTTCAGAGCTAAGCTTCGTCCAGGGACCAACCTTACTGATACAAATATAGCTGGGGGGTGAGGGGGGGTAGGGAGGAGTAATCATACTTATACTTAGGGACTCAACCTTTAGAGACTCACTAGTCTGGAAACCAATGAATAAAATAATTCTCCAAGGTAAACTTAACTGAGTTTACACACTGTTCACTATCGATCAGAGATAAAACAGTATTTATCACACAATCTGAACGTTAAAAGTGACCCATCACATTATATCCTAACGGCACCTTAAAATTTTACTAAGACTCACATTAGAGCTTCATCTTACCAAATATTCGTGTTAAGACTACGTGGCTGAACTAATCAAGGCTGATTTCTCTTGACTAAGATGGATGTAGAAAACTTAAAAAAAAAAAAAAGCCGTAAATACAGTACATTCTTATTCATAGTTCAATCAACAACAAAAACAAGTTCCAAACCCCTCTAGCCATTAGTGACATTCTTAGCAGAGAAAGGGTGTGAACTACACCATCAATTACTTGTGGTTAATTTAAAATCACTTTCTCTAGTACTTGACGTACAGAACTGGTAACTTTTCCTGCAGTCAAGAGGGATCACACCCCTCCCTCTGCAATCACTGCCCAAGGGCACAGCACTTTAGCCGGCGGGGGTGGGGTGTGGAGAAACACAAATTACTCCAAAGATAAACGGGATTTTTCTCTTATCTTTTTTCTTCTTGCAGCCACCAGCAAAAGGATTCCATTCTATCCTGGAAGGCACATTTATTTTCAAAATAAAGTCAGAGGAGAGCAAACACGTCTGTTGGGCAGGAGGCCAGCAGAAACTCCTCTCCTCGCTCCTAGCTCAAACCTAAACACTTTAATTCTTTCCTTAACCGGATTGCCAGGACTAGAGCAGATCACCAGATCAGGATGCAAATGCCCACTTTGGCCTTCAGCCTTCCCAGCCCAAATCCAACACTAACTTTTTCCCATCTCTCGGCTTCTTATTCCACGCAAAGCACGAGCCCACGGATTAGCCCCCTTCACTTACCACCATCCCACCCTGTGATCTCATCGTCCCCACCTGGTCCCAGAACTAGCTGAGTGACTATCAGGGAGATGAGCTAAGGAATAAAACAGAGGCAGACTCAGGAAAGTTAGGCTAGCCAGAAGGGACAGCAAGGGAAGGGTGACCGTAATGTCCAAGCACTCGGGAGAGGCTGGAAAGGGTACAAGGGCACGCGACAGCACTGGACCTGGCATCCAGACGGGGACCGACAGGAGGGCGGAAGGAAACTCGCGGGAAGGCATTTGGGGAGAGTTGGGGACGCACTCCCTCTGGCGTTGAAGAGCCCCCGGGTGACGGCCCCAGGCCCGCGCCTACCTGTAGCACCAGCGGCTCGGGGTTGAAGGCCAGGGTGAGCAGCAGCTGCATGCGCTCCGAGTCCTTGAGGTTGCGCAGCAGGAAGCTGCCCGAGTCCTTGGTCTCGGCGTAGCGGCGCACCAGGCGATCGAGCAGGCGCTGCGAGGGGCAGTGCACCAGGTCCGACCAGCCCTCCACCGCCTCCGGCGTGAGCAGCCGCACGTCCCCGTTGAGGCGCGCGAACTCGGTGCGGGGCATGGCCTGGAGCAGGTCGCAGCGCGGCCGGCCGGTGGCCCGCTTGCAGATGCTCTGGTCGAGCTGCGCCAGCTCGCGCTGCGACCCCAGGCGCTTGAGCACCACGCGCCGGCGGCCGCCCTCGCGGGGCTCGCCGTACTGCGCGAAGTACACGTTCTTCACGTTGAGGAAGTCCAGCAGGCGCAGGCGGCCCCACGCCTCGAAGCCCACCTGGCCGTTGAGGAAGCGGCGGCACCAGCTCGTGCCAAAGCACGCCGGGCACTTATTGAGCTGCAGGAAGCGCCGGTCGGCGAGCTCGTTGCGCTGCCAGGAGGCGAGCAGCGACGGCGAGTGCAGCAGCATCAGCACCAACAGGCTGCCGAGAGCCGCCAGCTTCAGTGCGCGGGACAGGCGGCCCAGCTTCAGGGGCACCAGGCGCCACATCCCGCCCGCGCGCGGCAGCGGCCGGGGCCGGGGCGGGCGAGCGCACCCCGAGCCGCCCCACGGCGGCGCCGAGGCCCGCGGCGCAGACGGAGGGCGGCAGCGAGGGAGCCCGCGAGCGGGCTGCGCCGGCCGAGCGCGGCGACTTCCCGGTCCACAGTCTCCACAACTCCCGGCGCCCTCCTCCGAGCTCCCCGCCCTCCGACTCCGCGGGCGCCGCCTCCTTGCCCGCCAAGTTATAGAGGCGCGGAGGGAGGGGAGGAGGAGGGAAGGAGAGACGGGGAGTTGGGGAGGGAGGGGGGGGTTGCCCGCCGCGGCCGCGCGCACGCGCACTCCCGCCCGGCCCGGGACGCTAGAGCTGCGCCGGTTGGTCCCGGGCGAGCGGCGCGCGCGCGCGGGGGTGGGGTGGCGGTGAGGAGCCCGGACGCCTCACACTCGAGAAGCTACGGTGTGAAGAGGGGTGGATGCGGCGGGCCCCACGCGCGGGCACGCCCGGGAGCGAGGGCGGAGCCGGGGGCGGGTCTGAGCGCGCCGCTGGGAAGCGTCAGCGCGGGCTCGCGGGGAGGCGGGGGTGGAGATGGGCGGGGGTGGGGGGGGTGGGAAACGGATGGAAGGCGCGCCCGGGAGGGCGGAGCTCGCCAGCTCCGCAGCCGGAGCCCTTCAGTAACGGTTACTCTTGTGTGACGGTCGGGCTCCCCGGGCGCGCCGGAGGCCTTTGTGGAAAGGCTCTCCGAAGGGAGAGGGCGGAGAGAAAAGTGCACTACGGGAGCACAGCCTCCGCTTCCCCGGAGCGGGCGGAGGCGGAGGCGGGACCGAGACCGAGGGGGCGGGGCCGGAGCGGGGCGGGGCGGGGCCAGAGCCTGGGGGGCGGGGCCGGGCCGCCTGCTCCGGGCCTTATATGGTGTGTCGCGCGCGTGGGCAGGGGCGGGGTCCTTGGACGGGCAGGAGCCTCGGGTCGCGCGCTTCCTAGCGCGGTGGGGCCTGTGGGCAGACGGGGCGAAAAGCTGCAGCGGCTCCGGGCCATCGCTGCGGGGCTGGCATGGTATCTGCGGAGGCATGTACAGTTTCGCTGAGTGAGCACTGGCAGGATGAGGTCCTGGCGTCCTGCAGCCTTCCTCACCGGCGCCGCCAGGCGGGTCCCCGAGGAGCCCGCTTCCCTCCCCAAGCTCCGCGTGCTGGGCCCAGGCCTGTCTAGCTGCCAGGACGCGTTGCTGTAGCGATGGCCTTGGGGACCCTGGGTTGTCAGGTGTGGTACCTGTGCTGGCTGATTATCTCAAACCGACACCAAGTTACGGAAATAGAGTGGCCTAAAGCGCGTTGAGTTTTAGAAGAAGGTCTGGGCTCTTCGGCAGTAACTTGAAAATAGGTTCTATTAGAACACTTTTTAACTTTTAGCACTCACGTGATAGCTAGCTCTTGGTACGCTGTCAAATAGACTTACTGCGTTAGTTTTAGAGGTCAGATAGGAAAATCACAGGCACGGGTATGTAGAGATAAACTCTGAGACAATGAGAGTTATCTATTCTAGATTGTGGATCACTTCCCTGAATTTGATGATAACATGTAGACTCGTGCTCTGGAAGAATACTGGTGAGGTTAATGTTTTGTACCTTGTTGTGTAGGAGTTCAGACTTTGTTATGCAGGAATTCTTAGAATATGTTTAACGTGGTAGTGATTTTTACATGCTGCTACAGAATACAAATTTTAAGATGTTAAAAACTTACACAGAGTGACTGAGAAATGTGGCTGATACAGAGGAGCATCCCATGCTTCCTTTGGCAGAATTTTGATTTAACTTGCCCATCAAGCATCCCCCCAGTCCATATGATAAGTTATGTAAGCGAAAGCTCCAATGAACTTTCCTCTGAAGTGTCTGGAGTGACTGGAGACTTGAACTGTATGGTTCATTGGTGCTGCCTTGGCAGTTGTAAGCGAAGTTGTAATTACTAACCTGTGTATTGTCTTCAACACCCCTTCCGCATGCCTCAGAGGTCAGTTTAATACTAGACAGTGTGTGGGATTACTTTAAAACAAACAAAACCAAAATATTAAATTGGCATCATTTTATCGGTACAAACAAACAAGGTTATGACTTTATACAAGTTGTTTGTGGGGGCCCTTTTGGTTCTTTGCTTAAAATTAGTTTATATTTGTTTAACAGTTCTGAACTTAAGGAGTAAGTCTGGTGTTCGTGACCTCTCTGCCTCAGTCTCCTAAGAGTGAAGTGAGCATTTAGAGACATGACAAACCACATTGAGCTGTCTGAAGTTTTTGCAATTAAATTTTCTAGATATTAAGATAGTCTTCAAGAATTTAGTAACTTTTGCAAAGGAAAAGTTTTAGAGACAGGAGATAAACTCGGAGATTGGAAAATTTCGGTAAGTATTAATGTGCTTTTCTCCCCCTTTCCAGTAAACTATGGGATGCTTTTAGCTAATGGATCATAAACTGCAAGCCAAAGTTCTTGATCATTATTTTAAATAATGGCAATGTTATTTCCAGTGTGACTGCTATTGTTACAAATGTGTCTGGTATAATTAAAGACTGAAGTGGTTTAAATAATTTTATTTATTTATTTGTGTGTGTGTCACTGCGGTTGGGGTGGAGGTCAGAGGACAACTTGCAGAAATCAGTTTTTTCCCTCTACCATGTGGATTCATGGCTCTTAGGAGTTCAGATAGTCAAACTTGGCTGCAAGCACCATTACTTGCTGAGTCATCTCAACTACCCAAGCCCACGGTGCTTTGATTCCAGTCATCTAATTTAAAAATACTTTAATTTTATGTATGTGTGTGTATGTACCACTCACTGGTGCCTGAGTGGATGTGTGTGAACCATGTTCATGCAGCAACCCTGGAAAGTCAGAAGAGTCATCAGATTTCCATGGAGCTGAAGTTACAGAGTGGTGTGGGCCACCATGTCAGTGCTTAGGCCCAAACCCTGGTCCTCTGCAAGAGCAGTTAAGTGCTCTTAACCTCTGAACCACCTCTCCAGTCTCCCAGTCATCTACTTTTGTGGTCAGTGTTTTCTGTTGCATTATTGTCTGGAGACATTTTTGTTGTCAAATAAATGGTAATGTGAGAAATCCACAGAGTCTGCTTAAAGGGCAAAGGAATTTATTAGGGGAGAAAAACTCACTCTACAGAACAGAATTGTCACAGGTTCTGGAATGCTGGGGCACAGTCTCACATGGTTCCTGCCATCTAAATCAGTCCTGCATCCAAGTCCCACGAGGGAGCGAACAGCAAGTGTATGTGCATCTCAGGTCTCAAGGGTAGCCAAGAGGCCACGCCTCAGAGGCATATACTTCAAGGTCATAGGCAGGTAGAGCAGTTTTCTGCTACATCTCTAGGGCTGTACTTCAGGGTCATAGAACAAATATCCACTACAAAATGGGGAGTGGAATGCTATTGGTTTCTAGAAGTATGCTACATTGTACAAAACACTACAACAGGGAATTAGCCCCCTCCAAATGTTAATGAGCAGTTTAAAAAAATGCCTACAGAATTCTCTTATGTAGTGTGATTTTAAACATAAAAGCTTATTATTTATACTATTTACAGAGAAAGTGTACATTTAAATGTATGCTATCTTATGGCTATAGTGTTCAAAATGTGAAGTCAATTTGGAGGAATATCTTCCATTTCACTATTAGTAGAATTACCCAAATTTGGGATAATAGAAATATTTTACAGATTATTTTTAATTAAATTGAGAAAATGTGTCCTTACCTAATAATCAGAATTAATTCCTCATATTCATTCTATTAAGTGCTCTGGCATTTATGTCCTGGGACATTGTATCCATCTGATTCAATATAGGTAAAGGATATCCCTGTTGTAAAGACTATAAAGTCAATTTGTGTGTACCACAGTACAGAGAGCAGTAACTAATGCAAGTGATTTTCCTGTTAGTGGTTGTTCAATGGACAGATAAATAAACAGCTGAAGGAATAGACCATTTAGGATAAAAATAATATATTAATCCAGGCTACAAATGGTATTAGCAGTGAAGTTACTGCAATACACACCCAGAATGTGCCAGTTTTATGAATATGAAAGGCAAGCAACAGAGATTGTGTCTCCTAGTAATATGGGAAGCTACTGCCATAAAATCTCATCAGCATGACTGCCCAAACATGAGCTGAACAAAGATTCCACCAATAGATGGGCCAAAGTAGATGGGGAAAAGCCCATGAACCTTAACCCTATAATATAGGCAACTGAGGAAAGCTGGAAGCAGGTGATCCTCCTCAGGAAAAAACACACCAATTGGTTATTCAGTGGCAAATGATCAGCCCTGAAAACACACATACAAGTAACATTATATGGACTGAACATGTTTAGGGATATATGTATAGACATATTCATAGATGCATGCAATAACAATTACTGAAAAAAGAGGCCATGAATTTGAGAGTGAGGAGGGCTAGGTAGTAGGGTTTGAGGGGAGGAAAGGGAAGGGAGAAACAGTGTAATGATAAACACAAAAAATTAAAAAATAAAATGGAAAAGAAAGACAAGCACCAAGAATACCTGCATGAAAAGTACGGTTTCTCTAATTGTGTTAGGGCCATTCTAACAGAAGTGTCACAAACTGGGTGACTTCTAAAACAATTATGTTTCTTAGAGTTCTGGAAGCTGGAGAGTGTTCTGAAAGTACTTACAAGTTTGATGTCTAGACTCTTCTGAATCATCGTGGTGATATTGTGTTGCAACCAAATAAAATTTGCCTGAAGATCAAAGGACAGAATAAGCCACTAGATTAAACATAGATGCCAGGCAATGGTGGCACGTACCTTTAATCCTAGCACTTGGGAGGCAGAGATCCATTTGGATCTCAAAGCTACTCTGGACTACATGAGGTTGATTCAGTTTAGGAGGGAAATAGAGCCAGGCAGTGGTGGCACACGCCTTTAATCCCAGCACTTGGGAGTCACAAGTCACTTGACATCTCATTCCTTTGCTACCAGTATTTGGGAAACACACATGCCATTAATCCCAGTACTAGGAAGGAAGTGAAATGGCTGGGCGGAGAAAGGCATATAAGGAGAGGAGACAGGAACTAGCTGCCCTTTCTGCTGAGGACTCAGAGGCTTTCAGAGGATTTGAGGAGATAGGATCTCGTCTTCCATTCTGCCTGAGGATTCGGTAGTGATGAGAAGTTTCTCTAGTGGCTTGTTCCTTTGTCTCTCTGATCTTTTAGCGTTTACCCCAATATCTGGCTCTGAGGTTTTCTTTTTATTATTATTATTATAAGACCATTTAGGATTAGTGCAATAGATCATGAATGTACATATTTCTTTGCCCAAAATAATGATTTCATTATAACATATATATGCACACATACATATTTCTGTCTTATCTTTATATGACAAAAGGGGAAGAGATCTTTCTGAACTTCTAAGGACACTAATCACCCCCCAAGCATGCCTTGTCCAGAGTCCATTACATTGGGGATTAGGCATCACAGTATGAATTGTGGGGATACATCAGGGCATAATGTTATTTAATGGGATGGGAGACAGAATACGATGAGGAAAGTGCAAGTATGATTCTATATATTTTCTTCAGTGCTACATTTCCTTTTTTAAACTTAGATGTTGAAACCTATACTTACCTATCAAAATATAGCTACTACTATATGTTATTTTTTGTCTAAAAGATTTACATAGTAATTTTTCTTAAAATGGCAAGTGATTCTCTTGTTTCTATCTTCAGTGCCTAAGATTGAGGAACTTTGACAATATAACCATTCTATACTTGTAACCAAGTATTGTTAATTATCTGATTTATATCTATTAGATTTACCTTAAGGCTGGGTTCTGTTGAAGTCTTTTAAGTTCAATATTTTAACATAATTTTAAATACATTTTAAATCAACTACTCCATACATAGATATTTTTCTGGTATGACACAGTTGACTGTTGGATATAAAAATAAGATTGTCAAGATCGTAACAACACATTCATGAACTGGCTTGAGCTAACTGAGTCATATTGTTTGCCACTCAAGTAAAAATAATGCAAATGAGCCCAAATACAAATGCAACATAATTCACAATTTAGAGTAATTCATATTAACATGTAACGTGACCTAATTCTCCACTTTGACTAAGTTAATCCAGGGAGGCATATTTCTTTTGTTTAGTAATTTTTTAAAAATTCATTTTTCTAGTTTGTTTAACAGAGAAAATAATTCATGTAAAACTGGCATTTTACTCAGCAGTTACTTATGTACCCATTGTTAAGACCTTTTGAAAAATTCACCTAAAATATGTTTACCTGAATAAATTAACATCATTATCATTATCTGTTTTTCAGGTTGGCATATATACTGAAAATGCCCATTAGTTCAAGCCAACTACAAAATTGTGAGGTATAGGAGTCACAAATGTTGGGAAAATAGTAATATACATGCACATATTAAGTGGGCATAAATAAGAAATTCCTGTAGCTACAGACACCTTCCTTTGCCTCCATAGGACTCCACTTAGGAGAGTAGATCATGTACAGTAGGAAAATTGTGTTTCATCCTCTCTGCCAGTTTGATTTCCTTGTAAGGCTCTTCCTGAGTTTCCTACCTCTTGTTGGTCTCTGGCCTGTAAGGGTGATGTTCTTGCATCTCTCTTTGGTGATACAAAAATAGACTACAGGGCTCCTTTGAGGAAGTATACCAGAAAGCTAGAAGAGCACCCTGCTGAGTAGCTGACATCCTTCTATGGTGTCCCTAGCAGGATCTCATGGAAAACACATGCACAGATAAGGGATGTACTGTCTTCTACCTAATATCTGCCTGTGTCAAAGATTGGCCACTGCTAAGGAAGGCCAGCTGATTTTTCTACCTGGGTATCAAATACATGTTTAATGCTCCAAATTATATACTCTAGCAATACCACTTTTTTTTTTCTCTCATGGAAGGACTTGTAATAAATTAAGATTTCCCAGTAGCCAAGATGTCTTCATGTCAAGAGTAATTTAGAATCTTTATGGAGACCAGGTGAAGACCTGAATAATGATAAAATCACCATGTTCATGATAAGATGACTATGTTCATAATAAGATAAGCCATGTTTGTTTCTAGACTTAATATTATAAAGATGCCTCATGTAAAGATGCTAATTTATAGTTAACTCCATCAGAATCCCAGCAAGGCTCTTACTGAAATTGACAAACTAAAAATGCAAGCAGCCATAGCAAAGGCCAAAAGCACTCAAGCCAAACATGAAGGGAAAACAAAGCTGGAGGAGTTGAAATAATAAATTTGGGATGTTGTAATAAACATTAATTAAAATAGGTATTTATCAGGCTGGGCTGACTCCCCAGGGGATACCACTCCTTGGAGGAGGTGGAAATGGGGGGACGGTTTGGGGGGGGGGGGGAAGGCTGGAGGGTGGGAGGAGGGAGAACAGGGGAATCCGTGGCTGATATATAAAACTAAATTAACTATAAAATAAAAATTTTTTTAAATATATATATTACAAAATAAAAAATAGGTATTTATGCAGAGTAGAAAGGCAAACCAGTGAAACAGAATAAACCTAAAAAGAGATCACCAGTGTATGACCCAAAGCATGGCATAGCAGTATAAGGAGTAACATGTCTTTCAAAGACTGGTGCAAGGTCACATGACTCATATGAAGAGGTTGACATGTATCGTGCTTTGATGGGAATAGGATATGAACAAATACTGTGCAACTAATGACATGCTTCAGATTCCTTCCTTTCCACAGACATTAAGTGCAGGGAGTTCTGGGAGGATGCTGTGAATGCCAGGAGAAGCTAGGTTTCACTCCGAAAAATTTTGGCTAGAGAACTCTGGCAAAAGGAAACTATTTCTAATTCTCCAGGAATTTAAAGAACGAAAGAACAAAATGAATGAAGAAGCAAAGTGATTTGGGAGAAAATGGCATATATTGAAGACAAGATTTAAAATACAGAAGTTTCTAAAAGAGAGATTTGGGAAATAGAATAAATATTTAAAACCAGATTAAAATTCTGTGAAGTACATACAAAAAATACTCTGTAACTTGGCAAAATCAATCTGAAATAACCAAAACAAAGTCTTGTAATTTTACTGGACTTAAAAAAAAATCCTTTGGGTATCAAGTAGTAAAGAACATATGCTTTAAGAATGCCTTCAAAAGCATCACAGAATAACCTTTCATTTTCTTACGAGACTCAAGAAAAGAAAATGTGATCTGAAGATTTTATACCCAGCAAAGATAATCTCATGTTTATAAAAGGCAGATTCAAACTGTTATAATTCATAGTTGTATTATAAAATGGAGTAAAACAAGTAATTCATTATCTTAAGTTCTAACTGAAATTTCCTACATCTTTGAGAACCAAGATTCTTAATGTGGAAGATAGAGATATACATATAAAAAGAAGGTACCAGGGTCTGTATTGATGTCCTTGGCCCATGTTGCTGCCAAAACCCACATAGATGACCGTGTTCTGGGTTGCAACCTGTGGCCATGAGTGTCTGATGGCCATGCTGCCATCAGGCACATCCTAATATGAGTGGACTATGCTGCCACCCAGGCCATGGTGTTGTCTAGGCCAGAGCTGCTACAGAGAGCCATGTCTGGGTACATAGCCCTACAGAAGCCAGGGTCTGAGTTGATGTCCAGGGCTCCTGTTGTCACCAAGGGCTATGCAGATGACTGGGATCTAGTTAGCCACCTTGGACCATGTCTGAGGACCATGCTGTGCCTAGGGCCATGCTGATCTGGGTGTCCAGTGCTGCCACTTGGAGCCATGGAAATGTCTGGGCAGGAGCCTATGTCAAGGCCATGTCTGGGTCCATGGTCCTGCAGCAGCTGGTGTCTATGGTGATGCCCATAGCCAGTGTTAGCATGGGGATCATTTGAACCATGCTATGCTGATCCAATCTGCCCTTCACTGGCCCTGAGATGGTTGGCCCTGCCCCTTGCTAGATATTGCAACAGGCCAACTGGCCCTACCTACCACTCAAGGGAGAGCTCCCAGCACTCAAGAAAGATGATCCTATCCCTCATGATAGCCATGCACCTCACCTAGGAAGCACACTAGAGCTGACCCTGAGGGTATGACAACAGGAGAGCTGACCCTACTCCCCCTCATCTGCCATGTGGTGGCATGGGTGAGGGAGAGATATTCTCACCCCACCCCTCACCCATTATCACCTGCAGCAGGTGAGAAAGCTGGCCCTGGGGCCACAAGAGCAGGAGAGCTAGCTCTGACCCTCACAGGCTACAGTGCATAAGAAACAACTTCTGCTTCCTGATGGGAGATATCGTTCTGTATGCTGTGAATATGTGTTATTCTGAATGGTTGATAAATAAAGCTGTTTGGCCAATGGTGAGATAGAATAAGGCTAGGTGGGACATTCTAACTAGAGAGGAAGAAGGAGAAAGGCAGAATGGAGGAGATGCTGTCAGCCGCCTCCATGAGAAGCAAGATGTAAAGATACCAGTAAGCCACAAGCTACGTGGCAAAGTATAGATTTATAGAACTGGGTTAATTTAAGATGGAAGATCTAGCTAGTGAGAAGCCTGAGCCAGTAGGCCATACAGTTTGTAATTAACATAAGCCTCTGTGTGTTCATTTGGGTCTGAGTGGCTGCGAGGCCACAGGAGCCAGGCAGGACCAGAAAACTTTCAGCCACAGCTTCCTATCTGGGCATCACACTAAAGCTGATCCTTTTGTCAGGGACACAGGTAAGCCAGCCTTGAGGGCTTCCAGGAGCAGGTGTGTCTCATTGTCCAGAAAAGTCTGTTGTTGTTGTTGTTGTTTTTTTTTCTGCAAGACTTTTATTAAGAAAAATGTTCATTCATTTTACACACCAAAGATCCCCCTCTTCCCTCCTCCTGCTCCCCCCCAGGCTCCCCCTCCCAACACATCCCCCACTCCCTCCCACAAGAAGGCAAGGCCTCCCATGTGGAGGCACATTCAGTAGAGGCAAGTCCAAGCCCTTCCCCCTGCCTCAAGGCTGTACGAGGTATCTCATCATAGGTAGTGGACTTCACAAAGCCCACTCATACACCAGAGATGGATTCTGATCCTACCGCCAGGGGGCCTCCTGAGCAGATCAAGCTACACAACTGTCTCACCATGCAAAGGGCCTGGTCCAGTACCATTTAGGCTCCACAGCCATTGATCCAACTTTCATGAGTTCCCTCTAGTTTGGTTTGGTCGTCCCTGCATGTTTCCCCATCATGATCCGATGCATGTTTCTGTAGGGCAAAGGACATAGTAAATAAGACAAAATGACAGCTTACAGAATGGGAAAAGATTTTCACCCACCCCACATCTGACAGAAGTCTAAGTTTTTAAAACATTTTAAATGCCATATTCTGTAAGTCTTTGAAGTATTTGAAGATTACCTATCTAATTGAAGTATACCTTTATATACCTAAAAATTTAATTAACATGACTATAAGTTTGATTATCCTAGATGACTATTAATCTGTATTTCTTAATTATATTATAATACAATTATATTATATTTTATTTATATTATATATTTATTTATATTATAATTTAAAATGATCTGCATTAACATAATACCTTAAACAAGTAAAAATACACACATAGTATAACTAAATTTGTATCAATAAACTAAAATCCATAGCAATGTAAAATATTTTAAACAAATTGTTACTCTTTAAAAGTAGATTCAATAATCTTCCCTTTTATTCTATCATATCTTTAGTTCAAAGAGGAAGATGAGCATTGAAGACACTCCATATGGAGTTTTATCTTCTTGGCAAAACTGGCCATTTGGGCAAGAAACTGCTGGTGCCTGGACTGCTTGACAGTATGTTATATATTGGACATGCAGGACCCATGGAAAAATGACCACTAAATTTTGCCAAAACAAGGCAAGATGGTCTTTCAGGTTCCTGATAAGCAGAAGAAAATGCCAGATATTCTATGGGACACGGGGAGAAGCAACTAAAAACTCTAGGCCTATAGGCTGAAGATACATTGTAGAGGAACTTTGGGTGACTAGGCAGCCAGCTGTCTCTTTCATTCTAGATTTTTGGAAGTTGCTTATAATGTACTTCCTATATTACTTAGGTAATATTACATTCTTCTGGGGTCTTTGATGAAGTTGAAGACAAATAGTTATAATTATAGCTTTCCTTAGCCATGATAAAAGATAGATATAAAACTTTAGAATCACAAGATAAGATAGATGATAGAATATTTTCTTTTTTCTTTTTTTTTTTTTTGGTTTTTTTTCAAGACAGGGTTTCTCTGCGTAGCTTTGGGCCTTTCCTGGAGCTCACTTGGTAGCCCAGGCTGGCCTCGAACTCACAGAGATCCGCCTGGCTCTGCCTCCCGAGTGCTGGGATTAAAGGCGTGCGCCACCACCGCCCGGCATGATAGAATATTTTCTTTAATTTTCCTAAATACAAATAGACTAGATATTGTAACTATAATTCTTGCTTGATAACTGTTTTGTTATATGTAATTTTACTAAGTTAAAATTAATTCTTCCTTTTTGATTAGCTAGGAAAGGGGAAGTGCTGTGGAATGTCTTTCTATATGCTGTGAATACATGCTGTTCCCATTGGTTAGTAAAAAAAAAAAAAAAAGCTGTTTTGGCCTATAGCAAGAAAGCTTACAGCCAAGCAGAAAAACCAAGTAGAAGGACAGAGGAAGGGGAGATGCCAGCCACCGCCAAATAACAGCAAGACGCCAGCAGAACAGTAATGCCATGGCCACATGGCAACTTACAGATTAATAGAAACAGGTTAAATTATAAGAGCTAGCTAGCAAGATGCCTGCTATAGGCCATACAACTGGTAATTAACATAAGCCTCCGAATGATTATTTTATAAACAGCTGCCGGACTTCAGGGCTAGACAGGAATGGAGAAACATGGATTGTGGATCACAGGGCCAGGAGGGACCAGAGAAAATTCTGGTTACATTTGGTGCCCCGTGTTGGGTACCAGATAATGTGATTAAACCACTGACAATCCACAGAATCAGCTTAATCAAAGGAATTTATTTGGTGGTAAACTCATAACCACAGGAGATTTATCATAGGTCTGAGCTATGTCCCACACTGACTGGCTTGGTCCAAGATCTCAGCATCCAAACCATGAGGGAGCCAAGAGAGCTGCGTATGTGCATCCCAGGTCTTATGGATCCCCAAGTGGCCATGCCCCAGGGGCAGGTACCTCAAGGTCATAGGCAGGGGTAACAGCTACAGCTGCCTCACTAGGAGTGGTGCTTCAGGGCATGGCTCAAACAGACACACACTACAAGTTGATGTTTTGGGGGTTACCCAAACATTTAATGAGAATAATCACATTCTAATTGTGTCCCTTTAGCACTCTTATCCTATTCTCTATCTCTTGCTACAAGATTTCTAGTCCTAGATATAACCCTAGTTGGTCTCTGCATGCTTATATTTTACATATAAGCTTAATTGCTACCTCCTGGTAGTATTTCTACCATATTTGTTACTAAATGTATCACACTTGCAACTCTCTCTTGAAACCACTTTGCAAGTAATTTCTTTAACCCAGATGACAAGTTATAATTTTCTTTCTTTTTTAAAAACATTTATTTATTTATATTTTATGTACATTGGTGTTTTGCCAGTCTGTGTGAGAGTGTTGAATCCCCTGGAACAGGAGTTATAGACAGTTGTGAACTGCCATGGGGGTGCTGGGAATTGAACCTGGGCCCTCTGGAAGAGAAGTCAGTGCTCCTAACCGCTGAGCCATCCCACCAGCCCCTAATTTTCTTTCTTGTAAAATAGGAGGGAAGTGCTTGTTGTTGCTTCCCTCTCTTAAAGATCTAAAGAATTTGTGTTAGTGGCATCTATAGACTATTTTTTTCTGATTGGTGATAGTAACTATTGATAACCAAATTATATCAACATACTACAAAGATGTTGAATAGTAAAATAACACCACATTTTATATATCAAAGTTCAGCTGACCTGTTCCAAAAGTCTCAGTCTTAACCAAATCACTGTTGACAAAATGATGGATGCTGCACTCCTCTGAGAGCTTCCTTACAGGATTATTTAAAATTCCCCCTCCCCATCTATTTGGAGTGTCTGCACTGCCTTGGCCCAAATCAAATATTGCTTCAGGCATTTGGACAATGTAATGACCTACCTTGTCTTTTAGGCTTTGGCTCTGGCAATGTTTGAAGGGACCTTGTTAAATGTTAAGTCATTGCCCATTATTATAACCCTGGCTCATATTCTCCAGGTATACTTGCCAGTTTGATTCCTTATCCAGAATCAACCAATCATTCCCTTAAAGGGGAAAGAAAAAAAATATGTTTGTATGGGAACAACATAATTTTTTTTTCACTTGAAGATTATTCAACCTATATCATATTGCCTTTCTGCTTCTCCTTGATGTCTTGTGAAAGATGGGAGACATAGCCTCTTACCCTACAGAGAACAGCTCATCTTCCTTAAAATGCTATGTTTTTTTTTTTTTTAACGTGGAAGGTTTATCAAAACAGTGACTGTCTTAGTTTCCTGGGGATGTCTTAAGGTACCACACTACAAACTTGGTGGCTTTAAAAATAGCCTGAAATCTGTTGTCTCACAGTTCTAGAGACTACAAGTCTAAAGTCAATGTGCTGGCAGTTTCAGCCCCTCCTGAATCTGGGCAAACCATCCCTTGCCTCTTTCTACCTTCTGGTGTTAGCCAGTATCTTTTTCACTATTTAATAGTAGAAACATGACTCTGCTACATTTTGGCTTCACTTGGTGTTCTCCTTGTTCCTGCTGAAAGCATTTCTCATTTTGAAAATCAGAACTCTAAATACTAGAATATAATGTACAGGAATGGCAATGATTTCACTGTGTGCCCTGCAATTGCAGGTGCTGGCAATAGGACAGTGTCAAAAGATGGGGCCTTTAAGGGAGGATGTGGGCATCAAGTCCCTCCTTTGTGAGTGGGATTAAGTGCTAATTGAAAAGAGCTTGGTGGAGGGAGTTCATCTTTGCTTTTCTGGCTCTATGTGAAGAAATAGCATGTCTCTATCCCATGCATAGAGCAAGGAACAGTCTTGACTACTAAACCTGATGGTTCTTTGATCTTACATTTTCCAGCCTCCAGAACTGTGATGAATTGCCCAGTGTGCGATAGCCTGTGAAAGCACAGAAGCAAACTGGATGAGATGGTAACAAAACCTTTACTAGTAGATCACTAGATGTAATAGTGAATGATGCAATGCCCATGTTCTCTGTGAGGTTGGCTACATCTAAATCAATATACAGTATATGGTGGCATCTCTTCTGTAAGCACAATTCATAGATCCAGGAAACAGAGTTGATAGATAGAAATGGGAAGGAATCCCATTACGCTTAACTGCTATTTTGTCCTAAAACTAGAATAATCATGGTGTTTCCTGGCCAGTTAAAAGTAACTTTCCTAAAACAATAAATATAAGATGACCCAAGATGGCATGCAGGCAGAGTCTGCTAGGATCTCCAGGAAGTAAGCTTGGAAAATCTGAGTAATACCTATCAGAAAAAGTAGATTTGTACAACACTATCCTGGGGAGACATACACAAATGTCTACTCACAACAGATAGGGAACATATACACAAATATAAAAAGAGTTGAATTTGGGTTGCCCTATGTGATAATTAGTTTTTTGTCAACTTGATACAAGTTAGAGACATCTGGGAAGAGAAAACTTCAACTAAGAAAAATGTCTCCATCAGACTGTCCTGTAAGCAAGTCTGCAGGGCATTTCCTTCACCAATGATTGAGATGGAGGAAGGCCTAGCCCACTGTGGTGATACCACCCATAGGTAGGCAGTCCTATGTTGTATAAAAAGGTGATCCGAGTAAACCATGGAGAGCAAGCCAATAAGCAGCACTCCTCTGTGGTTCTGCTTCAGTTCCTGCCTCCAAATTCCTTTCCTACATCACTGCCATGGCTTCTGTGATGATGTGCTGTGACAGGGAAGCCTACTAAAGCTTTGTCTTCAAGTTTCTTCTAGTCGTGGACTTTATCACAGCAATAGAAAGCACACTGAAGTAGGAATTGATACCAGGATGCTATGTTATTGCTGTAAGTGACCTGATCATGTTGTTTGGGGAGGACTGTGAAAAGGTTTGGAAATTTAGGATGGAAAATTAGTGCTCAAAGCTTAATGATCTTTGCTGTGGGAACTTGAAAGAAAAGAATACTGAGCAATCTGGATGATGGAATCTTGACCTGTGATGCCTCAGAGGGAAGTTTGAGATGCTCTCAAAGACTCTACTGGGGATGTTTGTATAATATATTTAAATTAAGAATCTGTGGTTTCTGGTCAGGTCTGTGAAACCAGTTTTGACTAAGAAGCCAACATCATTGAAGTGAAATTTTCTGGAGAGTATTTTCTCAAGGTCAGCACACAGAAGCTGTGGTCCAGAGGGGAGCAATGAAGCATCTCATGTTAGCAGCCAAACTTTGTAATGGGTAAGAATCCCCCAGATGGCACTTGGTTGAGTAGCATGAGAACTGTAGGATTGAAAGGGTTATGATGAGAAGCTGACAGCTGGCACTGTAAGAGACCAGGAGAGGCCATTGGTGAAGGTACAACCTCAGATGCAATGGAAATCCCAGGATTGAAGGGGTCATGGAGAGGCTTGGTACCATGTGACAGGCTTGTAGTCCCTGAAGAGAGGCCAGGAGACTATTAGTGAATGTGAAGCCTGTGGAGACCCCAGCATACTGGAGATGCCAAGACTATGAGATGACTACCAAGGATATGGCACAGAGCAGGCCTGAGCCTAAGGGACAAGTGGTTATAGACAGCAAAGACAGAGAAGTGGAGCTTCATAGGCCCTTTGGAGCCCAGAATATTGTGAGTGAGTCCCAGATATGGGACACTGATATGCAGGATGACTTATACGGCTGGTGTTAGGCTTATGCCCATTTGATTGGAACTGTACCCTGGTTCTTGCCTCTTGGAATAAGAACTATGTAATTTATTTTTTAATGTATGGAAGCCTACAGTTAAGGAACTTTGGATTTTTAGACAGTGAACTTTTAAAGACTGTGGGACCTTTAAAGGTATAATATGTTTTATATTGTGATAGTAATATGAAATCTTGGAAATAAACAAGAAATGAAAGCTTGTGGCTTAGTAATGATATATCAGTGCATCAAGTTAACAAAGGGTCAATTATCCTGGTTAGCATTTTGTCAACTAGATTCAAACAAAAGTCATCTGGGAAGAGGGAGCCTCAATTGAGAAAGTCCTCCGTGGTATTACATGTAGGCAAGTCTCTATATAGGGAATTTTCTTGGTTAATAATTAACATGGGAGGTCACAACCTACTGAGGGAAGTGCCACCTATGATCAGGTGGTCCTGGGTAGTATAAGCAATCACACTGAGCAAGCTATGTACTCCAAGTTACTACGAAGCATTCCTTCATGGCCTCTGCTTTGGTTCTTGCAGCTGGGTTCTGCCTCTAGGTTACTGCCTTGAATTTCTGCCCAGACTTACCTTCACAATGGACTATACCTTTCATTTGAAATTAACCTTTTCCTCTCCAAGTCTCTTTTGGACATGATTTTCATCACAGCAAGAGAAAGCAAACTAGAATAAACATGGTCTTCACCACAGCAAGGGAAAGAAAACTAGAATAACCATGGTCTTCACCACAGCAAGGGAAAGAGAACTCGGATACCCTGCAGCAGAATGACAATGTCCCTACTAGACAACACAGACTAATAGATAAAAACCCCGGTTCTAGGAATGGCTTGCCTCTTTCGGAGTCATTAGCCAGTGAAGTCTCCGAGGCCCCCAAGCATTCCATGCTACTGCCAATGTTCTTACTCCAGAATGTGACAGTAAGATCCAGAACACAGATATTAAGATGGTACTAACCTGGACCTTCATCCCTACTGGCTAGCTTTCATGCTGCTGGAAGGTGCTGGGCATGATACTGGAGGAAAAAAGGATCCATCATGGGAAAGGAATAAACCAAAGCACACTGCTAGCTGAAGGAAAATAAGTATTACCAGAGGAACAAGTGAAAGAAAAGAAAGAAAAAAGAAATGACAACTTTACACTTTACGTTCTTTTGTTTAACTTACTTTTCCCACCAGTTTTCCACAGTGAGGTTAGCTTGTTGTGGTTTCCTTGGAGTCCTTGATTTCTTTAGTCTTGCTGATAGAAAAGATGGTGTCTCCCAATCTGTGACTTACCTCTCTTTCACAAGTGAATTTATCCTTCATCCAACACTCATGCAAGTTTTATTTCTCACAGCACAAAGACCTTAAAAGTAGGTTTACCACCTTTTTTACAAATAAGAAAACTGGGGTTTGGGGATTTAAATGATTTGTTTTTTAGTCACACAACTAATTTAATGACAAATTTCAAAATCAAACTTTTGATACTGCTCTACATTCTCACAAACTAACTTTTTAGTAACTATTTTAATAGAATTTATTTGATCTATTAAGATTCTCCCTTTAAGCTACTAACAAATAGTACTTATGAGACCCTCACCCTAAAAACCACAATAGCTTATTTGTGTGTGTGTGTGTGTGTGTGTGTGTGTGTGTCCAAGTAAGTTTAATTAGAGTTATTTAAAGGAACATGGGTAAGCAGTTATTTGAACACAGTCAAGTTACCAGTGGCTACACCACTGAAAAAAAAATGGCTCTCCTTCCCCCCCAAAAAAGATCATAAAATGCCTATAGATCCTCAGGATGGCCAGGGTCTCATAAGCTTCTGCCCTCTCAACCTAAACTTTATTCTTATTCTTTCTAAAGGAAATGTATTTGTAGATAAACGAAATCATGTTTAGTCATAGGAAATTTGTTGGTAACAGTCTTAAGATGCCTCTTGTATCATCTTATATAATTTTTACAATTACTTTTTGAGTACATCCTGTGGACATCTTAAAGTCATGATGGGAGCAGTTCTTCTAGGTGTTCCTGTAGTAGAGGATTCTAAGCTGTCAGGTGTCAGTGTAGTTTAGATTACAAGTTTAACCTGTAGCACAAGCCACTCACCTTGAAAGAAAATGACCGTCCTTACTTTATTTTAAAAACAGTCTAGTGTGTTAAACTTTAGGGGGAAAAGGGCATCATGCAGAAGACAGCTAATTAGCTCGATGGATTTCTGCAATTCTAATTGCTTCTGTGAGATCCAGGCATACACATCAGCCATATTGGCTTGTCTCCTGGGATGAATGTTAGACATTCCAAGGTTAGTGGGGCCCTGTTAGAATTCTGGTGACACCTCCCTGTCCCCATTGAGTTCCAAAGCATTCTTGTCTACTCTTTCTTTCTTACTCTAGAGGCAGCCTACCAGCAAGTACTGCTGGGTTCATTTTCTGAATCTCTTAAATCCATGACTGTTACCATGATAGTCCACATCATCTCTCACCTCTAGCAATTTATGTGTGCCTGCTTCTACTCAACCATTATTGTACCGCCTGATCTACGTGGAAACTGGAGTAATATTTTTATAATATGAATTAGACCCTGTGTACTACCCTGCAGCCCAAAGCTTCTGAATGGTTAATTATAGGCACGCTGTATCTGGACTATGGACTTGTATCTCCAGCTTGCTCTTGGTGCCTACACACCCTTTTGTTTGCCCCCATCTAGTATGACTGTCTCTCTGGCATTGCCCTACCCATGCTGCCCTTCCAGTTTTTAGCAGCAACACAAGCTTATTGCTCTAGCTTCAAAGACTTTACACTTGATACTTCTTTTACCTTTCTCTGGATAACTTTATATAATTCTGGTCATCATTCAGGAATATGGTCAGATATCCCAAGAGGAGCTTTCTTTGATTGTACCACTTTAAATGAATGGCTCCCCACCATCAAATTCCTTTTTTAAGCCTTATTTCTTCATATCAAGTATTACTAGTTATACATATTAATTATCCCTTTTAGAGGAATAGGAGTTTTTTTTCTTTTCCATGGCTCCATCCCAAATACCTTGTACAGTTTCCAGCATTAGATAGAAATAAGCATTTTTGAGTGAATGGATGAATGTATATTTATTTATTTAAATATTCACTATTCTAAAATTGAGTAAAACAGTTTAATTTCATGTGTAATGCTAGCTTAATGAAGTTATTTTGCTTTGGAAAAAGAATTAGTTGGCTAATATAGTGTGCCAGTTTAGGGTCTGGAGGCTTTGCCCTGGAGGAGGTGGGAAGGGGGGGTGGGCTGAGGGAAGGGGAGGGTGGTGGGAGGGGGGAGAACAAGGGAATCTGTGGCTGATATGTAGAACTAAATTATATTGTAAAATAAAATTAAATTAAATTTAAAAAAAAGAGAAAACCATTAATAGGTTCCAAAGACATAAAGCCCACGGAAGCAGAATTCATCTTCATCTGCAGCTGTGGTTCTCAACACACTACACACTAGAATCACCTGGAGAAGTTATAAACATTTGAACTACAGAATCTTTGGGGATTGAATCTAGGGCTCAACATTTTTTTTAAATTTCCCAGCCAAATATAATGGTCAGCAAAGGCTGAGAACTACTGCTCTATGAGGTGTTTGTCTTTCATTTCTTTTTTTCTTTCTTTTTTCTTTCTTTCTTTCTTTCTTTCTTTCTTTCTTTCTTTCTTTCTTTTCTTTCTTTCTCTCTCTCTCTCCCTCTCCCTCCCTCTCTCTCTTTCTTATTCTTATTCTTATTCTTATTCTTTTTTAAAAATAAATCTCAATGTTGAAAACAGTTCAGAATGTAAGAAAATAGTCACTAAACAAACTAGTGGGTGAATGAATGAATGAGCATTGGGCCTAGTGGTAGAGAGCTTGCCTAAAGCTTGTAAGATCCTGGATTCAATCCACAACACTGAATAAATAAGAACGTATTTGCAGAAATTGAAAACTATTTGAAAAACATTTAAAAAATATAATATACTAATGAGGTTTCCAGATTTAGCAAATTAAATGAGAGATTCCCAGTTAAACTTGAGATGTAGAAAAACAGCTTATTTAGTAAAAAGAAAAAAAACATCTGATATTGCATGGGACATAATTATACTAAAATATATTCATTATCTATGTTTAATTCAAATGTAACTGAGCGACCTGTATTTTATCTGGCATAACTAACTAGTGATGAGGGGATGGTTAAGATTCCCTTATAAAAACCATCATGTTATTGAATATGTTAAACGATTCACTGTAAAATGGTAATTTAATCTCTGCTGTCTTCTGCTATGCAAAGCTACCATGAAACAGTCTATTATCCTTAGGAAAGAAGTTAATTTTTCCTTTTTAAGCTTTTAATAAAGCAGTCATAAAAAATGAAATGAGTTCTTACATGCTTACATTCTATATCCAAAAGGATATAGAATTTTAAATATTTAGTATCTGTTTTTCAGTTGTCAACCTGTGGGTTGTGAACCCTTTGGGGGGTCAAGCAACCCTTTCACAGGGGTCACATATCAGATATCCTGCATATATTTACACTGTGATTCATGACAGTAGCAAAATTGCAGTTATGAAGTAGCATAATTTTATGGTTGGGGGTCACCACAGCATGAGGAACTGTATTAAAGGATGGCAGCATAAGAAGGTTGAGAAAAACTGCTCTAGAGTATGCTAAATGGACAGGTGTTAAACTGCCATGTAAAGATTTATCTTTGTACCCGTAGATTAATGCAGCTCTCAGCCCTCACCAGAGAAGCTTTTGGCAGTGGACAAGTGTGGGAGCCCACAGAGGCTATCTAGCAAGACCTTACTTAGGGTCAGAGAATCTGAGCTTGCTTTACCCAGCAGGGCTGCATAATGGGATGATCTGACCACGGGTGTGGTTACCAGTTGTTTGGAAGGGTCTACACTTGGCTGTACCATGTGCTTTGAACTTGCAAGGGGGAGGGAGGTCTTTTGCATATTATAAAAAGTCCTTTTGAATAAACCTCTGGGTGGCTGGATATTGATCTAGGGCCCTTCTGAAGCTATCCTGTGTCTCTGCCTTTCTCCTTGTCATCTAGGTCTATTTTTCTATCTAATATTTCTTAATTTCTCTCTCCCTCCCCAAAGAACCCTTGGAAAGGTGTGAGCAGATCAGAGCTGGACTCCCACAGTCTCACACAGACAAGTTAATACAGAGATTCACAACTGACTGACATGCAAAGAATATCTGATTATGGAATGTTTAGTTCCCAAAAGAACATTTATGTTACCCCAACCCCACCACCAAGGCTTAGGGACCATCAAGGAAGCAGAGGTGGAAATTGCACTCACCAGAAATTGGGGATGAGGGGACTGCAGTGAAATTGTGTGTGGACATGTCGAGGGTGGTGCACTCATGAACTCACTGAAACTATTGTTACCTACACAAGTATCACATAAGATTGAGCCTGTTGATATTTCATCAGGGAAGAGGGAACAGCTCTTGAGTTCTCGTCCCTCCCTGAAGGATTATTGACAGTTAATGGTGACTGGGGGAAGAACGTCACTTTCTTCAATGATATGACTACAGATAAGCTGTTCATGCTCCAGTAGATAGTATCTCACCACACTCAGCCAGGAAACCCACATTAAAAAAAAAAAAAAAGATGAAGTAGAAGGAGGATTGTGGGGAAGAAGAGGGGTTCCAGCAGGAGAAGAGGTGCGTATGAGATGGCAACAGGAGGTAACCGGGACTAAAATTCAGAATATACATATATGAGACTGTGAAAGAATGAAAAATAAATGACATCTATGGAAAAGACAATAAAAACCAGTGCTCCTGGCCTCTGGATCAGGGACTGTATCTCAAGGACTATGCTTTGAATTCTCATTCCATCCCTAGGAAGTATGAGAAAGAGTACAGTCTTTCTGACTATGAAGCCTTATTTCTCCTTAGCTATTTTCTTCCCATATTGACTAAATAAAACAAAATTTCTGTAGCTATAATGAATATGGTCTGTCATTAATGCCCAATAAAATTTTTGGACAAATCAGTTAGATAATTGGTCATGTGGCCTAGTTATCATTAACTGTCAACTCGACACAGCCTAGAAATCACATGAAAAGGCAGGCTTGATTGAGTAATTGTGTTCACCAGCTTGGTCTGTGAGCATGCCTCTGAGGGGTTGTCATGTTATAATTGATGTAGGAGGGCCCAGCCCACTGTGGGTGGTGCTATTTCCTGGGTAGATGGTTCTGGGCTGTATAAGGAAGTTAGCTGAGGGCACTGAAAATTGCTCTCCCAAGCCATTCCTCTATGGTTCCTATCTCCAGGTTCCTGCCCTGACTTCACTCGGTGATGGCTAATGGCCTGGATTCACAAGCCATATAAAACCTCTCTTCCCCAAGTTACTTTTCGTCAATATTTTCATGATAGCAACAGAAGGAAACAGGAACATCGTGAGAGTAGAAGCATCATGGGTCCGGACTTCTGCTTAAAGTGCCCATATAAGTTCTCCTCACACCTTTGCTGTGGGAGCCCACAACTGACTCAGTTTCCCAGTTTGAATCTGAAGTCTATTCTGAGTCAATAGAGTTCAGACTTGCTTGTCCCAGGACCATAAGAAAGTCCTGATTAGCCTATGGGTAAGAACATACTATCTGGCTAGACTCGGGCTGCTGATGCCTGCTGGAGGTACATTGAGATAGAAAATGAAACTGCCTGCTCCTTGACTCAAGGACAGGATAGATAGTGGTTGAATGCCTGTGCTGTGCATTATTCTGCTTCTGTCCTTCAAGACGGTATACAAGCTGGCTGTGAAATAAACTCAGAGCTGTTCAGCATTGACTGGCAGTCCTCTCAACTCTTTTCTGTCTTCTTCATTGTCTCTACAATCTGCACGCCTCCACCCAGATACCGCAGGCTCCAACACTTTGCAAACAAGAAACAAACACCCTTATATTTTTGGTTGTGAGCCTAGCCCTTAATGGCTGGAGCTGGGCAGTGGTAGCACACACCTTTAATCCCAGCACTTGGGAGGCAGAGGCAGGAGGATCTTTATGAGTTCAAAGCCAGCCTGGTCTACAGAGGGAGTTCAAGGATAGGCTCCAAAGTTACACAGAGAAACCCTGTCTCAAAAAACCACAAAAAAGAAGATGCAAACACCCTTCCACAGCTAGGTAGAAAGTATGTGTGGTCTGAAATTCACCAGCGGGTGGGTGGGATACAAAGATGGACCAACCGTAGATCCTGTATAAAGAATGAAATAATGAAAATATATTTTACATTTCTCATTTCTCAGTCTCTGACCAGACTACAGAGTAAGGAGTGACTCCACACCTTCCTGCAGAATCTGCCAAGTGACTTTCTTAGAATTTAGGTCACTCACAGATACTGGCTTATAGGAACAATATCTTCTGTCACTTAAAAAGAATGCTTTTCTTCAAAACTTGTCTAAATATTAGAACAAAAATTTAAACATGTTTTGATTTACTTTCTTTTGTTAAATATATGTCTTCACAAATTTTAGCCATCTCTAATTTTAATCAGCAGAGGAAAAACAGGTCAAATAGAAATGTCTAATTTGTCCCATTACGGGAACTATTTGTGCAAAGGCTTAGTTGGGCAAGCCATAGTGCTCAGGCTGACAATCTGCGGTGAGGGTCATTTTTCTGAAATGGAGTTTGTTTGGCACCACATTGTTTTATAAGCAATGCAAGCCTGACATTGTCAGAGCCTGAGATGACATGGAAAGGCCCTGGGAGGTCTCAGCGTGCCGTGACATCAGGTGCAACTGTGAGTGTAACTGTGGGATGCAATTTGGATTTTGTTCCTCTGGTGATTATCCTGAGGAAGTGTCTTGTGTCTGTAGTGCCTAGCTCTCTATGGACTGGAAGCAGTTGTTTTGGTTGCCTTTTAATTTAAGACCAGAGTGGACACTCTTAAGATTAGATTTATGATTCCCTGTATCCTAATTATATATATATATATATATATATATATATATATATATATATATCATGTTTTAAAATATGTTCTTAGTGTATTGATCTTACATTTTTAATTGGTGCCCATAGTAATAACATGTATTCCTTGATGAGGCAGTGTAGTAAATGTCAGAGCATAGTAGAGGCAAGGGCCTTGGGATTGTCTTCTTGGGTTCTGACCCTTAGCTTTGCCTCTTATTAGCTGTATAAGCTGTATATTTTGGCCAAGTGCCTCACTCTCTAACTTTAGTTCTCTCATTTGTGAACAGGAGATGATATTTTCCTCCTGAAGCCATCACCCCAGTGTCGACAGGTTCCAGGCCAGCACCCTGGCCTTTGCCTTACAACAGCCACACATGGGTGCTGAGAGGACTCTGAGCTAGGCAAACAGTTTCTGCCCCCTGTCAGCTTTCTTTCACGGGGAATGTAATAGTCTACTCTAGTGAAGTAACCGCCACCCTAGGACAGGCTTATTCTTCGTCACTTGCACCATTTTATCATTTCGTCTTCTGTGAACTGTTGCTCCTGCTTTGACGGCTTTCAGAAGCTTGCTAGCACAGCATTCGGCTTTCTGTTCGTTTTCTCCCTGGGAACTCGAACTCGGCATAAATACTGCCACATTTGCCTTCAAGTGCCTCACGTCTTTTGTCTGTTTTCCCATTCTCTCTTGTTTGTGTCAGCACTTTACAAACATAATCCACATGCCATTCTAAACCATTTTGATTTACCAAAGCCTCTCCCATCTCATACAGGTCATGTCCCATCATGGAATTCAACAAAGCTGACAAAGTCCCATCTGAGACCTGAGATGTCTCATGGGTCAACTGCTTCCTTAACTCTTCTGCGAATACAACCTACCTGCCCTGTGAACTGGGCATCATTCACTGACTCCCTCATGCCCACTTTACTCAGTTAATGTCTGTCCTTCCTCTCTTGTCTTCAGACTCTTCACAGGGACCTCAGCTGGTAATGACGAAGTGACCCCAATGGCTCACATGAGCCAACCCATCAGGGATTTACCTGTATTGTTTCAGACTATACTCCCTTTATCTCAATGCTGCATGAGCAGCTCAATTATTCAATTTCTCTGCTTCCGTGGCATTCAGACTGATCATAACCACATGTGGTGATATATTGTGTACCCTAATAAAATTTGCTGAAAATCATAGCACAGAAGAAGCCATGAGATTAAACATAGATGTCAGGCAGTGGTGGCACACACACCCTTAATCCTAGCATTCAGGAGACAGAGATCCACCTGGAACTCTTCGAGTTCAAAGCCACCCTGGATTATATGAGATTGACTCAGTCTAGGAAAGAAACAGAGCCAGGTAGTGGTAGCACACACCTGTAATCCCAGCACTTGAGATCTTACACCTTTAATCCCAGTATTTGAGAAGCTTACACACCATTAATCCCAGCACTAGGAAGGAAGTGAAATGGCTGGGTGGAGAAAGGTATATAAGGCGTGAGGAGACAGGAACTGAAGGCTTTCAGATGAGCTTTTCTGGCTGAGGAGTCCTAGAGGTAAGACATGGCAGTGGCTTGTTCCTTTGTCTCTCTGATCTTTCAGCATTTACCCCAATATCAGGCAACAGGTTTTTATTATAAGACCATTTTAGATTCGTGTTACAACCACCCCTATGTCCCACTGCTTCAGGAGCTAGGTCTGAGAGGTTCTTTCATTCCCTGTTTAAAATTCTTCCTCAATTCGAGCAGTTCAAATACAGAAAATTTCTTGGTTATCATTGTTTCTAGTACAGGCCATTAGGAAGGATCCCATATCTGCATGCTGAATCATGCATTTTCCCTTTCTCCCTACTAAAGGGGATATTTAATTTCTACCACTTCTTCCACATTCTCCTCACTATCCAATTCCCCCCATGAGTTCCAAGGGATCAAGGGCTCCTTAACAAGTCCCAATCTGCGTTCTTCTCTTGCATATTGCCAGCTCAAGGAACCAGCAAGCCAATACTGTAATTTCATCTTCCCCTTTACTCAAGTTTCCTGCCAAATCACAAAGTAGATGCAGCAGAATGTGTAGCGTCTGCATGTCTTTTTCCCCACTGAAATTCCTCTATCACATAAGTAAGTTCTTTCTGGAATGACCATGTCACATGACTGAAGCCACCACCTGTTTATTATCACATCCTGCATGTCTACTTCCAGGGACTTTAATACATTCTGTAGTCTATCAGTCTATCAGTTTGGGGAGCATCTGCATACTTTCACAGTGGACAATACCATTGACCAGTGTGGTATGTCACTGTATGCCATGTTCAGAAAGACAGGCATCTTGGGATTCCTCTGAAGTACACTGTAGTCTCAGATACTTTGGTCTTAGTTGCCTGTCATATCACCAATTGCAGGAACATGCAATCATCACTACAGGAAAGAGGCATGACATGGGGAAAGGTACCCATTTCCAGATTATTCCCTTGGATGATCCACTCTTGGGTGAATAAGCCTCGATTGAATGTGTCAGCATTTGACTATAGGTACCACATAGCCACTTTTCCCAAATCCATGTTTGGTTGTCAGTCCATGTTTGTGTTATGTGACATTTCCTGGGGGTGAGAGGGACATAAAAAATTATGTATTCACTTCAGATAGAGTATCAACAACAGAGCCAGTAATAATTCCACTATTAATGAACCAGTTAGTTTATTGTAGTTACTTGGTATTAGTAGTTACCTGCACGGTTGAGTGGTTACTTACAGGAGCACAAGGTAACTGCATTCACAGAACACCCCAATTCTCAGCATGGATGGGGACTCCAGAAGGCTACATCCCTGGAGTTCCATGCCCAATCACTTCCAGTCACTTGACTGATAGAAGACTTCTCTCCCAAGGAAGTATTTCCTGCTTTTATCACCTAGTGAAAGAGACATATCCATTTTTGTAGCTTTCTGTACTTGGAAATTTTTTTAGCTTTGGGAACCCAGGCTAGGAACTTTTAATTAGGGAGAGATAGCCATACAACACATTATTCTGTAGTAATGATGACAAAGGACCAATCTGGTAACTACTGCCATGGAGAGAAGTGACCATAAGATCAACCTTGAAGCTGGCAATGAATAGAAGATTTGGGGTACATTTTTCTAGTATCCCATCATCAGGTGTAATTAGACTTTAAAATCCAGTGGGGTGGTACTTATTTATGTTTGATTACACCTTGGCATTCTAGAGACACATCCATTAGGTATTACACTTCCCATAACATAACAGTAATGATAAAACAGATTTCAAGAATGGCGATTCTATTTTCAGATTGTCTTTATGACAGAGACACTACTAGTTTGATGATCTGTGGATCTACAGAGTCCATTCCTGGCAAGAATGGCCTTGGAAAACTCTCAGCGAGCCATTTGTGCTTCATGCATTTCCAGAAGTGGCTTCTTGTAGTGGTGACTCTAAAAGTCTCTGTAAAAGTGTCTGGATATGGCATAGCCTGCTTTAAAGACTATCCCAAGTCACAGGAACCAATTAAAGGTTCTGCGAAGAGCAACAGCAATTTAGGGAACCGTCATCACTGAGTATTTTTAGGTCACTTAACCCTGAAATCTTACTCTGAACATGATTTAGGACCATCCATGGAATAAGATTTGGTCACTAGCAACATTGCTACTATTTCACTTAGTTATTATTGATATCTATTTGTTGATCTGAAAGATTTGCCACTTAAAATTCTTGTTTTTAAAAATGTTTAGAAAGAAAAGAATAATAACAAGGTTGTCCTAGGGTCTGTGTTCGCAACTTCCTACTCATGACTGACACTGAACTCTACTTGCCCCAACACATTCTCTGGTTACTTCATCATTCCTTATGTTTTTTTTTTTAAATAATATCTACTAGTAGTGTTCAAAGTCAGTTATTTACTTATCTAGTCTCACTCCTACTTGTGAAGTCCTAGAGGACTTACACTATAATTAATTGTCTTCATGCTCCTAATATCTAATATCTGACTTTTAGTAGAAACTTGTTAAGGGAACTCTCTTGTGAATTATATAAAATTAATTTGAACTCTCCATAGATATTTTAGTAGTGATATTCTGGAAGTTATGGACAGACATTCATAAGAGCAGGCTGTTTACATTTGAGGAATTCAAGCCAATTGATTTTGTGATAATACTTTGAGATTGTGTTTTGATGGAACTGTTTACCCTAAGGAAATTGATGAATACTACAGTTGAGGCTACTTGATCCTGGAGAGCCAGTTGTTAAATATCAACAGCACAATACCAGATATACTTAGAATGTGTATATATCGACATATACAGATATGTAATCTAGATATCTTACATGCAGTACCTTCTTTCTTAGCATATATTAATTGGACAGAATAATGGGTTTCACAGTGACACTGTTATACATGTGTATAATGTACTTTGATCTGTTCACCTCCATTACCTTTTAATAGGATGAAATAATTTTTAGATGTTTAAACTATTTTGTAAATGTTTAAAAATAATTTTAAGTGAGTTGTCTTATCTCCTCATTTAGATTGCAAAGTACTGAGGAAAGAACAGGTTTTTCATGTAGTGCCTGGATGTCTTGAAATTTATAGGCACTCAGTTATTGCATGGGTGGTAGGGAGAAACTGATGTCCTAAACATACTTTGTGTTTTAAATGGTGGGCCTTGGTGGAATGGGAGGTGGACGTTGAAAAGAAATGAATGGGAACTACAGTAAAGGTGTAAAGATAAACCTAACAGTGAGTTCTATATTCGTAACTTTGATTAAATCAATATTTTTGCTTTTGATTTTATATTCTCAAAATATAAATTTATAAAATGGTCCATTCAAAACAAGGACAAAAGATAGTTTAAATATTATAATTTATGGATATTGAATTTGGGAATAGCTGGATGACAGAAACACACTTCCACTGCTTCAAAATTGTGGTAAAATGAGCTTGAGTTGAAAAATTCCCCTACCTTCTCATTTTGAACATCTTACATTAAAAGTTATTCATTTTCAAGAGCATCAGTTGCCTTATGCACACCAGTCTACTGATACAGGAAATGTGAGGTGGCTGCAGAATGCTGGTAAAAGTGTGTTGTTTGCTCACTTCCTTGTGTGCTTGCTTGTTTTTGAGAAGGTTCTCCTGTAGTTTTTGCCCTTGGACTCACTGTTTAGCTGGAGGTAACCTTGAACTTAAAATCTGGGATTACAGATGTGTGCCTCCATACTCAACCAAAGGATCAAATCCAGGGCTCTGTGCATGTTGTGCAAGCACTGTATGAATCGAGCACAGTCCCTCAATGCAAATATTTGACCTCACACAAAATGTTACCTGCAGGATGTACCAAGCAGTCTACTCCTGTTGTTACAAAGAAAATGAATTTTCGAAGTCAAAAGCTAAAATCTTATACTGCTCAAAATAGTATAATGCTTATTTTAAAATGCTTTCAAGTAAGTTATAGACTGCATAAAGTAAAACAAACAGAACTTAGAATGATGTTTAGTGAATTTTTTGTGCATGGAAACCTCTGTAAACAAATCTCTTTTTTGCCTTTCTTTGTCAATCTTCTCATTATTATGGGTCTGCCATCCACTACTATTGATTAATTTGTTTGTAAAAGCTGCATTTTAACTCACTTTAAAATGATTCATTAAAAACTGAGCATGTTAATGGGGTAGTTTCAACACCTGTTTGCAGTGCTGTATATTGAATACAATTCAATTCAATATTCAAATAAGGTTAAACATGTCTGTCTTCTCAAACTTTTACCATTTCTTCATAGTAAAAATCTACAGACGCCTTGGTTATGGCCCTTGGGAATGCTTTGCTGTTATTCAGAGCCACCTTAGTGTGGAACCAGCAGTAGGATTTCCTACCTCTGCCTCACTGTCAGTCTGTCTGTACCACTCCACTCCCTTCTGCTCCTCAGCCACTGGCAGCCATCAATCCACTCTCAACTTCTAGGAGACCAACTTATAAAGGATGGATCTTTAACAACTCACCTTTTGCTTTAAAACACAGAAGGAAGGATTTCTATTTGGAGACTAAGTCGAGTAAATATAAATTTATTTATATTATATACTTAATTAAAATAACAGGTGCTCACTTTTCAGCACCTGGCGATGTGTTCTAATCCTTTAGGAATAATCAGCAGCCATTTGCCTTTATTTACTCTTTGCCTACAGTTAAGCTATAAATAACATCCTATTCTCTGGAGGAGCTCACAGACTCAGAGCTATGAGGGCTTATGCCTTTCATCTTTCACATGGTGAGCTTTACTGTGTATGCTTCCCTCCTGAACAGAGTGTTCAAAGTCAGTCTACAATTATAATTCAGCTCTTCACCACCCTTAAAACATCATTAGCTCAGCCTGGTTTGAAAAAAAAAAAAGTTTTCTTTGACCATGGGTCATAACCACAAAGCAAGATGATTTGTTCAAATGGGACTTTGTATGTTCTGAACAAGGGTTTCTGGGAAAGACCTGAAAGGCTGTTTTTCTGCAGTGCATCTGTACAGATGAGCTAGACTTCAGAGGCTAAAATGACAGTGGTTCTACTCTGACAGTATAGGGTGCTCCTGTTTCCAAAGTTGTTTTTGAGGTAAGAAGGAAAATGTAATGAAAACAGCTCCCCGAGACAGTACTCTCAGAGGGCTGCCTTCCTGGTTTGCTCTCCAACTCTGTTAACACCTCACTTCTGTCTGTGATTCTCACAAGGGTCACAGCTACTAATCAACCTAGATCCTTCATGAAGACTAGCAAAGGGCAGACTGTAGACTTACTGTCCACTCAGGAACCAAGCACAATTTTCCAAATGGTAGTTCCAACTTAAGGAAATTCTAAACATAATTATAAATATAAATCCAAGCAGTATGTGGAGTGTGTGTTCTCTAAGGACCCTGGTTCAGAGCGGATTAATATTACTCCTGATGGCATTGTTGGGCTTTCTGCTAGGCCATCAGTAAGAGAGCCAGAAAGTGCACATCCTGCCAGCAACAGTTTCATAGACGGGCAGAGGCCCAGGACTTGGTTAGGGATCAAGCACGCCACGTGAATGTGAGGCGATGCCCAGTATAAGAGAAGAGGAACAGGGAGTGCCTCTGCCAAGCCTAAAGTACTTGAATTAATAAAAACCAAACCAGAAACCAGGACTTGAGCTAACATGCTCTCCACAGGTCCACTTCTGGAGGCTCATTGTTTAAAAGAACTCAATGAAATGTTTTATGGTGTCCATGTGCTTGACACACATCATAAAAGATAAGTGTCACCAAGGAACTCACAGTCTGAAATATGAAGGCTTCCCAAGAGTCTGGAGTTATCAGCAAGTGTTTTGCATTTTGCTTGCTATGGGTAAGTCAAGAGCCACATGTAGCAATCTACTTTGCTTTCTATCATTGTAATAAATACCATGACCAAAAGCAACATGGGGAGGAAAGGGTTTATTTTCCTTCATACTTTCACATCATGGCCATCACTGAGGGAAGAAAGGGCAGGAATTGAAGCAGTGACCACGGAAGAGAGCTGCTTACTGGCTTGCTCCCATGGCTTGTTCTGTTTGCTTTTTTATATACCCAGGACCATCTACCCAGGGGTGGCACCACTCACAGTGGGCTAGGCCCTTTCATATCAACCATCAATCAAGAAAATGCATCCCCATACATGTCCAGAGGCCATTCTGATGGAGGCAATTCTTCAACTGAGGATTTCTCTTCCCAGGTGACTCTGTGTCAAGTTGACAAAAAACCAACCAGCATAATTGACTCCTTGTCAACAAACATATCACTGTTAAATCATTATCTTTTTTTCTTGTTTATCCAAGAGCTCATGTTAATATCACAATATAAAAATATAGTATAAATTTAGAAGTCCCACAGTCTTTAAAAACTTGGAACACTTTGAAAGTTGGAAGTCTCTTTAATATATCCAAAGATAAGGTACACTGGGGAATGCAATCTCTAGTTCTACCCATGCAAAACTTGATTCCTGATGAGGAGGGGAAAAATAGATCTGGAGTGGAGCTAGAAAATGGGATGCAAGGTCTCAGTTTGTTTTCTATCACATCCAACATCAGAAGCTCTTGGTGACTTGCTGTTTGAAGGGAGGCATTGGTACTGGGGCACAAATGAATTCAGTAAATTACTAACTAAGTCAATTTTTAGAACTATCAAATAAGAGGAGATACCCACACTAGCATTTCTATGTAATAACAGATACAGAGTAAAGCATTTCCCTCTGACATGCTGCTTCAAAGGTTGAACGTGTCTTCCAGAACATTATTTCATCATTTGTAGGCAGCTTTGAGCCATCCAGATGGTCCTGAGGATGCTGGTAGTTTTCCTTGACCCATTGTCATCCCTATAACTCTAACTACTATCTGATTTTCATCTGGTCTCCTGCTTTTCTCCAAGGGATAGGCCCCCAAATGGTCTTTTATTGAAAATGTTGAATCTTTAATTTCCACAGCACATGCAGAACTAAAACATTTTCCAGTTAATGTTTACTTGAACTTGTTCAAACAAGGGTGTAGAAGCAGGCAGTGGCATTTACAGAAAAGGGCTTCAAACAACCAACACTTGGTCAATATTTATTATGCTCACTGGGTGATCTAGCTGTAAGGAGCTCATTTTAGCCATATGGTTCCTGTGTAAACTTACAATGATGGAATGTTTTAGTTAAAACCTGAGAAAGCACTATTACAATTTTATTTTAAGATAGAAACTATTCATTACGTATGTTTTGTATAAATATTTAGAGCTCAAATTCATTGCCAAAAAGAAAACCAAATCGTACAGGTATGGGGAGGCTGTCCCTAGCTTTCTCATCTTGTAAACTCACTTCCGATGTCTCTGGACAGACAAACATGAAACACTGGTTTGATGGAAAAGATGTTCTGAGTTCAAACACAGGAAAAACAAACACTATTCTGGGGGCCTGGCTGTTCTAAGTAAGCTCCCCATCCTGGGGCCTCTTGCTCCTCACAATCATTAACCAGCTGTACAGTAGATTCACCTGTAGACCTGCCCATGTTCTTATTAAGTCTGTGATAAGACCCTGGAAAGAGCATGTTTACCACATGCCTTACTTGAGTCTACTCTACTGTGACCAGTACCAATTTATGAGAAGTGCTTCAGTTGACAGAAACCCGGTTCAAATCACCGGCATCTGTGACTAGTACTGCTGTTGTGGGCTCTGAGATAGCTAACCCCAAATCCCAGGACAATACCATCACAGAGAGCCTCAAGAATGAGTGAGACAGCTGCTACTGAATGTCCTGTGACTCATTCTTTGTCTTTGAGTCTGTCCTCACAGGACTCCCAGCTGCTGAGGAAGTCCCAGTTCACACATCTCAGCATCAGTCAGAAGGATCGACTCCCTTTGCCTCTGGACACCTAATTGTGGTCAGGGAGACATGGTCATTTGTCAGAACTAAGGGACGAAGTGATGGATGAGAAGCAGCTATGGGAAGCTGCTGGAAGAAAGCGGCAGCTGCCTGAGTGCAAACTGCCACAGGTGCTCATGACAACTGTGTATGAAAGTTGACTTTAATTCAACTCTTCTAAATATATAGTGTCCACAAACCAGTAACAGCACGTACATTCACTTTCAAATATCACCTTCAAGTCTAAAATCATTCCTCCCAGAAATAGAAATACGCTATCAGATTAGATAAAAACCAAGGACCGTATGCTAGGCGACACTGATAGACAGAGGCAGTCAGTGACTGTAGTTGCCTAGAAACAATGATTTCTCCAAGTTCTGATTCTATTGTGACTTATGCTGCCCAAAGCCCTTTCATAAAAACATACCATGACTGGGACAGCCATGTGAGAAAAGGCCAGGGGACCCAAAACAGTGTTTTGAATCTACTCATCTGCCAAGTGGCTAACTGCATATACAGAAAATATCAGGGATTTGGAAATGTGGCAGAGGTTGTTATCCAGACAACCTCCACTGCTATAGGTGCATAACTGAAATCGTAACCTCCTAGACTTTCTCAGTTTTTGAAGTGCGGAATCCCCTGAGAATCAAAGCTTTTCCCCCTCTGTCTTCATTTGTGCTTCCCTGCCAGTGAACAAGGCACATCTTTCCCTGGGAAGGTGGGTGATAAAGGTGGGGAATAGGAAGGGATGGTGGAGGGGACTAAGACAGAGATAGTTTTCAGGGGGAGAAAAAAGAAGGTCCTGGACTGATTATGACCCAAATCCTTTGCTGAAATAGGTTCATAGAAATGTCCATCCCTTCTAATCAGAACCATGTTCATTTATATAAACATCAAAGACCTATTCTTTATATCATTTTCTTTCATAACGATAAAACCAGTGCTCTCATTAAGACATCTAAAATATAGCCATCTCACCATAGAAAATATAGCCCAGCAGATGATTTTTGCTCAGGATAATTTTCCATTTTCTGTTTAAAATATTCCTGTTCTGCATAAGATCTAAAATTTAGCTTTTGAAGGCTCCAGGGGATGACATCAGAGGTTCCTCAAGTAGCTGCTGTCTCTCTGAGCTGGAATGTTTTATTTCCATCACTAATGATTTGTTCTTCTGCTTGGGAACTGTATAGCTTCCCTTTTCAAACCCTGATGCATATACACATATGCATTTTTTTACAAATATACAACTCTAGAGTCCCTAAAATGTTAGGACACTTCCTTTAATCTAATACCCCCTTAGCAACCAGGTCTGCTATTGATAACTTTTTATTCACTGTCCAAAAGGGTTTTTTCAAAGAACTACTATTTTGGTAATAAGATGGATTATAACAGTAAACAACAATGTTTCTTTCATTAAAAAACAGTAATTACAGTCAGTTGGTATTATTCCATGTGCACAATAAACACTATATAATGACTCTATAAACATATCCTGTCATAAAACCAAGTTATATTGATTAGTACAAAGGTAAAGATCTAGGAGATAAAATGTTTATATCCTCTATTAGAATTCCAAACACAGGTACTAATTGCATACCATGTATTATTTAACTTGCCAATAAAGAAATAACAATGTATTACTGGGTAGTTGTGGAAGTTTATGTGTGTGTGCATAAGCACACACACACATTCTGAGTTGCTTTATACATTGGCATGGAATTCTTAAATTAGGATATATTTTGAAAAAGATGTGTTCATTGGCAAAAAAAAAAAAAAAAAAAAAAAAAGATCAATGAACAGTTTCACTTTGAAGTCACTGTTTAAATACTGTTAACTGCATTAAACATTGGCCAGCAGGCTCAGCAGGCTTTGGTGTCTGTGCAAATGGACTCAGTGGGGTGTGAGAAGAAAATAAGAGAATTTTTAAGTCGGTTAACTTCTTACACACTTGAAGTAACTGTTTTTGTGAACCCCTGTAATACCTAAGGTGGTAGTAGAGGAACACCATGCAAGGATTTTATAAATAAGCCTATTTCCTGAGTGTGCTGGTACATAATGGCATTTTCTGTAGCATCACATAATTTGCAATGTTTATGAACCATGTTTCAGGTTTTGAAGAACCTCCAGGCTCATTTACATCAGAGTTGTACTGATCTAAATTACATTCCTACCAGCAGTACACAAGGGCCACCTTTTACCCGATACTTGTTATCGTCTGTGTTTCTGACACTAGACAGTCTAGCAGAGGTAAGGTTTTATCTCATGACAGTTTTCATTTGAATTTCCCTGATGACTGCTATGTTGAACACATTTTCAGACACTTGTTAGCCACTTGTATACCACTTGAGAAATGCCTTTTTTAGGACCTTTGTCCATTTTCAATCTGCTTATCAGGTGGTTTTTGGTTTTGCTTTGCTATTGAGCTGTTGTGGAATAATCTTTTTGTACAGTGTGAAGATTTGTCACTTGGATTGATTTAATAAAAAGCTGAATGTCCAATAGCTAGTCAGGATTTTCTGAGCAGACAGGACGCTGGGAAGAAGAAGGGCAGAGATGTGGAGAGTTGCCAGCTAGCCAGAAGAAGCAGCATGAGCAGTATAGAGTAAAGATAATAAAGCCACAAGACAAAAGCAGATTGACAAAAATGGGTTAATTTAAGTTGTAAGAGCTAGTTAGTAACAAACCTAAGCTATTGGCTGAGCTTTCATAATTAATAAGCAGTCTCTGTGTGGTGATTTGGGAGCTGGCTGGTGGAAGAGAAAAATCTGCCACCTACATTGGGTTGTTTGAGTTCTTTGTGCATTTTGAATGCAATCTCTCTGTGTGTCATCGTCATGTCCCCCCCCCCACCCCGCTGTGTGTGTGTTCTACTCTGTTGATTGATTTCCTGCAATGAAAGAAGCTTTGTAGTTTGCTGCAACTCCACTTCTCTAATTTATTTCTGCATGTCTGTGTGCATTGTGCCTTTGTTTGTATGTGTATAGGTGTGTCTTCCTTGTTTCTTCCCATTTTATTCACTGGACCATGCTCTCTGCTGTACCAGGTACTCTGTGATTGGCTGGCGTCACTAGCCAGCTTGCCCCAGGGATCCTCTGTCTCTACCTTCAATGTGCTGGGATTACACAGTCTGCAACACATCCCTGGCTTTTATGTGGGTGGTGGGGATTAAAATGCTGGTCCTTATGTTTTACCCAGTATGCCATCTCCCCAGCCACCCATGTGTCTATTTTGCATTGTTATTTGTTTTTGGTGTCATAGCTAAAAAAAGAAAAGAAAAGAAAAATAATAAGAAAGACTAATCATTTAGTATCCTATATTAATTTAGGTCTTACATTTAAATTTTTAATTGGTTTTGAATTGTTTACATAGGGTGAGGAACCAACATTAAACATACGTGAATATTTAGATGTCCTGGCACCATTTAGAGGGCATATTATCCTTTCCCATTATGTATTCGTGACACCTCTACAAAAGATTACTTCACACACTCGGGCTTCTGGGTTTGTATTTAAGTTCTCTTGTATTCTACTGAACACACTCTCTCTCTTTCTGTGTATGTGTGTGTGTGTGTGTGTGTGTGTGATATATGTGTTTATGTAGGTGTGTGCACATGTGGATGTGAGTACACATGAAAGTCAGACATTGACACTGGGCATCTTCCTTGATCACTCCCCACCTTATTTTAAGATTTTGTTCTTTTTGGCAAGTTAATCGTGTTATATTAATTTCTTTATTGTGTGTACATGGGTATGTGTGTCTGTGTGTGTTTGTGGTAACCACCTGCCATGGCATATGTGTGGAGGACAGAAGACAGTTTAAATCGAGTCAGTGAGTCAGTTCTCTACTTCTGCCATGTGAGCTCTGGGCATCAAACACAGGTCCTCAGGCTTGGCAGAAAGTGCATTTACCCACTGAGCTATCTAGCTGGCCCAAGTCACAATATTTTTTGAGACAAGGTCTTTCATTGAACCTGGAGCCCATTAATTCAGCTAGGCTGGGTGGCTGATAAGTTCCAGGGATCTGCCTGTCTCTGGCCCCACCTCATATTTGCTCAGCAGGCACTGTACTGACTGAACTGTCTCCCCAACTCCTCTGTTTTTAAGACACCAGATACAATTTACACGTGTGTGTGTGTGTGTGTGTGTGTGTGTGTGTGTGTGTATGAAAGAGAGAGACAGAGACAGAGATAAAAACAGAGAGAGAGAGAGAGAGAGAGAGAGAGAGAGAGAGAGAGAGAGAGAGAGAGAGACTGTGTGTGCATGCTTGTGCATGTGTTGTTTGGGTAAGGGTGCAGGCAGTGCCCGCATCTGAGAAGGACACAGGACAACTTAAGTGTCTTTCCTCAGATGCCATCTGCCTTTCTCTTTGAAGATTTGAGACAAGGCTGACTGACCAGCAACCCTGGAGATCTGCTTGTCTCCAGCTCCTCAGGACCAGGACTGCCATCATACCCATTTTTCCCCCTAATAGATTTGACCTCACATCCTTGTACTTGCAAGGTAAGCACTTTACTGACTGAGTATTCTCTCCAGTCCTGAAGCACGTATTACTTTTCCTGTGTGGCCTTAAACTAGGTTTTGAAATCAGGAAGTGTGATTCATTAGTTTGTCTTTGCTCATTTGGGGTCATTGGTGCTTTGGTCATTTGGGGTCTTTTTAGTATTCTGTAAATTTCAGGACTGTTTTCTCTATTTCTGTAAAATGGTTGAGATTTTCATAGGAATTATATTAAATCTGTCCATCCTCTTGGGTTGGGAAACATGAATATCTTTAAAACATTAACCTTTTAAATCCATGTATACAGGCTACCTTTCCAATTATCTGTTATTGGTTTCTTTCATTGCCGTTTTATAATTTTCTGTCAATACACAGGACTTTGTCCCCTTTAACGAGATTCTCTCTCTCCCCCTCCCCCCCCCATGTGCACCTGTGTGTTCTTTTTGGACAATGAAATGGGTAGACTCATGTTTGGATAGTTTTGTGTGCTGCTCTGTGGCAAACAGCCTTTCTGAAGTTCTGGGTTCTAACACATCATTGTTTTGAGTCTTTAGAGCTCTTTGAAAACTATGATCCATCCACCTATCATGACACCTGCAAACTCCAATGTTTGCCTTATTTTGAAATAATTTAGTTGCTTATTTCCCTTTTCCTCCTTTTTTCTCCTTTTCTTTACTATTTGCTCTGGCTGGGATTACTTTCCTGTAAATATTAAATAGAAGCAGCAAGAGAGAGCAACCTTGCTTTGTACCAGGTCTTAGAACAAAAGCTTTCAGTTTTCTTCCACTGATTTTGATGTTAACAGAGTGTTGTGGTTAAGTGCTGCATTTTGGTAAAGGTTGCATCCCCTGAATCCTCACCTTTATCTGGCTAACTTGAGCACCACATCCACTGATCTGCATATTTTGAACCATCTTGACCTCCTGGAGATAAATCCCTCTTGGCCATGGAATAGTATCCTTCCAATATGCTGTCCATTTTAGTTTTGCTAACATTGTATTGGTTGTTCATATCTGTGTCAGTAGAGATGCTAGACTGTGATACTGTTTCCTTTGGTGTCACTGCTGCCCTGGAAACAGGATGGCTCTGTTTCATAGAGTATGGTAATATTCTGCCTTCTATTTTCTGAAGAAGTTTATGCACTTAATAGAGATTGAGATTGCTTCTTCCCTAAACATTTGGTAAAATTCCATTTGGTTCTGGAATTTTCTTTATTGGGGATGTTGGAGGTTTTTGTTTGAGAAAAATCTTACTATGCAATCTAGATTGTCTTCAAATTTACAACCCTTTCACCTCAGCTTTGTAGCTGGAGCTTTCTCTCCAGGTTCCACCAAGCCTTGGCAGTCTGACAGCCCACTTATAAAAAAACACACAGATGCTTATATTATTTACAAACTGTATGGCTGTGGCAGGCTTCTTGCTAACTGTTCATATATCTTAAATTCCATTTCTATAAATCTATACCTTGCCACATGGTTCGTGGCTTACCGGCATCTTCACATGCTGCTTTTCATGGTGGCTAGCAGTGTCTTCCTGACTCAGCCTTCCACTTCCCAGAATTCTCCTCTCTCCTTGTCCCGCCTACTTCCTGCCTGGCCACTGGCCAATCAGTGTTTTATTTATACAGAACAATATCCACAGCACAGCTGCTCAAGTCCTGGGATATAGGCGTGGACCCTATTCTCAGACCTAAAGGAAGCTTTGTAACTATCAACACAATCTATTTATTTATTATTGGTATGTTTAGGCTCTTTACAGAGTCATAGAAGAGTGCATATGTCTAGAAATTTATCAACTTATTTACATACATATGTTTGTTTACTTCCTGAGTGCTGTGGGATGTTCTGTATGTCCTGTGGGAGCCCTTCTTGGGTTCTTTGTGGCGTTACCCAGCAGGTCCGTATAGAGGATGATTAGGACCATGAGCCTGAGTGCAGGTGTTTGAGATGGTCTGCACTTGGCTGTGCTGGGGGATGGTCTGTATGTCAAGTTGTTCTGATTGGTCAATAAATAAAACCTGATCGGCCGTGGCTAGGCAGGAAAGATAGGCGGGACTAGCAGAGAGGAGAAATAAAAGGACAGAAAGGCAGAAGGAGACGCTGCAGCCGCCGCCATGACCAGCAGCATATGAAGACGCCAGTAAGCCACCAGCCACGTGGCAAGGTATAGATGTATGGAAATGGATTAATTTAAGCTGTAAGAACAGTTAGTAAGAAGCCTGCCACAGCCATACAGTTTGTAAGCAATATAAGTCTCTGTGTTTACTTGGTTGGGTCTGAGCGGCTGTGGGACTGGCGGGTGACAGAGATTTGTCCTGACTGTAAGAAAGGCAGAAAAACTAAAGCTACACCTGAGGCTTTTATAAAATCAATTGAGAGAATACATATTTGTGGTATATGTTCATGTATGAGAGAGGGTGCGTGTACCTGTTCATGGGAGCAAGGGAAGGGTGCCTGGTGTTTATTGTTTTCCACATTATTGCCATGAGACAGACAGAGCCTCCTACTGAGGCTGGAACTAGTTCAGAGGCCAGCAAATCTCAGCAACCCTCCTGTCTCTGTCCACCACAGTGTTGGGATTACAGCCACAACTTGCTTTTTACTTGGGTTTCAGGGATTTGAACTCATGCTTGAGCAGCAAGGATTCTTAGCCACTGAGCCATCTCTCCAACTTTGAATTTGTTTGGTTATTATAGGTTACCCAAATTGTTGGCATATAGATGTTTAGAGTAGTCCTCTTTGATCCTTTTAAAAGTTGACCTAATTTTTTATTTTTAATTAGCATTTAAGCTAGAATACAAAATAATGAATTACAATATGCATTTTATACATGTGCTGTTGTATTCTGTTCTTATTTACCCCTCTCCTGTACTTCCTCCTCCAACCCATGTGTCAATATTAGTATTATTTTCAGAGTTATTGGACTTCTCAGAAAGTCCTCACCTATGCCTGTATCTTGGTGTGTCTTACCTATGTTTTGGGTCTTACTCCATTTTGAATTGATGTTTTTGTGTAACAGAGAGAGAGAGAGAGAGAGAGAGAGAGAGAGAGAGAGAGAGAGAGAGAGAGAAACCTTTGCTAAACCTGAAGTATCTGTTGTACTGTCTCCTCTTTCACGTGTGCATTTATTTACTTCTCTTTATTTTTAGTTAAGCCAGCTGAAGTTTGTTAGTGTTTTATAAAGAACTATTTTGCTGAATTCCCTACGAATTTAATTCTTTGATTTAATCTATGTTTTGATCTTTATTGTTTCCCTTTTTCACAATTTTTGACTTAGTTTGTTCCTTTTCTATTTTCTTGAAGCATAATGTAGGTGTTTGATATCTTTTTGAAAGACATTTGTCACTACTTTATCTGTATCCTATTACTTTTGCTATGTTCTATTTTCCTTTATTTCAGGCTTTTTTTTTGTTTTGTTTTTTTGAGACAGGGTTTCTCTGTGTAGCTTGCTCCTTTCCTGGAACTCACTTTGTAGACGAGGCTGGCCTCAAACTCACAGAGATCCGCCTGGCTCTGCCTCCCAAATGCTAGGATTAAAGGCGTGCGCCACCACTGCCTGGCTATTTCAGGCATTTTTTAAATTAGCTTTCAAGCCAAAGGGTATTAAAGAGGATGTTGCTTAGCCTCCATATATTTGTGTTATCTTTCTGTTTCCAGATGATTTAACAATCCTTTTGGACTTGAATACAAAGAACATTAAATCAATACCTTCAAGAGAATTCTGAATTCCCTCCCACATTCACTGAACCATTATGCATAATAAGCAAGATTCAGAAACAGCCTAGGTATCCACCAAAATACAAACAGAAAAAGAGAATCTGGAATATTATTCAACCTTTAAAAAGGAGAGAAATCCTATCATTTGTGAAAACCAGAATAAACCAAAAGAACTTTATTTCTGGTGAAATAAACCAAACACAAAAAAGACAAACATGGCTGCTGTGGGATGTTCTGTATGTCCTGTGGGAGCCTGATCTCAGGTTCCTCATGGCTTTACCCAGCAGGTCTGCATAGAGGATGATTAGGACCACAAGCCTGAGTGCAGTTGTCTGAGATGGTCTGCACTTGGCTGTGCTGGGGGATGGTCTGTATGTCAAGTTGCTCTGATTGGTCAATAAATAAAACCTGATTGGCCGTGGCTAGGCAAGAAGTATAGGCGGGACTAACAGAGGAGAAATAAAAGAACAGGAAGGCAGAACGAGTCACTGCCAGCCGCAACCCTGACAAGCAGCATGAAAAGATGCCAGTAAGTCACAAACCTCGTGGCAGGTTATAGATTTGTGGAAATGGATTAATTTAAGCTATAAGAACAGTTAGCAAGAAGCCTGCCACGGCCATATAGTTTGAAACAATATAAGTCTGTGTTTACTTGGTTGGGTCTGAGTGGCTGTGGGACTGGTGGGTGACAGAGATTTGTCCTGACTGTGGGCAAGGCAGCAAAACTCTAGCTACACATGGCATGATCTCATGTATGTGTGGAGTCGGCGGAGTCCAGTTCTAAGCAAAGAGCAGAAGATGGTTGCTATACATTAACAAAAAGTAGGGAATAGGTGGTTGCTATACATTAGCATAAAGAGGCGAATAGGTGGTTGCTATACATTAGCATAAAGAGGAGAATAGGTGGTTGCTATAGATTAGCATAAAGAGGAAAGGAGATGGTTGCTGAAGATTGAGAGTAGATGGTTGCTAATGGTTCATGTAAAGAGAGTAAGCAGTGTTGGTCAGGATACAAAATTTCTTTTTGGCAAATGATTATGTTCTGGGCTCTAAAATGCAGCATTCTGGCATAGTGTCACAGCTGCACTGTACCCCTGAAACTGCTAGAGAAGAAGTCTTCAATGCCACTACAAAAAGATAGAAAGGAGGGGAGATGGGAAAGGAAAGGTTTGGAGAGGGAAAGAGAAGAAATAGCAGTATTTGAGGCAGCAGAGTTGTTACTCAGACTGGCTGATGGTCATCTAACAGTTCATGTGTCTATCCATACACCACATTCTGTGCCACAGTAAGCTGGAAAACTGAAACAATATCAAGGCTTATTGGGACATCACAGAAACTTTTGGAAGCAATATAGCAACTTGGAAAGAATTAACTTCATCTCATTAATGATAAGCATCTCTACTGTCTTTATGTTTTTAAATGACTTATTTTTTTTTTAGAGGAGTGGGGGGGACGCATGTGCCTCCGCATGAATGAGACGTCAGAAAACAAATTATGGACATTCTTTTCCTCTACCACAGGATCAAACTAACTCAGATTGTCAGCTGTGAGGCCAAGTGTCCTAATTCACTGAGCCATCACACTAATACTCATCTCTCCATCTTTCAATAAAGTTTGATATTTTTCATTGAAAAAGAAATATACCCATGCAGCCTGTCCTGTTTGATTGGCCTTGGCTTACATCTTGTCTTCCTGTGATGTTCCTTGAGGGCACTGACTGGTTCTTTTTCTCCAACAACATTTTACTTACTGCTCAGCACCTCATAAACACTAATGAACTCTCTGCTAGTACCAACTCAAGGAAATAAGATCCTGGCATCGATCATGAAGTGATGAGGTATTTATTTATAGATAATAAATGCTAAATATTATAAGAAGTAAAAGAATATGTTTAAAATATGAATGGTTTTTGGTTAATTGACCTTCCAACTACAATAATCTTAATTATCATGTCAAAACGTTTGTAGACTTGGAACCACTAACTATAACTACAAACTTCATTGTTCTCTCTATATGACTGCTCCTGTGACGGTGTTTGACACAGAGTAGGATGCTCGATAATATTTCTGGATAAATAATTAATGAGAATGGATAGAGAACGGCTCATGCATTATTTAAATCTTGGAATGCTGTAGAAATGGGCCCAATGCACAAATAGGTCAAGTAAATGTTTCCTAGGCCTCTTTTTTTTTCCCCTCAGGCCCCTGGCTTCATGGCTTAGTGACTTTTGGAGCCCAGAACTTTCCAAGGAAGCACAGAGCTTTTCTGAAACACTCCCTCAATAAATTTGCATGTCGCTTTGCTGAAGAACAAAACACAAACTGTAAAACAACAAAATGAAAACTTACTAAGTTATGTGTGGTGGGACATGCCTTTAACCACAATATTTGGGAACTATTTTAAGTTTGACACTAATCTATGCTCCATGGTTTCCAAAAGCCAAGGATAAAGTCGCACAATGGTAAAGAACTTGCCAAGCAAAATGAAGAAAAAACAAAGAGCTGTCCTCCATAAACTAACTGTAAAGAAGAGATCAGAGAGGAAAATTCTCTATTATGGACTCATGTCGACTTATACAGGACAACAACAGGAAGGCTTCCGAAGACTTGTCTTCCACTGGTCTACCAAAACTCAGAATTCAACACAGAATATAAACATTTTTACAAAAAAAAAAAAAATTACTTGTATATATTTAAATTACTCAGCTTTAAAAAAAAGATTTTTAAATTAAATCATGAAAATAAAGAGGTTTGAGGAAGAATTTATCCTTTTTAAGCATTTTTAAGTATGTGTATATGAATGCCTTATGTGAGTTTATGGATATCACTTTCATGCAGGCTCCCACAGAAGCCAGAAGAGAGTGTCCCATCCCCTCATACTGGAGTTACAGGTAGTTGTGAGCTTTTTTTATGTAGGTACTAAGAACAGATCTTCTGAAAGAGCAGTAAGGGCTCAAACCAACTGAGTCATCCCAGGCCCAGAATTTCATTTTTTTTTTTTTAAAGAGCAAATGATTACAGAAATTATAGCTATTTTGGAAGTAGTAGTAGTATTTTCTCAGGAAACTTTAGTGTGACTCTTACCAAATTGTTGGGAATGAAGGAACTAAGATTATGGTTGTCATTAAGTTACAGGTCAGAGACAAACATCTAGTTATAGGTCAGCAAAATCATAGGACAAAATGTCATCTGATATTGTTCCAATGGAATGAACGAACCAGTCCCTTACTCAGTCAAGTTACATCTACTTTTCACCTAGACCTCAGACTCTTGTCTCAGATGAACACTGGCGTCCCCATGGATACGGGAAATACAACCAGGGGACTGGGCGGCACTGTTGCCGTCACTGTTCGTTGCTATACAGGAGACTGAACACTGGGTTTGGGGCATGCTGGGTGAGCATTCCTTATCCCCAGTCCTCCGTGAGACAGGGACTCAGTATGCATCATGGCACTTTCTGCTTCAGTCTTCCAAGGCTGGGATGACCACACAGACTGCCATAGCTGCCACCTCTGACCAATCAACTGGACTTTTGAAGTTTTGTTGAATTAAATAATTAATTAATTAAAGCAAAGCCATTCCAATCCAGATGTTCAGGTTGAACTTTCTACTGAGAGTGTGTCTAATGCTTTTTTTTTTTTTTTTTTTTTTTGTAATCAATGATAGGATCATTTATCACCAAGCTCAAGGGTTGAGATACTCATTTCTTACAGTATGTTTTTGTTTTTGTTGTTGTTTTGTTTTTACATTTTTAAAGGATTTGAGCTTTTGTTAAAACAAGAAACTGCCCATCTGATATTGTCTTATTTTCAAAATAAAGATGATGTATCATCAAGTTGTTCAATAAGAAGCTGTCTGTTCTGTCCTCATGTGGACTCATTTACTGCATAAATTAAACTCACTAGTTAGCCCAGGTTGGCCTTGCCGTCACAGCAAGCCTTCTGCCTCAGCCTCCAAGTGCTCAGATTCTTGGTGTGCCAAACTGCCCTCAGCTGCCAGTGAGCTCTTACAGCAGCTGGTCCCTGATCTCCTTCAGGTCAGCTGTGGTATTCCAAGCCTTAAGACAGAGTTCTTGTTACGCCTGAACAAGTTGGCATTTTGGTGACTTTCTCCAGTTCAGATTTATTTTAGGATCCAAGCACCTAGCTCTGTCTTATCATTCATGAATGAAGTACGAAGCAAAGTCATGACCATTTTTCAAGGTTAAAATTTGGCCTAAATCCAAGATCTAGCAGTTCAGGGAGCTCCAGCCAGCTTCCATTTAAAGAACTTAGCTCTAAGCCTATCTTCTCTGAATTGTCTTACCCCCCCTCCCAAGACCTTTACATAAAGCATAAGTTCTTGAAGGTTGTTATGTTTTCCTAAGGGGATAGCACAGTTGTTTCACACTGTGTATGGCAGGACCAAGCTCCCCACTGCTTGCTCCCTTAGCAACTCCCTTCTTAGCAGTTTCATCTCCAGAGCAGCTGGTCTCCTGCACCCTCCCAGAATGGCTCAGTCCTTAGCCCAAACGCCCCCTCACCCCCACCATCACACGGATCGGGTGTCTCTGAGTGGTTGCCTGCTGAGCAGTCTTCAAGGTTCTGGAAAATAAAATCTTCTACCTCCTATGATCAGTGGGAACAAAAACTGCCTTGGTAAGACAGCCTTTGAGATGATACATCATTTTTATTTTGAAAATAAGCCAGTATCAAATGGGCTGTTGCTTATTTTAGCATAAGCACAAATCCTTTAAAAATGTAAAAATAATGTACTGTGAGAAAACTGAGTATCTCAGCCCCTGAGCTTGGTAATAAATGGTCCCATCACAGGTAATATGAGAAGGGCTTCAGGCTGGTGATGTAAGGAAAGGATGCGACAAGAATTTCAAGAGGTTTTTGAACTGTGTACTAATGAAAGAATATTTAGAGATGTATTGTTAATATTATAAAGCCAAATGGTAGATGAGCATTCCCCTTAGTCTCCCTCATAGTCATGTTAATATCTTTTGTTTGAATGTTACCCTAAGGGAAATCACATGGTTTAACTTGACTATTTTTCTTACCTCTTGGTGATCTGATGCTAAGGTAACTTACTTTGAACTTCAGGGTTTTTGTTGTTGTTGTTATTGTTGTTGTTTTTATCTGGAACATGGAGTTAACATTTTTCCTGTAATAAAGATGAAATGATATACAGTCATCACTCAGTATCCATGGGGACCAGTTTCAGGAACTCCACATTCATTATCTGTGGACACCAACACTCGTGGATGCCAGCTCACTTCTATTAAATGACTTAGTATTTGCATATAACCTATGCATCCCTCTTTAAATCATCAGATTATTTATAATAATAAACACTACCTAAGTAGATGGTAGATAGAAGAATGTACTTTTCTGAGTTGGAGCTCAGAAAATCATTAACAATACCAAAATAAAAAAAATTATGTATTTTTCAGTGAGACTTTTTTTTTTTTTTTGACGATCATCTTGATTACAAAAGCTCCAATGTCTCTGGGCAATACTAAACTCAGTAAAACCTGGCAAGAATCATAATTACACACTTCGCTGGCAAGCATTTGTTCATACAGTGAGAGCAAAGTTTCTCCAGAAGTTTCTGCATAATTTTACACTGTGTGCCCCTTCTTTAGAAGATTTTGTTTTGTTTTCTTTTGTTTTTTGTTTTTGTTTGTTTGTTTGTTTGGTTAGTTTGGTTTGGTTGGTTTGGATTTTTGGGTTTCTTTGAGACAGGGTCTCTCCCATCATATCCCTGGCTGTCCTGAAACTCACTATTTAAACGAGGCTGGACTCAAACTCACGGAGATCACTTGCTTCTGCCTTCCAAATGTGGGGATTAAAGATATATGCCATCAAGACCGGCTCTGTAGAAATCTTTCCTGAAAAAAAGGACAATGGGGTACAGAGGTAAAGGGACTGGTGAGAAGCAGAAACATTTTTCCCAAATATTTTTGATTCTTGGTTATTTGGACCTAAGGATACACAGATCTGGATGTAAATTTTATGTGTGTAATAAGATTGTTAACTCCCAAAATCTCTCTAGGGTGAAAGCTAAGTGAAAAATCACCTGCATAAGAAAATGTAAAGTGAGAGCCTATTTATTTTTTTTCTTCAAAGTTATTTATTCTTCTGAAAAGATAACAACTTTCAATTCAAATGTCATGTGCTAAGACATTTTCTGAGTAGCTGCAGTTAGGAAAACAGAAAATTGTTTGGGGACAATTCCTAAGGCAACCCCAAACAATGCTAATCTTGGCTGTGTATAAAAAGCTACTCAAAAGAATTGGTTGTAAAAAAAAAAAAAAAAAAAATGGAAAGAAAGATTTATCCCAGCTGTAGTCATCATTCCCCAGTACAAATTCTAAATTGCAACAGTTGGATGCCATTGTAAACAAGGCTTAAAGGGCACTTTAAAACTAGTAAACTTAATGGGTGTCTAAAGGAGAACATAAATAACAAATGTTTGTGTGCCATGCCGTGGGATAAAATATTGATGAAAATATCTTGATTGGGTTTAAAATGTGATACCTCAAGCCAGTTGCAAAGAAATGTACGAGTGGGAACCTGAAGCATGGGAAAACAATGCACTGGAGTAACGATCATCATGGTAACCTGTACACTGCAGTGTTAGCCCCTTGCATGTCACTCATCTCCTGCCAAGCCCCACAGAAGATTTTGGTAGAAGAGATGATCTGCATTTTAGACATTAAAAATGAGGCAGAAGGATGCTAGAAGCCAAAATGATTAAGAATATAGTACTTTCCTGTCCTCTCCATACATGTGGAAAATCTGAAGATGGCTCGCAGCTTTCACAGTGCAGAGGTGGAGTCAGTCCCTCCCACATCCCATTAGAAAGGAACTAGGTACGTGGACCACAAGCACATGGGGTGTCAATCATCAAAGCACTCGGAGAAATTGCCATACTTCTACTCTTTAATAATTTGGAGATCATCTAAATGTAAGTTCTATGTATTCTAACTCTATCCTATGGCATTTAAAAAATTGTTTTTGAGCCCTTATGTATTTTTGTGACTCAGACTAGTTCACAGGAGATAGTCCCTTGAGCTCTATTTCCAAGTGAAGATATGTGAGCAATGGGTTGCTGCTTTGGAAATGAGCACTTTGTGAAACTCAGATACACATTTTTACTGAAAACAGACTTATCCTGGAGATTAAAATGAGTTTGCATCTTCCTTGGGTGCTTTTTATGGGGACAGTAAGCACTTTGCTGAAGACACAGTTACTTAATTATCTGTGTACCACTGGTAATGTAGTCATGGCCCTTACTTTACAAAAAGCCATGCCAAAATTGTAAGTGAATTGTCTGTTTTACCAGTGAGCTTTTCTCTAGAAGATAAACACAGGAATGGAAGACACCTGGCTCATAGCACCCAGGTAAAAGAGGATCAGGTACAACCATTACGGAATCATTTTGGAAGTTAATGGAATGGGCACTGACTTTAAGAATCATAGATTTTTAAAAACCACAAGACAGTAAAACATCTTCCAATTTCGTTTTTAAGCAGCATTTTTTATTTATTTCTGTTGTCTAAAACAATAAAGCATTTTCATCATTTTTGGTAAATGACAGCAGCATTCCAAGTTTTAGGCAAGAAAGGCAACTCTAAGAGGTATCTGTTTGCATTACTAAAAAAAGCAAGTACTGTTTGATACCTTTTGCTATCTTAAAGAATTTTAACATGTGTACGCTCTGAAGGAATGCATCTAGTTTACATGGGAATGGGAGATAAAGAAGAAAAATTATGCAGTGCTTTGTAGTTTGAGGTCCCATGCAGTCAGGGTTTAATTTGGGAGAGTTTTGGAGAACTGGAGAAGGGCACAATGCCACTTCCTTAGTCACAAAAGGGTTCTTGCTGAGATCCTTATGTCTCTTGTTATCTTGGATCTATTCCTGTAAAGCTTGTAGTAATTTTCTAAAAAAAGAATATGAGGGCCTAACTGCTGACACATAATTACAGCGGGATGATGACGGCTCGTGCTATAATCCACTATAATCAAGGCTGGATTCTCTCTGATTATATGTCCAGTTGTTCTCAGCCTTGAAACAGTTGCTAGCAATGTTCTTGAGAAGCAATTTCCCCTTGTTCTCAGTCCTTTGTGAAATCTGCTCGAGCATTTATTGTAAAATCTTGAAGACCTTATCCCCCAGGCACTCATTACCTTCTAGATAAAGTGTCACATATAAGTCATTTATTTTAGAACTTAGCTATGAGACCTGAAGTTTCCACATCAACAGAGAAAAATGAGAAATTGGTGAGAAATGACAAGAGAATTTTGCAAAAAAAAAAAAAAAAATTCTAAGAAAGAAGAATTGTCATTGACCAGCTTGATCTGTAAATCTGTTTTGCATGAGTGCTTTCTTCACACAAGAGGCCCCTACATGAGGACTCTGTTTTGTCCTGGAATGAAGAAGCACTGGCAGCCAAGACTGACATACTGCACTCCTGTATAACCCACTTCCTCTGCCTATGGAGGACATTGCTAGTTGGTCCAGTCAGTCTCGGTATGACACTGCATAAATAACCTTCCCTTTACTGTCATTCCGGTGGAATGCATATTTTAGTCTACACTCTGTTCTGCACCTTGGTCCAGTAATTCACATGAAGATCCTTTGTACATATCCAGTAGTGTACCCATGGGAGCTAAGACAAAGAAATGTTTTACCAATCTGTTATTTTGGTCTGCTTATACTACCATGACCAAACAACATGGATCGTGGCTTACTTTCACATAGTTCTAGAGGTTAGAAGGTCTAAGATCAAGATCTGGCAGAGGGCCATCTCCTCACTGTGTCCCCACATGATGGAAAAAGAACAAGTAAACTTCTTGTCGTCTCTTTTTATTAGGACTAACATTACAATCTGGGCCCTACCTGTATCTCCCTATTTGGCCCCAATCCTATAAAGACTCTGTCTCCAAAGGAAGTCACATATGGTAAGAGGTTAAACATAAATGTAGTGGGTGGAGGGGCACAATCAGTTCAAAACACAAGCATACATCTTGAGCCCTCTGGCCAAGGAAAGACTGGCTCTCATGTCAGCAAATCTGAATTTGAACACAAGGAAACAGCGTGTTCTTATTGTGCCAGTGATCCAAGGAGTTCTGGGCCGGGAGGGACCAGGCCAGTTAAGTGTAGATCTGATAATACTGAGAGAAGTCATAGTGGATTCTGAGCCAGGGAATGTCAGAGGAATGATGTTCAGTTACAAGTGCAGTAAGCCATGTGGAATCCAGTTTTGAAAGCTGGCTAAGGACAAGTGAGGATGTTGTCCTGACTCACTTCCTCACGAGGGCCTCTTGGGGATCCTATAACAAAGATCCATGAGTTCTGGAGAGCTCTAAGTCCTGGAGAGCCCTTTCCTGATGACATTAAAGCCACAGAATGTGGACACCAAACTCTACAGAAGGTCTGGCTATGGCTACTCATTCTGTCTGCTCATTCTCTGCCCAGAACAGTTGAAAATCACTGCTGCCTTCAGATGCAACTGAACTTTAGTCCATTTTCCATCCACTCTCTCTTTCTCTGTTTTCCTTATTTTCTTACCATTACCCTTCTGGTTTCTTCTCCTTCTTCATGAATGGCTTAGGAAAATGCTTTGTTAAAGATTAAGGGAGGGCTAGGGAGATGATTCCATGGATAAAGTACTGGTGGCACAAGTATGACCTGAGTTCTGATCTCCAGCACCCACATAAAAAGTCAGGCTCGGCAGCACGTTCTTTTAGCCTCAGTACCAGCAGGTAGAGGCAGGAGGACCCCAGGGGCTCCCTGCATAGCCAGTGTGGCTGAATTGATGACTACCAGATTCAGTGAGACCGCCTCTCAAAAAATAAGGTGGAAATGACAGGAAAAGACACCCGACATAAACCTCCCCATCTTTGCAGGAGCACACACATACATACATACACACACACACACACACACACACACACACACACACACATACAGGATTAGGAGACACCTCTGTGGGTTTCAGTTTTCCTTCTTGTGGTTTATGCAAACGAGTCCATAGGCCTAGATTCCGCTCAGATGTCCAAGTGCATGGGGGAAGCAGACCCATAGCATAATGCAGACAGCACAGTCCGCAGCTACTCTGGTTTGCGCTACAGCATTCACCAACCGTTCTTTGGATGGAAAACAGCAGCATATTCTGAAATTGAGACTTCATCCAGGGTCTCAGGTGAAGACCAGATGAAAGGAGAGGAGGATGAGTTTGGATCGGGAAGTGGTTTTGGTTGTGAAAGGTGATTTGGAGAGCCCCTGGCTTGGGGCATGAGCTCATAATGAAATCGCTGAGTCGTCTTCCCAATGTGGGAGCTAACAAGAAAGCCTTGTGACATAGCACAGATTTCAGCTCACGGTCAAAAGCAAGAGAAACGGAAATAGAAACTCTTGCTCAGAGCTGTGTAAAATGAAAAAGGTTCTTTTACAGAGCAGCAAACTTCGTGACACTATCAGCCCTGGAGAAGGAATGGTCCAAGCCCTTGTAGAGACAGAGCAGTAGACTCTCCCTATCAGACGAGACTGGCTCAAACGACATTGGGCTGTTCATTATGACTGGAATATCGCAGATTCTCTGGTTCTGTACAGCATGATCACAGGCACAGGCACCACAGCAGAGAATTAGCCGAGGACAAACAGTGCTGAAATGCCGAGTATATGAGTTTATGAGTTCTGACTGAAGGTGCCAGGTCTGGGCATAGCAACTTCCTCCCTGAAGGCAAAGGCTGCCTCCTGTCAGTGAGGATGACCTCAGCTTATCAGCATTAGCATCTTGGGTCAGACTAATTTGCATATGATGGATATTAGCAAGGATGTAAAGAAAATTCCTAGAAGAAATGACTACAGGAAGGAGCATTTGTCACAGAGAACAGCTGGGAGGCTAGATGAATGGACTTCTACTCGTGGGGTTCATTTCACTGTATTTTTATGTTTCTTTCATTTTATTAGCATATATTCACTGTTCAAAATGATGGGTTTCATTTTGACAATATCATGATGTAAGTCATGTACTTTTCTTATTTTACTCCACCCCATCCCCACTGCACTCCTCTCCCTCCCTCCCTCCCTCCCTCCCTCCCTCCCTCTCTCTCTCTCTCCCTCCCTCCCTCTCTCTCTCTTTCTCGCTCTCACTCTTTCATTTTTATTGTTAAGTTTTCCTTATATTTCAATGTTGAGACTTGCCAGAAAGTGTAGATCTCATTTGACTCTGACAACATGATTTGATCTATAACAGCCAAGGTAGGGTCACAGGAGAAAAATTTACATCTGGAAGATGTCCAAAGGATGCATGCAGCTTCTCACAGGAAAGAGAACATTCCCATGTGGAAGATGATCAGTGAGTCAATATTGCTTCTCACCAAAGAATCAAATGCTAGGTGTTTTACCCCATTTATAAGGAATGTATATGTAAATGGGGCATATATAAATAAGACAGTTCTACATGGGGCATCTATAACAAGCATAAGAGGAGGTTACTTTGGTCAATCTCTATTATTCCAAGGCCATGTGTTTATACCATTCATTGCTCATCTTACACTACCCAGCAGTTCTAAAGTACTAATGTCAAAACTTTGGTGTTCTTTCCAGAGAGGCCATCATTCCTGGTTGGATTCTTGGGGCAAAGAAGACGTGCCCAGATATTGTATCTAGGTGCCCCATTCAGCAGAGACATTGAAGCCTGATATCACTGAGGTTTTCTGAGTTCTTTTGGGTCAGATTATTACTCTAAAAGGACAGAATGAGGTGTTGGGAGCTTCCATTTTGCCAGGAATGAGACAGAGTTAGATAGAGTGAAGTTGGATTTATTTTCAGGTTCAATAGTTAGCAAACCCTGGCATCTTTGTCCCCTGAGTGCTAAAGCCTGTCTTGACAGCAAATCCTGGCCTGAGGACATTCTTGTTTTTCTATGAACCACTCAAGTTCTTTGGAGGACCAGATATTTCCAAACTGTCCTGTGAGCTGTATAGAGAAGGCCTCTGTCCTGACAGCTGGGTCTGGAGAATCTGCCTATCACATACAACAATTTGCAAAGACTCAGATGTTTGCTAACTAATAGAGCAAGTGAGAATTGTAAGAGAGACTTATGAGTTGAGATGGAACTCCACCCAAGCCAGAGCGCATGCTGAGCTGAGGACTCTTGCCTATGAAAATGATAGTGATAGAGAGCAGGGGGATAACTGAAGAGAAATAACAACTTGCTTCCTTTCTTCTGGAGGTGTTGGGCATTTTGAGAAGGGAAAAAAATGTTGTGAGAAGGGGAAGAAGCTCCCTTCAATGTGACCAATGGACCAATGCAATTTCTCACCTAGAGTACCTCTCCTACATGAAAGAGTGTTCCCATCTGGAAGATGACCAAAGCAGGGATGTAGCTTCTCACCTGGAGTGTTTCTAATAAAAGAGAAAGAGTGTGCTCATACTCTCTCTCTGGTCTTCACATCTGGAAGATCACCAAATGATGGATGCAGCTTCTCACCTAGGGTGTTACCTATAAAAGGAGAAAGAGTGTCTTTACATCTGGAAGATGACCAAAGTATGGATGCAGCTTTTCACCTAGAATGTTTCCAGTAGGGAGAGAGTGTGTTCACACTCTCTCTGGTCTTCACGTATGGAAGATAACCAAAAGATGGATGCTGCCTCTAAACAAGAGTGCTTCTTCTACAGGTGTGTGTGTGTGTGTGTGTGTGTGTGTGTGTGTGTGTGTGTGTTCACATCTGAAATGGAGCTTGTCTGGATCATTGGGCCAGGGCCTGGTTCATCCTCTTCTGCTGCCCATCCCAGCAGACCTGTGCAGGTCAGAGGGGCCAGACCCTTTAACCATCATGTCTCTGGGGACAGTACCCTAGGAATTGGTTAGGAAGAGTGTGCTGGAACATAATGTGGGTTCACACTGTGTTTTGTTCTGTTCCCATGACTCAATATGAAGAGGGTTAGTTCCTGGTTATGAGACTCCAGCTGTGGTCTGGAGTCTGATGCCAGCAAACCGGCTACCTAGAATGGTATGACTGCCCATCCTTCTGGATTTGGTCACTGCAATTAGTTTTCTAGGGTTTTGTAGGCAAAGCACTATAGATGACTGGCTATCATACCAGCATCAATTTCTTTTTTCACAATCCTGGAACTATAATGACTGGAGAAAGTATATGTTCTGATCCTCTATTTCTACAATTATAAAATGGGAAGAGAAATACCGACCACATGAGGATCCTGAAGAAATTTTAACTTATACCATTTGTAAATAACCAAAAGATCCTTGGGTCCTTGGGTCCCAGCTTGACTATTGCAAGATTGCTGAACATACATATGAGTTATAGCTTGATTTACTCAGTCACTCTACTGAACCTGTGTAGATATATAAATGTAGGTTAATGTAAAATAACAGTGAAAAGAACCCCGTACATTTTAGATAAGAATTCATACATGTTCCTTTTCATAGAGTCTATATATGGAATTTTAGTCTGGGGTAAATTCAAAAATGAAAGTTACAATAAATTCATGTATTACAAAATGAAAGAAGGCCAGCTTTCATTTTGCTGCAGTGTTTTTTTTTTTTCTTTCAACACTTTAATTTTAGAGTGAAACAATTCAAATTATGTTCCCTAATGGTCTTTGGTGTGCGTTGTACAAATTGCAGAAAGAACAAAACAGAAGAGAGAACCCATTGCTATAATGGGTTTCATTTTTCTTCTTTCCTTTTTAATCTAATGTTTTTGAAGTGTTTTCCCATGGGAATAGAAGTTTCTTCACGAAAGTTGAAATGAAAGGGAAGAATTCTCCACACAGAGTGACTCATAAAAACAGGTTTCCTATCTCATCTCCATGAGTAGAATGGGTTTTGCTGACCTGGTTGAGGAATGTGAGCATCCTAAGTGGAGGTTCCTGACTGAGGAATGTGAGCATCCTAAGTGGAGGTTCCTGACTGAGGAATGTGAGCATCGTAAGTGGAGGTTATCTTAGAGGGAAAACTTCATCTCAGAGAAACAGAGAGGGAATTTGCTAAGAGAGAATTTGCTTTTCCTTCTTGCTCCTTGCCTGGCAGAGCTCTGATTCTGTCCTTCCTGGGGGCAGACATCAGAGGTTAGAGGTCTGTCAGGGGACAGGATAGATGTTAGCCCAGAAAGGTGTGTCCTGGGATGGGCAGGAGAACATCACAAACAGAATCCCTGGATGACAGGCTTAGTGACATTTCCTGATCAATTGTAGGACATTTTGAGGGTGTCTGAACTGTATTTGGAGATCTCTTTTCTTCCTCTTTAGGTAATTCTGATGTCTTTCCACTAACCTCAAGGGTAGAGACAGCTTTCCAAATGCTTTACATCTTTTATCCACTTCCCCCATGGGCCTACCTGCTGAGGTCTGGTCCTAGGAAATATTAGCACTTCTTCATGGGTCTCTCAGCTTTGTTCAAATCCAGATAATGTCCCAAATCCTTTCTAAATCACACAGTGTTGCCAGATAAAATAAAGAGGCCCAGCTGAATTTAAAGTTTATATAAATGATAATGCCTTAGTATATGTGATCATTTTTATCACCACTGCCACCAAACACTTGATAGGAACAAGTTAAGATAAAAGGTTTGTTTTGCTCATGGGTTCAGAGGCTTCACTTCATCATGGTAAGGAGCTGGCAGAGCAGACTGCGTCCTTATGGGCAGGAAGCAAAGCAACCGTACAACCAGGACAAAATACAGCACCCAGTGACTTCCTCAAAACATAGTTGGTTCAAAGTTTGAATCCATCAATGGATATTTATATGTTTTCAACCCAGCTAATGAAGGCCCTATATACTATGACCCAACTTTTTTGTTTGTTTGTTTGTTTTTCTAAGTTCTCTTTGTTGTTCGGTCCCTCCCCAATAGGCTACTAACTCTGGGTTTCCCACCGCAGACTTTGTGATATGAACTGGAGTCCATGCACTTTATTTTGGATGCTTTGAAAACATTGGTAAGGAAAGGGGAAGTGGGACATTACCCACAGTGAGTGGATGGTGCTGAGTCCTGTGGGCAAATTCTGAGAAACAAAACCCATGAAAACTCATCCCGCTCGTGGGCAGAAGCAGTTGCACTGTTCACACACCAGCTGTGCCAATTACTGGTTGAGAGCTCCATTTGGAGTGTTATTCCTCTTGTGTCATTGTCCCGAGAGATGGACAGTGAAGAAAAGACCTCAGGTAGAGATGCAGATGCAGGCAGGTCAGAGTACACTGCTGGAGACAGGGAAAATTATCATGCACAGGAACAGGGACCAGGGTAGCTGCTGCAGACATTGTCTTTCCATTTTAGGGCACTTCATGTTGCTACTCCCTCAGATTCTTTGCATCTCATCCCCACAGCCCTTTGTTCTATTCAGATTATAACTTGAACTTTGAGTCATGACCTCACAGGGGGTCATAATTGATTGTGGGTGTTGTGAAAAAGGTGGAAGAAGATTTATGAATGTGTAACAGCCCAAATCAAATCAGATGCACAGTGAATCCAAGGTGTTTCTGGCAGTGCTCACCTGTGTTATCACCTGACTCCCCTACAGCCCATGCTCTTCACACCAAGCCTGCCCACACAGCATGAAATTCCAACAAACACAGTTAGCCTGAAATGCCTCTGCCCAGCTTGAGACTACCATATGATGTGAGTTGCAGTATTTTTACTATAAATGCAAAGTCTCCAGCTCTTATAGAAATATAATAGTTTAATTACAAAAAACAAAACAAATTTTTTTCTATTGTCATTCAGTAGCGTGTGAGCATAGAATGGTTATATCATTGAATGGGATTGAGTTAGAATGTTATGATTTTAAAAACTATGTTTGTGGAGCTGGAGTGTTTGCTGCTTAGGAGTGTTTACTGCTCTTCCAGAGCACTTGAGTTAGACATCCAGGAAGCATATGTGGTGATTCACAACCAACTGTAACTCCAACTTCAGGGAATTGGATACCCTCTTCTGGACTCCCAGGTACACACATTCACATACAGATACACACATGTGCACATAATTTAAAATATAAAAAACAAAAATTATAAACAAAACAAATATAAAAATCAACCTTTAAAAATTGCTGTTTGAATTTCTGTCTGACTTATCTTTCATTTTTTTTTAGAAAAGTCATTCAGTGGATTTTGCCTGGAATTTAGGGTAGTATTTATGTAAAACAGTGTACTCAGCATTGATGATCACTCATTAAAGTATCAGTCAGCTCTGAACAATGCTGAAGATGCTCTACATCTTGGAGAATCGGATATTCAGCCAACATTTAATTGAATAAGTAAAAATAAATAACCACACCCAAATCTTAATAATTTCAAATTGCTATACTTGAGACAGACTTTCTGTCAATTTTGTTGTTCATCAACATTTTTTTTAAACTTTGCTCCAAGGAGCAGGCCTGTGAAAGAGTAGGCCAACTTGAAGAGTCTTTCTTGATAGGAGGTATAAAGAATGGGCTCTCTTCCTCTGAGGGGCATGAAGTAACCTGTGATGGCTTGCTACTCTCTTGGCTCAGAAAACCTTACAAACAATGTAATGCAAGTGTACTTAGTGTTCACTGTAATACCTGTCAAGTTCCCTGAGCTTTGGGGGTTCTACACATCTGAAAACCTACCCGAACATGTCACTTCAAGGAAGTAATGTATGTCACTCTGGTGATAGAATGACAGACTTGGTAGGTGTGCCCAGGCCAAACCAGGAGGGAGGGGATGGGGGTGACAAAGTGCTAGTGAACCAAAAATAGTGTGAAATTTTGCTATATAGGCTTGAAAATGGAGAAAGGAATGATGAACTGAAAGGTTTAGACATAGATCCTCTGGTCACTGAACACATCCAAATGAACAAAGCACCCAAGAAGTATCACCAAGCCTGTGAAGCTGAGGGTCACATTGACCGACATGAGAGGTGTCCTCTGCCACACTGAGATGACCCTCACTGGAAAGGAAGACAGGAGAGAGGGAGCCTGCATCCCGGAAAGAGAGCCATGAGAAGCAAAGCAAGGTGAATGGTATAGTAACAAACCCAGCAAGAGTGCAAACCCACACACACATACTGATTTGAACACAAAATATTTTTAAAAGAGCTAAGAATGTGATCAAACCGAAAACAATCAACAACTTTTCATATTTTTCAGAGACATGAGGTCGCGGGGCAAACTGTAGCTCCCCAAATTGGAAAGATAGACAATCAGACTGAGGAATTACATCCTACTAGGTGAAAATTCAAGCAGAAATCTCCCTGAGAATGGTTGGGGGTGGAAAAACTCCAAACTGTAATTGGTAACATGCTGAGGGCTCAGTGTGAATATGCTGGTGAAAAATCCCAGAGCACTTGGTCAGTCATCAGGCACCCTTCTCTTGGTGAGTCTATTTCCAGTATTGCCAGAAGGTTTTCACAGTAAATACTAAAGGAAAAAACACTTTTTGCTTTGGTGGAAGGAGGAGAGACGGAACTCTTGATGCCTGCCAGAGCTGTCTGTTCTTGCCAAGGTCTGCACTTAGGAGGATTGATTTTCCCAGAAGTTAAACGGATGGGTTTTATCAGACTGGAACCTGTCTTAGGGAAGAAAAAGAGGAAACCCTGATCCCTCCAGCCATGCTGCTTCACCTCACATCAACAGAACCTAAGAAGTGCTGATGCAGTGCACAGTCCAGGGACACACACTGTTAGAAAGTTGGGAATCCAACCCCAGGGCCACAGACAATGCCTTTTCCCCACACCACGTCACTGCCCTGCTGCTAAAGCTCTGTTTGCCACAGCTCCTCTCTTCCAGTATAAGAGCAACAGTCAGACACCACAATGGTATCTGAAATTACTAGATCAGCAATGGTTTTCGTAAAGTTTCAACTGACACGGTATAATTTTGTATATTTATGGACACAGTGTGAGGTATTTCAACTCATGTATACTAATTAGTAGATTAAGGTAACTGGCATTTCCATCACCTCAAGCATGTATCAGTTCCTTGTAGAGATAAAGAATTTTTTGAAAACCTTGTGAGCGAGTTTCTGTAAAAATGTATAGAAAGCCCAGGAGTAGAAGGATAATGTGAGCAGAAACATGAAAGCAGAAGCTCTACTACAGACTCTAAATGAAGGGCCAGAGACCAAATCACCAATAGAAACAACGAAGAACATCTTTACTATACTCACTAGTAAATTACACATGGCACAGGAAGAATCTCTGAGATGAAATGTACAAAATCAGTAACTTCCCAAACTGAAAAACACACAAAAATTCTGAAAAGTAAAAATAGCAGAGTATGTAAGGCTTGTCATACAACTACAAAGGATGCAACACATGTGTGATGGGATCACAGAAGAGGGGGTGGGGAGCAAGATTTTAAAATAGTGACTGAGGACTTCCTGACAGGAAGCCATGCTTTCAGAAATCCCAGAGAAGACTAATAAATGAAACTAAACAAAAAAGTGAGAAATTGAAAAAAACATTCTAGTTGGGCATACTGATACACGTCTGCAATCCTATCACTCAGAAGGCTAAATAGGAGGACTGAAAATCTGAGGTCAGCCTGGACGGTTTAATCACTAAATACCAGCCTACAATGTATTGTGAGTACCTGTTACTAATCAAACAAATAAATAAACTATGCCTAGTCATGCAGTAGTCAACTTCTCATGAGTGTAACAAGAACCCCTCCCTCCAAAAAAAAAAAAAAAAAAAAAAAAAAAAAAAAAAGGAAGTTGAGCTTAGCTGACAGTCTTAGGGGTTTCCACCCTTTGGCTTTGGAGCACATGAAGCAATCCACCACAGAAGGAGCAGGTAGCCAAGGAAACATACGAATCTTATGCAGTCAGGAGGTGGCAAGGAAAGGGGAGAGACAACGGTTCCGTGATTCCTTTCAAAGCTGTCCTCAACGACTAGAAGACACAAGAATCCACCACCTCTTAAAATTTCCCCTCCCAAGAGCACCAAGCTGAAGACTAAGCTTTAACACAATGGCATTTGGGGTGGGGGTGAAGGGAGGACAGCCCAGACCTGAGTATCACAGTATAGTGTTTAAACCCAAGAAAGTCTAAGCTAAATAAACTATCTTGAAAGAAATCAGTATGGGGAGGCACACCTCTGTGGTGGTCTGAATGAGATGACCCCATAGCTCCAGAACTTGAATGTTTGGTCCCTCGGTGCTGCTGTTTGGGTTGGTTTAGGAAGTGTGGCTTTGTTGGAAGAACTATGTCACCAGAGGTGGGATCTGAGAGCTTAAACACTGACATCATTTCAAATGCATTCTGTGCTTCATGCTTGAGGTTTAGGATGTGAGCCTTCAGATGCTCCTCCCACCACCATGCCTGCTGCCTGTTGCCTCCACTCCACCATCACGGAGTCTAACCCTTGGGAACTCTAAGCCCAAATAAACTCTTCTGTAAGTTTCCTTGGTGTTTTATCACAGCAGTAGAAAGGTAACTAATATACCTTCCCTACAGAGGACAGGAGGCAGCGGTTTTATTCAACTTCTCAGAAGCCATGTAAACAAAACCAGAATACCATGAGTAGTGTGGGAAAATAAGGACACCAGCAGAGAGTCTCCGCCTGAGGAACAATCCCTCAAAAGTGAAGGAGAAACAAAGCCTGACTTGAAAAAAAGAAAGTAAGGAATTTGTTGGATTTAGAGATAACGTGAAAAAAAATAGTAAAACAAGTTCTTTAGAGAGAAAGAAAACAATGTAGGCCAGAAATGAAAGTCTACAGTCAGAAGAACACTGGAGATGGAAAAAGTGGGAGCAGACTAAAATGAATTTGTGTTATTCTCAATTGATCTAAAAAACAGAAGTTTTATTTAAAGTAATAACAGTAGCAGTGCGTTCCATTATGTGTGGTATGTATAATTGAAAGAAATGGCAGCAAGGATAGAGGAGATAATGGCGATAAACTGGGGATATTTTGTAATTATGAATGCTTGTACCGACTGAAGCTTCACAGTGTTATTTGGAAGAGGATTTGAATTGGTCTTAAAGATAAATCACAAACTATAGAGTAATCACTAAAAAATTTGCTAGAGAGATATCTAAATTGAAATGCTAACAACGAACCAAGCTTGAAATCCTAAAATGCTTAGTGGGAACCACAAAAAGTAAAGACTGGAGAAGAAAAGTAGGAACAAAAACAAGGGTAACTACTGGGGAAAAAAAGTAAGAAAAAAATAGAAGCAAAGCAAACTGTAGTAATAGTCAATTATTGATCTAAATACTCTAACAACAACAACAAAACCAAATTATCTTTGGTTTCGTGCCTGGCCTTTAACCACTGAACCCTGTGGTGGTGAGGGTGAGGGAAAGATGCCCTCCCCAACTTGCCCCTACCACCGGTAGCACAAATCTTAAAAGTTCTTATTAATAAAATCAAACCTGAAGCCAGGTATTGGGGTGAATGCTAGAAGATAAGAGAAGCAGAACAAACCACAGCCACCTCGCCTCACCAATTCCTCAGCTGATCCTGTTTCCTCAAACTGGAAGCCTGAGTCCTCATCCAAATGGATCTCAGCTGAACTGCTGCTCAAAAGCCTAAAAAGCTTAACAGGCTCTAGTTCCTGGTCCTCACATCTTATATACCTTTCTGCTTCCTGCCATCACTTCCTGGGATTAAAAGCATGTGTCACCATGCCTGGCTGTTTCCAGTGTGGATTTGAACTCACAGAGATCCAGATGGATCTCTGCCTCCAGAATGCTACGATTAAAGGTGTGTGTGTGCCACCATTTTCTGGCCTCTATGTCTATCTAGCGACTATTCTGTTCTCTGACCCCAGATAAGTTTATTAGGGTGCACATTATTTTGGGGAACACAACATCATCACATTTCCCCCTTTTTGTCTAAAATTAAAAAAAAAATCTTATAACTAATACAAGAAAAACTATATCCAATAAGTGTATGCAATATATACAGTCAAGAATTACATTAACAATAAGGGGAACTGACCTTCCCCCTTACCAGCTATAGCATTCAGGAAAATGGGCCCTGCACCTCACCTGGGCAGCAGAATAGAGCTGACCCTGTTGACAACCTGAGAACATGAGCATGGGAGATCTGGCCCCACCCCTCATCGCCATATGGTGGCGCGGGCAAGAGAGAGATGTCATCATGTCGTGTTGTGTCTCCCCCCTCCCCGCCCACCAAAACACACATACCTATAACGGGTGGGAGAGCTGGTCCTGAGGTCGTAAGAGCAGGAGAACTGTTCTTACCCTGCCCCTTACCAGCTGCAACACTCTGGAGAGTGACCCTTGCACTTGACAGTAGAGCTGGCCCTGAAGGTGTGGGTGTGGGAGAGGGGACCCTGAGGGCATGAAAGCAGGAGAACTGGCCCCACCCCTTGCTCATCACCAAGGCAAGGTGTGAACTAGCCAGGGTAATGCTGAAGACCTCACCCTGGTAGGGAGGACAGAGGAGAGCTGGCAGACTGACCAACCCTACAACTACCCAGGCCCAGAACCAGGGTTATGAGTTAGCCCACCCCAACATCCACCCCCATTTATGATCTGCTGAAGCATGTGAAGGGGCCAGTACTGCAGACTCAAAGCTGCAGGATCACCACACCACAGACTGACAACAGGATAACCAAGAAGAGGCCCAGCAGCGACAGTGTAGCAGAAACCAGAGGCCTCAAACCAGACCGGTAACTCTTTGCAATGAACACTTGCAAGTAAAGATATACGGATTGGAGGGTTTACAGCATAACTCACTGTGTCATACGACAGCTTCTATGACAAGACTGGTGTTTCCTTTTCTTCTTTTTTTCTCTTAAATTTCATTTTATTTAATTTGGGGGGGGGAGCAGGTACAAAGGAACAGGGAAATGAATGAGATTGAGATGCATGATGTGAAAGACAAAAAGAATAAATAAAAAGAAAGTTAAAAAAAATATTAAGGTAAGTGAAGAATAATAACTGTATGCTCTCTAAAAGAATTCCATTTTAAGCTGGGCAGTGGTGGCCCATGCCTTTAATCCCAGGACTCGGGAGGCAGAGGCAAGTGGATCTCTGTGAGTTTGAGGCCAGCCTGGTACAGCAAGCTCTAAGACAGCCAGGGCTACACAGAGAGACCCTGTCTCAAAACAAACAACAATAACAAAAAAGAATTCCATCTTAAATACGAAGATAATCACTGATTTTAAGTAAAAGGATGAGGTAATATGCCATGCCAACAAGAAAAGTGAGACTACATAAATACTTCTAGACAATGCTGACTTGAAGCATTAGGGGTAACGATGGCATTACATATCGATACTGAAAGAAGATATGGCATTTTTAATGTGCATGCGGAAATAACTGAGTATCAAAACTCATACAGCAAGAACTAATAGATCTCCAAGGACAAATAGATGAAGTCACTATTATAGTTGGAAACCCAGTGACTCTCTATCAGAAATGGATACCCCCTAACCTGGCAAGACGGCTTAATGGGAAAAAAGTATCTGCTGCCAAGTCTGGCAACCTCAGTGGGCTGCTGGGACCCACAAGGTGGAAAAAGAGAAGCATCTCTGCAAGATTTCCTCTGACCTCCACATGTATATTATGACATATAGTCAATAAATAAGTAAGTAAATTAATAAATAAATGTATTTTAAAAAATGAATGGATTGATCCTACAGGCAGAAATTCAACATGGACATGGTTGAACTAAACAACAGCATATGTCAACTAGATATAATTGATATTATTTAGAATTCATCCTCAAAAAAGAAAATTACATGTTCTTCTCAACCTTACATGGAACTTTCTCCTGAACAGACCACACTATGGACCATAAACATCCTTAACCAATGTAAAGGAATAGAAATCACATAATGTTTGCTCTTAGTGAAATTAAAGTAAAAATCAATAACAGAATGACATATGGAGTAATCTAAAAATACACAAAGAATAAATAATACTTAAATCAAGAGAAAATTTAAATGATTTTGACCTAAACAAAAATGGAACTTATCAAAGTTCATGGGGACAGCGGTTGATCAGGGAATGTCACTCTTATAGGGAAGCCAAGGTTCTAAACATGTATGTTAAAGAAGAAAAATTTAAAACAGGTCATCAAAGTTTCTACATTAGGAAACTAGAAAAAGACAGGTAAAGAAGAGTAAATAAACCCAAAGAGCACAAAGGGAAGAAATAAACATTAGAGCAGAAATCAGTGAATGCTTTAAAGGGACATCAATAGATACCGTCAGCAAAAAGAAACACTTACTTATTAAAATTTCCAATAAAATCAGTTAGTGTGCAGACTGGCTAAGTAGAAAAGAGAGAAGACACAAGTCACACAACTCAGAAGTGAAAGAGAAAGTTCCACTGCAGACCTCTTGAATGTCTTTCAAATGTCATTTGACTTTGAAAGATGGCAAATGAATATCACAAACAGCTCCATCAACCACAAATTTGATAGCTTAGATGAAGCAGACCAGTTCCTTGAAAGATAAATATGCCACAGTACACAAGAAGAAACCGATGGCAGGCTGATATCTTGTAAAGAAATAGAGCCAGTAGTCAACAACCTTCCAAACAGAAAGCACCTGACTAAAGTAATTAGATAAGAAAATTCTGAACAACTTGTGGAAAAATTCCATGATTTCTCTACAATTTCTTCAGAGAACAGAAGTGAATGAGAAACTTTTTCATAATTTTATCTAAGAGGATGATATTATTATAACATCAAATATTAAATAAGGGCATTATAAGCAAACTACAGACCAATAATTTTCATGAACATAAGTGAAAAAATCCTCATCAAATATTTAGTAAATGTAACACAAAATGAATATGAAGAGTTAAATGTGGTAACTAAGTGGGCCTGCACACCTTGCAAGTTTGGTTCAACATTTAAGAGTAGTTAGTATAAATCCTTTACATCGTCTAAAGAAGAGAAAGTACATGACCATATTAATAGACACCGAGAGAACATTTAGCAAAATGTGCATATGTTTATGCCAAAAGTCAGCACCAAACCAGAAAAAGGGACTTTCTCCACTTGCTAACAGAGGTTCTTAAAACAGACAAACAAAAACACCTACCAAATAATGAGAATCTGCAACTTTGCTGACAAAATCAAGACCACAGCAAGAATATTTTCTTTTTACAAGTATTTCTACTTTATACTTGAAGTCCTGGTGAACTCAGGTTATATTAAATAACAATAATAAAAGGAAGAAAGAAAAGGTATGAAGATTGAGAGGGAGAAAAAAAATATTCATTTTCAAATGATAAGACTATCTAAATACAGTGGAATCACAGAAAGAAAATTAATTGTTTTCCTATATACCAGCAAAGAACAAGTAGAACTTGAAATTAAAAACATTGTCACTTATATTAACTTCTTAAGAAACTTCTACTCAAGTTTAAATCCAACAAAATAATAAAAGATCTATATGAGGAAATCCTCAAAACTCTGATGAAATACATTGTATTACTTACTTTTCTATTCCTGTGATAAAGCACCATTGTGGAATATTATTTTAACCAGGTGAAGATGTCTTACATCTGTTTATGCTGCATTTGTTAATGAAGTAAAGATGTGTGTTTAATTATGAAAGATGTGTTACATTTGTTTCATCTTGTCTGCCAAAGGTACCTGATTGGTCTAAGAATAAGCTGAACAGCCAATAGCTAGGCAGGAAAGGGATAGACGGGGCTGGCGGGCGGAGAAAATAAGTAGGAGGAGAAATCTAGGCTCTAAAGAAGAGAAGGAGAAGGGAACGAGGAAGAAAGAGAGGGATATACCTGGGGCAAGAAACCAGGCAACTTCCAGCCAGACACGAGAAGCAGTAAAAGTAAGATATACAGAAGGAAAGAAAAGTAAAAGGTCCCAAGGCAAAAGATAGATAATGAGAAACAGGTTAATTTAAGTTAAAAGAGCTAGCCAGAAACGAGCCTAAGCTAGGCTGAGCATTTGTAACTAATAAGTCTCCATGTCATGATTTGGAACCTGGTTGGTGGCTCAAAAGAAAAAGCCTGGTACACACCATAACTAAGGCATGAGAGGAGGGGATGCCGGGGCAGGGAGTGTGCAAAAAGTCTATATGCCTACTGTTCAAGCCTTGTATAGATTAAAAATGCATTTAAAATAAAATGTACTGACTGAAAATATTTCACGGATAAAAGGTTTTACTTTTACTTCCTAAGCCTCCGTTGCCTTCCCCAAAGCCAGTTAACTCCTGAGGTAATGACAGCAAGCAAGTCTTTTAGAGCAACCACCTGAAAGAGATGCCAAAAGCAGCTCACCCAGAACACGGTTTCCTCTCAGTCACCTCACACTAGGTCAGATGCTCTTCTATCAAGAGTCCTGTCTAATTCTGCTACACTCGTACATCAATGCCTTGCTCAGCCATCATCAGAGACGCTTCCTCCTGCAGCAGGTGGGAACAAATGCAGAGACCCACAGTCAGACATTGCACAGAGAATGAGAGACCTTGGAACATGTGGGCCTACATGGGATGTCTCTATCAAATCCCTCCCCTCAGGGCTCAGGGAACCCTGCAGAAGAGGAGGTAGAAAGAGTGTAAGAGCCGGAGAGGATGGAAGACACCAAGAAAACAAGGTTCTCTAAATCAACAGGATTGCCTCACATATGAATGTGCAGACATGAGGCAGCATGCACAGGGCCTGCACAGGTCTGCACCAGATGGGGACCCAGAGCTGAAAGAAGGGAAACAAGCCCCCATCCCTAATCCAGAAGCTACTTACAAAAGAAAGTTTAGTTTTCTCCAAGGGAGTCTCACCGGGGAAACAAACCATTCTTAAGGGTAGGCTGCATGCCCAGCAGTAGATGGCCAACAGAAAATGAACTCAATAGCATCGTTAAAGGTTTGTTGTTTTGTAAGGTCATGTCAGGGCTTTAAATTTTTTTATTTTATTTACATATGTATAGTATATGTAAATTCATACATATATGCATATATTATATATATTCTCTCTTTTTAGCATACAGGTCCTTTGTGTATATTATAACTTTCAGGATAGTGTTTTCATGGGATTCCTGAGTATGTGAACGAGTGAGTCTCTGCATCTATCTCTGTTTCCTGTGCCTTTTATTGAGCTCTTTTCCTTCTATTTGTTTTGTTCTAATATGTATTAGTTTTTATTTTATCTTATTTTATTTTATTATTATCCCTTAGAAGCCTGTTTGTTTTCTAATAAGAGACAGACAGGGGGTGGATCTGGATGGCAGGTGAGGTGGGAAGGAACTGAGAGGAGCAGGCGAAGGGGAACAGAAACCTTCATCAGATTTTATGTGGGGGAAAAAAAAGCAAAAAAACAAAAACAAAACAAAACAAAAAACAAAAAATATTTTCAATAAAAAGACGAAAAATCAAACAAGAGTCTTGTCTAGCAGAGGGCAGCCTAGCACTGGAGACTAAACCAGATGTGGAAGAGAAAGCGAAACCTGCATGGTAGGATTCTGTTTATATACAGAATACAGAAAAGGCAAACTTGGGGGATGGGCAAACCTCGTGAGTGAGTTAGTGGTTGATGATGACTGCAAGAAAGAAGTTACCGAACAGTGATGACTAAGGGGTGTGTGGGGTTTAGGGAGAGGGAGCTAATGACACAGTTCTAGAATTACAGTGACCGTGGCACAAATCTGAACATTTTAAAATCTCTCAGGTGTACTCTAAGGTAGGCACAGTCGCTCATGCCTGTAAGTGGAGCTCCCTGCAGTGAGTTCAGGGCCAGTCTGTGTCGCACAGAGAATCTAAGGTAAGTCTAGGCTACGTAGCAAGACCTCGTTCCAGAAATACCAAGAAGAAGGACAAGACGTGATGGGGAGGGTGGAGAGGGTGGGGAGGGTGGTGGGAAGGGTGGGGAGGGTGTAGAGAAGGAGACATGAGAGGAAGAGTAGCAAACAAACATGTTCTAAAGTCACTTCAACTTTAGACCACAAAATCGTACTTCAATAAGATTGTTTACAGAAGGGAAGGCGGGACAAGCCAAGCAAAAATGTGACCAAATAATCAAATGATTGCAGGGAAAGAGAGGACTAGCAGAAAGAATCAAAAGGAGAAATGGAGGAGGTCTCCTGGCTGACCTCTAACATCTAAGGAGTGACTATATGGTCGTGGCTTCACGGTTCCAAAATTTTGCTTCATATTTTTAAGGAACTACAACAAATAAGAATCAAGAAGCCAACAGATGTAGCCTCAGTTCCACTCTGAACTGTTTTTGGTTTAGAAGACTCCATCAAAACCAAAGGAAGAGAGAGATGATGTACAAGCATCTGGGTTCCTGTGCAGGTCAGTGGGACGGTACAATTGTTCGCCACCAACCTCTTCACTATGAATGGACTACTGTTCCCTGAGTCAGAAGTCACTAATGTTTGGATCTTTCCTGGTGTTTCAAATGTCCATATAGGTTCAAACAGGATCTTCCAAGAACTTTCTACCCCAATTATATTACTTTGGTTCACATATATATACTCTGCTTCATCATTCTAAAATTTGCTCCTATTGTAAAAGGAAAACAGCCATTGAAAAGCATCACATTGGTATAAGGACTGGTTCCTAAAAGTATGCCCATCACTTTGATTACATTAAAAGCACCCGAAGTTCCCATCAAATGTACAGTTGCCAAACAGCTGAATCGTGACATTGGGCTTGAGGTGTAGGGTTACCCATTAGCATTGAACTCTGTGGGAATAGGCTATCTTCTTTTGGGCATCCCAGAAAATCACTATGACACATCATAATGTCCTGCTATAAAAGGAACTATGTAAAAGACCTCTGTCACCTTTGCCCTGGGAGAAATTGTCCAGAGCAAATCCCACCCTTTTGCAACTACCACCACCACCCAGGGCTTAAAAACACAGTAAATTCTCTACTTGATCATCTTTTCCTGTTTAATTCTGCTATTGGTGAGGTCAGAACTATTTCTCTTTAACTCCAATTACTTCAAAAGTTATTCTAATGTGCTTTCTATATACCATCCCAGTTCATACACTCTTTACAAAGGAGTTTAAATAAGTTGATAAGCAAGGTCTTTCATAATTTAAAACTTTGCTATCATGGAGATGGGAAACCAGAGCTCAGTATTCTGTTGTTTCTCCCCTCCTTGTTTGCAGAGGAAAAGCTCATAGATGTTAGACCGCATTTTGTTACCAAGAATATTAACTACGATATTGTCAAGTTATATTTGCAATACCTCTAAAGTTTTAGGAGCAACTGAAACCTAAAAGATATGTATCAAAGGTATTTTGAGAATGAAACAAAATGGATCAGAATCATGTCCTTAAATTGTTCATCCAGGTCTTTTTGTATCACATCACACTCACACCACTCACCTCTTGGCTTACCTCTAGAAACCATGTAAAGAGGTCATTGCTTCTCATACCCAGTATATTCCTGATGGTGGCCTGGGGGGTGTGCTGGACATGACCCAACATTTAAGCACTAGAAAAAAACCCAGTTCTCCACCTAACACACTTCATGGGTCAGCTCATAAAAGTAGTTCAGAGCAGAGAGGCCAAACAATGTCTGAGTGTTAAGACGCTGTCCAATCTACTGGCCTTTGTCTCTCTGCCCACTGGGTTAGCCTGACCGTCTTCCATGCTGTGTGAAAATTTCCTGCTTCTCCTGTCCTTTCATGGGATCATCTCTTAGAAATATGAGAATCCTCATATTTCTGTGGAGAATCTCAGTGTGACACAAACGTTTTCAAAGAGAAGATAGTTATTTGAAGTACATTTATTGATGGGATTTTTCAACATAAGGAACATAAAAGGCTTATTGTGAGAGCCCAGGCATTAGACAGGATCTCTTCTACTTTGGGATTCCCAGAAAGCAAAGTGTAAGAGAAATCACACAGCCTTGAAGCAATTTATTTATATCATGGATCAATTAGTAATATGTAAATGTCCTAAAATTGGTTATGACTGTGTATTGTAATGATCTCTTTTTTAATTGTGACTCACAAACTGACTAATGAAGTTCTAAAATACCCCCAACAGACTTCTCCTTAGTCTAGTCTGTTCTCAGTCAGGCTCATTTGCTCAACACCCCACCCCCTACACACACACACACACACACACACACACACACACACACACATATGTACAAAGACTCCTTTTCACCGACTAAGTCACTAGAAGCTGGAGGAGGGTGAAGATCAAAGTTTCTTTATTTCTACATTACAACTTTTCTTAAATGATTAAACACAGCCTAAAAAGACTCTTACTTTTTAGGAATCCCATTTTCTTTTTTAAGCAATAGTCTACTTGACTCATTGGGGAAAGGTGGTGAGGAGGACAAGGACTTGCTTACTGTCTTACCAATGTTACAGGAAGCCTACCAGAGAAGATCACACAGAAAAGGTCTATAGCCAATTGAAAGTCTTCATTTCAGCTGTCTGGGGCTACACTTGGGTATTTAAGATCCATCTATAGCAATGGTTTAAGGTAAGGCATTTTTAAAGGCAAAAAACATATCCTGGTATCCCACTCCATAGCTGCAGGGAAAGATTTTGCACAAGCAGGCAGGTTAACAGAAGCTAAGTTAGTTGGGGCATCTTGACCTCAAGTTCCTAGACTAGAGTTGGACAATTTTCTACATTATTCTCCATCATCAAGGAGCTCAAATTCTAGTTAAGTCTAAAATGGCCTCAGCAGGAATCCAAGATGGAGTAACCTCTGCGTCGTCTTGCCCTAGCACAAGGGGAAAACTACGAGGTCGAAGTGAGAATCAAGTGTAACAGCAGCTGCTCAGCTACTTCGACTCAGTCGTGATTCTGGAATGTAAGCAGCCATCTTCAAGGCCAGCCTGACAGGTTTTAGCATGTTCCCTTGGCTGACAATGGTTTCAGATGGAATAGCAGTTTATATTCTTGAGCTGTGTGAGAAATACTGGAAATGCAATCCTAAACTCAGCACCTCAGTTTCTTTGTCTTCTTGTCTAGTTTTTACATTTACAGTGATAATTGGAAATCACAGATCTGACTTGCTTAGAATTGTGCCTGGCACACATAGAAAGTTATTACCATTATCGCTAACGGTAAAAAGAAAAGTTTCTTTTCTACTGTGATAACTAGAAATATCAGGTTATTTTAAGCAAAATTAGGACAATTAAAATAGAATAACAGAAAATTACTTTCCACACCAACATAAATGCAGCATAATTTTTCTTGAAATTGCCTAGAAATCCTCCATTTCAGAATATTTCTATTATGACTGTCACAGAAATTATGTACTGACAATATAGAATATTGACACTGGCTTTTCTATCATGGTGCTCAAATAATGCTATTTTGATTGTCACCTTTAGTGGAAGCAAATGCAGGTGCCAATGACCTGATCCATAATCTTTTCATTAAGTGGAACTACATTTTGGTGTCTTTTACTTTAGCACACTTTGAGATGAAGAAGCACTTTTGTCATTAGTCCTGAGCAAGCTTTGATGTTGCGGCTGCTCCTTCTTCCCCCGAAGCCTTTGAGATGGGAAGTAGAGAGCTGTAAGTCGCCACACTTTACAATCTAGCAAGGTTACACAGTGACAATGACATGTAAAAAAAAATGCCCTATAACCATGAAGGAAATTATTTCATAGTCTCTTGAGACTAAACAACAAAAGACTCACAAAATATGGTATGTAGTGTCACCTTCTCCCTCCTTGTTCATCTAGAATTCAGATAACAAACTATTCACAATGCACAGTATAATACTCTGATTTGATTTGGATATATTTCTAGAAATTGATGTGTCTAAAATCAAAAGAATCTAACAGAAGTTATGAATGTTAATTAGTATTGAGATTTATGGTAATCAGCTTGTACTGCCATAATAAATGCCATAGCCTGAGTGGTTTAAATGAGGCAAGTTAATTTTTTCGAAGCTCTGGGGGATTGGAAGTATACGATTAAGGTGACAACCAGTTTAGTTTCTGGTGAGGGTGTTTTCCCCTGACTTACCTTCTTGCTCTGTCTTTTAAAAAAAATTTTATTGCCATGTAGACTAATTGTATAAAATAATAAGTTTTCTTGTGCAGTTTTTATACGTGTGTATAATTGTGCTCACCTTTCAAAATCCTCCCCTGGTCCTTCCTCCCACGGGTCCCCTTCTCCTTCTTGCTATGTCTTGTTATAAGGCCACTAATCCCATAGGAGTAAGGCCTCACACTCACAAGCTCATTAACTGTGATCACCTTTTAAAAGCATTATTTCCAAAAGCAGTCATGTTGTAGTTTAGGATTTTGATGCATGAATTTGGAGATGTTAAGAATTGCACCTATAGCAGCTCTATCTTTGTTAACTTATAAAACATATTTTTATCAAAAATGAAAAGTAGGAAGACAGACCAGACAAAAACCTGGACAAAAGGAGGGATTTTTTTCAGAATGTGAAACATAAATATTAGTATCATAGTGTTTTAATCCCAGAAAAATGAGTTGCCCTTATTTGTGCACTCATTTTCTTGGTGCTGTGAAAACTATTAAATATGAAGCATCTCCCAGCAAGCTGTCCTGCACAGAGGTGTGAACTGGCATCTTTGTCACAAGTTCCCACGGATTTCTTCGCTGACTGGCATTGTTATAGCAACCGGAGTGCCAGAGGAAGTTGTCATGGCCATGATAATCATGAAACATCACTATGGCAACAGAAACCTCTGGAAAGTTTATAAAAAAAAAAGAAAGAAAGAAAAAGAAAAAGAAAGAAAGAAAATCTTAGACTGTCAGTTAGAATCAAAGATGTTTACCAGGGGGGAAAATGTGGGGGCTGAAATGAACATGAGGTTGGAACAAGGACCAGAGCACAGAGCACAGAAGAATGATTATATAGAAGCTGAACAAGCAAAGGAGAAAGGAAACAATAGCAAAAAACAGAGGGTGAAGACGTGGCTTGCACAGGAAAGAGGCAGGTAGAAAGGAGCACATGAGCCCCAGCAGTGGGAATACTCCCAGGAGTATCGCGCATGCTCCGCATACATTGCAGCACCCTGTGGGTAGACAACACAAGACTGGATGCCAAAGTCTGTACTAGAACTGCCCAGGTGCTGATTTTCATACTGCAGGAATATTTCGAATGAACCACAAGTTAGTGAGACAGCCTAAATCAATTTGTGGAGTGCTTTTGGCATGCCATCCTGCTGACTAGGAATTCTTATAATATCTGGTGTTCACAGGCACCACATTTGAATGTGGCTCTTCTTTATTGGACATTGGGATTGCTTCAGACAAAGGCATAGTGCCATTTGCTCCATTATAAATATATATTTCCTTCATTACAGAAGCTTAATGGACTTTTTTTCATGAGAGAATTAAAGTAATTCTTTAATACTCTTAAAGAGTAAGTGGCAATGTCACTTGGAATAAAACATTTTCACTTTATATTTTCCATGTTTTATTATCAGTCAGGATTGAAGTTTTTATGGTCCAATATCAACTTTTAGTGAAGGGAATATATATATATATATATATATATATATATATATATATATATATATAATCAAAAGGTGCCATTAAGATGTTCAGTGTTTTTTTTTCTAGAATTAAATTATTTTTCAGACATGAAAGAATAAAGAAAGAATGAAAACAGAAACAGAAAAGGACATACATAAGGGTTGCAATCAGAAAGAAACAGAGCAAGAGGAAAATAACAAAAGCTTGAGATGACAGTACAGAAATCAAAGGGGCGTCTGGGTACTTGCCAAAGTGTGGTCCCAAGAATTTTAACAGGACTTTTGTAAATGATGTCTATTTTGCCTGGGCACTGCATTTTAGTTGTCATTTGCTAACACGCTAAGAGAGGACCTAGTACTTACTGCAAAGCAGAAGATGACTTTGAACTTTGACCTTTAGGGCTGAATAAATCAACCAATTGATGGTAAGGATAAACTTCTACAGGAAGGCATGGGCTTTGCCCAGAGGCCCTGCCCACCTGTTATCATTAGAATTACAGGTCATCCATCCACCTTCAGGATCCCTCCTATAAGTATGGACATCAACAGTTACAACTCCTCTTTTTTCAAGTTCATAAACAAAAAGCAATGCAAAAGTTCTCACTGCATAATCTTCACTTCAAACAAGTCAAGGACTCTGTTGAATAGTGCACCAATGTTCTAGCTTCTGTTTCACTGCACACACACACACACACACTTAGTTGGCATGGTGGTGGTTTGAATAAGAATGGCCTCCATAGGATCATATATTTGAATATTTGGTTCCCAGGGGGTGGATCTGTTTGGGAGGATTATAAGGTGTGTCATTGTTAGAGGAGGTGTGTCATTGGGGATGTTGAGGTTTTAGAGACTCCTGCCAGTCCCAGATTGCACTCTCTGCCTCTTGTGAATCAAGACAGTAGCTCTTAGTTGTCCCTTTGCTCCACTGCCATAGACTCTAACCCTCTGACACCTTAAGCCAAATTAAATGCTTTCTTTTGAAAGTTGCCTTTGCCATGGTGTTTTCTCACAGCAATAGCAAAGTAGTTAAGACAGTGGGAAAACACATATGAAAGTCTCTGAGAGAAGCTGGGCATGGTGGTACATGCCAGTAATCTCAACATGTGGACAGTAGAGGCAGGCGGATCGGGAGTTCAAGGTCACCTACACAGCAATTCTGAGACCCTCTTGGGCTACATAAGATACTGTCTCAAGACAGTATTAATTAAAACAAGAATTAATAAGATAGCCAGGCATATTGCTTCATGTCTACTGTCCTAGCACTTGTTAGGTGGAGGCAAGAGGATCTAGCGTTCCAGGTTTGCTTAGTATTTATAGTAAGACTCTGTCTCAAAATAATAATAGTAATAATAATAATTATGAAATACATATTGCCCTGTCAAAATATCCAATGTCCTAGGTAAACAAGAGAAGAAACAAAAGAAGTTAAAGACACATGTGTTTAGAAGTCAAGTCAGGGATTCTACTCAATGTATACAGATAGAAATGTGTGGATTCTAAGTGTTTTACTTGATGAATAGCACATAGTGAACAAACGTGTTTATCATCCTGATCATGATTGTGATGTTGCATTTTATCTTTTCTGTGGCTTTCTAATTCTATAAGAAAAGAATGTTGGCATATTTTGCATGGACATCTATTTCCATATCACTGTGGATAAGTAAGATGGAGAGGCTGCAGATGTCAGGCATGCTTTGTACCATGTGCGGAGAGAGACCCCTGCTGGAATATTTCTTTTTCAATGTAATTGAGGACGTCTAAATCAACCCTGAGAAACTGTATGATAAAAGGGAGAGCCATGACTCTGCAGATTTTAAGATTAAATTTGAACATTGTTGTCCAAATATAGAAAATATTTAACTTCTAACACACATACACACACACACACACACACACACACACACACACACACATGTTTAACAGGACAGAATTTAGAGGTTTTGTTTTTTATTTCCTTTCAATCTCCAAGCTTGAGAAACAAAAGGATCTGACTTTGACTACCCAATCTGAGATTCTATTCCTCTGCTCGCCATGAGTTAATCCCTTCAGTTCTGGAAGCCTCAGCCACAAGACATGTCTGCTCCTCTGCATTTCTTAGGCACTGCTAAAGAACAGCTTGGAGGTGTTGTCCCTGGTCATGACCCTGGAGGTGGCTATTGACTCCACCATGGATTAGTATCACTCCTTTTTTCGTGCTGAGATTTAATGGCTTCTAGAGGTCTGTCCTCTGCACCTGTTATTACTAGGATTCTGAGTGATGTTGCTGGGGTCTGTGAGTACAGATCATGAAAACTGAGTTTCCAGGCAGGCCCTGTAATAAAGAGTGGCTCGCCAAGACAGTGAGCCAGCAGACTCTGTCACTGGAGTGACAGCTGTAAGGCATGTTACCCAGCATGCAGTGGAAAACAGAAGTAAGAGCGACGCCGGCTTTAGCTCTTAGCTCTGGTGAAGTGGTCACCAAGAGTTTCTTAGGTAGAAGATAGGCACACTGAGATATGTACACAGCACAGTGAAATGTAAACTCATTTATCTCCATTCCTACCCCTTTTTTTCTGTTTCCTAAGTAAAACACTACAAAAATGTCCTCTTTCCCCTCACTCAGAATGCTACATGTTCCCATACCTTATACCTTCACTTGGACCACACTTAAACCACTACATTCTACTGATGACTAAATCTGTTTTTAATATACTAATGATTCCTTCATTTCCCTGTTTGTATTTTACATATGTGTGTGTATGTATGTATGTATGTATAGTGTGTGATATTTTGATGCATCCAATTCAACCTATAATGATAAGGTCAGTATAATTACATTTCTATCACTTTGAACATTCATTACTTCTTTGGGTTGGAAACACTCAAATTCATCTTTTCTAGCTATTTTAAATTTTGTACTGTGCACTATCTTCACACTACTATGCAATATGACACTAGAATTCTTTCTCCTTTCCATGCTCTGGTACTCACTATCCCCTCTCTCTCCATCCCTCACCTTGTCCTCACTTCTTTAACACACTCTCTGTCCTTCCTTTCCAACTTCTGGAATATGCTGGTGCTGCTCAGTGATGGCTACCATAACTTCCAACTGAACAACTGCACTTATCGAAGAATTAGTATATTCAGCATTAAGATATTCCATGTCTGCTGTTGGTGCATCTGAAGCTGAAATTCCAAAAACAGCATGAAGGCCATTCCTCATATTCTAAATACTTCTTGGGTTTCTAGTTCCCTCTATTGGCAGACACTTCTTTACATCCTGTTTCTCTGATCTTCACAGCTCCTCGAGGTGGTTTCTATATTCCAACAATACCCATTGACTGTTACCATGACAACAGTTGTAAACCACCCCCATCCCTGCTTTTTTTTGGCTTTCTAATCCTGCCCCTCCAACCCCAGGTGAAAAGGACCATGCACTTCTTCACATTATGACTCTACCTGGCACATACTTTTATGATCATCTTTTCATAACATTTTAGACCTGGTTGTTTGCCTTCTGCCTACTCCAGGCTGAAAAGCCTGTGTTAACCTTCCTCTAAGTATTATTCATAGTGTGGTTAGCCTGGGACTTAAGTTCCATAAATTGCACCTTAAAGAGTTGCTAAATTTGTAGTCAGGGGCCTTAAAATGGAACCCTAATGCCTCAGAAAAAGTACTTGGCCATGCAGATAACCTGCTGTTTGGGGCAGCAGACAGATTGAATGTATTTGACAAAAACTGTATAGTGCACCAAATGCTTTGCAAAGGTAAAGAGCAATTCAGTCCTATCATGTCAAAGTTGGGCTCCACACAACCAAACTGAGCAGAGCCCCTGTAGGCAATAGGTTATCTCCACTTCAGTCAGAGTGGTGATTTTTCAGAGATTACCACAGCATCCAAGGGGTACAGGGTGGAGGCAGATTAGGATAAGGAATTAGAAACTTGACTTAATAAACTGAGTTTTTAAAGACAAACCTTTTACTCTGATATGCCAGAAAAGTTGCTACAGTAAATGCGTGGTGTTCATAATGGCAATTTTCCCTTACATGTCATAAAATCTATATGACTTTACTGAACTTCTGAGTCAGGAAGAGACAAGATACCATTACATTAGCATCCCATGGGAAATCCCAGTGTTTGAATGAGAAGCTGCTAATGAGGACAAGAGAGGGCTAACCATAGGGAGCATTATCGTTTCTGTTTGCCCCCCATAAACTGTCTCCCAACAATTATACAACATGTACATTTTCATCAGACTAAGCTGGAAAATGGGGGACTACATCTGGAGTCCAAGATAGCAAGTTACAGAAAATTCCCCTTTGAGGCCAGCTGAAGACTTCGCCCAGACAAAGCATTAAGAAGAAAAGTCTGGAAGCCCCGACATCTTGTTGTTCTGTGGAATCAAGTCCCTGCTGACTGACTTAGTGTCCCTCCACTCTGAAAGATATAGGATGCCCAGTGTTCATTCTCCAGTTGTACCCGAAAACAGCTGCTGCTACTCTGAAGGCAACAAAGAACTGGGATGTTAATTACAGGAGACTGGGGTGAGAACTGACTGTTGGCCTGTGGACAGAAATACAAAGGGGAACTGAACTCTGTCTGGGATTGGAAGGATAGGAGGGTGAGTCAGGCTGCAACATCTGGCTCAATGGGATGAACAGGAAAAGGAAGACTGTCAGAAGCAAATGCTAACACAGAGATTGGCAGGGTTAGGAGATGGAAGAGGACAGAACACGGGAGGCATGCTGCACAGAGGGTGGCCGCCCCATGTGGAGGAATGCATGGGTGGAATGGGACTCTAGGGGTCAAGCAAGTTCACTCGTCACCTTGTATTCAGAGTCCAAACACTTCCTGTCCAGGGTTAATTCTATAGAAGAGACTCCGCCTCTTCCCACAGCATCACAAGGGAGACAGATGTTGCTTTTCCCAGTTCCCTGGCAGTAAGGACATGGCATGGAGCCCAGGATCAGCCAGCTGCTCCAGCTCAGAAGTTTAAGATTTAAGGGTGTAATGCTAACTTAGCACAGGTTTCCCAGGACACGGAGACTAGGAGAAAGAGACTTAGATGCCATGTTTCGATGGGGAGAGTATTATCCCGAGGAAACACATCGGGAGGAACAGCGGAAGTGAGACAGAGCAGGAAGGAAAGGATGAAGTGATATGTTTCTGAGCTGGCCACAGCGCCTCAAGAAGACAGTGAGTGGTTCAGCTGTGTGAGCTCCATCAACAGCAGGTGCAGGAAATGTGGTCAGGGCAGCTTGTGGGCAGGCTCCACACTGGTGTGTGCAGGCTAGATTAGCCTGGAGCTTCTTGGGCTCAGGTCACAATGGCAAGATACTGGCTATATTGTTACTTTTCTTATTGCTGGGGCAAAGTGCCTGACAAGGAACAACTTAAGGAAGGGTTGTGTGACACTATTTCCCCGGGAGATATGAAGAAACGTCTACTTACCCCAGATAGGGAACAGACAACAGACCAAAGTTAGGATACCACCAAAGTCCAACTTGGTGGACCAACGAGCTTTATTGGGGTAACTTACAGGAGTAGAAATAATTCAAAGACAGTTGCATCACCCAGAACTCACCACAGCTCATGAAATCTGGGAACCTGGAGCTCAGTGCACAACCGGCAGGCAGCTCGACAGGCTGGAGCGTCTCCTTTCCATACAGCTCAGTTAGGTTGAGCCTCTTTGGGCAGCTCTGCTAGTCTCTGATTCTTCCAGGCTGCTCAGCTTGCTCTGAAAATGGAAGACAGCCCAGCCTCTCTGAGTGTATCCCTTCACATTTCTTACTGTGCATAAATGCTTGGGGAGGGAGAGTCCTAGTCTGGTTTGTTTTAGAATCCTCTGAGTTATTTGCTTCTGGACTTAGAGAGCTTCTCGGTCTGATGGGATGTTTTACTTCCTGTAGGTGTAATTTTCTGTCCCACCAGCCACCTCCCAAATAACCACAGAGACTTATTATTAGCACTGATAACTTAAATTAACCCATTTCTATTCATTTACTTGTGCCCCGTGGCTCATGGCTTGTTTCCTCATCCTGTGCATGTCCTGCTTCCTCTGCCTCTGGCTGGCAGCTCCGCCCCTCTTCATCCCAGAGAGCTCTCTCCCTCTCCACAAGTCCCACCTAACCTCCTCCTGCCTAGCCCATTGGCCACTTGGCTCTTTATTACATCAATGAGAGCAGCTTATATTCACAGTATCCAGAAAGATTATTCTACAACAACCTCCCCTCACAAACATCCTGTTGTTCCACCCCCCTTTTAACAAGCCATGTCCTCATGAGCTTTCCCATTAGAATAATGAGCTTCTGATTAAGATGGAAGGTTTCAGTCTTAGGGTAAAATCCTAAGACTGCACCACAGAGCTTACATTTCGAGGCTATACCATCTATCAGGGGTGAGGGGCAGGGAGGAGATGAATGGTGGCAGAGGCAGGAGACTGCTGGCCACACTGTATTCGCAGTCATAAAGAACAAAGGGAGCAAGAAGTGTCCACCTCCACCCGACCCCCTACTAGAAACCCTCAAGAGCAGTCCCCAGTGGTAGCTCAATTCCTTCAGCAAGGCTTCAGTTCGCACAACCTTCTCAACTAGTGCTACCAGCGTGTTGATCAAATGTTCTCACAAGAGCTTCCAGTAGACATTACTTTTAATCTACACTACTAACCATGCAAAGCCCAACCACATTCCAGTGAGCTCAATAAATAGGTAAATTTACATAGTTACGTAGGAGATTAATAAAATAGGTGAGGTGATGAGGTTTACAGCATCATTTCACTCACCAAAAGACAAGCAGAACCATCCATAGGGCTGTGTCTAGGGAGCCACCTTGCAAGTGGCCCAGATCTGAAAGCATAGGACTCCACAGTTTTGGGGTGCTGTGGAAACTGGGTCTCGGACCAGTAAGTAGTAAAAGAAACCCAGAGAACTACTTAAGGACAGATCTTAGTGTTCAGGTTGGCTCTGCTAGCAGTGATAGTAAAATAATTGCCCCCTTAGATAGGGAAACAATGAGCAATTGTTTTGTTTTTACTTTTTCTCTTTTTTAAACTGTTAGCGGATGGTGTAAGCCACTGGATTTTCTTTCAGTAAGAAAGTCTTAAATTACTAGGGAGGAATTTTCTTGCCTGCACTTGACACTCCCGATGTCTATCATGATCCATTATTGGTTGCTTTACAAAATGCAGTATTCTTCATTTGCTCCAGATGAAGGAGTGTGCAAACACACAGATATACAAAGGCACTTGAGATAAACAAAAAAAAAATATTTTTGTGATTCCAGAAGCTATCAGGGAGAAAAAGTATTTATTAGAGTGGACTGCAGGCTGTGGTCCTGCTAGTTCAACAATGGCTGTCTAACTGGTAAATCCAAGAATCCAGTAGTTCAGTCCATGAGGCTGGATGTCTTAGCTGGTCTTCAATATACACTGGAATCCTGAAGGAGTAGGCTCTATGCTGGTGAAGGAATGGACTTGCCAGACAAAGTGAAGGCAAGTAGGCAAAAAGAGCAAGCTTCCTTTTTCCATGTCATTCATTTAGGCTGCCAGCAGAAGGTGTGGCCCAGATTAAAAGTATGTCTTCCCACCTTAATGATGTGAGTTAAAAGTGAGTCTGCTCATTTCAAAAGGTTTTAATTAAGAAAAAAAAATCCTTCACAGATGTATCCAGTGGCTTGGGTTTTAGTTAATTCCAGATGTAGACAAGTTGGTAACCAAGAATAGCCAGCACATACATCCTATTAAATTTTTAAAATACCATATCATAGAGTGGAAGACAAGAACTGGGTGGTGTTTGCTGGAGGTCAGTGTGTATGCCATGTGTTTCTTGTTCTTTTGCTTTAAACTTACAAACCATGTATGATGAGAGGCACTGCAGAAACTTGCAACATGACCAAGGCAATAACTCCCAGAAGTTTCTTGGAAATCTTAATATCTGATTTTGTAGTATCCTCCCTCTCTGTCTCCATCTCTGTCTCTCTCTCTTGTATCTTTATGTATCTTATTCTGTTATCTATGAATTCCTTCTTGTATTTAATGCAGCATTTCACGTATAGTGAGAAATGATGTTCGAAAATGTTCAGCAAATATAGTTGGTGTCATGCCATTTGTTACCAAAGAAAAAAGCCTTGCAGCCTAATTAAGCAGCTACTTTGTATTCACTCTGCACACTGTAGCAATGGATTTTCATTTTCTTCTGGACCTTTACAGCATAGCAATCTTGATGTCTCATCAAGCTTGTTAAAAGAAGAAATTACCTGTCTGCATAGTCTGTGCATGTATAAGTCTTTTGTTTTGGAAAATGACAGTGACTGTGATTACTATCTGCAAATCACTCAAGTGACGGCATATAATTAACCGTCATTTCTACACTGTACCCACAAAGGTTCCCACCTGAGTTTAACCGCTTGTTACCATTTGTCTGTGGTTTGCTCTTCTCCTCATCATTTGTAACCTGCCATTTAGAAAGCTTTGTTCAGGCTGTGGTTTTTTGCACCAGCCGGGGACCTCATGTCTTGACAGCTCTTAGTGGTGCACACTCACACACGTATCGAGTCTTACTATAATCCAGGCACTGTGGGACTTAGGCGCCAACTGGGAACCAGCCAATTAGAATTACCCTGGTTCTTCACATGCACTCTCAGGGTTTGTGTTGCATGAAAATCTGCAAGACTGTAACAAAGACCCAACATTCCTAAAGACCCAGGAAGATTATTTCTCTTATCACATGGTCCAGAATGGACAGAACTTCTCTGCTCTACATGGCCATTCAGGGACCCAGCTTCTCTCCTCCTGGCTTGCACTGTGTCCTGGCTCCTGGCCCTCACTCTGTTACTAGCTTCAATTCATGGAGGTGGGGGAAGCAAGGAGGAGGTTGAAGGGCAGTTTCTTAAGCTCCAGGCCTGAACGTCAGTCCACAATTCACTGGTTGCACCCAGATGCCAGCAGACTTAAGAAATGGCATTTCCTAACTACAAATGTCCATGCACAACCCTCATTTTTAGGGAGGAGGGAGGAGTGGATATCACTTAAAAACAAAACAGTAACAACAACAACAACAAAAACATTGTAGTTAGGATTTTGTTGCTGAGATAAAGCATTGATCCAAACCCACATGGGGAGGAAAGTGTTTATTTCAGTTAATAGTTTATGGTCCATCACCAAGGGAAGCCGAGGCAGGAATGTGGAGGCAGGAACTGAAGCACAGTTCTTACTGGCTTGCTCTCAGGATCACAGTCAGTTATCTTTTTTGTACAGCCTAGGCCTACCTGCCTAAGTATGGTACTGCTCACAGTGAGTTGAGCATTCTCTCATCAATCATCAATCAATAAAATGCTCCATAGATATGCCCACAGGTCAATCTGATACAGGCAATTTCTGAACTGAGGGTCCCCTTTCCAGGTATATCAAGTTGAAAGCTAAGATTAGCTATTGCAACAACTAAGGGTTTGCCTCGGCTCTCCTGCATGTCCACCTCTTAGGTTTCATACTGTGGTGGTTTGAGTGTGGTTGGTCCCCATAAACCCATAGAGAGTGGCAGTTTAGCATAGCTTTGATGAAGTAGGTATTGCTTTACTGAAGGAAGTATGTCACCATGGGAGTGGGCTTTGAGGTCTCCTATGCTCAAGCTCAGTGTGACACTCAGACCACTTCCTGTTGCCTGTGAGTCAAGATGTAAAAACTCTCAGCTCCTTCTCTAGCACCATGTCTGCCTGCTTGCTGCCTTGATTCCCTCGATGATGACAGTGGACTGAACCTCTGAACTGTAAGCAAGCCACCACAATGAAATGTTTTCCTTTATAACAGTTTCCATGGCCATGGTATCTCTTCACAGCAACAGAAACCGTAACGAAGACACATACATTATTAGTTGACTCATTATTTCAGAGAGTTTGGTCTGTGCTTGCTTGGCCTCATGCACTTGGAGAGAATGTTATGGTGCAGGAGTATGTGGCAGGGGAGAGCTCTTCACTACCTGGCTCTCCAGGAGGCAGAGAGCGAAACAGCAAGTGGTCAGGAATAATGTACTTGCTCTGAATAACTTACACCCTTCAACCAGACTCACCTCCTAAAGTTCCCAGAGTCTCTCAAAATAGTACCACCAACTGAGGACCAAGTATTCAAAACTTGAGTCTCTGGAGGTTACTTCATATTTAATCCATAACAAAAGTCATGAGATGATAAGAACTTGAACCCACTGGTGGCATGTTGACCTCACTCAGTCTCTTTGTTACCATATTTGATCAGGTGATAAAGCATATTGCAGAAGGCCCAGAACTTGTCTTGACTGATACTCCTGGGGAGATTGATGCAATTACCTGAGACAGGTATTACTCAGTTACTGTCATTCTCAGTGACAAGATGCTGGGCTTGAGTCCTGCTTCATCCTGGTATGCTGGGACTATTGCACCCTAGCCCAGTCTGGGAAGGAGTTGGGGAGCATGGCCAGGACCAAATGAAAGAACACACCCAGGAGGCTGTGTTGGTGGACATCGGTTTTATTTGAAGGGGACAGGAGACAGTTATACTCTAGGAAGAATGGCTGGTTGGATCCAGTGGTATGTCACTGACTGGGGCAAGAACATCAAGGGTGCTTCATTTGCATATATGGGAGCAGCCGAGGCCAGGGGAAGGAAACTTACAAGGCCATATAGAAAAGAAAGGAAGTCCAGCTGGGAATGTTTCAGCATCAGCTAAGCAGCAACCAGTCCCTGGAACCTTGGAGACATAGGAGTGTACACACACTGGGACTGTCTCAGAGAAACAAAACAAACAGAAGAACAGTTTTCCTCAGAAGTGCAGAGTTTCTCTTTTGAAGGAAATGTAATGGTTCAGTGATGTCATGGACAGAGAACTCAAAACTATCAGGGCAGAGGCCAGTCTCCTTTCTGCTGTGCTTATCAAGGAAGGATCCACCCCCTGTCCTTGGAAGCTGATCTCCTTCAAACCTGAAATGTCAAGTTTTATCACTGCAACTGGAATACGTTTGGCTTCTGATGAAAGACAGAGCTACTTACATGGCGTCCTCAACTCTCTTTGTTTAGAATGTGTATATGGCTTTTACTACCCAGCACAGTATTCTACACTAGGAATTGCCCTTACTGTAGCAGAAAGAGAGAAGGATACATTATCTTTCCTGTTGTGCCTAGGGACCATGAACACACATAGTCTATGGTTAGAAAATGAGCCTCACATTGGGCAGCTCATTATAAGGAGCCAGATTTGTTGAAAATCATAAGCAAAACTAAGGATTTTGAGTAAGAATCTGTTTAAATGGTATCTCAGATAAAGAGTTTTAATTTAAAAAGTAATCAAATGTGTAAATGTAACTACTCGCTAGGGGTTGATATTGATTTACATTTATAATTACAAAATAAATTGGCTAAAAAAAATAACAGCTTTTGCTGTTATAAAAGCAATATTGGATACAAGGTTTTTGTAGAGTAGACATTTCCAAGCCAGCCGATAGGCAGCCTCTACCCACAGTGCTCCCAAGTTCTGTCTTATTTCGTTAAAATGAAGAAGCCATCTATCTATGTCTCCTATATTGACCCCACACTGCTAAGGAGTTAATATTGTCACCTTGATTTTATACACAGAGAACCAGAGGCTCATAGCAGTTCTACTATTCACTGGAGGCTATAGACTATACCATTCTGCCTCCAGGTTCTCTCATGCTTGAATGGCCAGAACTTCCTCCTGGAGCCACCCTTAGGCCAACTCCTGAATGGGTGAAATCAGTATCACCTAATTCCCAGGCCTGGGGCAGATGTGCATGTGTGTGCGCGTGCGCGCGCACACACACACACACACACACACACACACACAACTACAATTCCAGCAAAAGCCCTCCTTTTCTGGTTAAGGGCCATCTCTTTTACATTGTTGCCCTCCCTCCAGTCCTTCTGGTAGATGGTAGGGAAGTATCTCTAATGAGCAAGAGTATCTCCACTTGAACAGGAATGTCTCCTTGTAGCCCTGCTCTCACCAACCCCCAACTCTCACTCTTGATTCAGACCTTGGACCTGGCAAGGATTATCACTCCCAACTAGAAATATGTACTTAGTGTCTTCTGAGCTTCCAGCACTGTGTTTGGTTATTTCTTCTCCTATTATAGTCAATATGGAAAATAAACAAGAATAAAATATAATGAATATACACATGCATTTGACTGTACGTTATGATACGTGCTTTGAAGGTTCAAACCCATGTGGTTGCAAAGTTGGCCAACAGATACTTATTTTTTTATTTTTATTTTTTCTCTAACTGTTATTGTCTGAAGATTTGGGCTGGAAACCAGTAAAAAGAGCCTTGGGAGATGATAAAATCATGATGATGAAACTCATGAAGAAAGAAATTATCCTTTATGAACTAGGCCTGAGAGAGCTGCTTTGCCCTTCCACCTGATGAAGACAGAGCAGGTGCCATCTACAAGCTAGGAAATAAGCCCTTACTAGACAACAAACCTGCTGGGACATCAGTCTTAGCCTTCCTCCACTCAAGAACTATAGGGAAGAAACTTCTATTGTTTACAAACTGCCCAAGATGGCTATTTGTTACAGTGGGCTAAATGAGCTAACAGCACAAGATAGGAAGAAAGGCCATCCAACAGGGAGATTCTGTTCCCCAGGGGTCTTTGATAATATCTGGAGACACATTTAATTGCTTGAGTCAAAAGAGGAGCGGTCACTTACACCAAGTGAGTAGAGGCTGAGAAAGCTACAGAACATCAAACAATGCCCATGGTAGCCCTCCACACCCTGATGGCCTCATCTAAAATATCACGGTGGAGAAGGTGAGTGTTAAATCTTTATCTACCTAATAAAGACCTGTCTAATACTCAGGAAATTGTTAGTTGAGCTTTCCATTGATTAAGTCTTAGATGTTAACTTGTAGAACACCTATAAGCAGCAAATGGCTTCTGTCTAGTATCAACGTTTTATTATTTATGTGGACATTGACCATTATTTGTCCAATTTTTCAATTTCTAATATTTTTTATTTTCTGAAAAAAAGTATCAGCTGCTGCTCATTATTCCAGGCAGTCATGTTATATAAACACATAAAATTAAGAACATTTAGTTGACCAATATTAAGTTATTTCTCCTACAGAAAATAGAAATGGGATTTCTGTATACTTCTGGTTGAATGTTTTGTTGGCTGATCAATACATAACCTTGCTTTATGTGTGTTTTCATTTAAGCACACCATATTTAGCTTATCTTGCTGATTTACTGACATTGAACTTATGTCCCACAACACTATAACTCAAGGCTGAAGAAAGCTTTTTTAACAAATATATGTGTGCCATAAGGCACACCATAGCCTTAGGAATATGAGCTAGCTCTCCAAAACCATTCTTGGGGGTCATTTTGAGCAATTAAACAACTAAAGAAAAGCTCATAAAGTATGAAAGCATGATACTAAATAGACCACAAGAAGACATTGCTCATAGTCTGAAGCAGAGACGAGCGAACATGAGGCCTCTGCATTCTGTGGGAGCTCTGCAAATGACTATGAGAGGGCCTTGTGTATTCACCTTGAGATTACATACTTTCTGAAGTAGACATTACTTTTGGGTACAAGTTGGTGAATGATGAGGATGGATGGTATTGGTTGTTCACATTCTTTACTGATGTAGTGTTGGACCTGAACCCACAGCATACTAGGCAAGCGCTCTACCAATGAACTATATCCTCAGCCACCATATTCCTTTTTGACTGTTTCATTTTGTTGTTGTTTGCTTTTGTTTTGGGGTGCTAAGTAGCTGAAGCTAGCCTTCAATCAAGATCCTCCAGCTTCTACCTCCTGAGTGCTTGGATCATAGGCTGCTGTGTGACAAAATTTTTCCCAGGGAGGACACTTACACACACACACACACACACACACACACACACACACACACACACACACGTCTACTCATTCCAGAGAGAGCCCAAGATAGACCAAAGTACAGATACCACTGAAGGGACTCTAGTCTGCCCAACCATGACAAACATAGTTCTGGCATGCCTTGCCCTTCTCCCCCCCCCCCCTTTCCTTTGCCTTGCTAAAATCCATTAGATTAAATTCCTAAAGCTAGCCCCAAAGTCTCTTCCCTTATTTGGCCACTTCCTCCTCCTGAGGTTGACTACCAAGGTCCAGGTATCAAAGTATTTAAGTTCAGCACTCAAAAGCCCCCTTTGACTCACCTAATTAACATTCCCAATTAAAATTAAATACCTCATCCTAACATGGCCCTTTTAACTTTATAAACCAATGTTTGCCTATGGGCCAAATCTGTCTCCTCTCCATCCAGAGGCAGTCACCTTTCAGGACAAATATCCCTTCCTCCTCTCCCTTGTTCCCCTCCCCTTCTCCCTCATCCTCTATCTCCGGTCTTTGTCTCTTATTCCCTGCACTTTGTCCTTCTGGAGCAAATAAATTTCCTTTCTGCTGAAACTTGATCTTGGGGTGTCTTGAGCCAATACTGGTCCACTTCAACCACTAAAGTCCAATTTAGTGAACCATGAGTTTTATCGGAGTTACTTACAGGAGCAGAAATGACTCAAAGACAGCTGCATCACCAAACCTAGCCCCAGCATTGGTGACAGCTCACACAGCTGGGAACCTGGAACACATGGCACAGCACCTCAGCAGGTTGGAGAGTATCCCTTCCAACTGACTCAGTTGATCTAAACCTCTTCAGATGGCTCAGCTGGTTGCTGCTACTTCCAGGCAGTTTCTCTGGTGTCAGAATCTTCTTTTCAGCTTTGAGAGTCTTCATTGCAGCTTGCCTAGCCTGAGGACTCTTAGCTTTTATTGATTACTCTGGCATGAAGGGATCTAGTGAAATCTGTTCAGTTTTAGGAACTTCCTGAAACTATTTTGAGTTGTTTACCTCCCTGTTTCAGGAGCTCCCAGCAGGATAGAATGTTTCAGTCTCAGAGGAAATGACATCACAACACAGGCATGCATAACTTACAATTTATCTAACTCTTTTTATTTCTTTTAACCAGATTCTCATCTAATTGGTTCCTTCAGTATTAAAACAGATAAACAGTTGATACATGATCACTATATTTAAATGTGATAGTTATATTTTTAACTTTTGGACAATCAAAATAGAAAAATGCTTTTCAGGTATTAATATTTATGATGCACACAGGCAAGTGTTCCATGACTCACAGTGTTTGGAGGCAATTTGTCTTCCAGCTTTATTTTAGTGACCTGACTCCCTCTATAGGACCTGCTAGGCCTAGAAGTACCCTGCTTACCGTACTCAGGGCCTTCTCTCCCACCAGGTGTGGCCCAAGCCTGTCTGGCTGTGTCTGTTTCCTTTATGAACCTCCCCAGACATAAGAACTCCTGAGCCTAGCCCACCCATAGCTTCCAGAAATACCAGACTTTTCTGATTCCTAGCCAGGACCCAGAATGGGACTCCTAGATCCAGGTAAGTAGGCAGTCCTTGGGGCCGGAGCTGAGTCAGGACATGTTCAACAACACTAAACTAAGAACTCTCAGGGAATTTAAAAAGAAGACATGAAGGAAGGAAGGGGGACATGCTGGAAGGTCTCTGGGGAGAGCGGCAGTTGGAGGTGGATAGGATCGAAATACACTGTATGCATGTATGAGATTGTCAAAGGATTAGTAAAAGATAGATTTTTAAAAACAAAGAACTCCTAGAGGAAAGGGTTCCCCCAGGGTGAACCCTCTGCCCCCGCTCAGAACAGACCATTCTAGAACCTAAACTAAGAAAGTCTAAGACCTCTAAACATAGTAAATATGTACATCCTCAGAATACCGCCGAGAGTTTGTCAGAAAATGCATGTGGTTTAAATGAATAAATAACTTGGAAAGAAGCTGTTGCATTTCATGATGGACTGCTCTGAGAAAGACAAATTCCTTAAAAATCAAGTCGCCTTAGGGTCCCTTCGCCTTTGGAACCGAGGTGTATTTTATGCTTAATGCCATTCTGAGTTTCATTCATTCATGTTTAAAATTAAAAATGGTGTTTTTTTTAACTCAGAAAACACGCCCTGTCTTTTTTCATCCTCCCTGCCTTTTCTTCTCTCCTTTCCCCCTCCCCTTTATAATCCTGCACTGACCCAAGTCCTCTGCAGAGCCTCAGCCAAGGGATTGCTGAGATGGCAATGCCTGAAGACATTTTTGCAAAGGGTTGGTGGCATCAGGTAGGAGAGGAAGGTTACAAAACCCCAACACCGGCAGTGCAGGCCAAGGCTGAGACATCCCTGCTGTCCTTGGGCACCATCACCACTCTCCAGAGAGTGAGCATTAAGACTCCACTGCAACAGAGTATCCAACCTATACTACTAAACAAGGTATGTGCAGCGTGTGAACAAATGAGTATGGCTACTCTCTAGAAAATGTCACGTGTGGACGCTGAAATTTGAAGTTCACTTAGTTTTCATATATCAAAAAATGCTGTTCATTGGATCATTTGAAATATGCAAAAAATATGAAGGCTTCCATAGTCCATAGAGCACATAACAGATGATGACATGAAAAGCCTTGGTTTCCATCTGATTTTGAGGAAACACAGTGTTTTCATTCTGAAAAACTATTTATTCATTATTCGGGTATTTTTTTTTTTTTTCACTTGCAGCCTTTTAAAGTATGATTTGTGCTTTGTGTGTTAAATACCAGGGATTCAGCCTAGCACTGTGGATGAAGAATGGACCTTTTATGTAAGCAATGATGCTATGTTCTGGTCATTAAAAACTGAATTTTTAATAACCTCATGGTCTGGGGAAATTATTCTTTTCTCTAAGTGTTTATGATTTGCTTGTTTAATCTCAGTCCTCTGTCTCACTTTCTGAGCTTCTGTTGGCTCACGGCTGCATTTTTCAGAGTGAAGCCAGACCCAGTTTTCGGTGGGGTTGAAATTTCACCAGGGGCAAGTTCATTCAGATTCTGGTTAATTTACATTTCAGGTCTGCAATTTGATCTGGTTATCACTGATTGGAAAGAAACTAAGAACTTTGTTTTGTGGACTGAACTGGAGACCTGAGCCCAGGGGAAAGAGAGAAACTCAGAGTCCAGAGAGCGGTGGCTTTCTTTTTAATTCTCAGAAATTCGAAAAGATTGACAAGTGCCATTTTCTAAACAGTCTGAGAAAAGCTCCATATTTTGCAGAGGAACCAAAAGGGAGAGACACACACCCCTCACCCAGAGCTACCAGGGTGGAAAGGAAGGACTAACTGGGAGGGAACAAGAAGGAATGTGATAGGTAGACTGAGGCATGACTGAGAAAGGCTGAGATTCCCTGTCCTACTCCCAGTCCTTTCTCCTTTTTTTTTTTTGTTTTTTTGTTTTTGTTTTGTTTTGTTTTGTTTTTTCAAGACAAGGTTTCTCTGTGTAGCTTTGCACCTTTCCTGGAACTCACTTGGTATCCCAGGCTGGCCTCAGACTCACAGAGATCCGCCTGGCTCTGCCTCCTCAGTGCTGGGATTAAAGGCATGCGCCATCACCGCCCGGTCCTTTCTCCTTTGCTTAGTCATAAGAACAGGGCTCACAAACAGTTTTAGGACCAGTAAGAAAATGGCTTGATCAGATACAATATGAAATATACAAAAAAAATCAATAATTTCTTTAAGTTTATTTAGTGGAAGTCATGATAAGGAAGCCAAAGATCCTTTGCCCCATATCAACTAGAAATCATCCAATCAAGAAATGCCAGGACATACACGATGTAAAACACAGCACCTAACAGAAAGATGTAAGAAATAGACTGGACAAATGTAAAACATGATATTCTCCCAAGCTCTAATCAGTGAAGCAAAGCCACCATGAGTGGCCCAAAGGAGGAAAGATAGATATTCAGGTGTGAAGTCAGTGTGATGCTATTGTTTCTGCAGAAGGACTGTCCTTATGTCAGTAAGTCTGCAAATGAAATGGCCCTGAGGGGGAGACCACAGGGACCAAGGAATCTGTGCCCTTCTTCATCTCCAACATCAATGACATGGATGACCCACATGTTAAGCTCCTTCTCTTCCTGGAGAGCCCACCATGACCTGGTTAGTTTTTGTCCACTTGACACAAGCTAGAACCTTCTGGGAAGAAGGATCCTTCAGTTGAGACATGCCTCTATCAGGTTGGCTGATAAGCAGGTAAGTGGGGACATTCCTTTGATTAATGATTGGTGTGGGAGAATCTAGCTTACTGTGAGGGATGCCACCCCTAGGCAGGTGGTCCTAGGTTGCATACAAAAGCAAAATAAGTGAGCTATTGTTAAGACAGTGAGCAGCGTTCCTCCATGGCCTCTGCTTCAGTTCCTGCCTCCAGGTTCCTACCATGGCTTCCCTCAATTATGAACTGTGATGTGGCATATAAGCCAAATTCTTTTCCTTTGAGTTGCTTTTGGTCATGGTCTTCAACACAGCCACAGAAAGCAAGCTAGGAGAATACAAATTGGAATCAGGAGTAAGGTTTGAATGAGCAATGTTTCCCCACCAGCTCAGGTATTTGAATATTTGGCCTCTATTGGCTGGTACTGTTTGGGGAGATTTAGGAAGTGCAGCCTTACTAGAGGGGTACATCACTGAAGGTGGACTTTGAGATTGTATACTCTGCCCTACTCCCAGTGCTCTCTCCCTGCTTCATGCTTGCCCTTGAGGATGTGAGCACTTGGCTTTCTGTTCCAGCTGCCATACCTGCTACTTGCTACCTGCTACCCCTGCCATGATGAACTCTCATCCCCTAGAACCATGAGCCAACATAAACTCTTTCTTCCATAAATTGCTTTAGATCACAGCAGTTCATCGTGGCAACAGAAAAAGTAACTAATATATGCCCACTGGACTTGGTAAAAATCTGGGGGCACAGATCCTGATTGAACTAGAAGTGCTGTCGACCTGGATCCTGCTTCATTTTTCACCCTTAAAAGTCATGCAGACAGTTCTCTTAAGGCTGACCCAACCAGAACCATGGCAGTGGGCAGGGGGTATGTAGGAAGTGTGGTTCTAGCCAAACTAGGTTGGACCAGTGTAAAGCAACCATACAGACCTTGTTAGACTTGTCTAGGTGTTTTGTATTAACTAGCTCACTACAATCCTTGCAACAATGCTCTGAATGAGGTATTATTATTATTATTATTATTATTATTATTATTATTATTCTCATTTTATAAATGAGGAAATAACCCTCAGGTTACATAGCTTGCCTGTGATCAATAGGTTGCAAATAATAAAGCCATCCCATAAAACCCGCAGTCTGGGAAGACTTTAAAATGCTAGGCCTGCCCAGATTAATATGTTTTAATATAATCACGATTAAAATCCTCAAGGACTGAGTACTGAGAATTTTTGAAAAATTTCTAAAGGGCATCTTGCTATAAAACTTGAGTAACTGAAGTCTGTGTCTGTAGGGATCAACAAAGCATCTAAGACAGGCCTAAACAGAACTGCAGTCCACAACAGCCAGAGAAAAACAGAGCTCTACCAATGGCTTTTGGGAAGAATTCGATGGGATCCTGTCCCTCAAGCGTCAGTGTGGCCGTGACATTGTGACGTTGGCACTAGTCATGCAATGTTAACTTGCTTCACAGTTCCTCTCGAGATCCCATGACTTACCCATGCATTTCTTGAAAGGAAAGCCTCTTCAGTCACATCTAGTCATGAAAGTAGGTGGGGAATCTCAGGAGAACAAACTGGGGGCAGATGCTTCGGGTTGGCTCTTTATCATGCAGGAATTTGTAGAGAGGTGGATGCAAAGAGTCCATTCAAAGCCCCCACCCACTGCATACCTCTTCAGGGAGGGCTTCTCCTAGCCTTTTGGCTCAGCTTCTGATTGTGTGTGACTTCCAGACAGAATGTAGGGTAGGGAAACTTCACACTTTGTCCTAGGCTGATGGTTTTTCCAGGATGAGACTTGCAATGCTGAAACTGAGACAGTCCTGGGGGGAGGGGAAGGATAAATAAAAAAAGAAGGGCGAAGTGGGTCCCTTTTGGTGGGCCCTGCCAAGGTATGCCACTAAGCAAACACACCACACCACACCACAGGCCACAGAGATAGTGCAAGAGGTTTATTGGGGGAGGGGAGAGAGGAAGAGTGAAAGGCCTTGTGGGAGTGGGGACTTGAAAGAGACAGACAAGAGGAAGAAGGGAAGATCCAAGAGAGGAGAGAAGAGACAAAGAGGAGCAAGAGGCAAGACAGACGAAAGACAAGAGAAGAGGCCAAGAGCACGAGCTGTGCCTGGCGGGCACTTTTAAAGGGCACACCTGTCACATGGCTGATGGAGGAAAGGCACCTGGCAACATGTGATGATGTAACTGCCTTGGTGGCAGAGGCCGGCTGCTGCTGGGACAGAAACTCAGCCCTGGGAAAACCAGGATGGTTGGTCCACAGAGTAGGTGCCCTTAAACAGCACCAGTCGGACCTACTCCCCACCTCTCCTGCCCTCATGGTGTGTGTGTGGAGGTCCGGGTCTGAGCAATAAGTACTTATGCCTAGGTATCACTTGCTGCTGGGGCAGGTGTGGAGGGGGTGGGGGGGAGCAAAACAGCTTGACCATGCAGCTGCCATGACAGGCTTAGAGGCACACCTGGACCCAGGAAAAGCCATAAGCTGACCCCTCCCAGTGGGGCCCGCACCTAAGAGGAAATACCTGACATTGCAAACATTCCCTACACCCCTAGACAAATGTCAGCCAATCAGGGTCCTGAACCCTGGAAATCTCCTCATCCCACACTGCCTGGACTCTGGGCTCTCTGCTGTCACTGCTGAGTGGGACAGAGAACGCAAGCCTGGAGCTTGAAAATAAAGGTGCGCTGCTTTTATATACGGCCTTCGGTCTCCGTGGTGGTCTTTGGGGGGGGGGGAGTCCCCTCAATCTGGGCATAACACTGCCTGAGGTCATTTCAGCTAAGCTAGCTCCAGAAACTAGTGGTTTAACATCTGTCCAGGGCATCAGTTCACAACCTGTGGGTTGCAACCTTTTTGGCAAACTTCTATCTCCAAAAATATTTACACTATGAATTATAACAGCAGCAACATTACAACATTATGAAGCAGCAACAAAAGTAATTTTTATGGTTGGGGGGGTCACCACACGTAAGGAACTGTATTAAAGGGTCACAGGATCCTGAGAGTTGAGAACCACTGGTCTAGGGGATTTCTGAGCTCCTTGTATAAGACAGACAGATACTTGAACATCCAGGAAAGACAGAAGACCAAGCCACAGAGAAAGCAAAGTGACAGTTTTATTGAAGCGAGCAAATAGCTCCCTTCTGGAGGAAGAGGATCAAGACACAGGAGTCCACTAAACCAACTCTGGATTAGGTGTTCTATGGGGTTCTGGGTTCCTCTTTTCCCCCATTGCTCCTATTTAGATACTGACCCTGTGCCTCCCTGTCACCTCTCTTCAGTATGTCTTCTGAGAAAAAGAAGCTACTGTCTTAAGGAGCCCACTCTTGCCTGCCCTGTCTATCTATGTCCCTATAACCCTGCCTCAGTGGAAGAACAGCTTAGCTTAGCTTCTGGTCCTCTATATCCCCAGTCAAATGAAACCACATACCAAACTCCCTGAGTGACTGTTGCAAGTCCCCCAAAATGGGCTGAAGATGAGAGAGAGGACCCCTCCCTCATTCCCTTTTAGGGTCGATATAGGATGTACCCCAACAATATTAGTCAGCTGTGTGTCTCCATAACAAGATTCCTGACACAGGTTATATGGCTTAAACCCAAGACGGTCTGCTACCATTGCTTCAAGTCTCTGGTAAGGGTGGTGTTGGTGAGAGTGCATGCCAGAGCACACACCCTTATTTCCAGCAAATAAGCAGTGCAAAAGACCTAGAGACCAGAATCCTACAGTCTTTTCAAAGGGCACAACCCCCAATGATCGAATATTCTCCCTCAGAGCCTCACCCCTTACATCAGCCTCCCTCCCCACCACTCTGAGCACCAAGCATTTGCACAAGACCTTTGGGGGATGTTATCAGTAGTGCAGCTGGCTTTTCATTTTAGGACTGTTTCTATGGATTGGCCAATGGTCACACTGGTGTTTGTGAATCCCACCAGCATTGTAAAAACACACCATTTTGGAATGTGAGAGCACCTGCACATTTCTGGCATTTCTAGGCCTTAGAAAACAATATAACAGAAACCGTTAAAATTTTAATGTTTCATAAAGACCTTAACTAAAAAAAAAAAAAAAAAAAAAAAAAAAAAAAAAAAAAAAAAAAAAAAAAAAAAAGAAAAAGAAAAAAGAAAAGGAAAAATAATATTTCAGAGTGTTGTGTTCTGTGTGGCTTCAGCGAGTGACCTAACTGGGACAACAAGGGACTGAGAAAAGGTCAGACACACAGACAAGTGTGATGTACAGTTGGGATCTGATGAAGTGTGCTTTCTCTAGTGGGGGGACACCAACGACACCCAGAACCTCAGCTTATTTATTTTATACATCTAAACCCAGGATGGGTGTACTGTATACAAAGGAACTTGGAGGCAGAGGCAGGCTTAGCTGATCTTGATAGGAGGTCTCTGTAGGGGAGCCATCTCAAGCCACAGTCATCCGGGAGGAGAAGGCCATGGTTGGTAGTTTCTGTGCACACTGTCACTTGTTCATTGATATTCGTGTTTGGAGCAAAGGGAGGCTTTGATAGTTCTCTGAGCCTCTCCCAGGGAAGGCTTTGCCCCTCCCACATGTGAGGCATTGGGATGCATGGCATGGCTGTGCTTATATCAGCAGCACACAAGTCACACAGGACTTCATCCTCTCCTCACACCTTTGATCAGGATTTCTTCTGCTTCCCACGCCAGAGTAAGAGAAAACTACAGAGCAAGAAAAGCCTTGGTACACAGGAAAGTGAATTTGTTTTTGTTTTTGTCTTAGACAGGGTCTCACGGAACAGCTTGGCCTCAGACTTGCTGTGTAGCCCAGGCTAGCCTTGAAGTCACAGCCATCTTCCTGCCTCTGCCTCCTGAGTTCTTGGAGTACAGACTTGTAGCACCAAGTCTATGGAAAAGTTAAATTTTGATACATCAAATATTGCACTCAAATATAGAAGACAAACAATAATATTTGGAATATATTTCCAACAAAATGACAAGAGACTAAAATAAACCACAGTTATATATTTAAAAATATTTGCAAATAGTGTGGGATTTACCTCTTACCACTTGCACCTGTACCTCATCTGTTCAGGCTGCACGTATCCGTTTTCTGGTCCAGAAGATAGACTGAGTCCAGTGGATGGACCTCCTGCTCCTGCCCCTTTTCACTCACCATCCATCAGTGGGAAAGCGCTTTAAAATCTGTAGACAAGACCATGCCATCCCCCTCTCTATATGGCTTTATGTTGCATTTAGGACAAAACCCAGTTTGTACACACCAGTTTGTGCCATCTGATGCTGATTATGTTTCTGATCTGGTTTACACTGCCCTTCCCAGAAGTCAGGGACTATCCGTATAGTTAAACCCACACATGTAAAATGGTGCCTGGCACTGAGAAAACACTCACTTTTTGCTGAGATAATTAGTTAATGAGGACTGGGGAGATGGTTCAGTGAGTAAGAGCACTTACAGGACAAGCATAGGACCTGAGTTCAAATGCCCATCACCCAAGTAAAACTGTTGTGCATGGCCAGAAGTGCCTATAACTCTAGCATTGAAGGGTAACAACAAGTATATCCTGCAGGTCACTGGTCAGCCAGTCTGGCCCAACAGTGAGCTTCATGTTCAGCTAGAGACCATGTCTCAAGAGAAAGAAAAAAGAAGAGTCAAGAAGACACTTGACTTCCAACTATGGCCTCTGCATACCCATCCACTGGGGCTCATGCTTGTACACACACACACACACACATTTTTTTTAACAATAAAAGAATAGATGACTGTAGAAATGTAATATCCAACAACATTTCTAAAGAAAACATGTCAGTTACCAAATAGCTATATAAGGCTTTTCTCATATATTGCTTGTAAGAGTTCAAATTAGAATGGTTATGGTGGCACATATCTGTAATCCCAGCATTCGAAAGTAGAGGCAGGATAGTTAAGAGTTCAAGGCCAGCTTCAGTTATAGAAAAAATTCTAGGTCCACTTGGGCCTCTCTTAAAAAATAAAAAACAATTTTTAAAAAGTTTAAATTTAGACAGTAATTTTGGAAAGCAGTTAGAAAATAGTAATATAAAACATGGGGCTGGAGAGATGGTTCAGTGGTTAAGAGTATTGACTGTTCTTCCAGAGGACCTAGGTTTAATTCTCAGCATCCACATGGTAGCTCACAACTATCTGTAGCTTCAGTTCCAGGGAATCTGACATCCTCACACAGACATACATGTAGGCACAACACCAATGCACATGAAAATAAAATATATCATTAGAAATAATGTAAAACATAGTAAGATGATATCTTTTTAAGATTTAATATTTTCAATACTCAAAATATAGTATATGACATGTTGGATAATCTAAGTGAGAGGGTTAATTATAGCTTCTCAATCATAATGAGAAACAGAACAATGGACATGTCTTCTAGTAAAGAAATAGGAGAAACATTTTAATAGTGAATAGATTTAATAAAGCTTCATTTACTCACAGGGTAGATTATTCTTTAGGTGTTGAAATGTTTAAAAGCACATTTTTATTCCTAGGGGTATAAAAATGTGTGTGACATAAGCGTTAGTTCAAATGCAACAGAAAAATCCAAACTTCTATTATAAAAAATGTTTAAGTTAGACATCTATAATAATTTAATGTAAATCCTTATGATATAGCCACAGGGAAAATTCTAACTCATAGAGCAATAATAGTACTTTTAATTTTCTTCTCTATGCTTTGAAAATTAGTGTTATGTTAAACTAAATAAATATGTACATTGATATTAAAACATCACACTTATAGAGAAATATCTGATCAGTTAATGCCAGTGGTCATTAGTTCGCTACCTTCTTACAAAACTATGTCAGATATTCACTAAGAAAGATATAAGTTCTCTCTATGATTCAGTGTATAAAGATGAATTTCCTTTATTAGAAAAGTCATCCTATTTTACTTCCCCCTTTCTCAAGTCATTTATTTGTTTGTTTCTGGTCTTTTTGAAGATTTCTTTTTTTAAAATTATATATGAGTATGTCTGAATGCAGGTGCCCAAGGAGTCAGAAGAGAGAGTCAGATCCCATGAACCTGGAGTTACAGGCATTTGTGAGCCACCAAATGTAGGTGTTGGAAACTGAACTTGGTTCCTCCAAAAGAATAGAATACCCTTTTAATCACTGAACCATCTCTCCTGCCCTTTTCTGGCTTTATAGACAAAGTCTTATGTAGCCTAGGCTACCCTCAAGAGCTCAGTGTAGCTGATGACCGCTTTGAGCTCCCGATGCCCAAACTGCTTCCAACTCTCAAATTGCAAGATATTTCATATAAAAGCATATTGGATTTGGTAGGGTTGAAATTACTAGTTCAGGAACTATTCACAATTACTGTGATTTAGCTTGGTCTATAAAAGTTGGTGGGGAGGGGGCAAAGTGGGAATACAGCTCAGTGGTAGAGTATGTGAGACTTTACATTGAATTCCCAGCACTGGGGGAAAAATCTGACATAGTTCTCTACTTCCATTCTTTAGTGACTTTAAACACTATTGTTAAGTTATCAGGCTATAGTACAACTAGCCCCTGAGATAATTTGTGCATGAGTGAGTGCTTGTGTGTGTGTGTGTGTGTGTGTGTGTGTGTGTGTATGTGTGTGTGTGTGTGTGTACATATGTGTTTTGTACACTTGTACAAAAGTAGAGGTCAGAAGTTGACACCCATATCTTTCTCTGTTGCTCTCAATCTTATATTTTGAGACACGGTCTCTCACTTAACCTAGGGCTTGTTGATTGGCTAGAATGACTGCCCCGTAAGATCTGGCCATCCTCCTGCCTTCCATTTCCCCCAGGTTATGAGATTATACCCAGTGCTAGGCTTTTACATGGGTACTTGTGATTGAACTCAGATCTTCACACTTGATTGCCATCTCCAGGCCCAACCCTTGAGTTTTCAAATGTGATTATTGTTGTTTTACCTTAAGAAATAGGGTCTCAAGGCCGGAATAGCCTTGATTTCAGTAGGTAGTCAAGGAAGACCTGAACTTCTCTTCCTCTTGCCTCTACCTCCCAAGTGCTAGGAATATAGGCATGTACCACTGTGCGCAGGCCACAGCATGTACCTCTTTTCTTTTCTTTAATATAGAACACTTTGTGAAATTGGGACCATGCTAATCTTCTCTTTATTGTTCCAATTTTAGTAGATATGGTGCAAGCACAAGGCATGCTTTTTTATGGTAGAAAGATTGATTACTGTAGGCTCAAGTTCTATCTCATTTGAAATAATGTACACTTAATCATCTTATGCTATTTGTTTTTATTTTTCCATAAAAAAAGAGTCTGGTTGGTGTAACTCTCGATCACACGACTCATAACTCAGCTCCATGGAAACATCATTTAGCCCTAGTTAGATCTGGTTATAGAGTTTCACATCACTTGACAACTTGTAGCATTGGCCACAGTGTCTCCAGGACTCTTTGCCATTGTGTTCCTGCTCTGTCAAGCACAGGGGTCTGGCCTCGCCTGGTATCTGGGCAGTTTGCAATTGTTTGTGTAGTGGTTTGATTAAGAATTGTTCCCCATAGTCTTGGCCATTTGAAAGCTTGATCCCCAGTTGGTAGTGTAGTTTGGGAAGGTTTAGATGGTACAGCTTTACCAGAGGAAGTATGCCACTGGAGGTAGGGGGTGGGGGATGCTTTGAGATTAACATGCCTTGCCAGCCAACGTCTACTTTGTTCTCTCTGCTTTGTGGTTAAAGATGTAAGCTCTCAGCTTCCTGCTCCAGCTGCTGTGCCTGCCACCTGCTGCCATGCTTCCTTGCCATGATGAACTCTTGCCACTCTGGAATCACAACCAAAAATACACTCTTCTTTCTGTAAGTTGCTTTGGGCCATGGTGTTTTATCACATGCAGGGAAAAGTAACTAAAACAATGAATGTAGCTACTAGGCCTTTACTTGGCATGTGTGACATGCAAAACTGTGGCTCTGACAACTTGAATTGTTAACTTCATGCTAACTCATGTCACTCACCACACCTTTGTGAGAGAGGCACACCTAAGGGGACTGAGGGACAGAGAGCTTGATTACCTTGCTAGCAGCCTGTAAGTGTCAAGGTAAGAATGTGCCTGAAGCTGGGTACTGCCCTCTATTGTCAGGTCCCTTCACCTTGAGCCTTCTCATGTGACCCTGGCCTCTTCCTGAGCCCTTCCTCAGGAGGAATCTTTGATCCTCCTCCTCAGGCCACAGGGCTAGCCAGCTCTTATGAACATGGTTTCAGATGCTGCTCTGAGGTTCCTGAGGCACTGTTGCCTTTCACCTCTGAGGCCAGGTGGACAGCAGGAATGAGTGGTTTGCAGGTTCTTCTGGGGAAATAACGGGGCTTGTCACAATGACTAGAATATTCCAGAACCTGCCCATTATAGGCTGAATTCTTATATTTATTCTAATACTCTTATGATGAAATCTTAGCTCCCATGTGACAGTATTTGGAGGTGGGGCCTTTAGAAATTAAATAGACTGAGAGTAAGTTCTGTGGGCCCCATGAGTTACCCTCTTACATGAAGAGAAAGACAGACTTCTGATTCATATAATGCCTTTCTTTTCATGTCATGTTTTGACTTCAAACTTTCAAACTTAATGTCAGAAAACTCAGTTTGAGATATTCAGAAAAGTTATGAACATGCTGTGTTGTTAGGAAGGAAATCTTACTATTGATTTGGAGGATATGTCCAAACCATTCTTAAGTTCTTATGTTATATTTCATTGATTTTATGGATTGGATATTATGGTGTAAAGTTAAAGAGGAAAAAAAAGAAAATTAAAAATGCATATTACACAGAAACAGCTTTGGCTAGCATTTCAAAACACGACTCCGACTGACCCATACTAGCAGTAGACCATTCCCACCTGCAATCACCTCCTTTGTCTGAGGTATTCTCTCCCCCACCCTGCCAGCACACTGGAACATGAATTATTTGTATCCAAATTTTGATGTTCAAACTTGGCATTTGGAAGGCTGTTCTATTTCCAAGGACCTGAACAGTAAACTCCAGGCTGATGGAAATAAAGCCCAAAGCACGCAAAGTTATCTGAGCTGTTAATAGCTGGCATGTTGCAAGCAAAAGGCTAAGAGAGGAAGCATCAGAAGCAGGGATGGAATAACCAATATCTTCCTAGTGACGGCTCTCATGGCACAAATGAGTGTTAGATCACATGGTATACAGAATGGTGTGTGTGTTTATCTATGGGAGTCAGGAGGCCAAAAGAGAGCCCTAGCTGGTGTCTTCATTGACCACACATCTACAGATAATGGTTTTACCAAGAGGCTCAGGCTCATGTTAACTCTGTTCATCTTATAAAATCTCTAAGCTGTGGTTTCTGTTTGGAGAGGGAGATGGGAAGAGAAAAAGAGAGGGGGAGAGAAAAAATAAAATCTGTATTTTAAGTTTGACTACTCATCCCCCAAGCCACTTGGATCAGGAAGCTTAACATGGACGAGCACAAACAAATGTAGCCACTCTGGGGGCTTATCTGGGTTTTTTTCTGCTTTGTCACCCAGAATGTGGCAGAGGAGGGAAAGGAAGGGACTGGTTAGTCACTTGTGCTATTTATAAGGTCTCCAGGAAAAGCCTGAGATAGTGGGAAATGTCCTTTTCTTTGTATTTTTTATGTAATTGTTTTCCTCGTCTGTCCTGTTGGCCTCAGTGTCACAGAAAATCCAAAGTTGTCCATATCCAAAGCAGCTGCATGATTTTGGTTGTGTTCCATTCACCTTTCTTTCCCCTTTTCAAGGTCACTGTCACAAAGTATTCCAAACTGTCACTGAAGAGGATTCTTGTGCCCAGGTTGGCTGTGTAACTAATGATCAGAGACCCAGAGAAGCTACTCTTATTGACATTCAAAGGTGAATAAGAATGAACCAGCAGGGGCCTGGAAGCATGGCTCAGTGGTTAAGAGCACTGGCTGCTCTTCCAGAGGACCAGAGTTTCATTGCATCATGACAGCCTACAAATGTCAGTAAGTCCAGTTCCAGGTGTTGCCACACCCTCTTCTGGCCTTTGCAGGCACCAGGCATGTAAGAGTGGCATAGACGTGCATGCAGGCAAAACACAATAAAATACACACAAATAAAATAAAATAAAACAATTTAAATAATAAAAAAAGAACCCACAGAATGTGCAGAACGGTAGAAAAGGCTTAAGCCAGAAGAATTATTTTCACTAGGGTAGATTTATGAAAATAATTTTAATCAAATGAACTTTTCCCAAAAGTTGAATCAACAAACAAGCTGAAATTCTAGACAATGCATTTTTGCTTTGTTTTGCAGTGGTGAATCTGAGTGCCCACTCCTTCACCACACTGTGTCCTTCCCCCAAGGACCAAGGTCCAGAGGAGCAACATTCATCTGAGTTAGCCTTCAACAGCCTTCTGCTCTTAGCAAGCCATCTCTGACACTCTTAGAATCTGGGTCTTGAGACTTTTGGAAGTGACTATCTTAATTCAAGGCTAAGCACTAAAAGATACTATGGCTGCATAATGGTCCTCTCCTTCAGAAATCCTCACCAGAGGCACTCCCACATTGTAAGAAAAGCAAGGCATCCCACTGAAAGATTTTGGTGTCTCAGCTGACAGCCAACAACAACATCACACACACACACACACACACAAACACCAATCTCAGTCTCTCAGTGGGAGTGAATTGAAACTTTAACATTCAGGCAAATTTAGTCTTCAAGGTACTCCAGCTAAACAGGACACCTGTCTTCTCTTAGTCTTCAAATGACTCCAGCTAAACAGAGCACCTGTCCTGTCTCCCAGCTCTGCCCTAACTTCAGATTCATGAGAAAAATAAATGAAGGATTATTTTAAGGCAGTGAGCATCAGGATGATTTATGAGCACACAGTGATAAATAGCCAGGGCACAGGGACAGTGCTGGGCAGGTTTTGAGATGATTCCCAAAAAGTGCCCTTCTAAAAATAAAGGCAGGCACACAGGTGCCTTGGGTACAGTTAGAGTCTTCATTGGTCTCCTTCAGGATCTGTTGTCCCCCCATCAGTTTCCCTCCATTTGTCCCCAGGGTTTAGAAACAGGAAGATGGAAAAACAACCACCACACCACTGACTGTGAAGGATGTCTTACAAGAACTCACTGTTGTGAATTCAAATCTCGAAGAGACTCCCAGACAGTATGTCACTTTAATTTTGACAGAGATCACTAACAAATGGAGGAGCTGCACAGACAGTCTTTTAATCCTTGATTGCCATTTTTGATGACCACTCAAAGAGTGATCCAGTCACATTGCCTACATTGCCTAGGGAGTGGGCACTAAACGGTAACTTAACAGTCAACAGACTGCTAGTGGTCAGTTCCTTCAGCACTGGTCCCACATATTAGGCCCAGCCCTGAGATCTAGCTATGAGGAACCTGGACTCAGGAGCCATGCTGTGAAACCTGGCCCTGCCACTGGTGTCTTTACTATGCTGAGCAACTAATCTTTCTGAGCCTCAACTTTCTCAGTTCAGTGCTGGCTCCATGAACACTTCCTGCCACTTGGGTGACTGTGAGATGCAAAGAGACATATGTGAAGCACTAACAGCAGAGTCTAGCACAAACTAAGTCCCCAGTGAACAATGGCTGTTATTTTTATATTCCAGACACCAGATCTGCCACCATGTGTGATTTATCCTAAATTAAGTCTTTGTCAGTAGAATTTAAAGCACAGATGAAGTCCATGTTGCTGTGGGATATCTTTCTGTATGCTGTGAATATGTGTTGCTCTGATTAGTTGATAAATAAAACTGCATTGGCCTATGGCAAGGCAGGGTGGAGCCAGGCAGGAAAATCCAAGAGAGATAGTGAAAGGATAAAGGAGAGTAAGGGGAGACGCCAGCCTGCTACCCAAAGAGCAACATGTCAGCAGACTGGTAATGCCATAGCCATGTGGCAACATATAGATTAATAGAAATGGGTTAATTTAAGATGAAAGAGCCAGCTAGTGAGAATTCTTAGCCATAGGCCATATAGTTTGTAATTAATAGTAAGCCTCTGAGTGATTATTTTATAAGCAGGTGTGGGACTGTGGGTAAGAGAGATTTGTCCCAACTGCTGGCCAGGTGGGACACAGGAAAACTTCTAGCTACATTTGGTGTACCAACTTGGGACCTTCAAATTTCCATAAGGCCTAAAAGAGTTTAAAAAGGGCTTCTAAACACACAACAGTGTGATACAAGTAGGAAGCTGTTTTGAGCTTCACTATAGATTTTAGTTTATTACAAATTCAAAGTTAATTTTGTTACTACATGTATATTTCTACTCTTTTTTAAGGTATTATGTTTACGCAGCTCATTTAAAATTGTAATATACAATTAAGAAATACAGATTAAATAGCCATCTAGGACAATCAAACTTCAAACTTATAGTCATGTTTGTTAAGTTTTTTAGGTATATAAAAGTATATTTCCATTAGGCAGATAATCTTCAAACACTTCAAAGACTTACAGAATATGGCATTTAAAATGTTTTAAAAACTTAAACTTTCTGAACAGTGAGACACACCTGCTCCTGGCAGCACTGATTTTCTTCAAAGAAGATGATGGGCATCAAAGAAAACTCCATGTGGAGTTTGCTTTCCCTATGGCAAAAGTTAGCCATTTGGATAAGAAACTGCTCTTGCCTGGACTGCTTGACAGAATATTATATAGACTGGACATGCAGACCCATAGAAAAATGAACAGTAAATTTTGCCAAAACAAAGGGAGATGGTCCTTCAGGTGCTTGCTTCAAAGAGGAATCTTCCAGACACTATGAAGGACACAGGGAGAAGTGACTGAGAAACTCTAGGCCTATAGGCTGAAGATGGATGCCCAATGTTGCAGAGCAACTTTGGGTGACTGTCCAGGCAGTCAACTGTCTCTGTTATTCTAAATTTTTGGAAGTTGCTTACAGTGCTCTTCCTGTTCACTTAGGTTATGTTCTATCCTTCTGGGGTCTTTGATGTAGTTGAAGACTAGATAGTTATAATTTTAATTTTCCTTGGTTATGATAAAAGATAAATTAGATATGAAACTTTAGACTCACAAATATAGGATAGATGGTAGAATATTCTCCAATTTTGCCAAATACAAATAGACTAGATATTGCAACTGTAATTCTCGCTTGATAACTGTTTTGTTATATGTAATTTTACTGTGTTAAAGTTAAAACTGTCCTTTTTGATTAGACAGAAAAGGGGAAGTAATGTGGGATGTCTTTCTGTATGCTGTGAGTATGTGTTGCTCTGATTGGTTGATAAATAAAGCTGCATTGGCCTATGGCAGGGCAGGGTGGAGCCAGGTGGGAAAATCCAAGAGAGACAGTGGGAGGAGAAAGGAGAGTAAAGAGAGATGCCAAACCGCTGTCTAAGGAGCAACATGCCAGCAGACCGGGAACACTACAGCCATTTAGCAACATATAGATTAATAGAAATGGGTTAATTTAAGATGAAAGAGCTAGTTAGCAAGAATTCTTAGCCATAGGCCATCCAGTTTGTAATTGATATTAAGCCTCTGAGTAACTATTTTATAAGTGGCTGCAGGACTGTGGGTGAGAGAGATGTGTCCCATCCACAGGCTGGGTGGGACACAGGAAATCCTTTGACTATACCATGTGAGTAAGTCCATCTCTAAGGGAGACTCCTTTTACTGTAAGCACTGGTTCTTGCCTCTGCCCACATTTGACAGCTTTGGACTAGTAGTCTGGGGTCCAGTGGAGGCTGTAACACCTCTAGCAACAAGAACTTGGCCTTCCCAAACTCCCAAATACCATACAAATTGGGGTCTCCAAGTGTTGTATTTAAAGTCTTTAAGGCAGTGGTTCTCAACCTGGGGTGTCAAGTGACCCTTTCATGGGGATCTCTTAAGACTACCAGAAAACACAGAGATTTACATTACAATTCATAATGGTAGTGAAATTTCAGTTATGAAGTAGCAATGAAAATAATTTTATGGTTGGGGGGGTCACCATACCATGAGGAACTGTATTAAAGGGTCACAGCATGAGGAAGGTTGAGAAGCACTGCTTTAAGAAGATGTGTATATGCCAAGGCTTGGGTTTGCTGTGCAGTCTTTCTATAGGAGCCGGTGGAGGCTTTCTAGAGATGTTCAGTGTTTTCCCAGTGTGAGAGGCAGCTGGGGAGGTGGTGGCTGCAGCTCCTGGCCCATGGCATGCAACACAGGCAGTGCCTTCTCCTGACCCAGTGTCCCCTCCCCTCCCTTTACATAAGTGCCTCCTTCTCTGCATTGCTCGCTTCCAGCTCTTTTTCTTGCAGAAACTCTGACTGATTCCAGCAGGAACCACACATCTGTCTTCCCCACAGCAGTCCTCTGCTAAGTGACTCATTCTTCTAACATGTTCCTAGTGACCTTACTGTGCTTGTCTTGATAATGTGCACAACAAGGAAAGGGAAAGGCAGTCAGAGATTTTTGAAAACAGGTTAAAGACAATTCCTGAGAATCACTAGCAAGGTGGGACTGTTGTGTCTACTAGGGAGAAAGCCCACATCCTGCAGTCTCATGAAATGGACTGTGCTCTGCGTAGTGGGACCATCTGAGGTGGCCTTCAGCCACCTTAAAATACTGTATTTAGATATTTCTGCAGCACTGAGAAACTGGCTTTTGAATAGCTATCATCTGTCAAAAGGATTTCCTTCATCAGGGCTCATGGGGCGTCTCTGAGACTATCCACTGACTTCGGTCCCTTTTCCTCGATGCTTCCGTCTGCTCAGGCCAGGACACACTAGGGAAGAAACAAAACAACAACAACAAAAACCATATATTGCTTTCTATGGTAGTTTGAATGAGATGCCCTCCATAGTCTCAAGCATTTAAACATTTGACCCCTAATTGATGGCACTGTTTGAGAGCTTTAGGAGTATGGCCTTGCTGGAAGACGTAGGACAGTAGAGGTGGGATTTGAGTGTCTGAAGACTCTTACCATTTCTAGCTCACTTTCTGATTCGAATTTGAAGTTCAGGAAGTGAGTCCTCTGCTTGCTTCTCCAGTCACCATGCCTATCACCTTCTGGCTCCCATCTGCCATCCTGGACTCGAACCCTCTGAAACTGGAGATCCAAATCAGCTCTTTCTTCTAAGTTGCTTTGGTCATGGCGTTTTATCACAGCAATAGAAAAGTCACTAATACACTTTCTAATTTTCTTGCCTTATCAGTGATCATGTGACCCAGGGCTAAAAGAACTGTGCATGAGGTAAAATCTGTTAAGAAACAAAACAAACAAAAAGGAATAGATATAATTATTCCCTTCTTTTGGATTTTATACCTTCAAAATAAGTATGTCACGAGGAACTGCAGTATTTTGTGGTCAGGAAGCAACAAGCCAATTTATCAAAGATTACAAAGATAAAAGATAGAGTGATCTTGTGTTGTTTGGATCCTAACAGCTCCCTCAAGAGAGGGGGTGAGAAGGTATAGTGTCAATGGCACAGACACCAGGGGTCCATTGAAGGCAAATAACGAACTCATTTATTTAATAACAGGGAAGGCCTTATATGCCCTCCTCCCAGCACCCAGTCTGTGTGGTGGTCATCCCTCATTGGCTGGGCATGACCAGGAACTCTGACAGCAACTGTTGCTAGGTCCTCAGGCAGACTTGGCAAGATCAGGAACTCTGCCAGCAACTAGGAACTCTCTCTGACAGTGACCAAGAACTCTGAGAGCTCCTTTTGCTAGGCCGTCAGGCAGACTCCAGGTTGTCTCTTAAGGAGTACATTATGTGCATGCCTTGGCAACTAGTCTGAGCCAATTTCCTCAACCCTATGGGGCTGTCCTACTACAACCTTGGATATCACTATGGAGTCTGCATCTTCCCTTGGCACCTTACCCCAATTATTCTCCTTACATGAGAATAATATCAATAAACACTTGTTTATATAAACAAATAAGTGTTTATAGGGCATTCTATTCCTTGTAGCCCCATTTGTGCCTTGGTATCTCCTGGAGTTGGTTCTAAAATCTGGTCCTGCCCAGCTCCACAGACAGCAACAACTTTGTGTGCTCTAGTCTCTTCTGTTAGGTTGGGTCGTAAGATGGCATGATATAAATTTGCTTATATTCCCATAAGCAAATCATCTCAGGACCATTTACAATAGCTAACATAATATAAATGTCTGTTAGTAGTTAGGCTGAGTTCTTAGAGCACAATGACAAAGAAAAGAGCCTATACACGCTCAGTGCAGATGCTTTTCTAAAAACAGAACATTTCAATCTGAGGGTGCTTGAATCCACAGCCACACAGCCCACACACTGGGAGGGCTGGCTGCATATTATTTATACCACCCAGGGTTTTTTCTTAGGAACACAACAAGACAACTGCTGTGAAAGTACATTGAGCACTATAAAATGAGAACTAATTTTAAAGTCTCATTTTAAAGAAATCAGATGGTTTTCTGAGAAACTCAGGGTAGGGGATGTTTCAGAGGCATGCTGGATATTGAAGTGGGATGTGCCACTCACTGCTTCCTGCGGCAGATGAAGGCTGCTGCATCTCTAAATCATTAATAACCAGTTAGTGCTATCAAAGCACTTGGCCATCATTTGATACTTAGTCCTTGGGATCTCTGCAGCAGATGGTAAATCTCATCTAACAATAGAAGAACAAAAAGCAAGATTTTTTTTTATTAAGAAATTTTTTTATTCATTCCACATACCAACCACAGACCCCTCCTTCATCCCTCCTCCCACTTCCCCACAGAAAGCAAGGTTTTTCAAAGACTCACTCAGAAACGGCCTGGGTCTGTGGCAGACTCAAAAATAAACTCGAAGAACTTAGCATGCCCTTGTAATTGGCTTTCTCTGATGCAGCCCAAGGAAGCACTATATTTTAAAAGAAAATTTATCTCATATATGTATTAAAATAAAGTTCATATACACGTATGAAATGTTATGATGAAGCCCACCATTATATATAATGACAGTAAAAGATGACAAAGAAAGAAAAAAATGGTTTCTTAATGTGCAGACAACTCTGTCCAATACTGCCGTGCTGGGAGTGAAGTCATACCTACTGCTTTCGGGATATATGAAGTGATGAGAAATGAAGGTGGCTCTTTTGATAGTACATATTTTTTTAAAGTAGATAATGAAGAAAAATAGCTTCTTGTCAGAAGAGAAAGTAGTTTGTTCTTACTTTTAAACAAACAAACAACGAACTGCAGAATTAGCTCTCACACCTGTAGTTCCAACACTATGAGAGGCTGAGGAAAGAGGATCATGGGGTGATACCCTGTCTTCAAAGGCAGAGACAAAAAGTGGTGGGCAAAGAGTTATTTTTGATGAAGAGAAATATACATTCAGAAGTGCAGAGCTCAGAATATCCCTCCGCCTTCCACCCAAGAAAACATTCTGGAAATTTAATAATGTTCTGTTTGATGAAACAGAAGTGTGGCCTTTAATTAATGATTCTGTCTTCAAGAACAAATTCATGCATTTCAAAGCCTTTTATCAAAACTGCATTAGTAAGATTTACGTGATATGAGTTCAAAAGGGAAAAATGGGGAAGCACAGATGGAAACACAAAGAGGCCCTAGTTAAACATGTCTCCTTGCTGTCTTTGTTTCCAAATCAAGAGAACTCGGGGTGAGAGGCTCCTGTCCCCACACTGCCACCTCCTTGTCATGAGAACTTGGAGAAGTCACTTCCTCTCCACATTCACCTCGAGTGTAATGGGCACAATGATGAGTCTTTTCCTGAGTGGGATTAAAAGAGATGGATAGCAGTGTTCTTTGCCCAAAAAGGCCCTAAAGCAATGGCACAGGCCAGCAAGGGCACACTGGACACCGCTACAGAAGCTGCTGCCCAGCCTGCTCTAGGTGGCAGCAAAGGTGGTTTAACTCTCAGGATGGCACTGTTCCAACCAAACCTGTTGGGTTTAAACCCTTGTTTAGGCATTTCTTCTTGGCTTGCTAGAGTCTGGCAGAACCCATCTTCAGTTCATTTTGTAAAACACTAGAGATAGATCCTGGAGAGGAGAGAGGGGAGAATTGGTTCATCAAGGGCAGTGATGGTCACTTGACCTTGTATAGGTGGCACAGCTGGATGAATCTGCAGAATGAGGAGGCTGTTCTGTAGCAAGCAGAAGGGCATCTCTGAGCAGAAATCTAATATCAGAGAAAATGATAGAGTTTGTTGAAGAAATGCTGTCTGCCTTGGAGGCAGGTGGCTGGCCAGAAGTGTGCCTTCCAGAAAGCAGGTAGAATTTGGAATCTCCCACTGAAACTTGTTACTGGGAGCAGAGCACTCCTTGAGAGAACAAGAACTTAGTTAGATGTTTCCGTCTCCGAGGCTTGGAAACGCAACAGTGTATGTGTCCGTTTTCTGGTTCCTTTTGCAGTAGGTTTATACTGGTAAGAAAAGATTGTGGGGCACAACTACAACAGGTCTACAATTGCCTTCCAAATACTCTGACTACTCAGAATTCTTACAAAGGACTGGATTTTCAAAGTTCAGAGTCTCTGCTAATACGTGCATCTGCCTCTCAGTGACCCCACAGGGAGCCCAGCTTCTATCCACTACAGATGGCCTGAAAGAGAATTGAGAAAAAATACAGACAAAGAGGATACACTAGGGAACAAGGGCTGTCTGTGGAAGAGGACAAGAAACCAAGGAGAGGGAAACAAGAGGAGAGAAATGAGAAAAAGCAGGAAGCCATGTCTTGAGAGGGGCAACTGCAGAATCACAAGGACTCCACTCAGTGCTGGGGTGGTGAATTTTGTGGGATATTTGTACATTGTGTGAAGATGTGTTGCTGTGATTGGTGTAATAAAGAGCTGAATGGCCAATAGCTAGGCAGGAGGTATAGGCAGGACTTCTGGGAACAGAGAGGACTCTGGGAAGAAGAAAGGTGGAGATGCCAGGAGACACAGAGTAAGCAGAATGTGCAGGAGAATTAACAGCCACAAGCCACCTGGCAAAATGTAGATTAATATAAATGGGTTAATTTAAGTTATAAGAACTATTTAGAGACAAGCCTAAACTATAGGCCGAGCTTTCATAATTAATAAGAAGTCTCCATGTCATTATTTGGGAGCTGATGAGAAGGAGAAATACTCATTATGGGTGGACCTAGAATTGCATTCAGAAGGGAGGGAGGGAGGGAAGGAGGGAGGGAGATTTTTCCCTTCAAGAGAAACGGGGCAGAGAAAGGAGAGTGCGTTATTTGCTGTTCCAGATGGCTGGAGTGATTAATCATCTCCATGTCTATTGCGTTAAAGTTTGAATTTTTCCTGTGGGCAGAACCACAGTGCAACATACTCCAAAGCAGTGATGGGCTTTAGTTGAGGGGGAAAGGTATAAATGAGAAGGGGAGAAAATACCAACCAGATGAGATGCTTCAGGGACCAAGCGATGCAGAACTTCTGGGAAAGAAGGTGTGTAACACCTGAGAGGAAGTCAGGTGTTTATTGTGTTTGTGCACGGGAATGGAAGGGAGGGAAGGAAGAGGAGGAGGGAGGGGATGGAGGAGGGAGGGGATGGAGGAGGGAAGAGATGGAGGAGGGAGGAGATGGAGGAGGGAGGAGGTGGAGGAGGGGAGGAGGGAGGAGATGGAGGAGGGAGGAGGTGGAGGAGGAGGAGATGGAGGAGGTGAAGGAGGTGGAGGAGGAGGAGATGGAGGAGGAGAGGAGGGAGGAGATGGAGTATGGAGGAGATGGAGGAGGGGAGGAGGGAGGAGATGGAGGAGGAGGAGATGGAGGAGGGGAGGAGGGAGGAGATGGAGGAGGAGGAGATGGAGGAGGGAGGAGATGGAGGAGGGGAAGCAGAGGAGATGGAGGAGGGGAGGAGGGAGGAGATGGAGGAGGGGAAGCAGAAGAGATGAAGGAGGGGAGGAGGGAGGAGATGGAGGAGGAGAAGCAGAGGGGATGGAGGAGGGAGGAGATGGAGGAGGGGAAGCAGAGGAGATGGAGGAGGGGAGGAGGGAGGAGATGGAGGAGGGAGGAGATGGAGGAGGGGAAGCAGAGGAGATGGAGGAAGGAGGCGTGGAAAGAAGGATGGGCTGTGGCACTGTACACCCAAACTCCTTCGAAGGAACTCCATTTGAATGTACCGGGCCAGTAACCGACGTCTTGAGGCCTCACACAGCTGGCTATGGTTTGCATGTGTGTGTCATTTCTTTGTCCCTTCCCTTTCTAACGAGGAAGTCACCAGGCAGAGACAACTCCAGTGTCTGGGGTTCCTACACAAGCAAACTGAAGCCGACTCTGTGTACACAACATAATTTAATTTGAGCCTGCCCAAGCAGAAACTGCCAACTGACCTCTTGGAACTTTACAGCTTAAACAATCAAGTACTTTCTGCTTGGCTTCTGCAAACACCTTCTGAAGGTTTCCCCTCACATCTCTCAGCAGAGCCTCCCTCGTGCCTCTCGGCCTAGCCTAACTGCTTATGCTTTGGCACTGCCCCGCACTTGAACTCCTGACAGATCAAAGGGATTCTCTGAAGGTTAACTGCAGCGAGGTTTATCTCTTAACACGGCTTATTTTTGAATAAACTGTTAGTACTTCTTAGTATTCGGGCTCTATTTACTTTATGGCCCCAATTGCTATCAATGCATCCGTCTGCCGCACTATCTCTTGGGGCAGTGCTTGCCAACCTTCCACTAGTGTCAGGATCTTCCCAAGGAATTCTTACACTTTACCTCACCACCAAAGCTTCTGGTGCAGGGCATCTGAGACATAAGAATCAATCAATCAATCTCTCTCTCTCTCTCTCTCTCTCTCTCTCCAAATGATTTTTTTTTTTTTTTTGCTATCCCCATGGGGAGGAATTTTCCTTTTTTTTTGGCCCCAGCCTGTGACAAGGCCCCATAGTAGAGATTCATATTATTACAGAAAATATGAATACATTTGTTGGGGGGACTGTCCAGGCTAATTGAGTGGTCCCTGCAATTTCATGTGGTTTGATGAATGTTTGTGGTCATGGCTTCTGAGACCAACACCGGGGGCTGTCAGTGTGGGTTATTGCTGCCCCACATTACTAAAGGTGCAGACAGGAGACCGTCCGTGCTGGTTAATTTTTGTCAGCTTGACACAAGCTATAATCATCTGGGAAGAGGGAAGGAACATCAGCTGGGAAAACGCCTCTATCAGATTGACATGTAAGTGCTGTGGGATGTTTTTCTGTACACTGTGAATATGTGTGGCTCCCACTGGATAATAAATAAGGCTGCATTGGCCTATGGCAGGGCAGGATAAGGTTAGTCGGTGCATTAAACTGAAGACAAGACGAAGAAGGGTGGAGTGGAGAGAGACACCAGTCGCCACCCATGGAGCAACAAGATGTCAGCAGACCAGTAATGCTACGGCCATGTGACAACAGATAGATTTATAGAAATGGATTAATTTAAGATGAAAGAGCCATCTAGCAAGAAGCTAAAGCCATAGGCCATACAATTTGTAATTAATATAAGCCTCTGAATAATTATTATATAAGTGGCTGCGGGACTTTGGGTAGGAGAGATTCATCCAGACTGCTGGACTAGTCAGGACTGGAGATAATTCTGTCTACATGTAGGCAAGTCTGTAGGGGCATTTTCTTGATTTATGATTGAAATGGGAGGGCTCAGCCCACTGTGGGTAGTGCCACCCTTGGGTAGGTGGGTATAGTTGTTTGTTTGTTTGTTTGTTTGTTTGTTTGTTTTACTCTTTGCTCTTTGGGGGCCCACCACTCAGCTCCCAAATAAATACATGTTAATGTATTCCTACTTATAACTGCCTGGCCTTAGCTTTGCTTATTTCTAGCCAGCTTTTCTTAAGTTATCCCATCTACCTTTTGCCTCTGGGCTTTTATCTTTTGCTATTTCTGTATATCCTTTTTTTTTTTCCTTCTTATTCTGTGTCTTGTGTGGCTGGGTGGCTGGCCCCTTGCATCCTTCTCTCCTCCTTTTCTCACTCCCCTTTTTCTTCTGTTTATTCTCTTTGCCTGTCAACCCTGCCTATCTGTTCTCTTGCCAACTATTAGCCATTCAGCTCTTTACTAGACCAATCAGGTGTTTTGGGCAGGCAAAGTAACACAGCTTCACAGGGTCAAACAAATGCAACATAAAAGAATACAATACATCTTTGCATCATTAAACAAATATTCCACAGCATAAACGAATATTACAACTCACCTTCAACTAATATCCCATAACAGGTGGGCCTGGGCTATTTAAGAAAGCAGACTGTGCAAGCCAGGCAACAGCACTCCTTCATGGTCTCTGCTTCAGTTCCTGCCTCCAGGTGCCTAACCTGCTTGAGTTCCTTCCTTGGCTTCCTTCAGTGATAGACCAGATGGGGCCTATTAGCCAAATCTTTCCTTTTTTCACCTAGTTGCTTTAGCTCATGGTGCTTATCACAGCAATAGAAAGCAAAGAGCCACACCACCAACCCAACACTTCCTCAGATCCACACTGTCTGCATGCCACCCAGTCCTGGAACTCAGAGTGAGGCCCTTGCAGTCCCTCCAGAAGTACACCTTCATGTGCATGAACCAGACACATTCCACACTGGTTTTGAGTCTCAGCAAAGGGTTTCATATCAGCCCCTGTACATTATCTTCTCTGTGACGGTCTAGACATCTTTCCCTAGGCAGTCAGTCAGGCCCATGGAATAAAACACTCGGGCAGCTGGAGTCCTTCTCGGAGACCTTCTACTGTTGCAAAGGGAACAAAAAAAACAATATTTTTGTGTCATTTTCTCTCTTAAAGAGTGAGATGGCTGGAGCTGCCACAGATACTCTGCGATCTTAAGTTGACACAGCTCAGGGAATGAAAACCTTGTCCTGGACCAGTGAGATGGTTCAGTAATTAAAGGCCTTTTCATACTGGCTGGAGAAACTGAGTGCAATCCCTGTCTCTCATACAGTGGTAGGAGGGTACTGACTCTAAAGAGTTAAGGCATCAGGAGGAAACATACTTGAAGCTCGAACCTAATTAGTCTTAACAATGAAAACCCAGAGTCAGATATTGGGGTGAAAGCTGAAAAATCAGAGGAGCAGAGTGGCAGCCAACTTAGAGACCTTCACCTCTATGAATCCTCAGACTGAATGTGGGGCAGGGCGTGGGCGATCGTGTCTCCACCTCCCCAATGCTGGGACCAGAGGCGTGAGCCTCCCAAGTGCTGGGATCAAAGGCTTGAACCTCCAACGTGGTGGGATCAAAGTCATGAGCCTCCCAAGTGCTGGGATCAAAGTCATGATCCTCCCAAGTGCAGGGATCAAAGGCTTGAACCTCTAATGTGGTGGGATCAAAGGTGTGAGCCACCACTGCCTGGCTTCTATGGTTAACTAGTGGCTAGCTCTACCTTCTGATCTCCAAGTAAGCTTTATTTGTCAGAACACAAACAAAGTATCACATAAAGCCTACCCCAAAAAGTTGTCCTCTGACCTCCACAGTTGCACAGTGGTGTGCACACATCTGTATTCACACACATACAAACAATAAATAATAAAGACCGTGTCCAATTTGAGAATAGAAAGATACTAGAGAGGAGTGGAGACGGGCAAGAAAGTGAAGATGTGGTGATGGTAGCAGGTGACCGTGTGGTACTTGCGGGGATGTGTGTGTGTGTGTGTGTGTGTGAGCCTGTGTGTGTGTCTGTGTGTGTGTGTGTGTGTGTGTATGTGTGTGCCTGTGTGTGTGTGAGCCTGTGTGTGTGTCTGTGTGTGTGTCTGTGTGTGTGTGAGAGAACCTCTGTGTGTGTGTGTGTGTGTGTGTGTGTGTGTGTGTGTGTGTGTGTGTGTGCACGCCTTGAGAGTCTGCCCCTTGTTTCCATGATGAGACTTCTCTGCTCTGCTCTCCTTGACAGGAGAGGGGGAGGGAGAAACTAGGTGGAGAAGGGAGAGCTGGAGGACAATGAGCAAGGAGCCTCCTCTGAATTGGAGGTAGGACATGGCAGCTCATCCTCAAGTGCATTTTCTTGAGCACCCAATGCCATCTAGGCTCCCCTGGTGTGCCAACAGAGGCTTGTCCATCACTGAGCAGGCTCATCACTCTCTGGGCTGGGAGACTGCTCCTCAATAGATAGAATTCACTAAGCAGGAGAGCAATGGAGCAGAGAGGCTCAGTGTTTGGGAGTTCTGAAGGTGTTCCATACCCGGGAGAGGGTCATTGACAATAACGAAGCATGTCTTGCAAAGAGGAATGGCGGGTAGCTCTAGTCTCAGGCTGAGGGTGGCTAAGCTCTGAAGGAGCAGAGCCGAGTCTGAACCCTTATTGGGAAGAGGCAGGTGGAGGAACCCTGGTAAAGGGGCCAGGGCCCTCTCTGCTCTCATGCTGGGTCTCCTCTGGACTCCACAGTTGTGAAGGTGATGCTGACACCACCCGTCCCGGGACCTTCCTCTGAGATCTATGGTATTTGAGAAGCAATAGAGAGCTCTTGCTGTGTGTTCATACAGTGGAGATGTTTAAATACAAGACTACATTTCCAAGGGTAACAATTACATGGTTCAGGAAAAAAATATTGCTAATTCACAAAACGATTGTATTTGTCATTGTATCCATATTAAAAGCAGAGTTTTCTGTGATGTTTTGTAGGACAAGCATCTGAAACTCAGAACGGTTAAGGAGACGAATCACTTGACGTCAGCATTCTCAACTCATACTCCAGCTTTAAAACTGCAAATTCAGGAGATCTGATAGGTCCTGGTCTTCATGAGGGTCCTGGTTTGGCCCAATGAGAACACATTCACTTATTCTACCCTCTGGACATAGTCCTCACAAGGAAGCTTGTGACCCTGTGGTCCTGTTCCATCTCCTATGGACAGAACATGGTCCCAGCACCCTTGAACCGTGTTCTATGCCAGAAAACTGTATTTCATAACAAAGGAAAGCTCCCACTCTCTCTCTGTCTCTGTTTCTATCTTGCTCAGTCTCTTTTCTCTCTCTCCCCCTCCCTCTTCCTGATCTCCTGACTTCTCAGGTAGGAACAGGCTAGCCTCCATGTCACCAGGTAAGGGGCTTACCTGGGAGACATCTTTCCACAGACAATGTCCACCCTAGAGACAATACACAGCACAGGGTTTGTGCTTGCAGGCAGGTGCCTAAGTAAACGCAGAGTCTTAGACGTGGGCTCGGATGCGCCTTCGGTGTGAATGCGCAAATTCCAAATCGCAGAAAACTGCAAGCCTAAACTGCATTCTCTGCTAATCTGGTAATGGACTTGCCTGTCTATCCTGTGAGTGGTTCCTTCCTTAGTTAACATACTGGAAGGAAATGGGAGTTTCAGATTTTCAATACTTCTAAAATGTAGGTTGGGGAACATGACCATGGCCATTGAACCCGAGCAGGTCTTGTGCATGCTGCCCAGTCTCTGTGAGTTCATGTGTGTATTGATCCTGTTGTCTCTTGAAGACACTGTTTCCTCAGAGCCATCCCCACTCCTGTCTCTTAGTTTTTCTGCCTCCTCTTCTGCATAGAACCTTGAGCCTCGAGGGGAGGGGCTCCCATTCAGGACTGAGTGCTCCTAGGCCTCTCACCGGCTGCACCCTGTCCAGTGGTGGGCACATATTAACTCCCATCTACTACAGGGAAAAGATTCTCTGATGAGGGTTGAGTGAGTCATTGGTCTGTGTCTCAGCGCAGTGTGGCCCCTGGGGGTTGCTCATAAAAGGGGCTTGTGCAGGGCAGTGGCTGACACAAAGGGATGAAGATGGCTAGAAGGGGAAACCGAGGGTTGGCAGGGGAGAGTGAAATGTCGAATTCTTGAAAACAGATAAACTAGAAAGAAAGGAAATGCCCTAGCTGCCACTGTCAGTGGTGGTGGTGGTGGGACTTCAAAGACCAAATGAAGAAGGCAAGACTGGGAGAACAAGCTGGGCCAACTCTCTCAGTGGAAGTCCAGACCAAGGAAACCATGGAGAAGGAACTTACCTTTTACCTTGACCTTATTTTAAATTGTTACTTATGGAAATATGCAAAGATGCATTGAAAAGAGAGTAGAACATGCTGAACTTTTATGTGTCCGTCTCTCAGTTTTGGCAGCTGTCGACACAACTGTCTATGCCTCTGCACTCTTCCAGCACCTGCTAGACTCCCCCTCTAAGCACCTGCTGGACTGCTCCCTCCCCAGACAGCACCTGCTAGACTCTTCTCCTCTAAACACCTGCTAGATTCTCCTCCCCATCTAAGCACCTGCTGGACTCCTTCCCTAAGAACCTGCTGGATTCTCCCTTCCCCTTTCCCAGCCCTGTAAACACTCACTGGACTCCTCCTCCCTCCCCTAAGTACCTGTGAGATTCCCCACCCCCTGTAAGCACCTGCTGTACTTCTATTCTCTCCTCTAAAAACCTACTCAATTCCTCCCCCTGCTCTAGGCACCTGCTGGACTCCCCCTCTCCTGCTCTAGGCACCTGCTGGACTTCCCCTCTCTGCTCTAGGCACCTGCTGGACTCCCCCTCTCTGCTCTAGGCACCTGCTGGACTCTCCCTCTCTGCTCTAGGCACCTGCTGGACTCCCCCTCCTGCTGTGGGCACCTGCTGGACTTCCCCTCTCTGCTCTAGGCACCTTCTGGACTTCCCCTCTCTGCTCTAGACACCTGCTGGACTCCCCCTCCTGCTGTGGGCACCTGCTGGACTTCCCCTCTCTGCTCTAGGCACCTGCTGGACTCCCCCTCCTGCTGTAGGCACCTGCTGGACTCCCCTCTCTGCTCTAGGCACCTGCTGGACTTCCCCTCTCTGCTCTAGGTACCTGCTGGACTCCCTCCCTCTGCTCTAGGTACCTGCTGGACTTCCTCCCCCTGCTCTAGGTACCTGCTGGACTCCCTCCCTCTGCTCTAGGTACCTGCTGGACTTCCTCCCCCTGCTCTAGGTACCTGCTGGACTCCCTCCCCCTGCTCTAGGCACCTGCTGGACTCCCCCTCCTGCTGTGGGCACCTGCTGGACTTCCCCTCTCTGCTCTAGGCACCTGCTGGACTCCCTCCCCCTGCTCTGGGCACCTGCTGGACTTCCCCCCTCTGCTCTAGGCACCTGCTGGACCCCCTCCCTGATCTAGGCACCTGCTGGACTCCCTCCCCCTGCTCTAGGCACCTGCTGGACTCCCCCTCCTGCTGTAGGCACCTGCTGGACTCCCCTCTCTGCTCTAGGCACCTGCTGGACTTCCCCTCTCTGCTCTAGGTACCTGCTGGACTTCCTCCCCCTGCTCTAGGTACCTGCTGGACTCCCTCCCCCTGCTCTAGGCACCTGCTGGACTCCCCCTCCTGCTGTAGGCACCTGCTGGACTCCCCTCTCTGCTCTAGGCACCTGCTGGACTTCCCCTCTCTGCTCTAGGGACCTGCTGGACTCCCTCCCTCTGCTCTAGGTACCTGCTGGACTTCCTCCCCTGCTCTAGGTACCTGCTGGACTCCCTCCCTCTGCTCTAGGTACCTGCTGGACTTCCTCCCCCTGCTCTAGGTACCTGCTGGACTCCCTCCCCCTGCTCTAGGCACCTGCTGGACTCCCCCTCCTGCTGTGGGCACCTGCTGGACTCCCCTCTCTGCTCTAGGCACCTGCTGGACTCCCTCCCCCTGCTCTGGGCACCTGCTGGACTTCCCCCCTCTGCTCTAGGCACCTGCTGGACCCCCTCCCTGATCTAGGCACCTGCTGGACTCCCTCCCCCTGCTCTAGGCACCTGCTGGACTCCCCCTCCTGCTGTAGGCACCTGCTGGACTCCCCTCTCTGCTCTAGGCACCTGCTGGACTCCCTCCCTGATCTAGGCACCTGCTGGACTCCCTCCCCCTGCTCTAGGCACCTGCTGGACTTCCCCCCTCTGCTCTAGGCACCTGCTGGACCCCCTCCCTGATCTAGGCACCTGTTGGGCTCCTCTCCCTTCTCTAAGCACCTGTTGGATTTCCAGACATCTCATGATTTCATCTGTATTATCTTATACAAATAAGTTGTGTGAGCTGTTTGATTTGTTGTTATTTGATTTGTGTTTTTTGACATAAGGATCTCACTACGTAGTCCAGGCTGGCCTCATGTCAATTCTGCTTCCCAAATGCTGGTATTCTAGGCTTAGATACGACACCCAGCTAAAGAAATAAGAATTAAAAGAAAAATTTAACTATAGTATTATTTCATACCTAAAATATGAATAGTCATATTATATAATACCTACCCATTTTCTAACTTCTCTAGTCCAGCCACCCAGCTACACAGCAAGCTATGGAGTAGGAGTAAGATTTACAGAAGTAAGAGAACAGGAAAAGCCCAAAGGCTAAAGGTAGACGGGATAATTTAAGAAAAGCTGGCAAGAGACTAAGTCAAAGTAAGGCCGGACATTCATAAGTAAGACTAAGTCTCTGTGTGTGATTTATTTGGGAGCTGGGTGGCGGGCCCCTGAAAAGTGCCAAAAGAATAAAAACAAACAACAACAAGCTATTGCTTCTTTGAATCTAATATTTTGAGAGCAGTTTTCTTAGATTTTTCAAAAAGAGAGGAGATGGGAAACCTCAAGGAGTCACTGCAAAGAGCAGTTTCAGAACTCCAAACAGCATTCATGGGAGAAGAACCAGGAAGATCCACGGAGTACATGTTAAGATTGCTAGGTGGCCAGGTGGTGGTGGCCCACACCTTTAATCCTAGCACTTGGGAGGCAGAGGCAGGTGGATCTCTGTGAATTCCAGCCTGGTCTACAGAGTGAGTTCCAGGACAGACTCCAAAGCTACACAGAGAAATTCTGTGTCAGAAAAACAAAAAACAAAAACAAACAAACAAACAAACAAAAACCCCACCAAGATTGCTAGGTAAGGTGGAAGGTGCTCATTACAGGTGTCAAAACTCACATGGTCTTGGTTCGGTGAAGTGACTCAAAATCTGGCAAGACAAAACACAGTGAAAAGGGACCAGGTGGGTTAAAAAAAAAAACCATCAGATCTAAACCAGAGTGAGCTGCTGGAAGTCACGCTGTAGGAGGAACTGGCCAGCGTAGGGTGGTGAAGGTGACTGGATGTGTCGGAACAAAGCACACATTTGTCTTACGGACAAGTCATTGGCTCTAAGTGGCGGACTCTGAGACAACTGAGTGATCTCAAACAGAAAAGCACGAAGTGCTACTTACACATGGGGAAGATGCATCAGAATGAGACCAACCTGAAGAAACTGAGCTGCAGGGACAAAAAAGGAAAAAAAAATCTAAGTCTACAAGAAGGAGGGAAGTTAGATTTCCATGCTTTTTTTTTTTTTTTTTTTTTTCACAATGCAACAGTTACAGCCACGTCATTGGCTCATGTCTGCAATCCCAGCACTTGAGAGGCAGAAGCAGGAGAACTGTCATGAGTTCAAGGCTAGCCTGGTCTGTATAGTGAGTTCCAGGTCAGCCGGAGCTACATAGCAGGACTCTGTCTCAAAAGAGCAAAACTGAGCAAAAATAAGAAACTCAGTCATTGAGATTAGTGCATTAAGTACTGAATATTGTTTCATGATATAACTGTTAAGCCTATTTAGGCTGACCTTAACATGGTGTACTTTGAGCTACTTAGGCGAAAGCTCAACACAACTTTTGATCAACATTAGATGCTTAATCATCAGCGTTAGATGTTTGTTGTGATCAAACTTAGATGCTTAAAAGACTCAGCTGGAGTGCACTGCCACCTTTGATGTGGGTGGACATAAGAAAACTTTTCACCTTTTTAAGAGCATCATTTTGAGCACTGAACACATCGGTCCCAATATGCACAGAAAGAGTTCTCATGAGTATGAGAGCAGCCAGCTCCTCTCTGGTACGATGCTGGTTTCCAGGCATGGCACTGTCGGATCTCTGAAAACGGTACCCAGGGTGCAGTGCTTGGCATCAATATAAGAAGCTGCCTCAGGATTTTTCTGGTAGACCTGTCTCCAAGACCCCACCCCTCTGAAGCTCTGGGTGAGGCTTCATCTGAAATTGCAGAGGTAGTTCCTGCAGAAGGAATGCAGGAATGCCCCTCCAATGCACTTGCAGAGACTACATTTGCATACCCCTTCTGTTAATGTAACTTTTGTCAGTAATTACAGTGGGATCATGTGAGGGACCAGCTCCCACCTTTGGAAGGGTTCTTGGGTGGATGAGAGAGGAATTAGGAAATATTAAGTAGAAAGAGAGACCTAGATGACAAGAAGAAAGACAGAAACACAGGACAGCTTCGGGAGGGCCTGGGTCAATACCCAACAGCCACTTTGTTTATTCAGAAGGGCTTTGTATAATATGCTAAGGGGAGAGGCAAAAGACCTCCCCCTTGCAAGATCAAAGCACACCATACAGCCAAGTATAGACCCTTCCAAACACCTGGTAAACATGCCCATGATCAAATCATCTTCTTATGCAGCCCTGCTGGGTAAAGCAAGCTCAGATTCTCTGACCCTGAGTAAGGTCTCAGTAGAGAGCCTCTATGGGCTCCCACAGGATCAATTAGTGAACTGCAAGAAGCAGAGAGGTTGTTCCCTTCACTATTACAGTGGTTCAGCCCAACAGGCTTCACATTGCCACAGTGGTCCGTGCAGGGCAGAATGTTCACCTGTATTTCTGATCTGTTGGAAGTGGCATTGAATGTTTTGGCTTCTATTTTTGACCCCTTGTAACAGGTACCATCTGAGGGGACCAAGGTGTCACCTGATTAAACTACTCTTTGACAGAGGTAAGTTTCCTAAGCTTGCAATCAAAGATTGAACCTTTTCTTCACATGACTTGACCAACAGTCAGTGAGTCTATGAGGTTAAGGGTGATGAGTGCAACCCTAAAGTTCTTTCTCTTTCTTGTATTGTCTTTGTAGGAGACAATCTTTTTTAAAAATAGGCTGAGTTTATGGATGTTATAGGAATAAAATAACAGCTGTGCCTTAAGGAAAGAAAAAACTAGCTTAAGGCCTGCCTAATGTCATATAGCACACGTGTGATTCTAGCACCCAGGAAACTGAGACAAGGAGATTATAAGGCCAGCCCAGGCTATGTAGTGAGTTCCAGGCCAACCTAGGCTACAACCTAGGGAGAAATACTCTCTTTCTCTCAAAAAATAAAAACAAAACAAGTCACAAACAAATAAACAGGTTTATTCTGGGCCAGATAGTAGCTTGGGGACCTGGATTCCAGTTTCCTTGAAAGACATGTTCCACCCTGGAAGAGACTGCATGAGCTGATGTGATCACAGAACAAAAGAAAAGTGACAAAGTCATGAACCTACAGGATACACTTGTGGGTTATTGAGCAGAAGTGCCGCAGCAAGGCAGGGAAATCTCTTTGATCACATTTTCGGCTTTCAGCTTGGTGGAGAACTTCTTTGAGTTTAACGATAAAACCCAAGAGCTTTATCTCAAAGCAAGGGTGTTAAATCAGAGGCAGAGGCTGGCTAGAAGGGACAATAATACATAAGAAAGGGCTAAAGATAGTCCAAGATAATTCTAGCAGTTGGCTTGTAATGTCTCATCTCTAGTCTCAGCCTTGTGCTCAGTCCAGGGAAAGTAGCCTGCAGGATCAGTCACACAGACACAGCTCTCCAGAGAGCTTCAGCTCACAGTGGGTTCTGCTCTGCAGACTAGGGTTCACCACTGCAGGGGCATCATCTCAGAGTGTAGGGTCCTCAGCCTCCTGGTGGACTAGAAGTGAGTTTACAAGGCCTCTGCTCTACGCCACATTCTCAAACAGAGGTCACAGAAAGTGTGACATTTCTTCAGTTAAGACAGTGGCCGGGGAGGTAAGAGTTTCAACCTGCTAAGGCTCTAACAGGACAAGTCCATCTCTCACATAGAGATAGAACCAGCTTAAGGACCAGGCTCTGGGGAGTCCAGTATTGTTTGAATCTTAAATTGCTGATCACCATTTGATTCTGCTTTTTTTCAAATTCAAGAGTTCTCAAAGTGATAGTATTTTGACAAACAAGGTTGAAATAATTTCAAAGTACAATTTGGAATAAATGATGGTTTTCAGAAAAGATTCCTTATTTAACATTCTTACTTTAGAGACTTAATTTTGAAGCCCACATTAATGAAGGAAGACTATTTAGATTATCTCTTAAGGAAGGACACAGAGAGCAAACAATATTCATAATCATCCACTGTTTTAGTGGCTGTGCTTGTGGTTGGCGTCGGGGACCCAGAAGGGCCTTTCTGCCAGCTGCCATGACACAGTGTTCTCAGTGGCAGTTTTAATTGAGACCTTCAGGTCCTGGTTATGGTCCGACAGACAATAAATTCCCATATCCCGAGTATGGCTGTCTCAAGGGTTTGAGTTTGAATTGACTTAGGCGAGACAAAGAGGCTACTCTGTCCTAGTCTGGTTGGAATTTACACTTCATTTTCAGACACTGTATTGCCCATGCATCCCTGTACTGAATTCCATCGTCTCTCCTCTCCTGAAAAGAAGGTGGGCACTAGGGAGAGATGAGGAGCTTGGTACAGTTTCTTTGTTGGTTTTTACAAAAGCAAGCTAACTTACCTCCCTCTTTCTTTCCCCCCCCTCCCCTTTTCTTTCCTTATTAAGATTTTTGTTTTGATCGAGACACCATCTCAATCTTTAGCTTAGAATGGCCTGGAATTCACTATATAGCCCTCACATTCACATCAATTCTATTCCGAAATGCTGGGATTTCAGGCATGAGTTATTGCTCCCGGCCATATGAAATTGACTTAATCCAAAATTAACTTCAGTCACAGGGCAGTTTCTTTTAGGCAAGGGAATTGGAGTCGTTGTGGGGAAGACCGAGGGTTTAGGTTTTACAGAAAGAGGTAAATGTATTTGTCATGTGGACACGTGAAAGGAGAACAAGGAAAGGGAAGTTCTCAGGCTTCGGGCTTTGGGGTGATCCTGGCTGACAGGTTCTTTGATTTTTGCAGTGTGGCTCTTCCCTCTTGTCTCTTCCCTGCCCCTGGCTCCAGGCTTCCTACTCCATCCCAAGCCAGAAGTCTACAGGGTTCGGGGCAGTTACAGCTACTGGGGCCAGCCCCTCTGCCTTGCCTGTGGAGATAAAATAAAATACGAAGTCAGTGAGTCAGTTTTCCCTTATGACTGGTCTTTCCACATGTGCAGGACAGAAGAGAAGTCGATGGGCCAAAGCTTGTTTTCATTGAAGAAACATCCTCCAGAAGTTAAGAGGTGCCATGGACTAGACAGAGGGGAGGTGACGGCAGGAAACAAGGTGAGAATGGACAAGATGGCAATCAAGGGGTGACTGTAGGGGCCCCGCCTCATTCGGAAGCCCATGGATAGAATGCCATTGCCCCTTTGATGGCTTGGGAATAACAAGGCTAAGTGACAGGCACAATGCCAGGCTTGCCTGGATCCTGCGTTGAACACGACACGGAGTCCCTCAGTGTCTCCTGTCCCAGGTGGCTAGCCTCCCAAGCTTGTACTTGCAACCCCTTATAACACCAGTGCTCACTGCTGACTGTGAATTCTGTAACACTGACTGGGTGACATTCCCTCCTGTGTGCAAGACCTGCTCCACCCTGGCTTACCCTGGCAGGACAGGTTCCTCTCTTTGATTCTTTCTCGATGGCTGTTGGGCTTTGTGGACAAGCTGAGGCAGGACATACTGATACCAGCAAGCCAGGGAGATCTGTCCTTTCTCTTTCCTATCTCATTTGCATGTAGCTCATTTATACACATTTGTTTGTGTATGCATTTGTGCTCATTTGCATGTAGCATCTTGGGATGAGCACCTTCAACACAGTTCCCAACAGGTTTTGAGACTGGGATTTAAAGGCATTTAATAATTTCTCTCAGGGCTGTGTTTTGCATTCCGGGCCATGTTTTTGTTTTGTTTTGTTTTTCTTTTTGTCAACTTGACACAAGTTAGCATCATCTGGGAAGAGGGAACCTCAATTGAGAAAATGCCTCCGTTAGAAAGCCTGTAGGTAAGTCTATGAGGCAATCTCTCGATTAATGATTGATGCTGGAGTGCCCAGCCACTGCAGAGTGGTGTTCCAGTGGTCCTAGGTGGTTTAAGAAAGCAGACTGAGTGAGCACAAGTCAGTAAGCAGTGTTCCTCTCTAATCTCTGTATCAGTTCTTGTCTCTAGGTTCCTATCTTGAGTCCCTGCCCCAAATTCCCTTTACTAGGGACAATGATCTGGATGTATGAGCCAAATAAACTCTTTACTCACCAAATTGTTTTGATCATCGCACTAGAAAGCCAACTAAGACAAAGGGGCCTTGCTTGGGGTTCATGTGAGAATGTGACACTAATGGTTATGGTCCCCAGGAACCATAATCTTCCTTCTGTCAACATCTATCTCCTTAATACAGACAGCACATGCCTGGCAGTGGTGGTGGCGTATGCCTTTAATCCCAGCACTTGGGAGGCAAAGCCAGGCAGATCTCTGTGAGTTCGAGGCCAGCCTGGTCTACAGAGCAATATCCAGGACAGGCACCAAAACTGCACAGAGAAACCCTGTCTCAAAAACAACAACAAAATACAGATAGCACAGCATTTGGGAACTTGGGAAACCTTGGCTATTCCAGTCATCTGCTATCCTAGTTTTCCTAGGACACAAAACTGGTATTGGAAGTTAGGCTCTGGGGCAGGTGTTTATGAGTTCTTGGCATCTTATCCAAAGAATTAAAAACAGGGCCCACACAGATTTACAAAAGAAGCAAGGTAACTTTGATCCAAGCAAAGCCATAGTGCAGGTTGTAGTGGGAGACACTGCCAAGACTGACAGTTGGCTACATGATTGACAGCATTCATGAAGGTCCAGAAAAGGGTCAAGAGGACAGCTTGCAGGAATCTGCTCTCTCCTTTCATTCCGTGGACCTCAGGAGTTGAACTCAGGTCCTCAGGGTTGACAGCAAGTGCCTCTACTCACTGGGCCATCTTGCCAGCCCTTTCCTTTTTTTAACAGATGAAATCATAAGGTCTTTCCAAAGGTGCCTCGAATGGAGTTGTAAACTGATAATAGGAAACAAACAAACAAAAAAATGGGTCACGGAGTTGAATAAGGGAGTTAAAACCCGTCTTTTGCTATCGTGGGGTTTTGACATCCCTAGCTTTTGTAACTGGGAAGGTAGAAAGGCCATGCGCACTGAGCCTCAAGACAACACTGTACTGTTTTAATGTTCCCATTTAAACGTCTACAGAAGAGGAAAACTGTCTCTGTCCAAAACCTTCCCAGCGACTGCTGTCGCTGCTCTTCTCTTCTCCACTCTCAGCTGGAATGAGGCTTGGATCAGACCTCCAGGTGAGCGGCCCCTTGCTCTACCCACTCTCCCTAGTCCTTCTACACTGCCTTACCATGGCCTTACCATTGTCAGCATCAAATCCGGAGCTTTGGAAAGAATTGAACGGCTGACCAAACTTCTCAGGCTCCTTCTCATCCACTGGTCACCTCTCTTTGCTGGGTATAAGAGTGAAAAAGACGGGGCAAGACAACCAGAGAACATGTACTTTCTCAGATGGAGAAACCCTGGCAAGAGACAACCAAAGTGATTGACTCACCCTCGACGGCTTAAAAAGCAGCAAAACAGGAAGTTCGCAGGTTTTGAATCTGTATTATCTTGTAAATCTAAGGACTCAGCCTGTGGGGTTGCAAATCAGGAAGGTGAGGCTGCTGGCAAACACTTGCAAGCAATCGCTGACAGGCTTCAGACCGTCTTGAATATTAGTCATGGCAGAGATGGCTGCCAAGTGGGGAGTGCATAAGAACCTCTGCCATGCACACAAACGCCCCCTGCCAAGCCAAGCACGCAGAGAAAACCAGCTTCCGAATTTGTAAGCAAAGAAGCTGAGGCAGGGGAATGGTTGATAAGTTCTCCCAGAGAGCGATACTAGTTTTTTGATGGGTTACCTTCCAGTGTCTATGTAGCTCAGGGAGACCTTGAATTCACATCGATCCTCCTGCCTCAGCTTCCTGAATGCTAGAATTACAATCCTGCAAGATCATAATTAGGCAGTCCCTAATATTATTATGTGTTTGTCCCGAAGCCTTTAGTGACGTATTTTTTCAGTACGCACTTGGATTCTCCATACACAGTGAATTACACAATAGAAACCAGACATTAGCACTCCTCCATTACTACCATGTGGTGACATGCTGGGATTCCACAGCACACCGGGCAGCATGGTGATTGGTTGTTAAAAGCAAGGAAGTGTTGATGTTCGCCAAGGAGGAAGAACTGGAGGTGCCACTGTCTTGAACACCTCCCTCTCCTTTCTCCCTTCCTCTCCTCCCTCTTTTTTCTCCTCCACTCCCTCCCTCTCTCTTCTCCCCCTCCTTCCCTCCCTCTTTTCCTTTCTTCCTTTTTTCCCCTTAACATATCCAAATACCATAGTTAACAGGCCTAGAATTTTCCTTTTGATTATTTTAGTTGGAAGGTCTACTCTGTGACTAACAATTAGAGAAAACCAGAGAATCATGTGCTGGATCTGTGCTTCTCAATTTAAGAAATAGTCCCGAGAAGTCACATCTGTCCATCCTTAGCACATGGGAGGCTCTGGCGGGAAAGGAGAAACCTGAATGGGTGAAGGTAGGGGTCTGCACTTACCCTTTTGAATCTGAAAAATATTGATGTGGGGAACTGAACTGCTTTATTATCAACCTACAGTTTGCCAGTTACACAGTCTAAGAAATCATGCTGAAAACAGGAGGCACATAGAGTCTACATATCAGCATCTTGCTTTCAGATTTGACCTCTGTGGAAGATCACTTCCCAAAATGAATCATCTACAGAGAATGATGAAACCACCTTCTGGAGTTTGAAAAGAGACGAGGCTGCTTTAAGAGAGAAACAGGAAGTTGTAACTAGAAGCCCTCTGAATGCTAAGCCATCGCTAGTGAAGTAGCAACAAAGTAGCAGCGTTTATCCTGAAATCCCGTGGCTGACAGTCCACGCTAGGCAAACCTGCTCAAAGTGCTCATCCCTCACCCAGGGATTTTTCTGAGCATCACGTTCGAGCGGAGAATGGCGGGGCAGCTTCGGCTTACGTCAGGGAAGGATGAAGATCATTTTCAGCACCAGGGAGCAGTGGAGCTGCTTGCCTTCAATTTTTTGCTCATCCTTACCATTTTAACAATCTGGTTATTTAAAAATCATCGATTCCGCTTCTTGCATGAGACTGGAGGCGCGATGGTGTATGGTGAGTGTGTAAATGGTGGGATTCATGTGAAACTTGTTGCCTGGGCGTAAATAGACACTTGTGCTCAGATGGCGAAGTACCGAAAGTGAGGAGAAGATGCTGACTGAGGTGTCCTTAGCTTGATGGGAGGTGCTGCGATGTTCTGAATGCTAGCCTCTTTCTAGAGGAGCGGCAGAAATTCGCCTGGCCGCAGAGCGGCTGTCACAGTCCTGCTCTGAGGCAGCACATTGTGTGAGTCTGTTGACAGCTGGAGTCCTTTGTCATGCAGGGGGTCGTGGAGCTCTGGTCCTGAAGAGCAGCCTCTTCCTAGGCAGCCAGAGGAGCGTGCAAACTTAACCAAAATCACTTCAGATTCCCTGGAGGAAATACTCTTCCAATTATTTTCAAGAAGAAATACTTGTAGAAACAGATCTCACCCCTGTTACGGGAATCATTGTGTCCAAATCCTTTTTCATCATATGAACCCTGTTTTAGCTTCTGATAATAAAAAGTGTTAAACCAAGACTTTCCTATGCAGTACTGTCTAATGCTTAGCCTGAGTTCATGTGATCTTGTTTATGATACTTATTTGTGCTCTCACACACTTTCTCCTGCTTCTGCTTTTTTTTTTTTTTTTTTTTTTTTTTAACTTTTAGACAGGGTCTCACTCTGTGGCCAAGGCTGGCCTGGAACCCACTAGGCTGGCCTCATACAATGATCCTCCTGCCCCAGTCTCCTGAGTGTTGGAGTAGTAGGCATAAGTAACCACACCCGACTCTTTAAACCATGCGGAAAAGTGTTAGTTTAAGATTTAACCTCCCAAAGTGATGTTCTTTCTATGCAAGTTACCATGTCATCCATCCTTTTTGGAAAGTTTAATTAAATGTGATTATGTAGTCTATACAGACTAGACTGGATTACCTAGTTTTTTAAGGTAAGATACAAGGCACCAGTACTGAACTGATACCGAGACAATTGTTGCACTACCAACTGCCTTCACTACCCTATCCCACCTAGGAAAAAATAACAACTTTGAACACAATGCTAACAGCCAAAGGGCTGCCATAATGCATAGTGAAGGACATACTTTTTGGCTCACCCTTATTTCAGTAGTCTTGAGGCCCTTTGATATGTCTAAGGTCCAGGGGACAAGATGAGGGCACATTTTCTGTGCTAAGCATGTGACATCCTGATGTTAAGTATGTACTGCCCTGAAGTGAAGTATGAGAAATCCTATCCTTAACTAGATCCCCTGCGAGACATCTGAGCTACAGGACAGACATTTAAGGCCAAGCAGTGCAGTTTGTTTTCAGGCAGCCAGTTCAGAGTGGAGTTCAGTTCCTTTGTGCTGAGAGTCACACAGCACCCAGCAAACTTTTCGGGGGTGGGGGTGGAACTCAGAAGAGACATGCCTAAACAGAAGGGCACTGCACAGTGCTTTCAGAGGCAGAGCCCCAGCCATGAGTCATTCTCCTTTTCTCCGTAATGGATTTACCAGGATCTTTCTCTGTCTTGGGTAATAAATAATCAAAAAGATACAGGATGTAATCTGAGAAGCCAGAAACAATGTCATCCTTAGCATCACGTCCAAGGGCTGTCCATACCTTAGTGATGTAACACAGGTTTAAGATTAAGTCCTTATTAGAGGAAAGATTACCCCACAGCCTTAAACTTGCTTGAATTATAACTATTGTTGCCAATTTCCTTCTTTACTGTAGGTAGATTGTTTTATAAAAGTAGTTAAAGTTTGATTGAATTAATTTCTGATTAAATTTTGGCTAATAAGCAGGCATGGAGGTCCTCCCCAAGCTGAACAGCCAGGTGTCATGGTCCTCCCGGTGTGTGTTCATACATTTCAAGCTGTTAATGAGGTTTTTGTCCAGGCTAGACTCTGAAAATAATTCATCAGGATGGCCTTCACATTCTTATTCCAGGATAATCAAAATGCTATACCTGAAGCACTTCATACTTTCTGTCAGGGGTAGGTACAATGAAATAGTCAAACTAAAACCCAGGGAAAAGAGGAACTCTAAGAAATATTTCTTAATAGTAAGTGGGAGAGAACCCCAAATGCATTAGTTGCATAGTCTTTTAAATGAATATGGAATTCATACAGTGGGAAGGGACCTCAGCAAACAGAAGCCCCATTTTACAGAGGAAGTAGGGCTTATGGAGGTCATGGTATTAGTTTGCTGTTGAGCTGGGGTTCAGCATGACTTTTAACTAAGGATGCTGAGATAGTAATAGGTAAATTTCTTCAGTGATATTCCAGGGAGTGTGTGTGTGTGTGTGTGTGTGTGTGTGTGTGTGTGTGTGTGTGTGCGCGCAGGCAGAGGGTGAGTGGGTAGTGGAGAAATACAGTAAAACAAGCACCAAATATATGCTCCTGGTGTAAGCACTTTAAGGACTGGCCATATAGTTTCTTTTCTAGCAGGTCTGACAAACTGAAATTCCAGAGTACACCCTTTCTCCAATCTGGGGATGTAAGTCATTGTTCCTATGGGAGTCCGGTGAGATGCATAGTGAAGACCAATGGGAAAGGAAGACAAACTTAGATGTTTTAATTTTCTTGTTTTACAGTAGTCTGCAGCAGCCCCCCACTCCACCCCTAACAGGCTTGCCACCTTAAAGTAGACTGCAACAATTCTCTCTACCCTCCAGGCTTGCCACAAGGCGCCTTGGAGAGTGGCCTTTTTCTTCAGGCTTATCGGTGAATTAGGCTAGCAACCCCCACTTTTCTGGCTATACCATCTTGCCATCATCAACTGATTGAACAACTTGCCGTTTGCCCTTCTGCTGAGACTGGCATTTTCTTCAAGGTACCACATTCCCTGTCCCTTTCTGCAGGCATTCTGGTGACCTGTGCTAAATGTCCCTTAGAAGATTCAATAGAGGTTGATACATTTAATCAGTGTACTTGGGAATCCAATTAAAAAAAAATCCTAGGGATCAGAGGCTCAGAAAATGAAGTTAGAGGATAAACAAGGGGCAATGTGACCAAGCAGAATGTTGAACAGTTCTTTCGTAATTATTGTTAGAAACAATTTTCAAGTTGTTAACCTTAAAATATCATATGCAGGGTTATAGGGGCCAAGACATTTCCTCTGTGTTGATTGGAAATAAAACTGAAGATATAAATACAAGTAATTGCTTATATGAAAAAAAGGTCTCCTTTCATTATTATGGGTCATGGGATGCTTTTAAAAATTAGCGGCGTCATTGTGGCAATATTTTTGCCTCACCAGGCATGGTGAAGGGTAATTGTCGCTCATGACATTCTATGGCTCTGGTTGTTTCAAAATGGAAGAATAAGGAACAGTAATAATCATTTAAACTGCACTAAAAGTCAGAATGAGTGTTAATGGTCAAAATATTGATTGGTAGCAGCTGGAACACTTAGCGCTGCTTACTCAGGGCCTAGCGTCATCTCCTCAGTGCTCATAAGAGAGCACTGGCTCCTTGGTCCCTGATAGCATTAAAGAGTCCATTGTATCTCCCTGGGGGCTGCCACATCTCACAGGCCATTTGTAATGCCATACCTTTGAGGGTTGGAATTTAAGACTAGGGACAAAACAATTTGAACATCTTAGAGTTCTATCTTTGGTTTTCACCATCATCCAATTAGAGACTCTCCTGAATCCATGTAGAAATTTCTTCATCATTTAGTAGGAACCAAAGAAATTCCAAGTCTCTATACTTAGACTTTTGAGTTCCTCAAAAGCCCTGTCATAGTCAGATGTTTTCTGATCCCTTAAGAGTATTCTTAACTAAGTTTAATAGAGCAATTTAATTTAATCATTAGCTAGGGTTTTTTGTTTGTTTTGTTTTGTTTTTCAGGTTTAAAGAAACTATAGTCACAAAACTGTCTTTCTCCAACTCTTACGTAGGCATTGATTTCATTCCAGCCCTTCTCAGAGGTTCCGGGCTGAAACTGGATGGCTGGCATGATGTGTCTCCACCTTACTGGTCCAGTTTTGCTTTGATACAGCTCAACCTGTGCCCCCCACAGCCAAACCCACACGCTCATCCCCACTCTCCCCTCTGCCCCAGCCTGAGTGGTCCTTCTTAGGCACTGTGCCTGTTGAAACCTGGCAAACTCCATAGAGAAAGCACCCAGGCTCTCTGTGAGGTTCAGTGCTCTTAAGGCTGATTTTTTCCCCTCTCTCAGTGGTGGGATGTATTGTTTTGTTATGTGACTTAATTTCTGGTCTGATTTTTCTCATCTGTGAAATAAGGAGGACATGAACTCCTTTCTAGCTTCAAAATTTCTCCAAAATTCAGACCCAGACACACTTGAGTCAGCTGTCTTGGAGCGACTTCCGTTAAACCCAGTAGCTTTCTTTGTGGAATCAAATAGTCAATCATGACATCTAGCCCTTTCTCCTAGACACGATTTTACTTAGTAGCATTGGTTTATCACTCATAGTTCTCGCAGGCCTGCTTTGATCTTTAATTTGGTGCTCAGTGAATCTTACTGATTTTTCTACTGGAATCCCTCACTAGGAAGGGACCCCATCAGAGCACTTAGGGATGGCTGTGTGCATCTCTGTAGGTCCCATTATCACTAAATCAGAGTGCCTCTGCCTTAACCTGAAGGATCTGCAGGCTAGGTAGTTAGGATCAAGATTCTCCCCTATGCTATAAAAACCTTGATTTTTGTGCCCAAGGTTTTCCACACTGTATGGTGTTGGCTAAATTAAATAAGAAGAAGAACTGAATCAAAAACATTTTTTTTTCTACATAAGATGTTGTATTGGGGCATACTGGTACACACCTGTAATCCCAGCACTTGGGAGGCAGAGGCAGAAGGATCAACGCAAGTTTCATTTCAAATCACTCTTGCATAGTAAGTTACAGGCCAGTGAAGGCTGTGAGTTAGACTCTGTTTCAAAAACTAGAAGGAAGAGGCAGGCGGATCTCTATGAGTTTGAGGCCAGCCTAGTCTACAGAGTGAGTTCCAGGACAGGCTCAAAAGCTATACAGAGAAACCACACACACACACACACACACACACACACACACACACACACACACACACAACCTAGAGGTGAGGGATTTTTTTTTTTAAAGTAAAATAACCTCTGTATCCTAAATAAGCCTGTGTATTGTGCTGTAGTCCTGAGCCTTCAGAGTTGTATAGCTTTGGCCTGGCTGCCCTGGTGCCTCTTTATCACTCCTCTCAGGTCGGAAGGGCTACTGATGCTGTACACCACGAGAGGGGGGTTATTACTCAAACTATTTATGAGCTATTATCTAGAGTCTAATTGAACTAAACTCATAGGATTAGTGACAGGGAATATTAACCTTTGTTATCTCAAAACGTTGATATATAATAAAAACTAGCTAACAACAAATAGAATGTATCATGTAAAAATTTATAGCTGTAAGGACTTTGCACATATTAACCCATTTAATCCTCACAGCAGTCATTTTTAGATAGGGAATCTGGGACAACAGAGAATCAAGTAACTTGCCCAAAGTCACACAAGTACTTAAGGCCAGGTGTGGGACTCAAAGCTTGCCAATTTGGTTCTATATGGCTTCCAGGTATCACAAATGTGTGTGCCTGCGTTTTCATGTGTGTGTGTGTGTGTCTGTGTGTGTGTGTGTGTGTGTGTGTGTGTGTGTATGTGTATGCTCAGTCGCTCATGCATATGCACACATAAATGCATAAAGAAGAGATTATTGCTTTCCAGCTACAGATGAGGAATCCAATACTCAGAGGCACAGGGTAACTGGTCATTGCAGGGCTGTGTTTCCAACTCAGGACTATAATGTCAGTGCTCCGTGCCCCAAGTATTCACTCTAGAATACCTGCTGTTGTTTACAAAAGGTTTATTCTGTTCCAGACAATGGTACCTGTGCTGGCTAGTTTTCTGTCAATTTGACACAAGCTAAAGTCATCTGAAAGGAGAGAACCTCAATGCAGAAAATGCCTCCTTAAGATCATGCTGAAGGCAAGCTTGTATAGTATTATCTTAATTAGTGATTGATGGGGAAGGACCCAGCCCACTGTGGGTGGTACATCCGTGGGCAGGTTGGTCCTGGGTTCTATAAGAAGACAGGCTGAACAAGTCATGGGAAGCAAGCCAGTAAGCGGCACCCCTCTGTGGCCTCTGCTTCAGTTCCTGCTCCAGGTTCCTGTTCTAGGTTCCTGCTCTGTTTGAGTTCCTGTCCTGGCTTCCTTCAATGATGAACAGCAATATGGAAATGTAAGTCAAATAAATCTGAACTCCCCAAGTTGTTTTGGTCATGTTTTTTCATCACAGCAATGGAAACCCTAAGACAGTACCTTTGGAAGTTTGCAAAATAAATATAAGGAAGCCAGAGAATTAGAAAATGTACATGCTATACAGAGTTGGAGGGAACATTTTTGAGTGTGGTCTCAGATTTGGGTCACCATTGTGTTCTTATCAGAGTATGCCCATTCAGTCAATGGGGAATCGTTGTGGTCAGTGGCAGTTCAGTTCCTTTATTACCTGAAGCCTCAGAAATGGTAGTGTCCAGAGCAAAAAGTCCAATGTAGCCCAGTGGATGCAATACTGTGACATCACATTCATGCTAAGTAGCTGGAGCTGAAGTATTCCAGGGAAAGTGATATTGCTGCCTGGAAACACCTGCCCACACCCCCTGGGGAAGCTGCCTTGCCAATTGCCTTGTTTGGGTTTTAAATACCTGTGGATGTCAGAATGTGTGTGGTGGATGTTTTATATAGCCCGAGAAAGGAAAGTGGATTTATGTGAATCATTAAAAAAAAAAAAAAAAAAAAATGAGCTTTCACCATATGTTAGTTGGACTGGATTTAATTTTTGCAAGAGTCTGGAAGATGATGACTTTTATTTCAGGGGTCTCAGAACCCTGAAAGCTTCATGCTGAGTTGACACTGTTGATCTTGGTAGAATTCCAAGGCTGTAGTCTCAATTCTATTGGCTATTGATGGGAACTACTGTCTCTGCTGTCTTATACAGTGCTTCTAACAGCCTGGGCCCTGCCCTAATAGCATCATTCACTAAAGAACAATGACCAAAAGCAGGTGGATATGATCAAAAACTCTGGGCTGTGGCCCAACAATGTGTCTACAACCTTCTAGGTGGCTCCCATGTGTTCACACTCCAGTGCTTCACTAGGAACAGCATTCAACAGGCAGTTGCCGATTTCATTTTCTACCATCTTTTCCACCCAATCAGGAAGAAAACCATCTCCCTTCTTGGAAGCTCCTTTCACTGTCCCCAACATTATGCTACTAGGAAAAATGATTGATTGCTTTGTAAAACTGTGAAGTAAGAAACCACTGTTCAGCCATTATGTATCTAGTTGGACCCTCTTGTCTACAGGTCTGCTGACAGCCTCTTAGGGATGCTAAGGAAGGATGTTGGCTACAAAAAGCTGGTGCCTGAAGTAGTTTCCAGGGAAAAGTAATCTATAATACACGTTAGAAATCCCCAAACCCAGTGAAATATGTGTGTTGTGTTACAGATGTGTATGTACACATGCATGTTGTGTGTTATGTGTATGCTTACATGTGTGCATGGCATATTAAGTATTATCTAATGTGTACCAAGGGTGGGTGGTGGGTATGAGGTATCTTACTCTGGATAGAATATGATGGTTGGACTTGTGCCATTTTTCATGGGACTCCTCCACACAAATATTTTGAAGTTGTCCCAAGGTGGACAACTTGATGGAAGGCTCTCCATCCGGGTGTATATGGGGGTGCTCAGGCTGGGAGGTAGCACACTCTAGTCCTGAAATCATTATGAAACATTTTTCCCCACCAGGAAAGTTTGTAGTGAAGAGCGTGAAGCAATGAATTATGTCCCTTTTAGCAACACCCACACTCAGCTTTCAAATTTAGGTTGGTGGGGGCGGGGCTGGAGAAAAAAAACAAAAGCCTTAAATAACAGGCAGCATTGTATATATAGATATCTTACTTTTCCTTTTAGCCCTGACTAAATGCATGTTTAAACCAAATTACTAAACAGGAACTTGTTGGGAAATGCATTTGGACACTGACACCCAAATCTTTGTCATCTCTTTCAACCAGTGTGAGTACCAAGACTTTGAAAATGGATAACTATAAAATAAGAAGTTAAAAGTATCAGAGATGCAGTTAAACTCCAATATGTGTAAATGTCTGCTGGTTGGCTTTCTTAGAGCATCATGCTCTTTCCTTCCTTGTGGCCCTTACTGGTCACCCCCACGGCCGGATTGCCCATTCATTTATGCATGACCCTCCATGGCGGCTGTGTGTTTCCTCTTTTCCATAGACTAAACCCGTGCACATCCTTACATGCCTGGGGGAGACTTCCTCCAGTATTGTGAGGACTGGGCTAGTTTATCTTTCCTTTAAACTCCTCGGAGTTTAAGATTCCCTGGGACTTGGCACGTTATATTTTGAATAGAGTGTTAAGACGTGTTCAGGGCTGGGGAGGATGCACCCCAGTATCAGTGCTTGCCTGGCACGTACAGGACCTGGGTTCTATTCAGCAACAAGTGAACAGAAACCCTGACCCCTGACTCCCCTCTTCTTCTCTCCCCTCCTCTCCTCCCTGTCTCTCAAACTCTTCTATGAAGCTCCCTGGCAGGGTTCCCTTCACTTATTCCAGAGCTACTTGTCAGCAAGGGGGGAAAAGAAGGTGCCTGGAGCTGAGGATGAAGTCAGTTTACCCTGAGCACTTGGCTGTGTGGGGAGGGATGGGCAGCTGAAAACAGACAAACAGGGCATCCCCTGTGTGGGGGTTGTATGTTTGCAATATCAGCTACTGGTGATGGGCTGGCAGGAGGAGCGTGAACTTGAGACCCTGTCACGACACAAACAAATAGGACTTTGTGATGTGAAGGTAGAGAGAGAGAGCAAAAACTAGTTAGTTAGTTAGTTAGTTAGTTAGTTAGTTAGTTAGTTACTTTGTTTGTTTTTACCACGCATGTCAGGTTGAAATGGTTAGGGATTCACCTACTTGGTTTAGAGAAGGGGCAATGTCGCCACTCAGCACATGGAGCATCAACTCCAGAACTCAGCTGTCCTGTATTATGTATTACTCTTCACGTACTCGCTGCCCGTGCCCATGGCTTCCAAGATCTTGCAAACTCCATGGAGCACCTGAGTGACTGCTTGCAGTAGTCCACAGAACTCACACCCACAGCTGGGCTGCCTGTGCCCTTCATCTCCAGGGAAGCAGCATTCGTTCAAAACTGAGGCCCAGGGGAGCTGGAGTTGTGCTTCGCCCTGCTGTGGGGCACAACACGTGACCATATAAACACAAAAGAGACGGGGATACGTCTGTATGTTGAAGACCATTCTGCCATCTGCTGCCATTTAGGATTTGTAAAAGTATTAAAGTCTCATCCACATTTCTCTAAGCAAAGCCCTGTCAGCAGAACATTTCTGTACCATATTGAATAACTGTCGTCAGCAGGATGCAGAGGACTTGACTGTAGAATGAGGTTTATAGTGGGACACTTATAGTACCTTATTCTTAGAGGACGTTAGCATACCAGAATTGTGCGGGACGAAAAGGCCAGTAGGCTGCTGGCATAGTCTAATGTTTCTTGGGGGATAAAATCATTTTGTATTTCTTTCTTTCTAGCTTACACAAGCCTCAGAACATGTCCTACATGTAAGATGGCATGCAAGTAGAATAAAGTGGACAATGAAATAAGAGAGACTCCAGATGGCACGGCTGATGTTTTTGAATGCTCCTTGATGGGAGCATCCCTGAAGCTCTTTCCATTTTCTGCTCTCCTCCCCGACCCTCCATCTTTCTATCCATCTCTCTCTATCTCTATATCTCCATATCTCTGGTTGTTTGTTTGACACACAGTCTCATATAGCCTAGTCTTGCCTTGATTTTCCTACCTCCGTCTCTCAAGTGCTGGGATAACAGGTACACGCGACCACACATCACTTCCTCATTCCCTTCATGCTCTGACGTGGTGTAGCTGCCTGCCAGACATCAGCTAGATGACAATTGTATAGAAAGCCCTTAAGGACAGGGACATCACAGCATTTGTTGAGGTGCTCATTCTCTGTGACACTTGAAAATCCCTGGGACTGGCGGACTACATAGCAGATCCTCTTCTTCTTGACTTCAAGGGAGTTTATGCACAAAAAAAAAAAAAAAAAAAAAAAAAATCCAACTGCAAATCTGCCTAAAGTATTTGTCTTTCCTGGAGGAAAGGGGATGAATCATAGCACAGAGCCTCTGCCTTAAACGGTCTCATTGTGTACTAGAATTCTGCAAAGCAACACTGAGTAATGTGGGCTACCATGAGTCTGACTCCCGATGCTGTGTGGCTCACACCACGTGAGCTGTACTCAGGTGAGGGAGATCTGTATACCAGGGCATATGTTTGCCAAGGTGAGGCCAAGCGCCTTTTTCGAGTACCGGGTGCTCTGCGAATCGAGCTCTGTAAGGGGATTGTGTGAAGCTGAAGGAAGTCAGAGTTCCTCTCCCTACCCTGCGTGTTCAGACATTCAGAGTGAAAGAAGCCCCAATGCTTCTTAGGTAGAGACTGCCTGGAAAGGTGATGGCAGCTCCTGTGGAAGGAGTGGGTCTCGGAGAGTGCTCCGAGTGCTGGCGCAGATCTAGGTTGTGGCTGTGAGCATGTGTTCTGGGAGGTGGTCCTGTACTGAGTCAGGATAGCTTCTTTGAATGTCTGATTTTCTTGTTTTCCCACGGAAGTGGTGCTTTTGCGTTCTGCAGCTACGGTGGCCAGTCTTCTGTTCATCGGTGATATGGTGACTGGCACTTCCTGAAACAATCCCTTCTACTCAGACTTGTCTTCCTCTTGCAGCCCTCCTGGAGCTCTCGTCTACTCCTGTGTAATCTTGCCAGGGCAGCGTGTGTGCCCATTCACCGCTCCATCTTTGTGTCAGCATATGCCCAGAGCACTGAGTTTACCTGTGAAAAACTGTGGGAGGCTGTGTGGGAGCAGCGTCTGGCCTCTGACAAGCAAGGATTGTCCAGCTGCTGTTCCTGCAGCATGGCTGTGCTAGCCTCGGTGCCTCTGGAAACTGCCAAGATTTGATTTCTCCAAACGCTTGGGATTTGGCGCAAACTAGGGCCAGAACCTTTTGGCTCATGTGTTAAGTTGGCTCCTATAAGAAGGAAGTGCTGGAAGAGATTAGCTCTAGAAAATAATTCACTATGAGAAGCTTCTTTGAGAGAAAATGGGGACTCCGGGATAGATGTCTGTCTTTGATGTTGAACCAACATTTTTGGAGAAAGGAAAAGAAAAGAGCTTGTGCAGGGGACCCTTAGCCTACACTGCAGCTCTAGGAAAGGTCTGTCAAAATTATGGAGTGATTATACCTATCTATGGCTGTCCTTCAGAGGAGCACCTGGCTCCTTGCCTTTACAGACTTGCTAGGCTCAGACATGGGCTGTGCACAGGGTATAGGATGCCTCAGCATAAGCGTGGTGATAGATGCTGGGGCACAAGATGCTAAGTCCATGCCCACTGCCCTCCTCTCAAGAGAGCCACATTTTCATGGCTAATACATCTGCTTATTTCTTGCTGCAAATGCCTCCACTTACTTCAGGGTGTTTCTTGTTGACATCCGAGACCCAAGTTGGTGCAGGACCAGGCAGGATCATTTAGTTTTTGAGGCCATATATGAATTTAACCACACCAATGAGTAGGTGTTTGCTGTTGTGACAAGGACTTGCTTTCTATACTTGGGAAATGACTACAGGCAGACACTTTTTGTTCATTTCTTGCTACCACATTGAGAGCATTTTCCAAAATTTAGTAGCTTACCTACCGGGAGTTTAAAATGACATTTATTCAGGTTCTTCCATTGAGACCCCTGCAATTCTGCAAATTCTGTTTTGTGTTTCCTTTAGTTTTGCGCCATGGCACCAGCTGGCTCACTTTTAGGGGATGAGTCGACAGAGTGTTGTTCTTCCACAGGGCACCTACAAAGCGTGAGGTGTGGGTGATGTATCCTCTGCCCCTCTGTAGGTTATCATAAGCGTTCAGTACTATGCCTGGAAGGTTCCCACTGTTCTGTGGCAGATCATGTATTCAGTGATGGTCAGTGAGCTGGTGAGACTTCATTGTTGTGCTGAAATAGCCAAGACTATAGCAAAGACAGGGTTGATTTGAGTCCATGGTTTCCGAGACTTCAGTCTAGCTGCTTGGTCCCATCCCTGTGGCCTGTGGTGATAAAGAACATGATGGAAGTAGGGCCATAGTGCCTAGAGCTCTTACTTTATGGCAGAAACAGAGAGAGACAGGAAGGAGCTGGGACAAGGTATAGTCTTTGGGATTCCCCCAGTGGCCTCAAGGATTGAACCCAGCAGCTAAGGACAAACTTTCAACATATACACCTTTAGGGAGACCCTTTATGTCTAAACCATAATGTTTAAGTGTCTTCTCTTGTTTGTGAAGATTGTGTGCAGTGTTTTCATTATGAAAGAGCAGGTTATACTGAAGGAACTGTAAGTGAGATTTTAAAAATTCATCGAAGAAGTTTGTCAGCTTGCTTTTTTTCTTACCCTTCTATCAGTTCTCCACATTGTTGTCCCAGTGGTAATTCTTATACAAAAATCAAATTATTTTACTATCTTACCTAAAATCTTTCATTAGTTCTCATTACCACTGAACGGAAATATCAGAGATGCCTTTTGATCTCCTCTCTCTTTCTCTCTCTCCCCTCCCTCCCTCTCTCCTTCTCCTCTCCTCTGCCTCATATATTCTTTCTACACCACTACTGGCTTCCTAAAAGCATAAGCTCTCCAAAGTCCCTTTACACTGGGACATTGTCCTAATGAGGTGATTACTAGTGATTGTGAACACAGAAACACCAAGGTATTAGCAATTTATACAACAAAAGTTAAGTTTTCCCTCATAGCAGCCCAATGCAGGCGCTCCTGACACACACACACACACACACACACACACACACACACACACACACACACACTCCTGGATTCTCAGGGAGCCAGGCTCCTTCTAACCAGTAACATTGTCTGTCTTTAGAGGCTTGGATTTCTCCCCATTCAGCCAATAAAGGAGGGAAAGAAGAGAGAGAATTCACTGGATGTTCTCCGCCCCAGCCCAGAAGTGAAACATACCACTTTTGCGTACATGTTATTGATGAGATCTGGCCAGAGACAAAGCGGCCAGGAAACAGGCCCTGGCTGAGCAAGCACCTCCCACCAGCAGTTGTACTGAGAGAGCATAGATCCGGATACACTTTCTGCTGACTGTGATTCCCACGGCTACCCAGATGTGCAGCCCAGATCCTGCTCATTGTCTGATCAGCTCCTCAAGATAAGACTCCTGTGAGCCTTCAGCTTCTCCTCGGGCTTTGCATTGTTCAGTGCCTCTTTCTACAGCAGCGTGCTTCCCAGCTCAGCTACCCTGGGAGACGTCACACTGTGTTAGAATTTTCTGCTTATGAGTCTTCAACTTACACAAACTCAAGACCTTCCAGGCCCCAAACTATATTTTTATTTTAGACCTATAGATTATGTTGAACAAAATATCTAATGCAAAATATCTCACTGGAAATATGGAATTTTTTTCAATAAGATGGTGGATTCCTGCAGTCTCAACACTTAGGAGACAGAGGCAGGAGGATCAGGAATTCAAATCCACCCTTGGCTACATAGTGAGACTGAGGCTAGCCTAGACTACATGTGACCCTGTCTAAAAATTAAAAAAATGAAACAACAAAGATGAAAAGACATGTTACTAGATTATAGGTTTCACAAGCAAGGGGCAAAACCCCCAAAAATCAAGATTCAAAGAATAAAGTTGGATTATTTCTCTCAAAACACATACATCAATCCAAATTTTAAATCAAGGACTAAAGCTCTTGCCTCCATTTTTTGCTGATATATTTATATTTAAGAAGTTCATAGCAATCTTACTGCCATGAATGTCCTAATAGATTTTAGAAGCTTAGAAGTCAAGAATCGGCCCCTTGTCTAAAGGATGCTGTGTCATGAAGATACATGTGACTATGGGCAAGCAAAACTAGAAATTGTTTGAAAGGTTAAGAAAAGGTACCTTGTTGACTGGCAGGAAGTACAGAATTTGGTAGCTGGAGAAGAAGCTGCTTGATGTCACTCAGGAGGAAGCTCAGAGATGTCACTCAGGAGCCAAAGTCCATCCAAAGTACCTTGGACCTGTGTGTGTCCTTGGACCAAATCCTCTTTGGGTTGGTCTCAGATACCTGTCAGTAAAAACGGAGAAACTATTGCTTTGTCATGCCCCCAGGAAGAGAACAGGCCACCTCTCCCGCTGGGCTTGAGATATAAATGAATCATGTCAGTGAGAAGGGACAGTTCTCCACAAGACAGACCCTCCCCTAGGGATCCAACTCCTCAATAACAGGTTATTCGATGTTGATCACAGAGTAAAGTTTCTTTTGAATACTTTGAATGGAGAGGAGAGGTGGGTACTTCCTCTCCAAATTTGGGAAGGAAAAAACCATGGGAATATATTCTGAGTATTCAGATAATAGTGTCCATGACTTATTCCAATAACACATCCCAACGAATTAGTATCTGTGAGTGAACAGTTTTCAGACCAAGCAATGGCCTTGTGTTTCTTCATGTCAGTTCTATTGGTTCCAAATCAAACGTTTGGGTCATTCAATTATGGGAGATTTAGGTTTCCTTCTTCCAGAACAATTATTTGTTGTTCATTTTAGGTCTCATAATGGGATTAATTTTACGATATGCCACAGCCCCAACCGATATTGAGAGTGGAACCGTCTATGAATGTGGGAAATTGTCGTTCAGCCCATCAACTCTGCTGATCAACATCACTGACCAGGTTTACGAATATAAGTACAAGAGAGAAATCAGCCAGCACAATATCAGTCCCCACCAAGGCAACGCCATACTGGAGAAGGTAAGGACCCTGTCCGCACATGTAGCTTCATTTTCCATAATTGATGGCACCATATATAAGGTTCTCTATATAAGATATATACCTACTCACCTGTCCTTTTCAACACTGTAACACTGGGGCATTTAGTTGACTATATAAACACAGTTGTCAGTATTTTTCATAAAGTTTGGGGAAAGATGTTAATATAATTCTCCAGCAAGCCAGAGCTGTATTTAATTCCCTTTAAAGATAAAATCTTTCAGCTATTTTTCCTCTCTTAAGATGAATCCCACTGTTCATGAGTGTGATTTTAGTGTTATACATGTTACCAGCTGGGAATTTGGTTCAAACCTCCCCAGGCCAAAGAGGAAATAGAGAGGAATGGAACTGTTTCCATCTGTGAACTTTGATCTTTGGATGGCCTTTGGTGCCAATATAAGGCACTGGTTGCTGGTTAGCTGCTTATAAATACACTAACCTAGAGTCTACCCAAGAAATCTTCACCATGGTTGTTTAAGGAATTTTTGGTTAAAAATTGCAAAATGATTCATTTTTTTTATGATTCATATTTTTAAAAACTAATTTCAAGCTTGAGATGCAGTTCAGTGATAGGACACTTGTCTGGCATGTATGAAATTCTGGGCTTGAGTTCCAGCAAAATACACACACACAAAGAGAGAGAGAGAGAGAGAGAGAGAGAGAGAGAGAGAGAGAGAGAGAGAGAGAGAGATTGTATTGCACATTTATGATAGCTTAGCTACTTTGGCCACTAGCAAGAAACCATGCTCCTACTGCATACACTTAGGATGAGTAGTTAGCTTCAACTATCCTTTGTGGTACTTTGTGTGTTGAACACCACCCATGAGATGGTGAGTTCTTGTTATCGATGTGCATGTGTGGTAGGAGCCAGAAGCTTGCAGAAGTTATTTCAGAGTCTTTGGGTCAGAAGTGAGCACTCTCTGATTGGATGGTAATACATTTTTATCACCTTCATTGCATACAGACTTAATTTTCTTATTATAACGTATTTCCATGTGGTTGTAAAGCACGCCTTTAATCCCAGCACTCAGGAAGCAGGGGCAGGTAGATCCTTGAGTTCGAGAATAGCCTGGTCTACAAAGTGAGTTTCAGGGCAGCCAGGGCTACACAGAGAAATTCTGTTTCAAAAACAAACAAAAAGCCAAGAACAACAAAAACATACATTTTGGGCAAAAAAGAGGGGAGAGGAGCTGGAAAGATGGCTCAGTGGTTAAGGGTGCTTGGTGCTCTTCGAGAGGACCCAAGTTAGAGTCCCAATTAGATGGCTCACAACTGCTTTTAAATCAAGCTTCAGAAACCCAGACACTCTTCTGGTTCTGTCACACACACACACACACACACACACACACACACACACACACACACACACTTTCCTGCTTTTGAGAGGTTTAGAGAAGTAGGGGAGGGATTTGGCTTTCTACTTTTTCTACTTTTTTTCTTTTTCGAGATGACTGATTTACAGTCTTTTTGTCTTTTTCTTCATTATCTTCCACTAGTATATTTCTATATTAAGTATATGGTAAGACTTGCTAGGACAAAGGAAATTCAAATTATAATATTAAGCCAAATCACACTTAATGAGGCAGGTAGATTTGAGCACACAGCAAGGAAGCTAAATAATATACTTCTGTAATAAATGGAGCAACTTCCAGGTTATGTTTCGAATGATCTGTCATTTGATTCTCTTTATCCAAAAGGATAATAGAAAAATCATTTATCAAAAGTAATTTTATAGAAAATTATTTATCAAAAGCAATTTTATAGAAAATTATTTATCAAAAGTAATTTTTATACAACTTGTTAACCCAGGATATTAATTTTAAAAGATTTCAGTTTTATTTGTTTATTTATTGTGAGCCAAGGTCTCTGTGTGTACCCTAAAATTTCCTAGAACTCACTATGTAGCCCAGGCTATCCTTGAAATCACCTTAGCCTCCCAAGTGCTAGGCTCACAGGCATGTACCAGAACACCTGGCCAGTTTTACATTTGGAATTTCCTGGATATAAATTACTTCTCTCCTTCTGCTCCTACCCAATTTTGTCTGTATTTCTACACAGCAGTACTCCAGACAGGTTGATTCTCCAAGGATGCTGGAATTATTCCTGTTGCCATAGCAATTTTGTTCTCTAGCAGGACTGCCCATAAATACCTGGCCAGAAATTTTGGTACTGTGTTACGATATAGTAATTTCTTTATCAGCAGCCACAATCAAGTGTTTTCTTTTAAAAACTTAAGGCAAGAGATGAAAATATTTCTTTCCATGGTCAGATGATGAGCTGTGTCCCTAGGGTGTTTTTTGTTTGTTTGTTTGTTTGTTTTGACATTGACTAGCTCAGGCATCTTCTGGATACACTTCTAAGCCATGAAACTTTGAGTCAAGGTCAGCATTTGGTGCTTCAAATGCCTTGGGTTTGTAGTCGGTGACTCTGTGCCCAGTACAAATAAATACTCCCATCTCTGCTGCTGGAGAACAAGACATCTCCCAGAGTCCTTACTGTGTTAGGTGACTCTAAGGGAACTGGCTTTTGCTCTTAAATAACTGGAGTATGACTTACTTGGTATTTGTTGCTCATGTGACAATATGGGCAAGCCCTAGATGTGTAGAAATGTACACTTATTGGCTTGGCTTCTTAAGTTCTCTTGAGTGCATCTGTTTATATCAATCAGTTAATTTCTGCTAGGTAAAAAGAGACTCCACAAAAGGATTCATTCATGGAAGGTTTATAAGGGGGTACATGGATCACACGGTATGTCATTTCCCCTACGTTCATTTAAATAACTGTAGTTCCCAACATTCTTTTCAAAAATATTTTAAAGATTTATCTATTTTATTTTATATGAGTATTTTTCTTGCATAGCTGTATGCCCATCGCAAGAGTGCCTAGTGTCTGCAGAGGCCAGAGAGGGGGTTGTATCCTCTGCAACTGGAGCTATTGATAGTTGTGGGCTGCCTATGTGCTGGGAACTGAACTGGGTCCTCTGCAAGAGCAACAAATGGCACTCAGCCACTGATTAGTTCTCTAAACTTTTTTTTAATGCTACAGAAAAACATAAAATTGTATCCATTAATGTGGTATCATGTGATGTTTTCACATACATCCACACTGTAGAATACACTTAAATAACTCTAACATGCCCATCATCTCAATCATTTGCCATTTCCTTAAAGTAGAAACAACCACAATCCTTTTTCTAGTTTTGTAGACTGTGCAGTAAGTGTGTTACCATTATTAGTAACCATCCTATTGAGCGAACAAAAGCACAACAGACAGCCTTTAAACTATTACTATTATTTTAAATTACGTGGATGTGGATGTTAATGTGAGTGCATGTGCCCTTAGAAGTTAAAGATCAGAGGTGCTGGATGCCCCTAAAAGTGGAGTTACAGCTCCAAGCCACCCAGTGTAGGTGCTAGGAATCAAACTCTGGTCTTCTCCAAGAACAACAGTGTTCTTAACCACCGAGTCATCCCCTAGCACAAGAAATTCTTAGTCCTGTCTTACTGACTTAGTACCTGTGATGACCAGTGTCAATTGTCAGCTTCAGAGGACCTGAAATCACCTGGGATATGAGCCTCTAGGCCACTGCTTCTCAACCTGTGAGTCTCAATCCTGTTGGCAAACCTCTATCTCCAAAAATGTTTACATTACGATTCATAACGGTAGCAAACTTACAGTTATGAAGTAGTAACAAAAATAATCGTATGGTTGGGGGTCAGCACGACATGAGAAACTGTATTAAAGGATTGAAACATCAGGAAGGTTGAGAACCACCACGCTAGGCATACCCTGAGGGATAATGTAATCCTTGGGCATGACTCTGAGGGGTTGATTACATTAATTGAGGGGGAAAGACCCATCCTAAAAGTAGTTGGCACCATTCCTGGTCTTGGGTTCCAGACTACATAAGAAGGGAGAAAGGGCGCCAAGCACCCATGCTGTCTGCTTCTTGGCTGTGGATGCAGCTGCTTTCAGCTCCCACAGCTGTGACTTCCCTATGTGACGGTTGTACCCCTGAACTGCAGCCAAAATAAATTACTTGGCCTTTAAACTACTTTTTATCAAGGTATTCTATCATAGCAACAGAAAAAGAAACGAAGACGGTGGTGCCCACTGATCAACTTCTGTCCTTCCCTACCCACTGCTCTCCCCAGTCTTTGGTAGGGCCCCAATCTGTCCTCACTTCTGTGAGACGCACTCTTATTGTAAGACTTGTCTGGTGGGATTGTTTTAGTTTAAATGAGATGCTGTACAGGAAGCGCCAGCCATTACGCCACACTGCTCTCACTGCTCCCACTCTTACTGCCCGCTGCTGTCACTGCAGTCCCACACTGCCAACATCTCTGTCACCCTCACTTCCTCCAGCCACGGTGCTGCACTGATACTGCAACACCTGGGTGCTTAGTGTATGTCAGGGACACTAAATTGTGAGGCTGGTTTATTCATTTATTCCACATCCCCTGGGAGAGAGAGATATACCACACCCGAGACATCAAACTTTGCAAGGACAGAGACCATGCCTCTCATTGACCAGGGTATCCTTAAAGCCTGCCGTGGTGCCTCATGCTGAATAAATATCTGATGAGTGAATAAAGAAATGGATAACTGAATAAATCTGAAAACTTGCCAATATATACACATCTGGAGAAGCATGCAATGTGTGAAAAATTATCATCCTGAATTTGATAGAATTATAGTGTCCTGGATGCTGAATGTTTTAAAATGTTCAGTTATCCTCTCATGTCGGTTGTGCATATGCAGATAATAAAATAATTAGAGTCTACAGAGATTACATGATGGCCCAGACTCCAGTGCCAGTGAGAAGAAGCCACACGGAGACTCACAGCATTTGATCCTGAACCCTGACAGCTTATTGTACCCACACACTGGCCACGCTCTCCAAAAGCCCATAGAGAAGAGGTTGAGGCCCAGGGAATTTCAGCTTCACAGGCAGGAGGAGATGGGCAGGTCTAGGGGAGAACAGAAGCCACCACAGGGCCCCACTGGATCTTCCTTCCTACTACTCCTTTCATGTAGTACAATGAGTATTCAGCCTTTGTATCTACATATTAGGATTTGATAGTCAATTTTACTCTTAGAAGAATAGAGTCTAGAGCTTGGATGAAATGTCAAGGATTTGGAGAGACAGGGAGGAATTCCCATCATCTCTTGGAAGGTTTTATATGAGCACACGCATTTCTGGTCTGGTTAGCTGCCCGTGCTGCTTGGAAACAGAGCACAGCTCAGCTCGATGCCTTCATGCACTCCTTCCACTAGGAAAGTATGAAGCTGGAAAATTGAGAGCTACTGGCATTTACAGCAGCAGCGATGTGCTGCGTGCTTGTGCTGCATGTAAATTTCAGGAAATACCATCTGCTAAACCTGTTCTATTCATGCTCAACACAGGTAAAGATGTAGGAAAGGAAATGGGTATTTTTGACTTAGAGACAAGTGAAAACAGTGTGGCACATGTTATGAGTATCTGTGCACCCGGCTGCACCTGTCCGGTGCTGCTCCGGAACTATACATTTGATTCACAACACCATTTGTCGGAGCTGCTCTGTGGATCTGCAGTGTCTTTAGTTTTAACCTGTTGGGGCCAATATTATGTTACACAATGGCTTTACAAATGTTGATTTGTTGAGTACTATTTAGGACTAAACATTTCTGACTTTCATGTAAATAGGAAGCTAAAATTTTTCTTTTGAAAAGGAGATGGAAATTTAAAAAGTAAAATAAAAAAAGTCTATCCAAACATCAGATGTAGTTTGGTGATAAAGAGCTTGCCAAGCATATGAAGGTCCCAGGTGTGATTCTCAGTACCAGCTGAAGAAACAACAGCCCTTGTCTATTAGTAATATTTCATGTATTTATTCTTCAACATCAATGAACTGCAACCCCACATGAAATAAACATGATTTCTAGGCAGGTACTAGTAAGCCAAAGGAAAATATTACCTGAGTAATTCTGAGTAAGTAATACTAAAATGCAAGTACCAAAGGAAGGGTTATACCTAGACCCCCAGACACTCAGAAGGGGCTGGTGTCCTGTGGTATTAGGCCTGACAGGAAGGCTTACCAGGAAGCATCCTAAATGGATTCTGGATGCAGTTGTGTGGGAGGATGGGGTAAGGGTAGGAAGACATTTCAGGCAGAGAGAGGGGCATGGTATGCAAGAGGGGAAAGCAAAAAATATTCCAGGAAAGAAAACATTTCTGACTTTTGGAAGTAGGGAAACTAGAAAAACAGGTAGAAATGAGGGCAGGTCTCCCCTTGGAAGCCCCTCAGTGACAGGTTGCGTGTGTTCCCCCTTGTTCGGAGTCAGCAAAGGAGGAGAATGTTCACAAAGGTGGAGGGTTACGTAGGCTGCAGCAGGCAAAAAAGGAAGCAAAAGCAAAGAGAGCACTTGGGTGGCGCCCAGGGACAGATGGAGAGGAAGGACAGGTGGACAGGTGGGGTTCCGATGAAACAGGCATGAAGAATAGGGGAGAGACTACTTGGTGTTCCCTGGTGAGTTCATAGAAAGGAGGGGTGGGAAGAAATGGAGGGATCTGGACAGAGGACAAGGAGCTGGATTACAGGGCAGACTCATAGGATAACTGAAAGTGGTGAACACATCAATGTGTCTCTCTCATTAATACGTTCACGTGTGTTAGTGCGTTACGTGTTTACACTGCTGGGCTGGAAGGGTGAGCAGTACATTCGGCTGAGATGCCATGCAGATCTAGTACATTTTTAAAAAGTTGTCAGCACGGTTAAATGTATTGTTCCTCTCCCCCATAAATCAGATGACTACAGTTTACCGACAAAGGAAACTCCTCAGTAAAAATTTTGCTAAGTCTTCACTTCCTGTTTGAAAAGTGACACTATCAGTTGGTAAAGGGAAGTGGCTCTGGGGTGCTAAGCTATAATGTCCTGTTGTGTCAAAAAAGAGAATCTGGTCCTCACCCAGTAGGTCACAGAACATAACTAATGTGACCATGATTCTTAAGGATGCTTTAAAGAAACTTACGGACACAGCTAATTGTACAGCTTTAATTTGGTTGCTCCCATTAAGTGGATCAGTTCATTGTCATTTTTCTCACTGTCCAAATTTTCCTTCTGATTCTTACGTTTATCTGTGAGCCTTCTGGTCTTTTACTCTGCTTGATGAGTTTCTTGCACAGAGGCCAAGGCCGGAGCTCTTCTGGCAACAGGTACAGTTTAACCAGGGAAAGTGGCTGGACCAGGAGATAAATATGTGCAGTTAACATTGGAGCACTCTCGGGAGGGATAAAAAAGGGCTGGGGGACAGTCTCCTGTAAAGCTTTTCTAGGCATGTTGGGAGGGAGCGAGCCTCTGGGTGATTAATCAGCATCAGGGATTGGAGAAACGTTGGTGGTATCCTCTCAATGCAATAGGTTTTATCCTTCATATTCTACAAAGAAACAGGTGTGGTGATTTGTGCTTCTCCATCCTGACCAGTCTTGGTTATACTGCATGAGAGGATCCCAGTGCAACTCGAGCTTGGCAGAGAGGGCCATGAGGCTGTCTGGACACTTAGCCGCTTTCATTCTAAACTTTAGATAAGACAACATCTGTTATAAACAAGAAAGTTCATTTATAAAATTTTTAATTGATACATTGTTATAAAGAGGCAGTCCCGTTGGGTTGGTCTATGATGAGGGGGTCAGATGGTATCGCCTAACAGTGGCAAAATGTTCAGGAAAAGAAGGTCACATCTCAAACAGGAGCAAGGGTGGGTGGCTTATGACCAGACTTCCTGTTCTTGTAACAGACATCTCTTAAGAACTCAAGGAGAAGTACCTCAGGACCTAGGCTCCACCTTCCAAAGGGTCCATATTCTGTCAATGTCACCCTGGAGACCAGCCTTCAGTCACAATGTTACCACATGCAAACCATAATAGTAAACACAAACACCTCAATAAAATGCCCCGGAGCCCCTATAACCCTATTTGTTTAGAAATTACATACAACCAAAATCCCACATTATAACACACATATAAAAATAGAAATCTTCAAGGATTAACAAAAGATGAAATACAATTGAACTCTCATCCCAGCTCCCTAGCATATGGACACCTCACATTAGGGATCAGCACAATGCCACATGTTTTATTAGAACTGTATTTTTACTTTAACTAGTTCTGTCTTGGTCCATTCTGGGCCTTGATAGTGGACCACCACCAGACAAGGTAACACAATGAAGGTAAACTTGGCTTGTCTTTCTGAAGGCTAGAAACCAAAGATCAAGGCACCCATCCAGAGAGGGCCCTTCTTACAGTGTCAGCATAGAAGTCATCAAGTGGTAAGGGCAGGAAGTGGGGGAAGGGGCCAAAACTCGTTCATCTTCCTGGAACACACTTGTTAGGGTTTGAATCTAGAATGTTCCCCCAGAGGCTCACTATAGTTGATTGTTTTATTCTTTGGGGGCCTGCCACCAACTCCCAAATAAATATGTGGAGACTTAGTCTTACTTATGAATGCCTGGCCTTAGCTTGGCTTGTTTATAGCCAGCTTTTCTAACTTAAATTGTCATATTTCTCAATATAACTATATTTTGCCTCTGGCTTTTTACCTTTCTTTATTCTACATATCCTTCTTTCCTTCTTACTCCATAGCTGGCTGTGTAGCTGTGTGGCTGGCCCTTAGCGTCCTCCTCTCCTCTTTTTCTCACTCCTCACTCTTTTTTTTCAAGCCCAGATTTATCCTATTTATTCTCTCTGCCTGGCAGCCCCACCTGTCCCTCTCTCTTGCCTAGCTATTAGCCATTCAGCTCTTTGTTAGACTAATCAGGAGTTGTAGACAGGCAAAGTAACACAGCTTTACAGAGTTAAACAAATGCAACATAAAAGAATGCAACACATCTTTGCATTATTAAAAAATATTCCACAGCACAAGTGAATGTAACACATCTTAAACTAATATTCCACAATAGCTCACCTTCTGAATATGAAGTCTTCAGTTCCTGGCTCTATTTTGAAGGCTGAGGAGACTTTATGATGGCATGGCATGGCTGGTGGAAGTGGTCCAGTCCCAGCCTGCTTTTGCTGCATCTTCCTCTCCAAGACGGACTGAAATCTCTTAGCAGCCACAATAGATCCTTCCTCTCTTAGGACAATATTTTCACATAGATACAGAAAAATAACCAGTGCAACACTCTCTAGGAGTGGATTGCTTACTCCCGAGAACAACGCCAATCCATCCTTCAGTCGTAGTCCTCATTGGCCTGTCTCCTAAAGGCCCTCCCTGGCCGTGAAGTTGCATCGGGACTGAGTTTCTAAGTCAAAGCTCTGGAGGACATATGACAACCACAGCAACTTCTTCAGAAATTCCACTCTTCTGAAATCTATGGTGTTCTGCCTCTCCACCATGACAAGGGTGTGTGTGTGTGTGTGTGTGTGTGTGTGTGTGTGTGTGTGTGTGTGTATTGGCCTGGTATGGGGATGTTCTTGAGAGCAGATAAGCCTTTGAGGAGTGCTTGTCCCTATCTTAAGTGACCCCATGCCACTACATTCCAGAATCAAGTTATTCTGTGTCACAAGCTATAGTCTCAGCAAACCCCCCTCCCCCCACTCTCCTTTTGCAGTTAGTAGTGTCAGAAGTCAGTATTTCTCTCTATGACGCTTTGCAAAGCCTCCAGGAGGTCAGGGCCTAGGTCTGCCTTCTGTCACATTGTGTTCCCAGTGCCTGTCACGTGGTGGGTACTCGGTAGATCTTGGCACATGAATAGATGGTGCAAGTAGGTATCTGTCAGATCGCTCTGTGGTGCCATCTGTCACTGCCACGGTGTCCTGTCTTAACTGCTGGCTATTTTGTACCGAAGTGTGTCCTAGATTTATCCTCAGGGTAAAACTACACGGGCTCCGAAATGGTCCTGCTAGTCAGAGGCCTGGACTGCTACAAGCCTCACTCACCTCCGAATATTCTGACAGGGAGAAGCGAGGGCAGAGAGACCGAAGAGAAGGCCGAGCACAGGGGAGACAGAAGGAGCAGGGGGAAGAAGAAAGAGGCTTCCTCTGAGACACCGAGTCTGAGCAGATAAAACTGCAAATGGATCTCTCACTAGCTCTCCCCATTTGCTTCGAAAACACTAAACTGGTAGCACTGCACTTTCATCACCGCGGGTCTCCAGGGAGCAGTTACCTAAGGCTCAGTCCCATGGCATTCCCCACTTCTCTCCTCAGGCCACCTGCGAGGAGCCCCTCCCTAGTAGCTGGCAGAGCTGGGGTAGCAGACACAGAGCAGGCAGAACCGAAGGGTGCTGGTCAGGCAGCCGACTTGTCTTAAGCTGGGGTGGAGGCTGAGGGGGCCTCTGCACAGCTCCTCTCATATCATTTCTTCTTCTTCTTGATTGTTGTTGTTATTATTAGTCCTGAGATAGCACCCACTGGTGCAGTCATGCTAACTGTACCCACTCCAGTCCCTCTCAGATCGTTTCTCATGCCAAGGCCTACTGAGCACTGATTGATGCAATTCCACCGCAGGCTGAGCTTGACACCAGAAGTCACACTAACCTTGCCTTTTCTCTTGCCTATTGTTACTGAGTTCCCAGAGAAGCACGGCCCACAGCACAGGCAGTATTTGGGGAACAGGGTACAAGTACTCGGAAGTTCCACTTATGCATCGAGGAGGAAGAAGCCTGAGGGCAGAAGCACATGAGAGGAGAAGCAGGCCTTGGGTTTTGCTGAAGCTGTGGTCTCAGAGCCAGCCATATCTGAACCATGTAATCTGGCCCCTAAAGGACCAAACCGTTCAGTGTCTGGATAGGAGACACTCTGGAAAGGGCATGACCTTGGGTGACGTGGCTCTGTAGCCTTGGCAGTCACTGAGTGGACCGATCACACCCCTGGCAGCAAGTGCAGTAAGGTCTTCACCAGAGAGACCTCTCATCTAGATGGCGCTTCACAGTGTCACAATACTGACCTCCTCCAGCTAGGTTTAATGTCCCCAAACCACACCTAAGTCAGTTAACACAGAGTGGAACTCAGGGGACCCCACTGAAATGTGAGACTCTCCCAGCTCCTCTGAGCTGAATTTCAGTAAAATTGTCAGAATCTGATGAGCCAGTTGTTAAGTTTGACGGCATGAAATGGGTCACAATAGGAATATTTATGCCACAGGAGTTGGGAAATGTTTCCAACCCAGCTTGTAAGATTTTATTCCCTCAGGAGAGTAGATTTGCCAGGATAGACCATGTGCTTAAATAATGTTATTTTAGGATAATTGGAAGTATCCAAACATCTCAGTTTTGATCTCTCTAAAAAGTCTGTCTCCCACAATGGCTGTCTTAATAATCCCCTGACAGATAGAACCTCATACCCTCAGCTTAAACTTGGGTGCCTCTAATCTGACCTGAGGATGTGCATCATCCCTTCCAGTTAGACCCAGGAGTGAATCTCATTTGGCCACTCTCAAGAAAAGGACCAGCAAGCTAATTTCTCTGAGCAAATCCCCTCATCTGTAATGTAGCGGTTAGTGATACCTACAGCAGAGCTTCGTTTTCCAAAGCTAAATGTGAAAATAAGTGTCAGATATGTCGTAAATATTAGTCTGCTTCCATTTCCCATTTCTGTAGCATTTGCCCCGGACAGCGTTTATTCCCCTAGAGTGAGAGATCTGAGGTGGGTCTATGGAGGTCTGCAGCTTTCTTCCTGCACCATTTTTAAGGTGAATGCAACATTCTAAAGCGCATTGCCTCATCTTAATCCTACTTTCTGCTGATGTCAGCATGCACTCCTTCCCCTCCCACCCCCTCCATCCTGCTCTGACAGTGTTTCTTGCTGACTCAGCCCTTACTAGTCCAGCTTCCCCAGGCCAGTTGCTCCCTGGTGAGATCTTATGATGGGGAAACTGTATGCGCAATTCATAGCTGAGCCTGATAAGGAGAAGGCAAACTCAAAACAGTTGCTAGGCTTAGAAAGAAATAGTGAGACTGGGATTCCCCTATGTCTGGTATGATAGAAGCAAGATGTCTTTGACCTGAGGTATCAAGGTTGGCCAAGAAAATAAGATCAACTCCAGACTGGGGGAAAACACAAAGCATTCACTCTTGATGGAAGAATATATTGGGTGCACAGGTCCTAAGGAAAGTTCACTATGGAGGGATGGGAGAACAGGCCCTTCTCTTGGCCACCTGCTCTTTACTGTTCTGTCTATGCTATGCCAGTCTTAGAATTGAGCCTCCCTGTCATGTCAAAACCACAGACTGTGAGGCATGGCAGGCCACCACCCCATGAAGGTCAGGCCCGAAGAGACCAGAAGCAGTCTGTCCAAGTGTAGAGTCGGTTAATGGGTCAAAAGTCTTGGCATCTAGGGTCAGGAGGAAGCAGCTGTTGCCTTTGTCTCACAGGCCAGAATTTGGGAGTGAAGAGAGAAGCTGTGTATGGGCAGGAGAAGACAAGAGGCATTATGTGCAGCCAGGCCATATGATCACCTTAGTCAAGAGTCACGTAGGTGACATGGGGACTAATCTGTGAGATCAAGAAACTTAAGCAAAGGACAGGAGTCTCTCCAGGCCTTGCTGATTTGGTGCTGTCTGGAACACTTTGCACATAGCAGGTGATGAGAGACACATACAGCAGTGGGCTGTGTGATTTTAATCTTCTTTTGGATGCAGAGGAGATAGAGGCCAGTCCCTGAGTGGTAGGACTTAGTTCAAATGTTACTTTATATCTATGTGATTTAAGGAAGTCTAGGTAAACTCCTTAAGTTCAATTATCCCCATTTGTAAAAGTAAGATATTTCTGATTACAGTACAGGGCCCTCATGAATTACAATAAAAAAAAATACATGCAAAGAACTTAAAACACTGGCTGGAGTTTAGTAGGTGCTCACTGTATTGACTGTTCTTTCTTTCACTAAAATTATGTTTTCTGTCAGTAAAGCAGTTGGAATCTAAAGTTTGCATCTAGGCCAAGTTGCTTACCAGGTATGTGACTTTAGGCAAATCACGTACCAGGGTTTTCGTTCCACATCTGTAAAAATAAGGCATTCACAATATTTCACTGGAAAGGTTGTTGGGAAGAAAAACTGAGTTGCTATGTGAAAAGGAAGTTTGAAAAGCAAAACAGCATCATGGAAATATAATTTGTTATATTTGTGAATTATGATGATGAATTGCTAAGTGGTAGATACACAGGTCTGCCTTCATTCTTTGTCACTCCAATTTGTTTGGAATGTGTGTAGTTGTGATTTTTTTTTTTTTTTTTTTTTTTTTTTTGGTTTTTCGAGACAGGGTTTCTCTGTGTAGCTTTGCGCCTTTCCCGGAACTCACTTGGTAGCCCAGGCTGGCCTCGAACTCACAGAGATCCACCTGGCTCTGCCTCCCGAGTGCTGGGATTAAAGGCGTGCGCCACCACCGCCCGGCAGTTGTGATTATTTGTGATGGGAATTTTATTACATTTTTGATATAACTTCCAGATAGCATCACATTGTCTATTTTAGGCAGAAACGTGTATGTTGAAAAGAAAGAATCCAAATAATTGTACAATATAACTACCACAAAAGTTTCTAGATATTCAGGCTATCTTATTATGTACATTTATTTTCAGGAGGTTTAGACAGGATCTAAAACTTCTCACCTTCCTGTGCTTATTTAGACTTACACCTTTTTTTAGATGTTTAGAAATGTGAGTGGAGTGGACAGACTCTTGCTTGGTATTTGTCTTTTTAAATTGTCGTTGGTGTGAGTGATATTTTAGTGAATGCCATCTATCCAAAGCTCCCCCTGTGTTCTGGAGTACTAAGTGGGCCCTCTTTCTGATGGAAGGTGTGAAATATTTATTGAAATGAGTGCTTCCTGCATCTTTGGAAAAGCACTAGACAGTGGCCACAAATTCAAGAGAGATCAGTGGGGAGAGGATGAACTCCTGAAAACTAGAACTTTCCCTGGGACAACTGGCTGTCTGTGCGACAGAAAGAAAATTACCGAGTCCTACTTCATGTCTATAACATACAAATTTCGTGAGAATTAAAGATCTAATTGTAGAATACAAAACAAAAATGGTCAAATTGGGGGGAAAATATAGTTACAGTATTGTAAGGAAAAATATAAATATGGAAAAATAAAACCATCACTATAACTCAAAAAATATAAAAATACACACTTTGCACAACATTAAAATTATATGAGACTTTCAACAATGTCACAAAAACAAATTGTTGAAGGAGATAATAAGACCAGAAGAATGTATTTGAAATATAAGTAACTAAACAGAATTGTTACCAGATTCTGCAAATAAACTAATCAATGAGGAAAACCAAACCAGACAAAAGATATATGATCAAGAATTACCCTGAAGAAATATCATAAAAGCCCAACAAGCAGAATAAATATACTTATTTCATTCATAATCAGAAACAAAGTAAGCAATATGATGTTTACTATTAATCAAATTGCCACCAAATTAGGAAATTATCATTGGCTAGAATGTGAGAAAATAGTCAAAGAATCCCTGGTGTGAGTGTAAATGGTGTAACCAGCAGTAATATCTATAAAGAGGCAGTACATGCTGCTTACTGTCTAACAGTCCACTTCCAGAAAGGCTTTTGAGTGTATGCAAAGACATAAGTCCAAGAATGTCTATTTCAGTATTGTGTGTTGGTGGAAGATAGAAATCAACCCATCTGTCCATCAGATAAGAAAAATCTGGATCCATTCATCCAGTAGAATGATCCAAGGCAGTTTAAGCAAATAGACAAGATCCACATGTTCATTAGTATAGATAAACTTGAAAACCAATATCATACGTGGAAGTCAGGACATAAAAGGATATTTATTAAATTCCTACAACATAGACAATGCACAGTACTAATTATTGTTTATGGACACATCTTACAGAATTAAAGAATATAGCCGAGGAAGGAAAAGGCACTGACTTTCGGGGGGTGTACCTTGCTTCCTGGTTGAGATGAAGATGGACTTCAACCAGACACATATCACTTACAATTTCCAGAAGTATGTGGGGCGAGTGACATGCTGTCTTAGCACTTGGTCAGTTGACATAAGAGACTTGCTGCAAATTTGAGATCAACCTGACCTGCGTAGTGAGCACCAAGCTAGCCAGTACTACATAACCCCATCTAAAAGCTCACCATCCCCATAAGGAATCTTGAAGTAAAATGAAGATCATAAATAAAATAAAGGATAATGATTTCTAGCTTAGAATGTCTAAGCCCAGTGCTGCCCCCAAGTGACCAGGACTTGACATGGATGCCTTGATAGCTCCAGGGTTCAGCTTTTCTTTAGGCCAGGGATTCTAATACTTTTTGTCAGAGGAACATTTTGTTCAATAAAAGCCTGACACAGCCTCAGAGAGTGTAGAACAGGAAAAGTCAAACTGCTCAGGCAGGAAGGGAAGCTGAGCCCAGGCAAGAAGGGAAGCTGAACCCAGGCAGGAAGGGAGTCTGAGCTCAGGCAGGAAGAGAGGCTGAGACCAGGCAGGAAGGGAGCCTGAGCCCTAGCAGAAAGGGAGGCTGAGCCCAGGCAGGAAGGGAGGCTGAGCCCAGGCAGGAAGGGAGGCTGAGCCCAGGCAGGAAGGGAGGCTGAGCCCAAGCAGGAAGAGAGGCTGAGCCCAGGCAGGAAGGGAAGTTGAGCTCTGATTTAGATGCTGGGCAGGCACAGGACAAGCACCCTACTCCATTGCCTCCCAAATGATGTGGCTCCTCTAAAAATGCCCCTCTCCGACAGCCCTGTGTCTATCAACCCTAGCCTATGTAAATCACATTCAACTCTCTGACAATTGCCCACTGCATTTAAGATTAAGGGTTCTATAAAAAAATCTGGAGAAATGGAAGAGTGTTTTCTACACGAATAGTCATCCTTTAATGTGGCCGAGCCACAGTCTTAATGTCCCGAGTAAGATTTCACTGATTTAAAGAGGGTCGCTTGTCGTTTATTGTCACTGTTGCTTTTACCACTTATTTCTCTTCCTAAGCACATTCAACATCTTAATTTTGCTTTACCCCTCTGTCCAGCCCCCAATCTCCTTCTTTCCTGCTCATCATCTCTGTCCCTTTATCCACCCCCACTTCTCCCTCCTTTATCCAGTTGATATTTTTCCAGGTCCCTCAAGACACCCACTCCCCGAGAAAGCGGCCCGGAGCCCACTGACCCTGCTTTCTCAGCACACTCTTCTTCCATAACCCTGTACCCGCTTCTCCATTGAAGTCAACCTGAAAAGATGGGCCTATGCTTCCAAACCATGAAATCCCAATCTTCAAATCACAGTTTCATTATCTAGGTATGGGGCGGGGGGGGGGGGGGGGGGGGGCGGGGGGGGGGAATTGGTCCCTTCCCAGCCCATCTCAGTGATCCATCCTGAGCAAAAGCACAGTTCGTTTTGAAAGTTTGCATTCTTGCCCCTGTCTGAAGTGATTGAATTTCACATACACAGTGAATAACTGGGGAAAATGTGTCCCAGATGTGGTGCTAAGAAATTATTCTGAGAACGAGGTTATGTACACAAAGCCCCAGCCTCCCTGCGCATCTGTCACTGATGCTGGCACCTGCATCCAGCAGTGTTCTGTAGCTCTTTATTGGGCTCTTCTGCAGCTGAGGTCTTTGTCTCTCGGCCCCGATATCTGTCTTTGTCTGTCTGTCTGTCTCTCTTTGTGTATGTCTCTGTTTCTCTTTCTGTCTCTCTTTGTGTGTCTGTCTGTCTGTTTCTGTCTCCCTCTCTGTCTATTTCTGTCTGTCTGTCTGTTTCTGTCTGTCTGTCTCTCTCTCTCTGTGTCTGTCTGTCTCTGTTTCTGTCTCCCTGTCTGTCTCTGTCTGTCTCTCTGTCTCTGTCTTTCTCTCTGTGTGCGTATGTCTGTCTGTCTCTTTCTCTGTCTATCTCTGTCTGTCTGTCTGTCTGTCTCTGTCTGTCTGTCTGTCTCTCTCTCTCTCTCCAGCCTTTCTTGTCTTCTCTTCTTGTCTTCTCTTCTCCATGGCACTCACTCCCCAGAGACCCCGCTGCACTCCAGTGATTATGAAGTGTTTCTTTGTGACTCTACCATGCCATCAAATACACTTCTCCAAGTGTTCCAGAAAGTCAGGCTCGGTGAGCTAAGGCTCACAAGGCCTCGGGGGTCCTGACCCTCTTACCCTCACTGAGTTAGCGGCTCCCCAGCCGCATTCGCTGTCACTCATCCAGGTGTAAAAACATTCTTTCTTTTCTCTCATTTTTACCTCTCTATTTCAACCCTAAGCCCTGCTAATCCTCCCTGCCATATGCCTGGTTTATTTTAAGCAAATCCTTGTTGAGTGAATAGCTGTGTCCTGGGTTTGTTTCTTCTCGCTCTGTCACGGCCAGCTCCTTCAGCACTCACAGTCCCTTGTGCTGGCTTGGTAGCTGCAGCCTGACAATGTTTTCCTTTTACCCAGCTTGACTTTGATGTGCCGGCAAACTAATCTCAAAGGATGTATCTTTATAAAGGAAAAAAAGAAAACACACACACGTTATTCTTTGAGTAGGTAAGACAGTCGCATGACTCAGAATTTAAAAGATTCAAAAGTATATGTAGGGGATGTTGAAGCATTCGTTCAATGTCTCTCCTGTTGGTCTCATCCTGCAGCTAATAGAGAAGTAGATGAGAGAGCAGAAGGATGGAGATGAAAAGCGAGATTAGGAAGGAGGTTTGGCTTGAGGAATTCAGGGATAGATGGGGGAAAGAGAACAGCAAAAATGGGGGACCCACTTGGAAGAAGTATTTATAACTTCTCTCTGGATTCAGTTGGCTAGAACTCAGACATAGACCCCACCTGACATCGAGGGAACAGTCTGTATGTCAGACCGGGAGAAAAAGGAAATGGCATGTGTGAGCCTGGGCAGTTTCAGCTACATGTCCCAGACATACAGCTCTGCCCCTAGTCCTTTCGAGTTGACAAATGGCAGAAATCAACTTTATCCATTTATAGGCTGCTTCCTTAGCGTTTCTAGTAGTCGCATCAAATTTTAGCTGTGGATTATATCACAATGGACTAACCAGGCCATGGTTCATCCCACCATCTTCTCTACTTTGTGGGGTTCCCATGCACACAAGTCTATTTGCAGAAGGAAAAAATTCTCAGATTAGATGTTGCCAAATCAAGTGATCTGGACAGTGCTTTCATAGCTATTGTCAAATTCTACCTCTTAGAGATCATACAAGTTCAAATTCCCAATAGCATTTAGTATTTGACTCTGCTTATAAAAGTGTCTTGATTTTTCTTCATGTTTTGCTGAATAGAGCTCAAATTCATTACCAGGGTTTGAGAGAGGTTTAGTTTGGGCTGCCATGGACCCACTGGGACTCCCTTCCCCCATTCCTCTGCTTTGTTAATTTATGCTCTGTAGGTATGCTTTGTGTCTCCAATCCCCAGACCATTAGCATTTTCTTTCATTTAGACTCAGATCCAGAGCAGTCAGAATCCTCCAAATTCATTAATCCTCTGAAGGGCTGGCTTGGAGACACTGCCCTACTCAAAGTGCAAATGAGGAAATAGGAGAAGTTGAGGAAGGAGACCACGGTCACCTGATTAGGGTCATGGCATAGTCTCCTTGAGTATTTTGAGTCTGCCCTTTCTCTCACTTCTGTAGTTCAAGCCAAAGTGAAGCTGGGGTAGAAGACATGTGTATCCAGATGTGTCCTGTGGCTGTGTGTCCCGGGGTCATCCGAGTTTCCTCTAAAGTCTCCTATTTGTCTTAAAAATGCATGCAGATCATGGAGTTTACTTTTGAATATATCTTCACTTATTTTAGTATTTAAAAATATTTAAGTTACTTGCTACCAGCTGTAACTGAGCTCCCGAAAGCGGCTTCCCTCCCCTGTGCCTTGACCTACCCTGGCCCGGCCCGTGAGGCCTATAGCTGGTGAATGAGCACGGCTCTGCATGCATGGGGCCCATGGGTAGACTCTCATCTACACTGCAGATCCCAGCTCATCCACTGCTTTGATAGCAAGACTTACCACAGGCCAGCCATCCCAGAGGGGGTTCTCTGTGTTGGAGAACTCCAAATTACAGTTTACCTCGCAGCCTTGTGCTGCAGGTGTACAGTTTGTTGCCTTTCTTTATAGCCTTCGTGGAATCAATCTGTTATACAACGTACCTTCATATTCCTTATAGCAAGAGGCTTGCTAAATTTCCAATGGCTAAAACATTGGAGATGAATGAATATGCCATTTTGCTAGCTGTTTTTACTTATCTGAAGGAATCAACTATTCTCCAAATAACAAATGCCTAATTCTTAGTCCCAAATCTTTCTTAGTTATATGAACTTAGTTCCCTTGGGAAGTATGCATTTAGTTGGCCCATACATACACACTCAACTCCCAGTGATATCCCTGTCCTGTTGACTGACACTGGGCATGCCATTAATTTCTCCTTCTGTCTTTGGAAAATCGGGATAATTGCATTTGCGAGCTACCACTCAGGAATGTTGTCAGATGTGATGAAATACTGTTTTTAAAACAAGTCTTTGGAAGGACTAGGCCACATCGATCATGGTCCTTCACAAGTGTGGTTCCTTTAGTGCTTATTTACTTAGTAGGTCAGTAGAGCACTGGTATTTCTTCCCAGACAAGTCATATTGAATCATTGCATGCTCAAGCCCAAATATAGTTTCATGTCTACAACCTTCTGAAGCCTCAAGGATTAAGCTTGGAATAGTCTTTCTGTTTTTGGAAATTTTCTAGTTGGTTATCTCTGGGAACATATGTGTGGGCTGTTTCTAGTCAAATACGGGTACATATGGGAAATAGCATTTCAAATATATGCCACTGTTGTGAACATGCTGATAGTTCACTGTCCTCCTGTTATCTTTAAGATTTAATTCTGGTGCTTAGAGATCTGTTTTCTAGAGACATAGCAAATGCTTGCATCTCAGAGTCTCAGGTCTGTTGTTTTAAATCATCCACATCTTGAGGAGTGAGATTTATGTTTGAAAACGTAAGTGGTGTGAATGTGGACTCTCGCTAACTGTGTAAATATTGATATGCTATCTGACTGCCACTGGCCACCAGTGTTAGAGGTGAAATTTCAGTCCTTCAGTTCAAGAGCTGAGCATGCCATGTGTCTAGTGGCCACACACACACACACACACACACACACACACACACACACACACACACACACATTTCTGATTACATGAAGTTCTGGTGGGCAGGGTCTGATCTGTAATTTGCGTCTTGATCTATGTAAATCCTTTGACCAGGGCAATTCTACTCTCTGCTCTTCTTCACCTTCCGCTCAGGCAATGTCCCCTGCCACACACATATACAAACCAGTATTTTCATTTAAAAGATGAATAGTCCAGGCCTTTACAACCACCTCACTCACTACCAAGGCCATGACTGGAGCACAAGTCTGAGGGAAACGACCGTGGGATTTCCAACGGAGGCTGAGGCAGCGGCAAATCCAGCCATTTCTGAGAAACTGTCTGGCTTGGAGTCACTCCCAGAACTCTGATTTAGCAGCGACTAAGCCTAGAGCTCGGCTGAAAGGAACACAAATCTGTTTGTATACACAAATAAATCCCCCTGCGCTGCCAGCCACTCTCAGCCTGCTGGCTCCATCTGGCTGCTGCAGAAACTGTGCTCCACCAGCTCGCGTGCGGGTTAACCCTCGTGCAGGGACCGGGCTGGTCGGATTATTGAAAAGTTCTGCTTCGGCATTCCGCCCGATTTCTGCAGGAAAGCTGCAAAGGCAACGGTTTTCCTGTGAGGAGTTCGTGCCACCGCGCTTCCACCTTCCAGATGTTCACAGCTGTATGCTCACCCCTCCAGCTTCACCGATGCTCCTCTGCTTTGGAACACTCACAGCTGCCCCGCAGATCTAGAGCAATGGTGGTGTAGCTGACCATCTCAGGGAGAGTCAACCTAGAGAGAGCATTAAAATCTCTACCCACATTTCTACACAGGTGTGGAATGGTCAGGAGATCCTGAAAATAGAGGAGATCTTTGGTGGTTTTTTTTTTTCCCTTGGGTGTGTGTGTGGGGGGGGGGGGTTGATAGAAATAGTCTTCCCCAGGGAAGACATACCTGCTTATCTGGTAGCAAATGGTCAGCCCTGAAAACATACATATAAGTAACAATATACAGACTGAGCAGGTTATATTTAGGAATATATATGTACATATATATATATATACACACGCATACAATAACAATTAATGAAAAATAGGCCATGAACTTGAAAGCAAGCAGGGTGGAATATACTCCCATATATGGGAGGCTTTGGAAGGAGAAAAGGGAAGGGAGAAATGTAATTATATTTGTTATTTGTTTTTATACTTTTAATATTTAAATCATAAATATGATTGTATATGTATCTTATATGAAATATATTATACAAATACAATATAAATATATTTATAAAATTTTTATATTTTGTATTTGTAATTATATTTGCTACTACATTTATTTATTTAGTGTATATGTGTGTGTACATATGATACAGCACACAAGTGGAAATCAAGGGCCAGCTGTGGGAGTTGGTTTTCTCCTTATACCATATGCATCCCAAATATTGAACTCCGATCATCAGGCTTTGCCAAAAATACCTTTACTCACTGTGCCAGATAGTTTTATGACAACTCAACACAAGTTAAAGTTATCCGAGAGGACAGAACCTCAATTAAGAAACTGCTTCCATAAGATCAGGCTATTAGAGCATTTTTTAAAATTAATGATTGATGGCAGAGGACCCAGCCCATTGTGGGTGGTGCTCTTCCTGAGCTAGTGGTCCTAAGCTCTATAAGAAAGCAGGCTGAGCAAGCCACGAGGAGCAAGCCAGTAAGCAGCTCCCCTCCATGGCTTCTCCACAGTTCCTGCCTCAAAGTTCCTGCCCTGTTTGAGTTCCTGTTCGGACTTCCTTCGGTGATGAACAGTGATGTAGAAGTATAAGCCAAATATTTTTTCCTCCTCAAATTGCTTTTTGGTCATGGTAACTTGACACTCAGACACCCACTGAGCCTTCTTACAGGCCCATTACTTGAAAATACTTAGTCATAGATTTTTTTTTTTTAATTTTATATTAGTAATGAACACTTACAAACTGCTAACTAGGTACCAGGTAATGGTGTAGGGCTTAAAGATGACATCACTTAATCATTCTAACAACCTTATCTGTACATAACATATTATTATTTGTTGTACAGTAAAGAAATCAAGGCACCAGAAGGGTGAACAGCCACCCAGGCCAAGGAGATGGGGTTTGGACCTAGGCAGCATGGCTCTTTGGGTCCACACTCTTAAAACAATCCTAGGTAACCTAGATCATGAAGGGCTTAGAGTTGAAATGGGGCCCTTTGACTTACTGCCTTGATTTTAATATATTAAAAGCCAGAAGTTTGGAAACTAATAAATGAAATTATAAGATTAATGTTGTAGAATCTATTACAGAATTTATAAAGCAAAGGGAAGATGTCTTAAGAACCAAGAATAAATTACAAACCACAAACCCTGGTAGACTTAGCCTAACTTTTTTTGAAAATAATGGGTAGTTTGCTTTACACATTGGGTGAACATCACCAACTTTACTCTTTGTGGAGATTGCTGCCTTCAGAGCGACTTTTTTTTGAGTGAGGCAATGTACAAAACAAGATGATGAGTTTAACTGTGTTCACATCGTGTGAGATATTCTCTCTCTCTCTCTCTCTCTCTCTCTCTCTCTCTCTCTCTCTCTCTCTCTCTGCTCTGTTCCTAAAGTGCAGAGTCCCAGAAGTAATTCTTCCTTTCCTGTCTTCCTTACCACCTGTTTGTCAACTGTCCCTTCTGCTTCCCAGCACCCCCAGAAGATGCGCTTTTCCCCCAGCACCAGGCTTGGATTCTGCACCTGTCGCCACTGCATCTTTTAAAGCAGCGGTTCTCAACTTGAGAGTTGCAGCCCCTTTGAGGGTCAAACGACCTTTTCACAGGAGTTGCATGTTCCATATTTACATCACTACTCCTATCAGTAGAAAAATGACAGCTATGAAATAGCAACAAAATAATTTAATGGTCGGGTAAAACAGTCCCACAACACGAGGGACTGTTTTAAAGGGTCACAGCATTAGGAAGGTTGAGAGCCACTGTCCTAAAGCGTGAGGTCAGATCTGTCTCATCTGTGCTCCAGCTTTCTCCTGGGATTGTTTCTATCCAGATTCCCGTAAGTGTCACCTCGCATTTTTTTGGTCTTCTCGGGCACACTCCCACCTGGCTTGCCTGGCCTCGCCACTCCAGCCTTGGCATTCTGCTCCCTGCCTCAGATCTCTGCAAGTGCTATTCTCTTTGTCTAGGTTTCTCTTTGTTCTTTTGGTGGTTTTTTTTATGTTTTTTTTCATATCAGCTTGAATGTTACTTCTTCAAGGAGCCCTCAGGAGGGCCTGCTGAGCATTACAGCCTGAATCATTTTCTTCACAAAGCTCTCTGTCCCTTGGAAAGGGTGTTGGTCAGTTTAACTACCAGGGAATTGATCAGTTAATTTTGTCTGCTTTCACACCGAGCAGAGACTGTCTAGAGCAGTGGTTCTCAACTCTCCTAATGCTGTGACCCTTTATTACAGTTCCTCATGTTGTGCTGACCCCAACCATAAATTTTTTTTCATTTCTACTTCATAACTGTAATTTTGCTACTGTAATGAATCATAATGTAAATATCTGACATGCAGGATACCTGATATGTAACCCTCCCCCCCAAGGGGCGTCATGGCCCACAGGTTGAGAACTACTGCTCTAGAGTATAGGTCTTAAGTCATCCTGCCTCTGGTGTCTAGTACAGGACTGCAAAAAGGTCTTTTAGATGTGTGCAGACAAATCAATCTTCCAATTAAACAGTAATCACTCATTCTACAACAGTAAAGCTGAGAACTGTCTCAAGTCCTGCAGTCAGTGATCAGCACCTTTTATTTATAATTCTGATGACCAAGTCCCCTCAGATGACTCTGGGCAGAGAAAAATCTAATTTATGATGTCAGAAGGTAAAGTTTTTAGCATGCAGTGTGTGGAGGATGATAGAGACAAAAAGGCCTTGGGGACAGAAACCTACACCTAGAATTCTAGCTGCTTGACCGAGACAAGCTAAAACATCTCAAAGTCTTGAAGCCCCCATTTCCTCATCTGTGAAATGGGTTTGGCATTTTGTCTCAAGGGTGTTGCAGAACATTCCTTTAAACTGTGTGAAGAAGTGTCACTGTGATTGGTTTAATAAAGAGCACTGTTATTGGTTTAATAAACTAGCTAGACAGGAAGAAGTTAGTCGAGACTTCTGGGGACAGAGAAGACTCATAGAGGAAGAAAGGCAGAGTCACCAGCCAGACCTGGAGGAAGCAGGATGGGTGGTACAGAGTAAAGGTAACCGAACAATGTATTAGAACGTAGGTGAATAGAGATGGATTAATCTAAGTTATAAGAGCTAGTGGAATAAACCTAAGTTATAGGGTGAACTTTTATAATTAATAATAAGTCTGGGTAGCTAGAGTTTTCCTGCTTTGCCCACAGTCAGGACAAATCTTTGTCACCCGCCAGTCCCACAGCCGCTCAGACCCAACCAAGTAAACACAGAGACTTATATTGCTTACAAACTGTATGGCTGTGGCAGGCTTCTTGCTAACTGTTCTTATATCTTAAATTAATCCATTTCTATAAATATATACCTTGCCACGTGGCTTGTGGCTTACCGGAGTCTTCACATGCTGCTTGTCATGGCGGTGGCTGGCAGTTTCTCTCACCCAGCCTTCCACTTCCCAGAATTCTTCTCCTCCTTGTCCGGCCTATACTTCCTCCTGCCTGGCCACTGGCCAATCAGTGTTTTATTTATTGACCAATCAGAGCAACAGATTTGACATACAGACCATCCCACAGCAGTCTGTGTCTTTTTTTTTTTTTTTTTTTTTTTTTTTTTTTTGTGAGCTCGCAGCCCAAAGAAAAATCTGTCTACACTAGGGCCTAGTACACCTCTCAGAATGGATGGCAGAGTGATGAGTTATAGCAATGCAAAGTTGCCGTCTCCATTTTTCTGTGGGCGCTCAATAAAATGTCAGCCAGAGTATACTACAGTGTCCCTGGGAATGAATAGCAGCTGCCAAGAAGACATGCCTTCCATTATTTCTCTGTGTTGGCCTTCTTCAATTTCTAAGGTGATTGGTCAGTTACTGCCTGGTAGTTGTGTAGTACTGTGAGTTTTGATAGCCCAAGAGTGAGAGAGATGAGAACTATTATCTTGCTAGAAGCCTCCAGGTATTCTTCAATCTGTCAAAAAACTGAAAAAAAATGTATTAAACCTTTATCAGGGAGTAAACTATGTATGATGTAGAGAAGCAAATAAGGATATACTCTTAGCTGAAGATGTTTTCCTGTTTTTTAGAAACTGGAATTACACGGGTGAAATGGTGACTGAGATAGACAACCAGGAGGGTGTGTCTAAGGACACAGCTGGGCAGGAAGCAGCTGTTAGTCTCCCATTCTCTGTCTGTAGAACATGTAAAACACTCCGAAGTAGATGCACACAGCAAGCTAGGCTAAAAACCAGGCCATGACCCTTATCCCTGCTGAAGGGAGGGCTTGTGTGGATCCAAGACCTAAAGCTGATGGGCTCAGGAATTGTCACCTACTCAAAAACAGCCAATCTATGACCATCTAAATTCCCCAGTGCCCCCTAGACTTGGTGTAGAAAGATAAGCTGAACTATCACATCACAGTTCTCATGAACTGTGGTAAACTGATGTTGAGGGAGCTAGTGGAGCAAAATACCATAAGAACAAGGCCATGGGGTTCAGGCAGAAAACCGAGGATGTATATGCTGAGTAGTTTTATGTCAACTTGACACAAGCTAAAGTCATCAGAGAGAAGGGAACCTCAATTAAGAAAATGTTTCCATAAGATTGTAGGCTGTAGGCAAACCTGTAGGGCATTTTCTTAATTAGTGATTGGTGGGGGAAGGCACAGCCCATTGTGGGTGGTGTCATCCCTGGACTGGTGGTTCTGGGTTCTATAAGAAAGCAGACTGAACAAGCCATGAGGAGCAAGCCAGTGAGTAGTCCCCTTCCATAGTTTCTGAATCAGCTCTTGCCTCCAGGTTCTTGCCGTGTTTGAATTCCTGTCCTGACCTCCTTCTGGACAGTGTAAGCCAAATAAGCCACCTCCACCCCAAGTTGCTTTAGTCATGGCATTTCATTACAACAATGATAACCCTAACCAGGACAATGTACCATAGGCCTCTAGTGGAAGTCAACAGTATTGATGACCTGCCTAGATGCTCACTGGTACAGAGAGGTATAGAATCAATGGATATAGAATTAACCAAGCTTAGTTAGCAGCTCCTACTTATTCCACCTTCCCTCCCTAAATATTAATTAGATGAGCAGAGTTGAAACTGAGCATGGAGAAGGGAGAAGAGAACGTCTGACAGTGTCCTCGCTGTCCTAAGAGGAAAGCCACCAAGTCCTAGAGAGGTTCTTCTGAATGTTCACTTACTGTTCCTCACCTGTGGTGAGGCCAAGTGTGTCATTCCCTTTTAACAGGTTTGACTCCCAAAGGTAATTCTCTTGTCTTTTCAATTGAGTAAATATATATTGAGCCATGGTCTAGGCACAGGGAGGGATCAAGGTGGGACTGAATTGATAAGGCATCATTGTGATCCTGTAGTTAATGTAGAAAACAGAGCAAGTCAGTCGTCACTCAGTGTATGTCAAAAAAACCAGACTACCAGGAGGGGCCAAGGGCTATGAGCACATAGAGAAGAGGCAGTATGGGTGGAGAGGTTGGGCAGATCCACAGCAAAGCCACTTCTGGGATCTGCTTCAGAGAGGAATGCAGAGAAAGGCAACAAGAGGAAGATTGCAAATTAGAGTGTGAAACCTATGCATCTAGGGATTTGGATGAGCATCCTAATGGTGGGTGGGTCCCAGGGATAAAATGAGTGGTGTATGTGAGTGTGTGAGTGTGGATGTGTGCATGATTATATATTATGTATATATATATATATATATATATATATATATATATATATATATATGAGAGAGATGAAGATGAGGATTAGTGTAAGATGGCTTTAGAAATCAAATGAGCTCTTTGCAAATTGTCAAGTGTACAGCAGATACTGGATTCAAGAATTCTCACATCTCATTTCATTATACTTCACATCAGTTCATACATTTTTTGGCTAAGTTTATTTTAACACAAGTAAAAAGCCATGTATAAATGCTAGAAAATGCATCTTCATTTTCAAAAGTGTTTTCCTCAGCTTGGAAATATATTTTAAACTTTGGAGGAGGATAAAATAGAGAAATTGAAGACCAAGTCTCTCTAAATATCTTTTATTTGGGAAACACTTTAAATTTTTATCAACAGCTAAGAACTTGAACATGAGATTTTTTTGACCAAGAAAAAAAAAAGTGAAACATAATTAAAAACACTTGAACTATGAAGAATGAGCTGTGCATGGTGATGCCTCCCAGTACTGGAGAGACTGAGGTAGGAGGGTTGTGAATTCAAGGCCATTCTGGACTATATAGTGAAAACTAGAATAATAAAATAAATTAGGAATGACTAATCAAGTTAAAAGAAAAAGCTTTCTTTCCTAGAGAGATTTCATTGAGATATTTTTGTTGGCTGTTATTATTAGCAACAGGCTAAAAAAAATCTACATTTTAGATTTAAATATTATTTTACGTGATAGTGTACTTATAAATTTCTAATTTTGTACTTTCTCTTATTTTTTCTTATTTTTATCTTTGCTAATTTAATAGCATACCAATATAACCCTCATACAACCTTTGTAACAGTCCTATACCTGTTTTGTAAACACATGTCTAACTTGACTTTTGTCTTTTTTTGGCAGATGACATTTGACCCAGAAATCTTCTTCAATGTTTTACTGCCTCCCATTATATTTCATGCAGGATACAGTCTGAAAAAGGTAAACCTAAGTGTCCCCATCTTTTATCATTAAGTAGAAATTTTGCCAACACTAATGAGAGGTAGTTATATTTTATGGGATTTCCAATTCAGTAAGAACAGCACTGTGTAGAACATGCAATAAATGTTTAACCCTGACATTCTTGGAATTCTTTTAATCTATTAAACCACACATAGCTAGTGAACTCTGTGGCTTGTCTAAAAGTGAGATACACTGTAAATGCAACATGTACACTAGATATTAAAATCTTAGCATTCTAAAGAAGAATGTAAATCATCTCAATAGTGTTTTATACTGATTTTTGTAAAGAAACTATAGCATTAAGAATATACTGTGTTAAACAAAACATTAAAAAACTCCATTTCACCTTTTGAAAGTTTAGTGTGGCCCTCTAGGAGATCTGTAAATGACATATGCGAACTGTGTGATTTGGCCATTGAAAGTGTTATCCTAGATGACTGTGTACTAAGCACTCACATGCTAGCTCACACTGGTTTATCACCACTGAGCAAAGTCAGGAAGAACGTGGTTGTTCACAGAGAGAAACACAGTTTTCCATCTTTGAGCTCATGCCTGGCAGTTCTTGGGTACAGGCCGACTGTCCATGTCACAGGTTAGTAATTCACTTAGGTGGTTAGTGATGTGCCACAAAGCAGGGCAGAGGGAACATGCCTCTCTTGTGCTGCCTAGCAGCACCTTGGAGACTTCCAGGGCTCTCCTCTGCCTCCCTTTAGCTTGTCATACCCAGCAGCCAGGGAGCTTCTTCATTGCAGACATGGAGGGTTTTGTTGTTGTTGTTGTGTTTTGTGGACTCCAGGCTCCCTCTTGCTGTCAATGCTGGCTGTTCGGCTCTCACTAAAAACCTGGAAGGGAATGTTCCCAAGCAAGCACTTGAAAGGATTCAGGTTAGATTTTTGCAGGTCATCCTTCCTCATACCCTACCTCAGTACTAGGCATCATTTCATATTTGAGTCATAAAGTGTTTGTTTAGTTAGATTTTAATGTTTGATTGCATCACATTCAGAAGATGTGTAGGGAGAACTCAGAATATTCTATGAAAGCCAGATGCCATTTAGAATGAGGTTTTAAAAGTTAAAGGTGTTATGTCTACAAAACCCTTCTTGACAACTGTGTCTTGGTTAAGTATTTGTCCCAGAGCCCTGACCACTCATGCCCAGCCTGTTCCCTCTTCTGGGGTCTAGGCGGTTCTGTGGGTTATCTTTCCCTTGGCATCATCATCCAGATTTTTTCACTGCTTTTCTCTTCTCCTTATTTGTTGTGGAGAAATCACTTACTAAGCTTCATACCCAAGGGAAGTGGATCCAAGAATGAGGCCCCAAGAAGATTTGCTTAAATAATGAGAGAGGGGAAGGCTGTGAGTGGCTTGGCTTATTCTTATTTCCTGTTTCAGTAAGAAATGCAGATGTACTCTATGAAATGTTTTCTGTTTCTACCCAGAGACACTTTTTTCAAAACTTGGGATCCATTTTAACATATGCCTTCTTGGGAACAGCCATCTCCTGTGTGGTCATAGGGTAAGTGACATTCAGAGCCTGAGCTCTGGGGTGATGGAGGGCAGCAATGTGAGATGGGATCTCGGATTCGTGAACTCCTGCTTCTTGAACCAAGAGCATTAAGTTTGGGTTTGTTTCACTCCATTTGTGTTTTAGGTGTTTTGTTGCATTACCATGCTGGGGATCCAGCATGTTAGGCAAGCCTCCTGCCACTGAGTGCCAGACACCCCCAGTCCCAGGATGTCACTTCTTCATAGATTTTTTTCCAGCCCTGGTCCGACATTTCTATATCTTCTGACAAACATAAAGATTCAGAACAAAGCAAACTGCTGCTGGGTGGCTGGATTTTCTCTGTGAGTTTGTGCTTCTGATTTAGGTATGTGGACCACTTGGCCTGAGTTATGCAAAGCCAATCACATTCTTATTTAGCTTGAGTGATGTATATGGTCTCAATTCATTTTTTCCATCATCTTTGTAGGGCCTTACCTATACTTGACAGAAATATGACAGTAACATATGCCAAGAGTTTTCTTCTAAAGGGAAATTTATAAGCAAGGAGTTTGAAACAGAGAGCTTCAAATATCAGCAGAATTGTATATGGCTGGGGTGGCACTGTAGAATGTGAACGTCTTTTTTTTTTTTTCTAAATAATATTTATTGGTTATGCCAGTGGTCCAATGTCTAACTGCAGCAACTCAGGCACACAGCTCACCATAAAGCAAAAGAAGATCCCAATAGGGTGGCATTTGTCCAGTCTACCAGGACATGAAAGCCCCACTGCAGAAAGATGCTTCACTGCTGTGACTGTGGTGATGCATCTGTCTTAAACTGTGAGACACACAAGCTCTACTTATGATTTTCTTCTTTACTGCCTGCAGCTATCCTCACTCTAACCAAGAAAGTGATGCTGAGAGTACACACCAGTTACGCCTCCAGCCCTTCTCTTAGGAGGTGTTCAGTGTGTGCCAGACAAAGCTGAGGTGGTGTCAGGGCTCACAAACCTGACAGCAGGAGGAGTCTGTACTGAACACTTGTTTAGTCAATGTTAGAACAACTGAACTATATAGTCTGTGAACATGTGTGGCATGGGTGCTCTGGTGAAGCAGCTAGTTCCTAAAAGTGGAAGCTTGCAGGAGTGAACACTCATCACATCTAGACTCTTGAGTGGTCATTAAACTGCCTGTGACCTGACAAATACAGCATGCCTGGTCCTTCACCAAGCTGTTTTGGGAGGCCTTCATGACCTGTGCGTGTATGCAGGAGCTCGATATGTAAATTTTGAAACTGGTAAGGGCCTTAAAGATCTATGTCATTAAACCTGCTCAGTCTGAAGAGGAAGCATCTTGAAAGACTAACTGATTAGGCCAGTGTTATCATCAGTGAGAAACAGGCCATGGTCAAGACAGAAATCAAAACCTCAGCTTTGACCCAGTAGAGTGTGCTCTTGACTTCCCTATACCCCTACACACCGCACCAAGCTCACAGAGGGTTCTGAGATCTATGGCCTCCTGACATGTATTTGTTGATTGATAGCAAACATCAATTTTAGCAGTTTTGTATCATGAGGATCTGAATTTTTTAATGGACAAAGTTTCAAGATGACTAGACAGCACTTAATTATAGTGTAATTAGTTTTCATTAATATCCTGTTTCCTTTATACATCTAATTTTAAGTATATTTACATATATTTATATTTTATACTTTTATTTCTTAAAAATCTCTCTTCTTTCTTAGATCTGAAATAGTCTTTAAAAAAGTAAAAGGTACCATACATGATGTGCATGAAATAGCTTTTTCCAGACTATTTCAGTTTAAGGGACATGGTGCTTTTCACTTACTGCAACTAGGAATGGATTTTTTTTTGTGGGGAGAAGCATTACTGTGTAGTTCAGGCTAGCCAAGGTTAGCCTGGAATCAGATTTGTAGAAAAGCCTGGCCTCAAACTTGTTGCAATCCTCCAGCCTCCCAAAGGGCTAAAATTCAAGGTTTGTCTCACTGTATTTAGCTTCTTCTAATGGATGTTATGTGTATAACCAGAAATTTAAATGGTGATTTGAGGAAAAGTGTCGTTCTGGGAAAATCTTCAGAACTATGTTCTTTGTTTACACTGTACATAATAGGAGTCACAAAATCTTGCAGGCTGCTTTCTTTTCATTTTTTTTTTTTTTGAGATTTTATACATGAGTACTGTACTTATATCTTTTATAACTCTCTCCTCATTCCAGCTCCTCCTGTGTTCCCTGTCTCTCTCTCAAGCTCATGACGTGTTCTCCTTTATTGTTTCATATATGTACAGATGAATAGATAGATACATCCTGCTGAGTCCATTTAATGTTGCTCATTGCATATGTGTGTAGTACTGACCACTGGGGATTAACCTATCAGGGCCATGGAGAAGACTGATTTTCTTTCTAGTAAGAGCCATTAATTGCCTGTAGCTCTTCACCTAGAGGTGCAGCCTGTGAGATTCCCCCATTCGTGTTGATGTGTTAACTGGTGTTGTCATTGTGTAGGGCTTATTTAAGTGACCATATGTTTGAGATTTTATGGATGTGGCTTCTCATCATAAGACCCAACAGTGGATGTCCTAGTCCTCTGGTTCTCACGATCTTTCCACCCCATAGTCTACAAACTTCCCTGAGCCTCAAGTGTACGAGTCATGTTGTTGATTTATCTGTCAGGCCTGCGCATCCCACAGTTGGCTGTTCTCTGCATTTTGACAAGTTGTGGACTTCTGTAATGATCTCTATCTGCTATAAAAAAAAAAAAAAGAAGAAGAAGCTTCTTTGATGAGGAATGGGAGCTACGCTTATCTGTGGGTGGAAGGCTAAGTATGTAGAATGCAGTTAGAAGTTACACTGGTTTAGGAACGTGGTGTAAGAAAGAGGAGTAGCTTCTCCTTTGATGACCATGACGTCACCAGTCATGCCTAGTCAGCTAGGTTTCTAGTGCCTGAAGTACAATAAGAAAGTTGTTGGTTACCCCCAAGATATAAGTGCCACTATTGCACCCTTGGAATATCTTACCATCCTGGTCATTGTTGTGGATCAAGGCTTTACAGCTAGTTGGGTCTATTGATTTCTCTTGTCCCTTGTCATCTTCCATGGCACCTTCTGGTACTATGAGAACTAATCCTTAGGAAGAAGGCTTCCATGTCAGATCCAGCAGAATCATTTAAGTCCCATGTCTGAAGTATGTGGAGTCTTCAGTAATAGGGACTTACCTTCAAATTCTGGGAGGCAATGAAAATACAGTGTAATGCCTATGTTGTTTATGGGTTGTCTCTTGGAGTCCCTTGGCCAATAACTCAAAAGGAATTTTCTCACACCTGGGACTATGATTATTTTTGTTAGGTAGTCTTGGAGGAGAACATTATCACCCCAGGTGGTATAACTTCATTTAAACTGTGTGTGTGTGTGTGTGTGTGTAGACTCCCACATACCATGGCACTCATGGGCCTCGGAGGATAATATGTAGCTATCCATCAGTCTCTTCTTCCACTATGTGACTTTCGGGGATCTAACTGAGATTTTTTTTTTTTTTTGGCTTGATGGAGAGTACTTTTATTGACTGAGCCATCTTGCTGGCCCAAGATACTTTTATAAGAGCATGGGACTGGTATTCTCTTTAGTTTTTCTGTTAATGGAGAATTTCAACCAACTGCACAATACCAGGAATGTCTATAGAGAGAGTAACTAGCATTTTGAATTTGCTCTCTCATGTCAGGTGCTGACATGAGCTTTTCATGTGTGCTCATTTTGTTACAGTGTTGACCTCATGAGATAACCACTGTTGTTACTTACGTTTATGTGCAAGGCTGCCAAGTCTGAGACTTCCTCAAAGCTAGACAATCATTAAATAGTAGTGAATGGTAGAGCCTGCCAGACCCCAGAGTGCACATTCTCAGCAGCCCCCTACCCTCCTAATACAGCCATTACAGCCCTCATGGTTTGTACTGAGCTGCTTCACCTGCCTGATAAATTAGACCTTCAGTGATTTCAAGTTCATACGTTTATCATTATAGCTCGTGATTATGCAATCTGGGCATAGAGGAAATCGAGCCTGCCTTCTCTCACTGGAGGCAGCTAGAAGGAAGATCGACTATACTTAACTTCTTTAGTGTTTCTGGAATCTTGATCCTTCACCCAGGAAAACCTGTATTTATAAATATGAGATTGTTTACATTATTCATGCCAACATTCCTCAGGACTTATTTTCCCATAGGAATCTTTAATATATGCAGAATATTAAGATGCCCAGCAGCCTTATCTATGATGCACAATCCTGCAGGGGGCTTCATGGGTGCTTGTTGCTGCCCTCTCAGTGGACATGGCTGCTCACCTGGGGACCTTTAGATCTACTGGTGAGTCCCAGCAGCCCCCCAAATACTGATTTCTTAGTCCTTAAAGAAGGGGCACATTGGTCCTTCAGAAGCTGAGTGAAGTTGGCATCTCAGACAGAGGGAGAAGCTGAGACTTACTCATCTCTTGAAGCTCTAACCCCACAAAGAGAAAAAAATTGAGATGAGCCCTCAACTTGAGGAACAAGAACCCTGAGGTCATGCACAAAGACTTCAGGGAGGAATGAAGCTCTTTAAGTTAGTCGTGAATTTTTATAGGCAAGAGGCTGCACAGATTTCGCCATTTCATCAGAGCCCCTAGGGAGCTACAATCTGTAAAAACGAAGGAAAGAAAGAAAAGAAAAAGAACCTGGATTTTCTAAAAGCCTGGGCAAAGACATAGTTGTAACAGTTAGGGTTTTATGTATCTCTGTATTTAGTTAGGACTGAAGGCTTCTTTAGAATACATTGAGAGTGGCTATAAAGTCTGGAAATACACATACTGTCATTTTACCTTGTGTGGTAAGGCAGCAACAATACAGTAGTTATTACCCATTTTGTTCCTGGACTTGATGGCCATCCGTCCTATTGGCTGAAGAGTGGAAGTTCGGGGATATAAATCTAAAATAGCCACTCAGGTTTTTGCAAAATAACACCAAGATTGTTTTCCAAAGTCAGGTTACCATTTTTTCTTAATGTTTCACAATCCAGTAGGTACAAAATAAAATTGCATTGTAGCCATCATTTGTGACTTCCTGATTATTGAATTCGGTTATACTTTTATAATCCTTTTTTCCATCTGAGTTGTTTTGTTCATTTCCCACAGACTTTTTAGAGCTCTTTGTATGTTACATATATTAATCCATATTCACTTACACAGTTTGTAAGCGCATCTCTCGGGTTACATAGTGCTTTCTTGTTGGTTAGCAATTTTGTGTTCCTTTAATAAGTCCTTCTCTGCCCTCTCTTCTTAACTGCTGTTTGTAGTTTGTAGGGAGTCCATTTGGGGGAACAGTTTTGATTTTGGTGGACAATAGATTTCCAGTTAAATTTTTCATCTCAAATGTATAGCCAATTTTGATAATACCATTTAATAGCTAGCCTTGCATTTCTCCAGAATTTTTCTTCCAGACATTATTCTTTTCATTTTGTGGCTCTCAATTCTATTGGAATGACCTACACTCTATGTCCACAATGATCCACCTACCTACTAATTAGTCTTAGTCACATCAGCTTCTTAGGTTTTAATATTTTATACAGAAAGACTCAGGATATATTATTCCTTAGGAATCATTAGTTCTTTATTTGTTTATATAAATTTACTATAATATAGCTATGAATATGCAAATATTTATAAATATTGTATTTTGTATTTTGTTCATAATTGCATACCTTAAGTTTTCTTAGTGATCTCCTTGAATATGAACAAGAGAGAGCATACATAAGGGGATTTATAGCTTCAGTGGTCACCATAGTGGAATATTTGATACAATTTAGACCCCATCAGTCACATAGACAAGTAAATTCACACAATGTAAAAATTCACAGCAGGGAAAAGCAATAACATCATCTATGACAGCAGAGTTGAATCTCAAAAATATGATGTAAAATGGACACATTGATTATAACATCATTGTTTGTAACTGGCCAGCATTGATTACTATTAAGACACACACATGTGAAGATATGTGTGCAAGTGTGTAATAAATAAGGGGACTGAAAACACAGAATTCAGTGCCATGATCTGTTTTTAGCGGGAAAGGCAAGAAAGAGGTATGGAAAGAAAGACAAAGGAGAGATACATTACGGATAATGTGCCGAGTCATGGTCTGGGTGTTTCCCCAGCTGCACTGTCTAGTATATTATTATGATGTATAACTTGCATAGGTCTTCTGTACAACCTCTTGCATGTGTCAGTCACATTAAAAAGAAAACAAAGAGGACAAGTGGAAGGAGCTATGTAACGGATTTACAGAACTCTGCCTTGTCACCCTGTGGTTCATTCCAATCCTGGGAAACTATTCTTTTATTGTTTTCCTCTGTGCATCTTAATGAGAACAGTGTGGGTTGGCAGGCAGCAGGAGGGAGACGAGTGCCAAGGGAGGGTGTGCCAGCATGCCCAGGTCCATCCCTCTGAGTCCCCAAGTCTGTTCCTCCTCTCTTCCATCCACACTTCTCTTGTCTTCCCTTCTCTGGCTGCTTTATTCTCAACCATCTTTCCCCTCTCTTGAGATCATCTGGACTACTCTGTCTCTCTCTTTCTTGGACTTGGAAAGTAGCTCATAGAGTCCTCTTGGGCCAGGCTAGAAGGCCTGGGCCTCCCGTGTGCATTCATTTACTCTGGATTCTGAGCTGGCTGGAGTCGCTATTGCTGGTATCAAGGGGAAAAATAAATACATCCCTTCCCAGACACAGTCAGATAAGAAACATAATCTCTAATCTGTGAAGGGACAGCCCAGGGTGCTGACAGGGTGGTTTCTTCCATCCACCACGCAGTATGTACAGACTGTACTGCTGGCGGTGGAGAGGAGAGGTGTGTGTGTGTGTGTGTGTGTGTGTGTGTGTGTGTGTGTGTGTGTTGAACGAAACAGAAGGTAGAGAGGAAGAGACCAGGGAGAACATCAGAGGGGCAGTGTGGAGGTAGAAGAGAGCACATATTGATTTGCTAGTCTAATTCCCTTGCTGCCCTGGACAGTGCTGGGGAGAAAAATGACAGGATCCAGAAGAAAAAAAAAAAAAAGAAAGAAAGAACTCCCAAGGAAAAATGAAACCTGACTCCAAATTGGAAAAAGAAATATTGGAAGCACTGGAGAATGTTATGTAAAAGTGCTGGAGTGGAGCAAGAGCAGTGTCTAATCATGAAAGAAAAATGTGGAAATTATTAAAAAGTATTCTGCAAGAGTTTTTGTCTGCAGAGTCCTTCCGTAGAGCAATGAAGCTGAAGGCTTCTAGCTATGGGATTCCTAGTGAACGAAATAGCCCAAGTCTTCCCTTCATCGGCCAGCACCCTAAAATGTGAAGTCTGGTATTTTTTCTCATTTATCAAAAACTTGATAGAAGAATAACAATCTATGTAGCCCTGCTTGCACACACACACACACAGAGGGAGAGGGAGGGAGAGAGAGAGAGAGAGAGAGAGAGAGAGAGAGAGAGAGAGAGAGAGAGAGAGAGAGAGAGAGAGATAAAAAGTAGAAACAGTAAGGGAGGCCATATTCATTTCTAGTCCCATGTAATAACCTTCAGCCTCCAATTCTTGGTGTCTTTGAACAGCAAGCATGACTCCGCAGTTTAAGGAAGCTCTCCTGGGTAGTTTTTGGTTCCCTCTTAAAGTCGTTCGTGTTTGACTGGGATTAGGTGGCCTAACTGAAACTGGCTCCCTCGCGGGTCTGATGACTGATTGTGCCTTGGTTGTGACTCAGGGCACATGCGTTGCTCTGGGTGGGGCTTCAGAGACATTTAAGGGACTAGAGGAGCTTCCAGGGACATGACTGCTGACCTGAGATCTTAAACTGTTCCGGAGATAGCCAAGCAGGGATCCAGGAGTGGACATCCTATCAGACCAGATCCTATCAGACAAGACAGCAGAGCAGAGGCCAGCAGCCAGACAGAGCGTTCATACTGCCTGTTGTCCCAGGAGGCCAGAGGACATGAGAGCAGTTAAATATGGTGGAGAGGCAGTGTTAGGCCACATCTTAACCTGTATTCCGAAGTTTGGATATGACTCTGTTGACGATAGGGTGATAATTGGGGACATATACTTTTAAGGAACCAGTCCCCACCACTTTAGTGAGAATATGAAGATGGGTATAAGAAAGCCAAGTAGAAAGCAACAGAACAGACAGGAAGTGCTAGTTTTGACCCTGGAGACTGCTTAGTGGAGCTTGCCTAGGAGCTATGTGGGCAATGTTCAGGTGAAGAGAAATAAAGGCCATCATCAAATATGAAATTTCTGGCTTCAATCTGGTTGGCGGTCTTGCTGGTCAGAGGTTGCAGTCTATTATGGTCTGCATCTCTCTAAAGCTCAGCAACATGAGGGACTCCCTCCCCGGGGAGAGAGACTTCCTGCTCTCTACCTGCCTTACCTGGAGAATGTCCCTTTTCTTGGAAGACTGGGCTTCTCTGAAAGCTGTCTCTAAGCCCGATGCTTGATTTATCTCTAATGTGATCCTTGGCACAGTTTCCTGCTAGAAATTTCCCCCTGCTGCACATATGGTAACTAAGACTTGTACTAGGAGCTCTGCTATAGGATCCGCTGCCACATACAAAGCCTTATGATAGGAGTGTGCCACTTAGTCCAAATTAGGTGATGCCCCTACCACTGTCCCCAACCTTTATATTCCCTTTTCTCTCTGGAATAAAGCAGAGTTGAAACACTTAAGCTGTCTCCCAGAAGAGCCAAGAGCTGTCTCCAGAGGCTCACAAGCCATCCCACCTGACCCTGCTCACTGCCTTCAGCTCCCTCCCCCCTCACTTTAGCTCCCTCCCCCTTGCAGACAGGTGCCTGACGATCCCAAGGAAGAAGCAGAGCCATACAACCTTCTCACTGTGGGTTTGACTGTCAAATCCATCCCAGTCCGAACCTCACACACTAACCCTCCTCATCCTTACCTGTGCTTCCTACGAGGCTGACCTTTTATTGCTCTTACTTTTCATGAGTCCATAACTAAATCACCAAGTGAGAAGAGAATTAGTGGAAGTATGTGAAAGCTATGCATCCCTCCATTGTCAGATGGAAATAATGATATAAATGACATCAGCTAGCTTGTGTGTATCTTCTGAGTGCTTGCCCTTAACTGACCACTCTATATTCATTGTCTCATTTTAACCTCACAATAGTCAGTGCAGATAGATGTTTCTGTCCTTAGCTCCCCTTTTTGAAACATGTACCTAAGGCTCTGGTTGTCTAGTGACTGTTATGAAATGTCACTGATTCTGGAGTATGCCAAGCCCATACTTGCAACTGAAATCTCATTCTTGGGCGTTCAACACATCAACAGCATCAGGATCACATCAACAACACATGCATAGTCTCAGGTGGTACACAGACCTCTTGAGCCCAGATTTACATCTTAACAAGAGCCCTAGGTGACTCCCACTAGCACTAAAATGTTCCACATTCCCAAATTTAGCAGAGAGATTTAATAATTTTCTTAGGATTTACTAAATGCAGACTATAGGCATGGAAATAATTTCAACCAATATTTAGTCTATATTATTTGGAAATCACCAAAACTAAACCAAATCAACTGATTTGATGATTCATAGCTGAAAGATTTATATGACACATGTCTAGACAAAACAGTATGTGTATTATACAGAAGATAATTGGTAGAACACCATTAGCCTGGCAGAGAAGTATTGTAATGAAAAAATGTTCAGTGTTCTGGTCCAAGGATTTTAGCACTTCAGGTGTGGGAAGTGTTCAACCTGATTTAGCAATTATATTCCGATGTCATTAAATTAAAATGGTCCCAATAAAATGACTAGAAGTCAGTCTTAACTACAGCTCTGAGAGGTTTTACTGGCCTATTTCACTCTTGCCTGATAATCCCCACTGCATGAGAGGCAGGTGGAAAGCTCATTCATTTCCTACAGGCAACCCACGTGGTCAATGGAGTCATGACTACAGACGCTGACATCATTGCTCAGCATTGATAAGAAAGTGCAGTCTTCAAGGTCATTGCTGCCAGATGTCAGTGCCTCGGGTCTGTATTTCCGTGTGACTCTCAGCCACTTGCCTTTTGGTTGCATCTCCTGCCTTTAAAATGTAAGAGTGATTTTGTTCTCTTTACCTGTACTTTTCTTGCAAGTTCTAGTACTTTCTGAAACTATTAATCAATGATTTTCTTGGAGTACTAAGGGTACTGTTGCTGGAGGGCTTCTCTCCAGGTTCCCCAAGCCCCGCAGTCCCACAATCCATTTATAAAATAATCACTCAGACGCTTATATCACTTATAAACTGTATGGCCGTGGCAGGCTTCTTGCTAACTGTTCTTCTATCTTAAATTAACCCATTTCTATAAATCTATACCTTGCCACGTGGCTGGTGGCTTCCCGGCGTCTTCACATGCTGCTTCTCCTCGCGGTGGCTGCAGTGTCTCCCCCTCAGCCTTCCGCCTCCCAGAATTCTCCTCTCTCCTTGTCCCACCTACCTCCTGCCTGGTCATTGGCCATCAGTGTTTTATTTACATAGAGTGATATCCACAGCACTTCCCCTTTCTTCTTTTTTTTAAAAAGGAAGGTTTTAACTTTAACATGGTAAAATTACATATAACAAAACAATTACCGAGCAAGAATTATAGTTACAATATTAAAGAAGATGTCCTATCTATCTTATATTTGTGAGTTTAAGGTTTTATAGCTAACTTATCTTTTATCATAACTGAGGAAATTACGACTATCTAGTCTTCAACCACATCAAAGACCTGAGAAGGAACATAATGGTACCTGAGAAATGGTAGATGGATGCAAGCAACTTTCGGGAATCTTGCAAGAGTAGACCAAGACAGCTGGCAGCCTGGACAGTCACCTAATGTTTCTCAGCATTGTTGGTGCATTCAAATTGGCTACAGGCCTAGAGTATCTGACAGACCATTTTTAGAAGCAGGAATTTTAAGAGACCATCTTACCCTGTCTTGGCAGAGTACAGTGGTCGCTTTCCTTGTGTCCCGCTTGTCCAGAAAGGACAGCATTGCATTTGTACTGTCAGCCATCAAGGCAAGGGCAGTTCTTTGCCCAGTAGGCCATTTTGTGCCAAAAAGACAAACTTCCAAATGGAAATGTCTTAGAAGCCCAACATTCTCTCGGGATCAATTGGTGCAGCCAGGAGCAATTGTGTCTCACGTCAACAGAATTCTAAGTTATTTAAATGCCATATTCTCCAGGTCTATGAAGTGTTTGAAGATTACCTACCTATCTGAAATATATCTATGTATACCTAGAAGACTTAACTAACATGGCTACAGATATGATTATCATAGATGACTAATTATTAATCTATTTTTTAATTATCCATTACAATTTTAAATGAGTTATATAAACACAACACCTCAAACAAGAATAGAAATATATACATATATAGAGAGAGTATAACAAAATTAACTTCAAGTTTGTATCAATGAACCAAAATTTATACCAATGTAAAACATTTTAAACATAAACTAAAATCTATACCAATGTAAAACATTTTAAACAAGTTATTCTTTAAAAGTAGGTTCATTAATCTACCCTTTAATCTTATCATCTCCATATCCTATATATCCATATCATATCCCCTTTTCTTTTTTAGAAAGAGATCACATTTATAATCAACCTGTTTTAAATAAAAATATTGGTTTTTCTCTGTCCCACACCAGAGGGCTCTTATGATTTGGGACACAAGAATCACTTAACCATTTTTTTTTTTTTAAAGCAATATGTCTGGGTTTAGAGGGGGAGTGAGCCAATTCCACCTCTAAAGCCAGCTTGGTATATTTGGGAATTTGGGCGTAGCATCTCTTACTACTTCCTGCTGGAGGGGGGCGCTGTATCTTATGGGGATGCAAAGAAAATTTTAGACCTATGGGTAGTCCGTGAGGCTGTATTGTGTGAACCAGTTGCCTTGAAACCGATCTGGATGTTGGATCATCTGGGCCATGGTGTCATCGGAGTCCTTTCAGGGGGTCTTGGCTGGTGAAACCTGATGTATCTTAATCTGGAACAAGTCCACAGCCTCTGGCTTTCTGTGGAAACAAAAGCAGAACCTCTTTTCCAAAGTAACATATCCTTATATCCAAATTTTGAAGTCAAGGTACCTTTAAAATATACATTTTGGCATAACTCAACAGGTTTTGTAATCAAATGTTTTTCTTTAGTTATGAATATCAAAGAGAACATAATCCAGATTTTCTGTGTGGTAGCCATCTTTATGTGGCTTATGTTTTATATTACCTTGAGCCTATTGCTTTAAACTGTACCATTGTAAGCCTGAAACGGTGCTGTGGCTGCTGGCTCCGCCCACTTCAGCTTCCCAACATGGCAGTGGTACGTTTTCCGCCAGCTCTGGGAGTCATCAAGTCTCAGAAATAGTGGGTCTAAGCTTTTATCAAAGCAGCGTGTAGCCCAGAAACCTCTTTTTTTTTTTTTTTTTAAATACTAGTAAAGACTAAATCTACCACACAGCTTAATTTGACGCTGGCAGATGCCTCATTTCCGCCATACTGCCGGTCAAACGTACCCGCCAGGAACCCGCCAGTGTCCAAACTTGCGTTTTGCCGTATCTAGCTGCCCGTATGAGACAAGAAGCAGGAACCTGGTTTTGGCTCTGTTTAGAATTGGTTATTAAATATTCTCAGGTTTAAGGTGGAAACTCGAGCCGTTGGGCGCCATTTGTTGCTGGAGGGCTTCTCTCCAGGTTCCCCAAGCCCCGCAGTCCCACAATCCATTTATAAAATAATCACTCAGACGCTTATATCACTTATAAACTGTATGGCCGTGGCAGGCTTCTTGCTAACTGTTCTTATATCTTAAATTAACCCATTTCTATAAATCTATACCTTGCCACGTGGCTGGTGGCTTCCCGGCGTCTTCACATGCTGCTTCTCCTCGCGGTGGCTGCAGTGTCTCCCCCTCAGCCTTCCGCCTCCCAGAATTCTCCTCTCTCCTTGTCCCACCTACCTCCTGCCTGGTCATTGGCCATCAGTGTTTTATTTACATAGAGTGATATCCACAGCAGGGTACACTTGTTTTCCTTCTTTAAGTAAATTCTACCATATGAAAGAAATATTAAATACAAAGCAGGGTGTGGTAGCATGTACCTGTAATCTATAACTTATGAATGAATGAAGAGTTGAGGGCCAGGAGTTCAAGGTCATCTTCAGCTACATAGGCTGTTAAAGGCCAGCTTGGCTACTTGAGACCCTGTCTCAAACAAAGAAAGATAAAACAGAATTATAAAGTACAGCAAGGACATGCCAGTTGTGGTGATGCATGCCAAAGTAGGATTTGCTGAAGGAGGTGGAGGCAGGAGGATCATGAGTTCAGAGGCAGGAGGATCAAGAGTTCAAGGCCAGCCTGGGCTACACATTAAAAAAAAAAAAAAAAGAATTTCACATGTGCCAAACACTGTCTTGCACACTTTCTAGGTAGAAAACTCACTTGATCCTTCAAGATTTCCCTCAAAATAATTTACAGCATATATTTACCTCTATAAAACGTCCCAAATTTGCTTTATTAGAAAAGTTTTCTAATTTTTGTTGTAATAGCAAAGAACTTACAAAGTATTTTGAGAACTCTCCTAATTTGTTGTATAGATTTATACCAAACATTTAGTAATTTACAATAGAAATTCAAGGAATCGCAAGAAAGAATATTTACATAGAATGTGTAAAGCAAAGAGAAGATCTTAAAATGTCAATTGTGAGCTTTAATCAGTAATAATGTATCAGCATTAGTCTGGAAGCTGTAACAAGTGGACCAGATAGTGCAAGATGTAATGTGAGACTGGAGTGAGGGGCTGTGATCATATTTAGAATACTTCTACTCTTCTGTAAACCTAAAACTATTTAAAAAATAGCCTGTTAATTTAAAATAAGATTCCTGTATTATAAATATTTTATATGATCCCTTTCATAATCAATAGACTGTAACATATTTTCCAAGGCACCTCCTGTCCTATACTGGTTGAAAGTTGGCTCCCTTTTAGGTACATGAACTCCCCAAAGTCATTAGGCCTGCTGTAGCTAGAGCATCTTGTCTGATGGTCTTTTTCCACTTCTGTATCCTGGCACCTGGCTGTCTGAGACCTTGGACGCTAAGGTTGCTGAGAAAGTCTCCATTAATCAGCCTCACATATATAACGGTCCTCTTCTCAGTCCTTTATACCTGCTATGGGTACCATGCTTGCTCAGTAGCCCAAGCTTAACACTTTAGTTCCTCTATGTTAAGGAGTGGCTATTAGCTTTCTTGAAACTTTTGCTTCTTCTCTTTAAGTACCCAAACTGACAAAGTCATGAGTAGATGGGAGATCTGCCTGAGACTTAGTCTATTGAATTGCTGATCCTTAATTAACTGTAATTTAGACCATTTTCTTTAAACAGGTCATATCTTCATTACATTTTTGTGTCATGTAATGTGACAACATTCCCTTCCTTCCACATCACCTGTTAATTGCTTCTGAGTCTCCCTGCAGCTTTTGTTTCAAAGTTCAGTTGTTCCTATTGATTTTTCATAGCTTGGTATTCTATCACCAAGCCCTCCTCTTCCAACACAAACCTTGGCTTCTTCCACATCAAGATAAATTGCTTGCATGATTGTGAAGATGTTGCTGTTAATTTGCAGCAAAACAGTAGCTATTGTAGGTTGCAGATTTAAGGCCTCCACAGAAATCAATGACCTGATTATTTTACACTGCACTGCACAGGGCTAAATACAATTACAGCCTTATCCCAGTGGAGGGGAATTAGGAGTGCAGAAAGAGGGCAACATTATCCTAGGAGAGTGGAAAGTAAAGAGAAACTCATTTGGAAGAATGGGAGTATTTACTGTGCAGGGCTCAGGCTTCAGGGAGTAATTTCACTTCTGGTCTCACTGCATCTAAGGGAAGGCAGCTCAGGTTAGAAATATAGTAAAAGGAACTGTTTTCCTAGCCCTCTGCCCTCTGCCCACAAACAATGATTTTACATAGCTTATCATATTTTCATTTTATAACCATAAGAGACAGTCAGGGACAACATTAATCTACTGTATGGCTACAAACACCAAGGGTCAGTTACTTCTTCAAATGCTATTAATATTTGTCAAAGTTAAGGATAATTATTTGTTCAGATTTCTGGCTCTCGGCAAAGGTTTCTCCAAAGTAGTTAAGGGACTACTCACCCTGGAAACCTGCTCTTCAAATCTGTCACCTAAAACAAAACAAGACAAAATTTGAGACTTATGAGAGGTGTGATAAATAACATAATCACTTATGTTGTATGTGCCTCTGTGTACATATCTGTGCTCATACAGAGCATTTTCAATCTCAAAACGTGATTTTAACCCATTTTATCTCAGTTGCTTCTCATGCACGCTAGGATTTGAACTTTTCCTCAGAGATGTCCATCCACAAAGGATGGTAACTGTAGTGAAGCTGTTCAGGGCCTGGAGGTAAAATCTGTTACGAAGAGTCCAGCGTTGGTAACAGACGCGATGTTCTCAAACGTTTCAAAACTGCATTTAGTTCCTCTAGAGGAAATTACATACACAGAGCATGCAGGTTGGCTAACGTTAACTCGCTCAATTACAGCCCAAATTGCACGTTTCAGGAGCTGTGTCTCTAAGCTCTCCTTAGACTCAACTGATCCATTGCCTCCACTGACCTCTAGTTTAGCTTGGCTACTTCCATTGAATTTGTAGGGGGAAGAAAATTGGTTTTTCTGTTGGAAAAAATACAAATCGCCCTAAATGTTTTTCCCCGTTTCCCTCTAAGTTTAACTAATTTTCCATTTATCATATTAGGAAAATACAACTACTTCCAAAGTACCTTCTTAAAGGTTGCCAAATAATTTTTACCCTCCCCTCACCCCCTCCCTTCCAGGCTTCCAGAAGGAGAAGTTACAAGAAACATGCTTAGCCAGCACAATATCATTCCAAAACACATGCTCTGATTCCATTCCCTCCACATTGAAAATTCCAATATTCGGGAAGAATGGAAATTATTTTGTTTTAAATTTCCATGAAATTTAAGAGATTATAGTTTAACCTTGAGTTGTTCATAGCTATTTAAATATGCCGAAGAATTTTTTAATAGTGTTAATATTCTTCATATGATTTAATTATGAGCACTTGTCAAGGCCAATTAGAATCATAACATGTGGAGACCTGTCAGGATCACCCCGAAAGTGGACCTGAACTTCGTTCAGTGTTGGGTACAGACCTGTGCTTTCAGACTTGAGGGCCTCACTACAAAACTGAACATCAGCATTTAGGAGTATTCACAGGGATTGGAAAGAATAATTTCATATCTATTAAATATGATGATAAAAATTGGATCATTTTGTTTAACATAAAAATGTTAACTATAGGTATAAACCTATAGACACAGAACTGTATGAGGCTGAGGCAGGAGGATGACTCAGAGTTTAAAATCAATCTGAGTTTCATAGTGAGTTTGAGGTCAGCCTATACAACATGAGAAGATTCTGTCTCAAATACCACCCCCTAGCCAAAAGTCCTTTATTCAGCATGCCATTTTATTGCAATAATTTACAGAGAATATTAGCTGAATTAATTAATCCTTCCCCATAGAGCTTGAGAAGTGCACAGGAGGACTGATTCAAAGAATTCCTCTTTGTGGGGTCATTCATGAAAGGAAAGAAGACATGGGAACACTTTTAGGTAGTAGTTTAGAAAATACCTTTTGGTTTTAAGGTGATAATGTTCATAAGATGGATAATTATTTTTTCAAAACAAATTTTAATTCCACAAAAATCATCAAAAAATTATCTAAGAGACACTTTCAAAAAATGGTATTTTTTCAAAATATTTAAAAAGTTATTTTGGTTTGCGTATGAGGATCCCCTAGAACTGGTGTTCTGTAGAGCTGTGAGCCACAATGGAGGGGCTGGGAATTGAACTCTGGTCCTCTCCAAGAGTAACAAGCATTTAACCACTGAGCCATTTTGCAGCCTAAGAATATTTTTGACTCACAAAAGACTTTGATAAACTTTTTTTTTAATTCTGATTTTCTTTTACTGGCCTGAGAAAGATGGAGGTTGTTGGATACTTAGGTGATTTCCTCCATAACTTGAATTTTTCCAGTTGAGTGTGTATTGAGACAGCTGAATCAAGAAACCCTGATTGTTTGGGTTGAAATGAAAACATTAGTTTCCAGAAGGAGCTAAGAGGGTGGAGTTTCAGGCATGACCTCAATGCTGGATCTCCCAGTGACAGGCTGGGAATTCCAAGAATCAAGAGCAAGCTTTTATAATGTTTGCTGAGTGTTGTGAAAATTATTTTAAGTCTGTTAAATATAATAAAAGCAGAGTGTGGTTAAATATAATAAAAGCAGAGTGTGGGGTCAGGAAAGAGATTTTTTAAAAATGCTATTTAGGGACCCTATTGTTCATTGGAACCCCCAAATTTGTGTATCTTTTACCTTGACTATGGTGAATTCTTTGTTTCTCTGAAGATTATTTCCACACTGAAAATAGGGTTTAGTACCCTGAAGTGAGTTTGCAAAATTCTTATGATGGGAAGTGTTAAATTGTACAGCCTTTTTAAAATAAGAAGCATATGTTGGGATACATTCTCCTTCATTAAACTATGTTTCTGGTATAGTTATAAAAATGTGCATCTGTGATGAAAAGGAGGTAGGATATTGCTTGTGATATGTCATTGGGCAAAACTACTCTGATCTAGAAAAAAATTCCCCTCTTATAAATTCTAATTTTTGACATTAAATACTATTTAACTCCTCTGTTTTAATTTATAGTTTAATTTTTTTTCTAATAAGACAGCTCCTAAGAATCCGCTATCTTGTAGAGAAGCTAGTCGAGAAAAGTAGCCTTTAGTTTACAGGAAAGATGTACAATGGGTACTTCAGTGTGTAAGTCCTCCAAATCAGAATCAAGAACAAATCCAAGGAGTAAATGTTTTATACAAAATTTAATTTGAGAAGATGGGTGATGATGTTACCATTACCCAAGGATGGAGAGTATGCTAGTGGTGACCTTCATCACTATTACCCAAGGATGGAGAGTATGTTAGCAGTGACCTTCATCACTATTACCCAAGGATAGAGAGTATGTTAGTGGTGACCTTCATCACCATTACCCAAGGATGGAGAGTATGTTAGTGGTGACCTTCATCACCATTACTCAAGGATAGAGAGTATGTTAGTGGTGACATTCATCACCATTACCCAAGGATGGAAATTATGTTAGTGGTGACCTTCATCACTATTACCCAAGGATGGAGAGTATGTTAGTGGTGACCTTCATCACTATTACCCAAGGATGGAGAGTATGTTAGTGGTGACCTTTATCACCATTACTCAAGGGTGGAGAGTATGTTAGGGATGACCTTCATCACTATTACCCAAGGATGGAGAGTATGTTAGTGGTGACCTTCATCACTATTACCCAAGGATGGAGAGTATATTAGTGGTGACCTTTATCACCATTACTCAAGGATAGGGAGTATGTTAGTGGTGACCTTTATCACCATTACTCAAGGGTGGAGAGTATGTTAGGGATGACCTTCATCACTATTACCCAAGGATGGAGAGTATGTTAGTGGTGACCTTCATCACTATTACCCAAGGATGGAGAGTATGTTAGTGGTGACCTTTATCACCATTACTCAAGGATGGAAAGTATGTTAGGGATGACCTTCATTTCCATCTCCTTCTGCAAGTGCAAATGACAGAAAGTATTAGAAATCCTGTCCCTGACTTAAGCCAACACATATTTTTTTTTTAAAAAAAGCAATAGATTGATTCCCCCAAAAATGGGAGACTTCAGATTTAAAGAACAGATACTTAAATTTTGAGAGTGATAGATTTTGTTTGGAATATGGAAGAATGCTACATTTTCTCAGAGTTCAGGGATTTGCATATAAACCAGATTCATAGCACAGTACAAGCTGGTAAATCTAGAATTGGCTTTTATGTCTCCAAAGTGGCTCAAAGTCAAAGATGATTTTGAATGTGCTCAGAGAACACTTCCATGTGTTATTCCAAATTCAAATCTCAAAATCATTTGAAAGTTCTGATCGCCTTGCCTGCTGGGAAGATGAGGTGGGCCTTTTTAAAGGCCTGTTTTAATGAGCAGGTGTGAAAGGCCATTTTGATAAAAATTATTTGTGGATTTCAGAGTCAGTCAAACCCTAAACATGAAGAGCAGAATATGGATTTATATTAAAATGGATGTTGACAAGATAGGGACAACTGTCACCAGGGAGGAAGCTGAGCGTCTACTCCAAAATGTACAAAATGAGACACTCTGCAAGGTAAAGGGCCTGACTGCCTTAGCTGAGCAGCCTTCGGCTTTTATATTGTGCCCTCTGGTGGGAGACTATAAATATCAATTTTAATGGTTCTGAATTCATTTGTTAAAATTTTCTGTATAATCAAACTTCAACTTTTGAGAAAATGGATGGCAAATATCAACTAATCCAACTGCCAAATTTTGCCTGGAAATGAAAAAAAATGACTCTGTGAGCTTGAAAGAAGTGAATTATTCATTATTGAGTTCTTCAGTGTTCCAGGGAGGGTATTAATTATTGACTACCTACTAAGTGCCAGACACTACAGAAGCATCATTTCATTAAATTCCATCAGCCCTGAGTTTAGTCTGAGACATGTCTCCTTCATTATCCCTGTTGCTTTAGCATCTTCCCAGGGGAGCTAAAACCCATCTCCAGACAGCAGACAGTTGCATAAATGGGCACTAAGTGCATCTTTTCTCATCCTTCTTCAAAGAGGGGCCGTGAGGAGCAAAATCAGCAGGCTTGGGCCCCTTTTTGTGAGAACAGAGTCCTGAGATCTGGGATCCATCACAAAGTCAGCGCTGAGAATGGGAACCAAATCCATGCCCTACACTGCTGGGCAGTAGAGACAAGGATAAATGGTGGAGACCACAGTGAGGCCAGTGACTCACTGGAGGAAACACACACACACACACACACACACACACACACACACACACACCCTGTGTTGCTTTTTTATTGCTGTTACAATATACCTAACAAATGCAACTGAAGGGGGGCTTATTGGGGCTCATGGTTTAGGAGGGGATAGAGTCCACCATGACAGGAAGGGATGGAAGCAGGAGTGTGACAAGTACAGTCACAGTGTCTCTGTCGTCAGGTGGCAGAGAGTGGGTATAAAACCAGAAGGGCCACCCCAATGACTCACGTCTTCAATTGAGTCTCTACCTTCTAAAGGGTCTACAACCTTTCTGAACAGCGCCACCAGCCAAAGGCCCAGTGTTCAAACATATGGGCCTATGAAAGACATTTCACAACCAAATTGCAATACCAACGAGGTACTTGAGTAGTTGGGGAGGAAGTTGAGGGGTCCCAGGAGAGCTGCAAGCACATTGGGGCATTTTAGCCCAGCTTTTAGGATACTGTTAGATCAATCCAAAAGGCTCAGTTGGGCCTCTTGAATAGAATATGAAATTTTTCATAATTAGAAGTTGTCACACAATCATAATTGAGCTTCTGGTTTTGCTCTCTGAAAGAATGTTACTTTCCTCCCTGTTTTAATATATGCAATGTGATGTACCCAATGAGAGAAGAACGCATAGATGTCAACAATTTTCATATCAGTGATAGTCTAGCACTTCCCATATGTGAATCCATTCAGGCCTCGATCTCCACAAAGTGGATAATACTTTGTCCTCAATTTACAATAACAAGACACAAGCCCAGAATGAAGAGAGACCTTGCTGAATGCTGAAGGTCATGTGGAAAAAGTGCAGAGCTGGGATCTACTCCCAGTTAACAGGATTCACACCATGTCTGTAACCAGGGCACAACACAGCTTGAAAGTCCCTGGCTCAACTTCAAAAAATGAACCCATTACTAGTACCATATGCCTGTTCGGTGGCTCCTGTGAGTTCACTTAGCAATCCCAGATAGCTGAACACCTGGACCACAGAAAGTCACTGGGTCTTGCCAAGTTTGACTCTAGCTACTACACAGACTTATATTGTGACCATCCTAGAAGAAATGAAGATATCTAAGAGGACACTTGCTCCCGCTCTTAGCCTATCAGACTATAGAAACAATAATCCCAAGAGCTGGAGTTTCCCCCAACTTTCCTGCTTTCTGGTACCAGCTGGAGTAGGAGCTTGTCTCTGAGGGAAGATTTCACACAGTTCTGATTTGTCATAACCCTTCAGGGGAGACCATGATGGTGGGTTGGACCATGTCTTGACAGAGCTTCTTAGCTAAGGATACTTCTTGCCTTTTATTTAAACCCAAACCTCATAATAGGACCCCAGGGTGATGGACTTGGGGGAACCACTGGACCAGTTCATTTTACCACTCTTCCCTTTGTGGACACATTAAGTAAATCTCTTTTGTCTGCTTTTCACCATTACTTCTCTTTTAATTGGCTTGTAAGGACAGGTGACTGAGCCTAGCTTTTCAAGGATAGGAGGGTCCAGGCTCTGATCTTAACAACTCCCTTAACAATATGGGCTATTACATAGAAGCTCAGGAAGAAGTTTATGAGTATTATTAAATTATTATTGATAATTTATTGAAGCCCAAATCCCCAGGGGTGTTGCCTTGTGTGCCATTTTGTCTTACATATGGGCAGTACTCAATGTTGTCTTAAAGAGATGTGTTTGGATCAACAAGGCATGGGCTTGTCATGGTTCTTCTTCATTGTCAACTTGATTGGATTGAGGTGCAAGGCCATTAGTAAAGCACACCTCAGGGTGTGTCTTTGGGTGTTTCCAGAGAGGATTAGCTAAGAGGGAAGACCCACAGTGATGCTGGAATCCAGGTAGACCAGTTGTTCTTAACCTTTCTAAGGCTACAACCCTTTAATACAATCCCCCATGTTGTGATGACCCCAAACCATAAAATTATTCCATTGATACTTCATAACTGTAACTTTACTACAACTATGAGTTGCAATTTAAGTATGTTTGTTTTCTGATGGTCTTAGGTGACCCCTGTGAAAGGGCCATTTGACTCCTAAAGGGTCAGGATCCACAAGTTGAGAACCATTGGAGTAAACTCAAAAGGGAACGCATGCTCTTGTTTTTGCTTCCTGGGTGCCCTGATGGGAACTGCACTGCTCGTCTACACCTTCCTTGACTCCATGGACTGAATCCTCCCATGCTGCGAGCCCCAAAGGATCATCTTTAAATTGTTTCACTCAGATGTTTGTCACAGAGGTGAACACTGACTGATTTACTTCCTTATGAAAAATGCCCATTTTTTTTTTCAATCATGTTTTGCAATCACCATCCCAGGAGGCATGGATTTAATGGCTTGTACCAGCTGAGAGAGAGCTGACGGCTAATGTTTCAGGCATAAAAGCACTATAAAGATGGCCTAACAAGCATCTCTTCAGGGCTCTAAGCTCAGAAGTATCCTGTATGTAGCTTGAAATTGGGCATTGTGAAGTGTTTATTCCGTGGAAATCAACAAATGTTACAAAGCAAGGAATTTCCTTCCAAAACTCTAGTTGTTGAACATTATCAGCAAACCTCAGTCACAGTGGAGATTCATAGGTACCTCTAGCAGCCTCAACATTTTTTTCCTAATAGAGCCAGTGGTTTGAACAATACACTATTTTTTTTTAAATGTGAAAGACAAAAAGAAAAGCTTGAGCAGTCAATCAATTCCACTGTGATTCTTAGCAATGGTAATTTAAAGTATCACTTGTCCTTTAATGGAGATTAAAATCAACCCAATTTCCAAATTCCCCAAGAAGTTAACGTTCTTGGATTTGCACATAGAAACACAATGATTGCTTCTGGAACTGGCAGCAGCTGGTGGGACCACCTGGGACAGTTTCTGGCCAGTGATGTGTCTTTCACAGACTGGACTCAAAGCCCACTGTGCTGGCTAAACAGCACCTCACAGTAGTTATCCCATCTCTTCCCTTTGGGTGAAAAGGCATCTGCAGTGTTTAGCCAATCCTGTGGCAGTCTATGACAGTGGTTACCCTTGCTTCCAGGACTGGTTCTCAGTTCATACAATAATGAAGTAGAGTGCTCAGAAACCCGCATAGCAAGGACTTACAGAATGAAGCCCACATGACTTCACCTGGAATCTCAGGCCATTCTAACTGCAATCTTCCTTCTCTGATATCAGTCCTCAAACACATTTTAACCCACAGTGCTGAGTGTGCAATAAATAGACTCTTCTATATATGTGGGGAACATGGAATTCTCTTTCCCCAGAATTACTTCAAATTGCCAGAGGCTTCAGAGCACTAGGGCATGAGGATGGGGGGCCTCCAGTGTGGGTCGTCATCTGGGCATGCTGGATGGCATAGACTGGCTTTCAGGCCATTCATCAATCATCACCTTCTGTACCTCCCTTCTGCACCCTCCTTGTCCCGGCAACAAAGTCTCTCTGGCTGCCAGCAGTCTGGGTCATGGTGATGCCATTCTGTATCCCATGGGAACCAGTCTGCTGCTGTCTGTTCCCTAGTGTATGTGTGCATCACACAGACAGACAGACAGACAGACAGACAGACACACACACACACACACACACACACACACACACACACACACACACTGCTGAGTCTGTATTGGGCCACCTGCCTAGACAAGTCCTGGCTGTGTGCAATGTTATGACAGCAGTCACAGCTCTGTCCAGGACCAGCCACGGCTACGCCTCTGACCACCCATCCAGGCATTTCTGTAACTTCTGCTGCCCAGCCTGCAGAGTGGTCTGGGAAGGAAGCAACTTATTCCTCTGTACCATCTCAGGAACAGAATGCAGTCATTGCTTTGGCCCTTGAGAACTGAGGAGAGGAAGGAAAGTTGTCTACTGGTATTCTCCCAAAGACTGAAGTAGAGGAATGTGAGTGATTTCCAACACTCCCACAGTAAGGAGCATGGCAACAAGCAAAAACAGTCAGGAAGAAATCGAGTCTTGTTGACAAGGTCTATTCTAAAGGTCAATGAAATCCCATTATAGTTCAGGAGTTTCCTGAAATTTAAATTATGGTAGGTAGGAATGGAATGATTCAGTCTAAAGAATAAACCCCTATTCAGAATTTCTAGGCATCTCTGAACTTGAGATTCTAGCTTTTTCCAATGGCACATATCCCAAGAAATTAACTTTACAGATCAAATTGATGAGGGGTTATATTAATATGCTTACGAGGTTAAGTTCTACTAGCCATGAAATATGAATAAGAAGTCATCAATGAGAATGACTTATTTATTTAATATTTGCAATGAATGCCGGCTATCTGTAAGCAGTCACATCTACTGTATTCAGACAGCCCATTTCTTTAATGTGGATTACAGTCACAGTCCGTTCCCTAGGAATTCCATCCGCCTAGGTCTTATCTCTGAACTGAGGAGAGTGTGTTCTACATGTGAACAGTGCCCACCCCTGCAGCACACTGGGAGATGAGGGAGGCTGGACTGCAGCCAGAACACATGCTCTTGTTTATCCAACACACAGGGCTGTACTTCATGGGCTTGTTCCCAGAGTGCTTTGCATATCAGCGTTCCCTACCTTGCCTGTTACATCGTTATGTTTGTAGGGAAAATTGAATCCATTCCATTACACAGAACTACAAGTTAGCATCTTGGAGATCTGGGGCCACAGGCTGCTCTCAGACAGAACCAGAAGCAAGCGGTCCTTTGAAATAGAGTCGGGGAGGCATAGGTCCTGTGTTTTTTTGTATTTTCTCCTGATTTTTGTTTCATTTCAGAGGAACACCTTAGGGACAGAAAAATAAAACATTAAATGAACTGTGCTGGTATCCACAACAGAATTCAATATGGACTTGTTTGCACTAATGTTAACATAGGAAAGGATTGCATGAACCCACCTAGGGGAATAAATAGGAGCGGGTCTCATGTAGGGAGAGCCTGGTGTAGAGAGGGCTCCGAGTGAGTTAGGTGTGAGGAAGCCATTCTTAAGATTGTAAAACAGAATTTTATTTTGTCTTAACTCCTTAGCTTTTTATTTCATCATAATTGCTAGTAATATCACCTACTACTCACAGTGTGTGGAGTATTGAAGGTTCCACAACACATGTGTTCATCCATTCCTGATCACACTATCACATAATTGCTCCTCACTCAATGGTGGAGGAAGTGAGCTAAGCAATGTTAGTTACCTCAGCTGATGGTTAAGGGGGGAACCTGAGGAGAGACCTGGGTTCCAAGCCACAGAGCTATGTAGGGTCTCTCCTGACAGACCAAAGGTTGTATTTTTAAGAAGCATTTTTGTACATTTATTTAGTGTGTGCTTCTGTCTGTCTGTCTGTCTGTCTATGACTGTGTGTGTGTGTCTGTTTGTCTGTCTGTGACTCTGTACTTATGACTGTCTGGGGTGTGTGTGTGTGTGTGTGTGTGTGTGTGTGTGTGTGTGTGTGCATAATTAGGAACCCCTTTAACCTAAAGAGAGCTTGCCGGGGTTCTGAAAGCATTTTCTACAGTGTTTAGATGGGATACATTCCAATATTCCATTACTGCTGCCATGTCCTCCTGGAATTGTCTTTCATTCCCTTAAAATAGAGAACAACCAGCTAGGCATGGTGTTATATGCCTTTCATCCCAGTACTCTGAAGGTAGAAGCAGGCAGATCTCTGTGAGTTCAAATCCAGCTTGGTCTACATAAAGAGACTCTGTCTCAAAAACAAAACAAAAAAGAACAATCTTTCTTGAATTTACAAGCTGGAGTTAAAACATAGCAGGTTATGGTGAGTATTAGGCAAACCAACTCAATTAAGTGATAGTTTAAAAACAATGCCAGATACCCCAGTACATGGTTTCTTTTGGTTGCTCATTATCATCATCATTATTGAGTTTAGGTAGTGATATTTCTCTGGTGTTTCTGTAATACCCCAAATTAACCAGTAAGCCTCACCTGCCCAAGAACAAGGTAACTTCCTGGAATGCTGGGAGTTGTAGTTCTTGAAAAATAAAAACAAAGTCTCATGGGAAATTATGGTGAAGTGTGAGTTTTGTCCCAGACTTGTGTCTCTGATCCATTTGGCTGGAAGTTCCAGGGAGTGGTCCTGACCAAAGTCCATCTTGGCCAGTATTTCATATATTAATAAAGTTTGCTTCAAATTTGGCCCCGAACTGGTGGAACTGATTTTTCTCTGGCGAGTGTCAGGATTAACATTTCCCCTGGCTGAGAATCAGTGAGAGTGAGGAACCCCTTTGGTGTCTGGCACTCAGTGAGTGAATATGGAAGGGAAGTGAGAGGAAACAATGATGATGAACAAGAACCGAAAGGCCAGTGTGCTGGCCACACACATGTGACTGTGACTCAAACCTCCAAGGAAGCAACAAAAAGTTGGATAGGGCCCGGCACACTTGGGTGGAACATCATGGTGGTGGGAACCTGTGGTAAGGAGGGTTTTTTTTTTTTTTAAACAACAGTGGACAGAAGAAGGGAGGGAGCCAAGTGGGGACCAGGTACCACCTTTAAAGGCACAGTCCCCACCTTCAGAATAACACCAATGTCTGGGAAGCAAGGCTTCAGCTGATGAGCCTATGGGGGACATTTCACATGCAAACCATGACAACCAGAAAGATGGAAAAGCCGAGCTTGTAGGAGAAAGGGAGTGGTGCGGCTGTCACTTTCTTACCTTCAATTTCCTGGTCCAAAATTTACAACAAGCAGACCAACATTAGAATTCACAGCATCTCACTTCAATAAAACATATTTTGATCAGGAAGCAAATTCTGGAGGAGTAAGGACTAGGAAGATATAATTACTGTCTGTATTATTAATTCTGAATCATTAGACTTCCCTGCATAATCAGTAGTTTATAAGATGGAAAGATGTCAGAAAGACACATGAAATGATAAAGGCAGTTGGAAGCCTGACATCCACATAGCCATTTGTGTGAGGAAATAGGCTGTTATTTTTTCCAAAGGCATGGCATTTGAAAAATTCATGCTGTAATGAATAGAGGAAGAGTTACACATACAGTTGAAGAAATTCTAACCCTTTTCACATCCGCATAAACAAGCCTCTACTAAATGTCCTTTACAGAAAAGAGCAGGAACAATGCACGTAGCTGAGGAAAGTCTACAATGTTCTTTCCATCAGCCGCGGATGCTATAAAGCAATAAAAATGAGAACTCTCCTGGGGAGCTTTGCAGTTGAGGCTAAGAAGGCAGCTGCCCACAAAGTTAACTGCCCTCCCAGCAAAATGTGCTCCTTTAAGTTCATTTCTTTTCACTCCTTCCCCACACCCCAAATCTTTCAAAGGTCAATGCTATCTTATCTGTTCGTGTGCTGGGGAAAGGGGAAATACACACACAGGCAGTGTGAGAAATTGACAGGAAGTGGAGTCCTCCTTGTCTTCCATGCTCTCGTTGCTCAGTGCTGCCCAAGGGTACCTCAGCACAGATGACATGAGGATGATGAGCCTCACTTCTGTAGGGTGCTCCCCGAAGAACTGGGAGATGCAGGAAAAGGGGAGGGGAGCATGTGTTCTGCAAACCTTAACCACATCTCTCTCCAGCTCAGATGCACACACATCCAACTGCCCTGTATGCTGCACATTCTGCTTTCCCATGACTTGCAGCAATTGTGGATAGACCCATCATAGCCATTACAATCATTTTTGCAGAGGGATAAATTAGCATACTGAAATAATAAAGTCCTGGGACACATGGAAGGCTTCAGAACGCCTCCTGTCTATGCCCTTCTTTTGAAGCAAGGAAACTGAGACCCAGTTAGACAAGTACCCGCATTTACAAGTTGATCAGCTCCTCTGAACCTCTGCTGAGAGTGGCCCCTACCTGGCATCCATCCCCTCACACTGGAATTCCATTCCTTCTCCACATTCAGCCACCTAGGGTTTGACATGTTCTGACCTCTTGTCTGACTGTATCTTTTCCAACTTTCAATCATAAAATGTCAAGTTTATATCTATAATATGGTCATTTCCTCACTTATGTTCCCTCTGGCTTTCATTGTTCTATCTACATCTAGGCTGTACTTTTATGCTCACGGTTCTGCTGCCAATCAGGACTTCCTCTAGCTAACCACTGGGCCGTTGTAAAATACAGTGTGTATCCTCTATCAGTCACATATCACCACACCAAATGATGAGGAAACCATGGCAAATCATTTGAAGGTTGGTACTATCATATATGTCTGTAGGCTGGGGAAAGGGGGGAGGGAAGGAGCCCTCCCCGGCCTAAGACAGTAAGGGCTCAGGGACCGTGTAGGCCAAGTTTATAGCTTTGCTCCCTCAGCTGCTTCTTCTACTGCTTGGTCTCGTGTGTCTGACATTTGGCTGGTGTGCAACAAGATTGACAAGATTGACAAGATAGGCTGTGCCATGAGTGTCCGTTGTTTGGTAGACTTGCCTAGAACTGTTTTTATGGTGCTGGCGGGGGCCTTCCAAGAAACACAAATGTGCCAGGATGCTTTTAAACCTTTGCCCTGGCTTCTCCCAGCAAGCCTATTGGTCAAAGCAAGCCACTTGATTTAGGCCACGGTCCCATTGACAGGACACTGCAAAGTGACCAAGCACAGAGATGAAGGGGTGGGACCATGAATACAGTCGTCTCACCACATGTCCAGAGTAAAAACTCAACGGTGACGTGAAAGTCACCGTATCACGGCTGCACGGAGCCCAGGTTGACTTGGAGGCGATGGGCTCTGATAGTGATTTATACCAGTGACCAGAAATGTCTGGTTTATCATGAAGAGCAATCACCAACAAGTGACAACTGATGCTGATTTCTGCACTGAAGAACAGCCGGCGGTTGAATACTATTTAATTCGATTTAATCAGCAATTCTTTACCAAGTGCGACGTGTGTGTCAGGAGTGAGAAGCTTGCTGGCTGAGCAGCAGCCATGTTACAAGACTCTAGGTGGGACCCTCCGTCTTTTCTAAGCAGCGTGCTGACAGCCTGATAGACCCACAGGGTTTGAGTCCCATGAAGCTGGCCTTAGGGCTCCTTGTTTTAACTGGAGTGGATTCGAGGTCCTTAAAGAAAACACTGGAATTAATGAAGAGAGTGTGGAAAATTCAGCAAAGGAATGCTCAGTCTTTCTGTATCAGAGGTGGCCACCAGAGGGCGGGACTGTTCACCCAGCAGTTTCCCAGACAGGCTTAAAGCAGAAGAGGAAAGATCACAGGCGTCCTGCTATAATGTTTCAAAAGGGGACGTTTAAGGATCAGAGAGCTTAGCATATCTTAGAAGAGAAGCTAATAGATAATAATTTAAGAAATAAATGTTCATATTAAAAAGAAGCAATGTCAGCTTATCACTCATTTTGTACGGAACAAGAGAATTACTCTGACACAGAAACTCTAGGGTGTCTTGTGTTCCGGTTTTACAACACTCGTTACCTTCAAATTTCCACTAGGTGGCGCTCCTGAGCCATAGTCTATGCTTTATGGCGTACATGAAGAAATGTGAAAAGGCTTTTATTTTGCCTTTTTCCCCCTTCAATTTTCATGACTTTTTTTTTTTCAGTTTGAAAGATTGCAGAGAGGAATTATTTATCAGTTGGTATATTAAAGAAAATCTGGCATGTCCAAACAAGCACTTCAAAGGTTTTTAGTAACACCTATCACAAGGCTGAATTGCTATGAAGAAGGAGTGTAAATCCCATGATGGTATTTTATTATCAAAGAGAAATGGAAAGGGTTGTGTTTCTCTCTGTGAAGCCACGGTGACCAAATCGCACACCAACTGTTTGGAATGATTTGTTTATGAAGACGTTTTAAATCAGATGTCTGGATTCTTGTAACTCAAAAAAAATTTTTTTTTTTTTTTGGTTCAGAGTCGAGTAAGTCAGTGGTGATAGAAAAAGTGGAAAGATATACATTTCTAAGATATGTGAACAAAGTACCTCTTGCTTTGGTGGCTGACATAGATATCCAAATGCCGCTACAGATTGTGTACCTTGTGACTGTCACAAAGGTTCTAAAGGAAGAGAGGAGAAACTTCTCTGGCTCCTGAAATGTCATAGGAATTTCCAGTTCTTCACACTGGATAGGCTTGTTGCCACCCAAACCCCAGTGGAGGGCTGGTAATATCTTGTACCAGGCATCTAAGGTCATGTCCGTCAAAGATGTAAAAAAAAAAAAAAAAAAAAAAAAACCCTGAGTCCTCGTCGTTCTCTTTGTGCCGCTGGAGCCCCAGAACACAGCCTGAGTGAGGACAGATCCAGAACCAGCTGCTTCTGTCTGGGCCTCTGGTTCTGCTGACAGCGTCTGCCTGTCCTCTGACGTCAGCTCCTGTGTCGTAACTCCATGCCCCAGAGTCATGACCCTGCAAACTTGGCCTGCTCGTGGTGGTAAAATGCTAAGAGCGTACCATCAGAAACTGTGACTCCCAGTTCAGGGCCAGCCTGCCTCTGAACTGTGTAGCTTGCTCTTCGCGCCACCTAAGTTTGTCTTTATCTGTAAAAGAAGAAAAGCGAGGGGACTGTTCATCCACACACACAGGAATTACTGCAGGAAGCTCGGGTTAACCTGAGGAAATAATCCTAGGTGGTACCCCGTGTCCTCTCCTTCACAGAAGTGTGGTTCACATGGCAATGATGCTGTGATGATCAGCATACGATGAATGCAGCATATTGCCAAGTTTTATTTTGAAATAGAAAAATCGTGCTTCTATCTAATTGTGCTGTTTTTGCTGTTTATTGAGGATTTCGTGGCATTTGCTCTCACCTGAATTAAAGCAGCTCAAATACAACGAAAGTAGTCTATAAAGAAAATTGGTGTTGGCCGGGCGTTGGTGGCGCACGCCTTTAATCCCAGCACCCGGGAGGCAGAGCCAGGCGGATCTCTGTGAGTTCGAGGCCAGCCTGGGCTACCAAGTGAGCTCCAGGAAAGGCGCAAAGCTACACAGAGAAACCCTGTCTCAAAAAAAAGAAAAAAAAAAAAGAAAAAAAAAGAAAATTGGTGTTTGTGGTATTAGATATGACGGTAGTAGCTACTGTTTTTAACTCTCGTTCTAAAGCCAGTGTTCTCTGTCTTTTCCGTGTTTAAATCATGTACTTCATCTGGGGATGATATCTAAAGAGGGCTGTTTGAGGGGAAATTCACTGAAGGCAAAGTCAGATCGTGGCTCTGAGTCCATCTATCTGTTCAGCTCCTACTGGAGTGCTCCCCAGATGGAGTGTGTGAGATCTGCACGCAGGATCCAGCTTGCAGTGGGTTTGGGTAGGTGGTTTTGTTTCCATTCCTTCCAGGAGAAAATACAGATTCTCTTGGTATTCTAGCATTGAACCTCGGCAGGACTCAAGGAAGGTTGCCTTATCAGAAAGAAGGCAGAAATGCATAGGGCAGTGCTTTAAATATGGACATGTAGGAACCACACCGACTGGGTGTCTCTGGGGTACTTGTGTCAGGATGGTGACGTGACAGGGAGGAATTCAGGGTAGCTTGAATAGCTTGGGTTTCTCCCAGCCTCAAGAAAGCCCTGGAGTACAGATCCGGATAGTATTGCTCCCTGTGTATCTCTGTGCCTGCCACATTTGCTCTCTCGGAAGGTCGGATAGGAAGGAAGCCGACTCTAGAAGCCACTGCTCTGAGTTCCTCTGCAGAAAAGGGCCAGTGGTAAAATGGTCATTTCCATCCCAGGGTTGGTTGGGTCATGTGCCCACCTTGATTTGTCAACTCTGACCTCTGGTGTGGGGACTTCGGTCAGGAGTCCTCAAATGATCTGTCATCTAGAGACTGGCATGGCATGTCTGTCTGATGTGGAAAGTGGTAGTGTTGCCAAATGGTTATAGACAGGGACTGAGATCAGAGAGCCTTCTTCAATCCCTCCTCTTCCCTATACAACACTGGGCACGTTGTATAACTCTCTCTCCGTTAATCTCTTCTGCTGTGAAATGAGAGTACCCACAGTGCTGGTAAGATAAAGAGTGAATGCTTGTAAAGTTGACAACACAATGCCCACCATGTAACTAGTAGATATTTGTTGTTGAGATAACTTTTAAGTGGCACAGGTTTTTATCCTGCTGTCTGGAGGTACTTGGCTCCGACTCTGCTGTTGTTTGAAGTTCTGAAATTGTCAGGTACCAGTTATGTCGTGGTCCCACCACTCCTACTTGGCCCAAGTTAACAATTTATCTCCAAACAACTCCAAGTCTGCCTGGATTAGTTACTTTTCTGTTGTTCTGACGATATATATATACATATATATATATATATATATATATATATATATATATATATATATATATATATCCACAGAAGCAACCTAATGGAGAGAAGACTCTATGGCTTACACTTTAGGGGATATATAGTCTCTCATGGTGGGGAAGACAGGGTAGTGCACAGGGAAGACATAGAGCAGGCTCTTGACTTGCATCTGCACTTAGGAAATGGAGAGTGATCAGGAGGTGAGGCACAGATAAAGTCTCTTGGCCTGCCCCCAGTCACCCTCGTATTCCAGCAAGGCTCTACCTCCTAAAGGTTCCACAGCCTTCCCAAACTTCGCTACCCACTGGGACGAAGTACTCAAATATCTGAGCCTATGAGGGACACTGCATATTCAAATCACAGCTCACCTCTGTTCCTCACAGACTCGTGGCCATCTCTTGATGCAAAATGTATCCAGTCTAATTTTGAAAGTCCTTTTCCTCTTTAACAGTCTCAACAACTTTCAAAAATCCAAAGTCTGAAGTCTCTTTTGAGACTTGAGGCACACTCTTAGTTGTGACTCCCTGTAAAATAAATATATATATACTGCTGAGATACAATGGTACAAAGTATACATTCATATCTGAAAAAAGGGAAAAATGTATTGGTGAAATTATTTTGGCCACTCCACGTAGTTAAAAGGATATTTATTTAATGGCGTAACTCACAAATTAAGTAATAGGTAGGTCACAGGGTCTGGGGAAGGTGTATTGCAGTCCAGCGGTGTTCTCTGGAGCTCTGCACAGCCCATCTCCACCGTTCAGCGTCCTGGCACAGAGTGCACAGAGAGAGCGCTTGCCCATCCAGCTCTAGGGTCTCCAGGCGCCTCCCCTGGCCCCGCCTCGTAGGTGTGACAGTTGCCAGAGTCTCAATGGGGGTTGGAACTTCCAGATCCAAGCTGGAATGGCTACCCACTACAAAAATGGGGCACAACAAGGGAAGATTGGATTGAAGCAAGATGAAACCAGGGCTGGGGGTGGGGGACCCTGCACCTCCGTGACTGGCATTTGGGATTCATGATGGAATCATTTCAGTTCCAACTGGCTTAAGTAGCCCTGCTACCAGCTCTGCTGCTGTAGCACACATAGCCTCTCTCTTCGGATGGGTCCACCCTGTGTAGGTCGTTTTTGTCTATGGACATCCCACTGGTTCTGGACTCTCTAATAATCCTGGCCTCTCCATTGCAACTCTGAGTTCGTCCTTACAGTTTCTCAAGTGACCTCAGTTTCTTATAGTGGTATCAGGTACTCTGACCCTGTCACATATTTCTTGACCTAAGTAGTTCTCTGGAAACTTGGTGTGGTGTAAGACTCTATGACTCTTTCAATCTTGTGTCTTTCATGTCTGTTGACTCAAGGGCATTAGGAGTCCTAAATGATGGGGCGGGGGTGTTAGATCAATGGAATGTTTATTAGATCTCATGAGAAAGGGGCAACTCCCTGCCCTTCCTGGTTGGAAGCAGGAAGTAGGTGTGGCTATAAAGGCTGGAGACCTAACCCCTGTGACTCACTTCCTCCAGTGAGGTTTCACTTCCTGAAGGTTCTGCCACTTTCCCAAACAGTGCCGACTACTGGGGATCAGGTGTTCGAACACAGAAACCCACATCAGACATTTCAGATTCAAATTATATTTTCTGGGAGACTATTTTAACCTTCTCAAAACTATGAAGGTTATAACTTTATCAAGGACTATTTCTACAACCATTGGGTCCTAGAAGTGGCAAAGATTCTCCATTCAGAAGAAACAAATAAATGCAATGCCATACTGTGAGAACCATTGCAAGACTGACTAAGAATATTATAGTATGATATTTCAAAAGTAATTTCTATCCAGCTATGGTGGCACATGCTTGTAATCCAAGCACATGGGGAGCAGAGACTGGAAGATTGAGTGTTCAAGGTCAGCCTCAACTTCATAGTGAGATCCTATTTCAAGAATACAAACAAACAAATAAATCCAAAAGTCCTTTATATTTCTGAATACATCATTATATAATAGAAATATTAACTAGGATTGATTTAAATAAATCAGAACTTGGTGCTTAGGTGTTTTTCATTTAAGGAAGCTAATTGTGTACACTGTAGCACCTTGGGTGAGGGCTGTTGGCCACGAGTTGGCAATGGCCTCAGTAGAACTGGGCATTATAAATTGTAGTCATTAAGACAGGATTCTACTTTTAGTCAGGGGCAAGACACAAAATGCAGAGTTTCTCAAATTGGGCAATCTGGGCAAGATCCAGGCTAATGGAAGAGGATGAAAAGAAAGCAGGCTTGAAAGACCTTGTGGTTGGTGGCAGCATCAGAGAGTTCTGATGGGTCCAGCCTTCCTGTTTGCATGCTTTCCCTGCTGTTCCTTTTGCCTAGTGACTGCCTTGCCTTTGATCATCTCCTCCTCCTCCTCCTCCTCCTCCTCCTCCTCCTCCTCCTCCTCTCATTATCTTCATATTTCCTGCCAAGTCCTCCAAGGTCCCCTTTTGAATGCAGAGGAAGGTAACAGAGAAGATCACCTTCAGCCACCCCATCCTTAAACCAGAAAATCACAGCAGACTTGGATACAACAGAAGGTTTAAAATGTCAAGACAAGCTAGGGAATGAGTTAGCTTTGGAACTGGACACAGTGGTTTTTACCAGTGTGGGTGGAAAGAGAAACATGCTTGCGGTTCTCAGAAGGGGCATTTTATTTGTCTGGAAGACTCAGATGTGCTTTGACTTAAAGTATATAGGGAATTCTAGAGTGAGAAATGTCTGTGCATGAGAAACTTTGGCTGGGCGAGGAATGCAGTGAATATTTAAAATAGATCTCAGAAAACAGACATTAGGCCAAGACTACAACTCATAGACCTATCTTGTTTGTCCCGAAGTTAACTTTACAGAAATGTCACTTTATATGTGGTGGGAGGAGCCATTATCTCCCCTCCCAGAAGCCCCGGCCCCTCCTGTTTTTCATCAAGTCACTGGTTTGTTTCACTTCCCTAGAACTCAGAGGCATTTGCCTCTGCCTGTGATTTTGACTTGGGTGTCCCAAGTCAGTGTTCCTGGAAAACAATGCCAGCTCTAACTTTTACTGACCTGGCTCTGATTTTTTTCCTTCCGGTGGCATTTCTGAAAGGTGGTTGGTGGCAGCAGCCGAGAGGACTGGTCCAGCCTTCCTGTGAGCGTCCATTCCCTGCTGTTCCCGTTCCCTAATGACTGCCTTGCCTTTGGTCATTTCCTCCTCCAGCACAGTTTACAAGGTAGAATCTTGGGTCATTAAGAGAAGCCTTAGACCCAGGCTGCTCTCGACCTGGGTCAGAGAAGTTTCCTTTAGCAGTGGGCCGCCATCAACACAGTGGTCACGTCGCTACTCAGAGTACTGAGAGGAAAGGGATTGAGTGTGCAGCCCTAAAGCGACATCTGTATCCCTCTCCACCCTTACCTCCCCCAACGAAGGCGCAGGGAACACCTCTAAAGAGAGCACTGAGACAACGTCCGAGCAGGCGGATGGGGACGAGCGCCGGGAAGTGCGTTCTAGACATGGCAGGGCTATGGCACTGGGAACCTACAGCAGCTGGGGCTACTGCACAGGGTCAAGCCAGCCCCAAATACAGCATAGATGTCGTGATCACCCGGCCTGTCCCTTACTGAGGAGCTACTGGCGGGTGATAGCTGCTGGAGGAAGGGAGAATCGTTCATGTTTGAAGGTGTGGCTCCTGGAAGGATTCGCATTTTCCAGTGGATGGCCCCACACCCATGCACATATGGACAGCACTGGACTGGAGTCAGTGGTCATTTAAAGAGAAAAAAGGCACGAAGTTTCGAGGGGTCCTGTTGGGAAGAATGTGAGGGGAGCTGCATTGGGGAGATGGGGAGGAGATCCAGTCATATGTCATTGTACATGTGTGAAATTCTCAGAATAAAAAAAAAGTTTAAAAATATGTAAAGAGAATAAAAGGAAATAAATAATAAAGACAAAATCAAGTTTACAAATAAGCCCTAATTCTCTCCCTCCTCTTGTGCTTGGATATGAATATTTTGGTTATTCCTACAGTTTACCTAAGATGCCATAGAAGGCATTCTCAGTTTTTATATTTGTTGGCTCATGATTTTTGCCTGTTCTAAAAAGACTTGAGGCAGCTTGTAGTAGTAACAAGACAACTAAAAACAGGATCAGGGCCATTTAAAAAATCAATTCAGAGGACAAGAATTACTAGGGTTAATTTGTTACTTCAATCAGATATTTAACTTAACCCTGTGTCTCCTCAGATAAGTGAAAAATGGGGTATACAATTCTCTCTGTTCAATTGAGAGGAGCCACAAAGATTTAGGGACAGAGGCCACCTGTACTGACATTAACATCTAGGAGTATTTTGTTACATAGATTTACATAATTATTCCTGTCAACATTTTTGGCCCACCTGTATTTACTGCTAAAAAAAAAAAAAAAAAAAAAAAAAAAAAAAAAAAGATTACCAATGCTAGCCCCAATGTCCTGGATTCCGATGTACAAAGTTATGGATAAAGAGTAAGTATGCTTGAAAACATGTTATCCCTCTGCTATATCCATGACAGATTGACCTCAGGACCCTCACCGACTCCCACATTAACGATGCGCAATCCCCCCCACATAAAATTACCAAGTTTTTGTATGTAACTCCCACACATCTTTATATATCTTTCTATCATGTCTAAATTACTGGCAATACTTACTATAAAGAAAATATTATATAAGCAGTTATGTTTTGTTCTTTTGGGGGAAATGAAAAGGTCTGGACATGTTTAAAGCAGGTGAAAATTTCCTCCCCCAAAAAACTCTGGACCTGTGATTTGTTAAATCTGTGAAAATAGAACCCAGGAGATTTGACTGCATATGCTTTTGAAAATCTTTGACTGTTGATGGCCACACATTTAATTCCACAGGACAGAGATTATAAGGCAGATCACGTTCAGAATAAAGTTTTCCGTGGATTTGGGATTCAGACACGTTTAAGGAAGTGGCAGCGGAGCCGGAGAGTGTGTAGGAAGTACACCGGTAGCGCTCTGCTCTCCACACTGAAGCCCTTGCCTAGCCACCCCATAGCTTTTGCCCGTGTATTGGAAGGGCTAACCTAGCCCAATTGCTGCTCCAGAAAAGAGTCGTCCTTCCCTGAATAGCTCAAAAGGCCTCTGGGTATTTTCTCCATATGAGACGGTGTGATGGATGAAATGCCATTTCTGTGACTGCGAGGTGCAGGAGGAAACGAGATCTGATTGGTACGAAGTGGTGATTTACCTGGCACGGTCTTCCAGAGACCCCCTCAAGCCACCACTGGATCACACAGACACATTTCTCACTGAAGCTGTTTCCTCAAGCCTTATGAGGTATCCATCATCTTTCCCCCTCCTTTCCTTTTTTTCTAAGAAACTTACGGAGAAAATCAGAGACAGTTTGCTGCAACTTACCTTACTGGGATGTAGGGGGCATTGAGGTAGGGTCCCACAATGTAGGCCAAGCTAAACTTGAATTCCTGGCAATCCTCCTGCCTCGGTCTTCCAAGTATAGGGATTTTTTCTTACTTCTTGATTCCTAATGTAATAGATATTCTCTCATTCTCCCTCCAGGTACATTTGAAAAGTCACATGTATAGTCAAACACCCTATTTGCACATATATTGTGGAATGTGTTTGGCACTAAATATATTATAGCATTATATTCTAAGTGACTTCAAATTCTTTTTGAAACTTAGGGGTATAAGATAAATGAATTAAGTAAAAAGCAAGTCATTAGTTTAGTTCCGTGTGTGTGTGTGTGTGTGTGTGTGTGTGTGTGTGTGTGTGTGTGTGTGTGTATAAGACAAAGCTCAATGTTTGGAGTCTTTCTTTGTTATTATTCACATAAATTTGGGGACTTGGTCTCTCACTGAACCTGAAGTTGACCAATGTGACTAGACTGGCTGATCAACAAGGGAGTCACTGTCCCCACATCCCTAGCTCTGTGTTACTGATTGCACAACTCTGCCCATCTTTTTATGTGGGCCCTGGGGACCCAAGCTCATACAGAAAGCACTTTGGCAGCTGAAACGTCTCCTCAGCCTCTTTAGCTCTCCTGCTATATTTTCCTTTCTTGCATGTGACTGTTTAACAGGACATCTCTATGCAGCCATAATGGAGTCTCACAAGTGTCTTTCAGATGGTGTGAGAGCCCCTTTGTTTCTAATAGGGCTCTAACTCATTTTCAAAATTGGAGATCTTATAATAAATTTCATTATGAAATGACCAAGACCAAAGTTGCATAAAGATCTAAGTCAGTGGGTCTCAACCTTCCTAGTGTTGTGACCCTTTAATACAGTTCCTCATGTTGTCGTGACCCCAACCATAAAATTATTTCCATTGCTACTTCATAACTGTAGTTTTGCTACTATTAGGAATTGTAATGTAAATATCTGTGTTTTCCGGTGGTATTAGGGGAACCATGTGAAAGGGTTGTTCGACCTCCAGAGGCTCTCCACAGGTTGAAGAGAGCTAGGTGTTCTCATTTCCCTGTGTCTGGAGATGCAGTGTGTAAAATGCCTTGTTCTGAGATGCTGTGAGCAGATTAAACACATGGGAACATGACTGTGGCCACATAAATGTTTGGTGGGGGGTGGGGGGAGGAAGTCAGCAAGTCTTTCATTTATGTATGCCAGGGGGATCTAATGTGTTCAACTTGGCAACTCATTGAGACAGGTCTGTCTTCAGTTTGTTTCGGGGTGCTTTGGCGGCAGCTGGGGCTAGCCTGACAGCTCTCCATGCTCTCTGGGAGGGTCAAGGCCCCTAAACCGCCCCCTGTGCAAACACCTATTCCCTAGTAAGTTGTGGTTATAAGATTATACTTCCATAGCAGGGTTTTGATGGTGGTGTAAACCACTCGAGCTTGGCTCTTATAATTTATTGAAACATTAGCTCCCCTCAAGGGAATTATAGACAGATAATTACCACTTGTCCAGTGTCATAAACCAAGTCAAGTGCCTCTGCATTTCTCTGTGGTGAAACAAAAACCCAGCATTGGGGGGCAGGAAGAATCTCTTATTAAGACTAAACAGCTTAGCAGACAGGAACCACATCACCCAAAGGGGACTCTTTTGATAGACATGGTCCTGGATCTCTCCTCACTGGCCACCCTGGATAAATTACTGCAAATCCCTTTATTGGAAGAGCTTCTGTGATAATTTTGTTCTTTCTCCACATCTCCAGAAGCTTTTGTTATATTTGTTTCTGTCATGGGCTTTGTCTCTTGAATTCTGGCTCCATTTCCACCCTTCTGTTTCCCCCTTGTCCCTTTCCTCTTGTGGTGTCCGCCCCTGACTGACTCATCCTTTTCAGCCATGAAGCCCTTTCAATAGTTGCTCACATGGAGAAATGTCTATTCTGCACAGGACCCACTGAGGCTCCATGTCAATAAAGCAAATTGAGGACAGGTTTAACACATTTCCCAGTCATTGTCTGCAGGTGCTCTTCAGAGCAAGCAATCCCAGGATCTCTTCATACACAAGAAAACACTCCCCTGGCAGAGAGAGCTTGTTGGGAGCTTCAAAAGGAAAAACAGAACAAAGGAAGAATAGAGGATATTCTCTAGTGGGGGCTTCTGGGCACACATATCACTCCTGTATAGAAGGAGAAGAGCAAGGAACATCATCAGACTTCATATCCCAACCCTGTGTTTCCACATATTGGGGTTAACTCTCCCTGGGAAAGACAAGGCCAGAGTACCTTTGCTTTATCACCGAGGTGGCTACTCTTTGCTGTCTTTGCACACTGCCTTGATCCTCCAGCATGCTGGATCCAGGAGCTTTTATAAGACGGCATTCCCTCCTTTATGTCTTTCTCTTGACAGTCTTTCCGAGTGATCTCAGGCAAAATTCTGGAGGATAGGTAGGCCTCCCACCTTTCCCCTGTTTTCCAAAAGGAGAAAGAGCTATCCTGACCCCTAGACATGGTAGATGGTCCATCTCAAGGTTTCTCTGCTGGCACAAAGTCTTGGCGAGTTGCTGTGATGGATTTTATCTTTATTAAAAGTCTGTCCCTTATCTCTCTTTCCTCTCCCACTTCACACAAAGCATTAGGAAATTCTAAGACCACTTTTGTTTAAAATCTTACTATTACATGTCCTTCTGGGCAGTGCTGGTTATACAAGAGTGACCCCAGTGAGACCAGGGATGGCGTGGTGGAAGATGAGGAGCTCTAATTCCCTCTGTAGTCAGTCACATCTGTGTATCGTCAGAGCACATCAGAGACGGCAATCCCTGTTCAGCTGCTGCAGCACACAGTACACCTTAGCATCCACCCCTGTACAGCCCTCTGAGGTTGCTGTGGGTGATACCGTTGGTGAAAGTCCAGTCATGGTCACCAATGAGTGTGCAGAAGGACACTAAGAAAGAGCAATGGCACCGGGCGGTGGTGGCACACGCCTTTAATCCCAGCACTCCCAGGGGAGGCCAGCCTGGTCTACAGAGTGAGTTCCAGGACAGGAACCAAAACTACACAGAGAAACCCTGTCTCGAAATAAAACAAAACAAACAAACAAAGAAAAAGAAAGAGCAAAGGCTAGAGCTACATTGGTCTAGGGGATAGAATCTGATGGTCTTCTGTCTTGTAGGAAATGTCCCACCTTGTTCCTCCATCTACCCATAGACATGGGTGGAGCTTTGTGCAGCCTCTAGATTAATAGAGAAAGGAGGAATGATGCAGAGTCCCCAGCGTTCAGAGCATCTGAGGATTGCAGCTTCTCCAAGGCACTCTATCTTGGAGGCACTTGGCGAGCGGAGTGATACGTCCACACCTTTCCCCCCACACAAGGCAAATCTTAATTTGGCAGAAAATCCTCCCAAAGGTGGCAAAGCATGAGAAGGTAAAGCTACAGCCTGCAGGCAGATGTGCATCTTCGAAAAGCTGAGCAAAATTTCCAGAGCTCCTCTGCTCCAAGGGAATGGAAAGAGAGAAGGAGCCAAGGTCTGGACTTCAAAGAAATGTAACTAAAAATGCCTCCCACTCTGATTTTAATCTTCCCATTGGCCCTTTCTGTGAGGGAGGACCTGAGTGAGTGGATTTGCCTGCTCCTTCAGTAAATCAAAGCTTTTCAGAGCGGGTTCATCGGCAGGGACTCCTTACCCCAGGAAACTGTAATTGGAGGTAAATATTAATTCCAGAGGAAGGCCTTTAAGCTCAAGGAGCGCGGCAACAATGTGCCTCCAAGGGGCCACTTCTTTTCTTTTCCATATCCGTTGGAAGCAGATTGTGGGAGCAAAGCTTATCTCCCATTTTTATCCGTTTTTAACAATGCTCTGCCTACTGCTAGTTAAACTGAGCTGCCTTAAGCTCAGCACAAAAAGCTCTTTTCAGAGCATCTAGTAGATAACTTTTTAAAAAGAAAAGAAATCTTTTCACATAGCTCTCCTGGTGCCCTTTCATGAGTTGAGGCTCTGTACAGGCAGCTGAGCCCGAGATGGCTTTTGGGGACAAAGCCACCATCAAGTATTAAGTCCACATTCTTTCTTTAAAGCCTACCACCGTGTTTGCGCCCCTACTTTCTGCCTCCTGTGCCCTGTGCCTCACTGACCCCGGTATACATCTGTCAGTAAAGCACAGTTGGGGCTCTCGGTGCCAAATCCATGTCTCACCCTCACTGGGTGATGATGCCCAACGTGGACAGCCTTGTCCGGAGCCTTCCATGTGCCTGAGGTGATGAAAAGGAAAATTCAGAGCCCACGGAATGGTGGCCAGATTCTGCTGGAAGCCTAAATAGCTGTGTTCCTATCAGTTAGTGCCAGGGGTAGACTGCTGCTTTCCCTGATAATGAGAGAAATTTCTGGAATCTCATTTTCCTTCAACAATAAGGGCAGGGGTGGTGCCCACTCAGCGGCGGCAGCCGATGAGATTTCTGAGGACTCTGTAGTTTATTTTCAAGCCTCTGAACATCTGAACGTCACTTTGAAGTAAGTCTGCTTTGAAGCAACTCTGAACCGGATCCTGAAGAGCTTGATGAGCATCTGAGAGGCGATTAAAAAGGTTCTGAGTGGAAGAACCGCCCTGTCGGCTCAACCCCGGCTCTTCTGTCCTCTCTAAGCTGCCTGCAGTGCTGAGGAGCCAGTCATTGAGGGTGCTGGGACCCTGGCCCACGAGCATGCCCGGATTGAAGGAAAAACATGGCCTCCCACATTCTCATCTTCAGAATTGTCTGCATCTCCCCCATCCCATTTGCTTTCCGTAGCTTCCTTCGGCATTTGCCTGCTGAGGCCACATCCACCTCATTACTTCGAGTAGCCAACCTTACAGGGCAGAGGGCAGTGGGATCCGATGGCCTGTTAGTGTTGTTCCACACCGGTACAGGAGGTCATGTCTTTTTATAGCATTGGGTGCCTGCCGGAGGGATTAGATCTTGGACAAGGTGGCTTTCTTCAACCAACACAAGCCCTGGGGTGGCTGACAGCTACAGGCTGACTTTGCAGCAGCAGGGATGATAAATCAAGTGTTCTGAAAGGAGATGAAATCTGTGTCATGTCACCCACCATCATCCCCTAGTTACACCAGAGATATTTTCTCTGCTGGAGGCATCCTGTTCTTGATTTGAAGACCGAGTGTCTAATAAGGCCAATGCCTCTCAAGAGTGTGTAGCTCGCTTCCCATGTGCCAAGAACCAGGTTGACAGCAACAAGCACAGTACCCTGGACTCCCCTTGCAATGCCAAGCCAAGACTGACTGAGGATGCCCTGAGATCTCAGAGAGTGACATTTAAAGTGTGCCCTCCTCAGCAGACTTTGAGAATGGGCTCTCTCAGCTGGAGGGGACAGTGCCAGCATTCAGATGCCGCAGGAAACTTGGATTTCAACAGAGGGAAAATATATAAATATTTATCTAATCACATAATTAGAGCAAAACTACTGGCCTCTACAACGGCAATCTAAATAGCCCACTTCATTAAAATGCAGAAGTTCTTGTGAAACACTTTCAACTACTTTCTCCTCCAAATGGTTTTATTTGTTAAGATCAGGATTTGTCTTGCATAACATTAAATTTAAATATATTCATAGATACTTTTGTTTCATACAAAAATAGTATAATGATCTACATTTAGCACCATACACATGTAGAGACTAACTGTACTGGCTTTTTTCTTCCCATTTTATTCGGGCCATCAACGGTTATTGGCACTGAACGGAGGCCTTATGGGACTGCGTCAGCATCATTTCCTCCCACCTTACCAGGACAGGACAGCAGGCAGATTTGTCTACACAGGTGAGGGAAGTGGAGAACTGAATTATTCAGTGAATTTGATTAATGTTTATGTCAGAGCAGGAACTAATGTATCAGTAATGGGGAAGTTCAATTAGTGCTTTAATTAATTAGACTCCCATTTTTAGCCATATTGTGCAGGATAATTATTTGTTAGCTTTGCTTAGGACCTGGGTTAAGGCTTTGATTACAGGTATTTTAAAAAAAATACAATACAAGGAGGCTGGGGCTCTCTGGAGCAACATGAAGCTCCCAATATTAGAAAATGCCAGGGAAAATGCAAACTCTTGTCATTTCCTGAAGTCATTAAGAGCTCCATGAAAAACTAGAACGAAGTTCAAAGTAAATTCTTGGGACTGAAGAGAGCACTGTGGGAGGGAACCTTGGAGGCACTGGTCCTCCTCTTTTGCATCCAGGACTAATTTTAAATGTGCTGTCAGGAGCAAGGGCCTACCAGGCAAGCTGATGGCGGAGTCACTTTCTTTTCCTGTCTCTGCTAGGCGCTTCCTTTATGAAGAACAAAAGATAAACCTACTAAGAAATATTCCAGTTGTGGAGGCTTAATCTTAAAGCAGGAGCAGAATGGAGCCCTGCTTTCAGGGGAGCCTGCACTGTTTTGATTTCACCCCAACTCACAGCCTGCTCCTAGTGGCACCTGAAAGGCAGAGGGACTTAATGTGTCTAAGAGACCTGTGTGTAGACAGACTCTCCTGTGCACTTAGAAAGCCAGCTGAACTCAGTACTTAGCAGGTACAAGGATTATCACACAGAAATACACTCTTGAACCCAGGATAACTGTACCCTATGGACCAATTAAGGGATGTTGTCAGGTGAATTCGATTATCTGAGAATTAGAGACAAATCCAATCAATTTTGGGGCATTTAGGTTAGGAAATCAATCAACTATTTACATCAACTCTGGCTTTCTAGTATGACAAAAATATTGTGCTACTAAAAAACTAAATGTACTACTAAACACACGGATGACTTGCCTCTTGACTCTGAATGAATTAGACAGCACTTACTATTCATTCCATAAAGCAGCGCGGTTGTTGTATAGCTCCTATTGAGCTGCTCTGAGTGGGAGAGAGAGAAAATTCCCAGCCCAGCTCTTTGATTCTCAGCCTTTCGTTGCATGTTATGACTTCTTTAAATTTCTGTGGTGTTGTTGGAATGTGATTTCTTCCTCAATTTAGCTGTAGATACATATTTCTAGAAGGAAACTATTCCAGTTGTATGTGAGAAAGTTTAATACCATAGTTCTCTGTTTTCCAAACTATAACTGTCTCGGTGCATCAAACAGGTCAGAGATGTATACTGTGTCTGTGAATACTATTTAAAAAAAAATAGCATGGTAAAACATAATGCTATGTGTTCACCACATTTAAATCATAATACTTTAAACTTTCTGTAGCTTTTATATGTGCCTTACTAATAGTATCCAGGAAGTTAGAAAGTAGACTGCTGTGTTTAGCTGTCAGCTTTTAAGAACTGATTCTTGTATTCACATGTTGATTTATCACAGTGATCAAGCCTATAACTTTAGCTTGTACCTGTCTTCAGTTAATACTAGATTTGTTTTTAATATTTCTTACCCTCCTTTTAATGATTTTATATCATGGATATGAGTCTTTCATGTCTTTAAGGTGTCTGGGGTGATTTTTTCTTCTTTTTTTAATGAAGAAAATCTCCATAGGTAAGGATTCTTTGGGAAGAGGGCAGTGGGAGCAAGCGAGCAAATGAACAAGTATTTTTAAAAGCATACAAGTACACATGGCCTTGTTCCTTGTGTTTGGCTGTACCTAGTTAACGAGTGCAATCAGGAAGAAGGCTAGGTATGGCTTGTATATTCAAGATATATGCAGCGAACATAAATATTTAATGCGTTTCTCACTTGCTGGCAAAAAGAAAATGATTGACAGCACATAGCCCCTGATTTCATGGGAAAAGATTATGGATCTATTTCTGCTTTGTGTGATAAGTTCTAAAAATATGTGCATTTAGGCCTCCTGAAAGAATAAGGCCTCATGAGAGAGATGCCCTCTGTCATCTTGGCAGCCGACCGAAAGGTGGGCAGAGTGGAGTAAATGACGCTTCGCCAGATCATCCTCACTGGACTGATAGAAAACTGCCGTAGACCAAGCAGAGCTTGAACATTTCTGAAGCAGGAGGCAGTGAGGCCAGAAGGTCAGGCACCACCCATGTTGTCATCTGTGGAGGGCCTCACCTAAGAGGGACAACCAACTTGTACAACTTCTAAAGCCACCCGTGGTCCTGCTTGTTCAGGAAAGCAAGCACCACGTTGGACTCTGAAAGAAAAAAAAAAAAAAAAAAAAAAAAAAAAAAAAAAAAAAAAAAAAAAAAAAAAAAAAAACAGCAGGAAACTAGTCAGGAAGAGCCCAGTCCAGAGGGCATCCTCTCCACCTCCATCCTCCATCCTCCCCATCTCCAGGAGAGATGATCAGTAATAAAACAGTGACCCCAAAGTTGTGCTTGATGAGATCCCGTATGCCTTCCAGAGAGACTACAGGAATTATTGGGTAAGCTGTGGTGTCCCTGAAAGCAGGAGTCTAGTCATTAGGAAAGGTGACAGTTACACATTCCAGACAGAGCCTGAGATACAAATGAACTCAGCATCTTTGGGAGGAAAATCAGAGGAAGAAGGGGTTGGATACAGAACGTGGGAAAAGTAGGAAGACTAGGAAGTCCGAGAGGAACCCACCCACAGAATATGGTGGAAAGTGTGACTTTTATTAAATACCCCAGGTTACACTGAGAGAGTTTCCACAGGGGAGGACTATACATAAAGGTGGGTTTCAGTGGGAAACTGTTGCAGGAAGGGAAACCTTCCTGTAGAACTTCAGGTCCAGAAACAGCAAGGACAAGTGTGCATTTGGGGTAGAGTTAGATCCGGTGAAAACCTCAGCAGCTTTCTTGATAAGAGTAAGCCAGAGTGAGCACATATCAGGAGTGAAGAATTTGTGAATAGACTTAGCAAGATTCCTGCTCTTGAAGAGAGACCCTAGGCCTAGACCTCAAGGAATGGGGGGGGGCATTTAATCCCAGCACTTGGGAGGCAGAGGCAGGCAGATTTCTGTGAGTTTGAGTCCAGCCTGGTCTACAGAGTGAGTTCCAGGACAGCCAGAGCTGTTATACAGAGAAACCCTATCTCAGAAAAAACAAACAAACAAACAAACAAAAAAAAAAACACTTTGTCAGTCTCTCCTCGAGTTCTAGGAAACAGGAGATGCCTTCTTCATTGGATGATGTAAATCCTCTCTTTCAGTTGTCCTTTGTTCATGAAGGGTCAGCTAAGCTGCTTGGTAGCAGAAGACACCTGCTGTATTATGTGAGCAGACAGGTATTTAGGGGATTTCTATGAAAACAGAAAGACTCATGATTCGAAAGCCAGGTTCTGAATCTAAATGTGGTTAGTTCGGAAAATTTCTGGGTCTCACACTTGAAGAATGTTTAGTTGCTAGAGTGAGAACAGAGTTGCTAACTTGACAGATCCTCAGTTTGCACTTGGAAATGGTTTTTGGAGATGACTGGTTCTTTCGGATTTGCTGAGTCCTGATCCAGCCACTGACTTCTAACATTTGTGGATCATAGGACAAGAGTACAAGTGATACCCTCAAAATACATCTGGATATTTAATGCTACAAATCAAGTTGCCAGTCTGCTAGATGAACACATTTTATACTCCTGCCTTGATGGGTATGCCATGATAAAGACCTCACAGTCCGGCTCAGTTTGGAGTTCTTGACACACAATTCTGTTCTGTTCTACCCCTAGTCCCACTTCAGCTCCACCCCAGGCTTAGAAATGGGACCCATGGGGACCCAGAAGCAGTCTTGGGGCCACAAGAGCAAGGAACTCTGAGGTCTCAGATACCTAAGGGTGGCTTGGCTAGAGGATTTGTGAGCTCACACACTCACCAATTTGTGGAAAGCATCCATAACAGCCTGTAAGTACAAGCTCTGAAGTGGTGTGTGTGTGTGTGTGTGTGTGTGTGTGTGTGTATGTGCATGTATGTGTGTATGTGTGTGTATGTGTGTGTATGTGTGTGTATGTGTGTGTATGTGTACATGTATGAGTGTATTGTGTGTATGTGTGTGAGTATTGTGTATATCTGTATGTGTGTGTATGTGTATGTATGTGTGCATGTGTGTGTTGTGTATATGTGTGAGATGTGTGAGTATTGTGTGTATGTGTGTATTGTGTGTGTATGTATGTGTGTATATTTGTGTATGTGTGTGTATATTTGTGTATGTGTGTATTGTGTGTATGTGTATGTGTATATGTGTGTGTATTGTGTGTATGTGTGTGTATGTGTGAATATGTGTGTGTATATGTGTGTGTATGTTTGTGTATGTGTGTGTATGTTTATGTATATGTGAGTATTTGTGATTATGTGTGTGAGTATTGTGTGTATGTGTGAGTATGTGTGTGTATTATGTGTATGTGTGCATATTTGTGTATGTGTGTATTGTGTGTATGTGTTATTGTGTGTATGTGTGTATTGTGTGTGTGTGTGAGTATGTGTATGTGTGTATATTTGTGTATGTGTGTGTGTATATGTGTGTATGTGTGTGTATATTGTGTGTATATGTGTATTTATATATATTGTGTGTATGTATGTGTGTATGTTTGTGTATGTGTGTGTATATGTGTGTATATTTGTGTATGTGTGTGTGTTGTGTGTATGTGTGAGTATGTGTGAGCATGTGTGTGTATTGTGTGTATATGTGTGTATGTGTGTGTATTGTGTGTGTATGTGTGTGTATTGTGTGTATAGTGTGTATATGTGTGTATTGTGTGTGTATGTGTGTGTATGTGTGTGTATTGTGTGTATAGTATGTATGTGTGTGTATTGTGTGTATTGTGTGTATGTGTGTGTATGTGTGTATGTGTTATTGTGTGTGTGTGTTGTGTGTATATGTTTGTGTATGTGTATGTGTGAGTATGTGTATATGTGTATATTTGTGTATGTGTGTGTATGTTTGTCTATGTGTGTATGTGTGTGTATATGTGTGTATATGTGTGTATGTGTGTATATTGTGTGTGTGTATGTTTATGTATGTGTGTGTGAGTATGTGTGTGTATATGTTTGTCTATGTGTGTATGTGTGTGTATATGTGTGTATATTTGTTTATGTGTGTGTATATGTGTGTATGTGTGTGCATTGTGTGTATGTGTGAGTATGTGTGTGTATGTGTGTGCATTGTGTGTATGTGTATTGTGTGTATGTGTGTGTATTGTGTGTATTTGTGTGTATGTGTTATTATGTGTGTGTATTGTGTGTGTATGCTTGTGTATGTGTATGTGTGTGTATGTGTGAGTATGTGTATATGTGTATATTTGTGTATGTGTGTGTGTATGTGTGTATGTGTGTATTGTGTGTATGTGTGTGTATGTGTGTGTATGTGTATGTATGTGTGTATGTTTGTATATTGTGTGTATTGTGTGTGTATGTTTGTATATGTGTATGTGCGTGTATGTGTGAGTGTGTGTATGTGTGTATATTTGTGTATGTGTGTGTATATTGTGTGTATGTGTGTGTATTGCGTGCACATGTGTGTATTGTGTGTATATGTGTATGTGTGTATATTTGTGTATGTGTGTATATTGTGTGTATGTGTGTATATTGTGTGTATGTGTTATTGTGTGCGTGTGTATTGTGTGTGTATGCTTGTGTATGTGTATATGTGTGTATGTGTGAGTATGTGTATATGTGTATATTGTGTATGTGTGTGTGTATGTGTGTGTATGTGTGTGTATGTGTGTATGTGTGTATATTGCGTGTATTGTGTGTGTATGTTTGTATATGTGTATGTGCGTGTATGTGTGAGTGTGTGTATGTGTGTATATTTGTGTATGTGTGTGTATTGTGTGTATGTGTGTATTGTGTATGTATGTTTGTATATGTGTATGTGTGTGTATGTGTGAGTGTGTGTATGTGTGTATGTTTGTGTATGTGTGTACATATGTGTATATGTGTGTATATATGTGTATGCGTGTGTATATTGTGTGTATGTGTGTGTATTGCATGAATGTGTGTGTATGTGTGTATTGTGTGCACGTGTGTGTGTGTGTGTATGTGTGTGTATGTGTATATGTGTTTATGTGTGTGTATTGTGTGTATGTGTGTGTATATGTATATATTATGTATGTGTGTGTATTGTGTATATGTGTGTATGTGTGTATTGTGTGTGTGTATATGTGTGTATATTGTGTGTATGTGTGTATGTGTGTATTGTGTGTATGTGTGTGTATGTGTGTATATTTGTGTATGTGTGTGTATTGTGTGTATATATGTGTATGTGTGTATGTGTTATTGTGTGTATGTGTGTATTGTGTGTGTGTATGTTTGTGTATGTGTGTATGTGTGAGTATGTGTATGTGTGTATATTTGTGTATGTGTGTATATGTATGTGTGTGTATATTGTGTGTATGTGTGTGTATTGCATGCATGTGTATGTGTGTGTATGTGTGTATGTGTGTGTATTGTGTGCACATGTGTGTATTGTGTGTATGTGTGTGTATGTGTGTATGTGTGTTGCTTTTGTCACCCATTGTTTTCCAAAGAGAAAGAGAGATGAAATGGAAGATAGAAGGATGGAAAGCAGACCATGTGCAAAGAATTCTAGAACAGTATTTGAAGAGGATGGAACGTGACTGTTGGTTCCCTCTGGTCTCTGTAACTGACAACCACACACCAGAAAACATTCAACAACAAAGATGTCTTCTTTCAGGGTTCTGGGGGTTGAGGTCTAAAACCAGAATCTCTGGTAAAAAGCAAAGCATCTGTAGTGCCACCTTCCCTGCTGACCCCCCAGGGCAGTCACCATTGTTTCTTCTTTCCGTTCTGGTGGCTGCCGTAATTCCTTGGTATATGGATCCATCATTCCAGTCTTCAAACACTGCGTCCATCGCTTCTTTCTGCAATGCTCACCTCTCCCCCTAGGTGTATATTCAATCTTTCTCTGCCTCTCTGCCATCAGGATTCATATGATTCATATGAATTCAGATTATTCAGGGTCTACTTGAATAATCTGAGATTAATATGTCCACGTTAATATTTGTAATTTAATTATATATTCAAAGCCCCTATTTCTATTTAAGGTCACATTTACATACTCTAGAGACAAGAGTCCGCTGTCTTAGTGGGACCGTTGTTTTGTTCCATGGTTCAAGTGATAGCACTTGATGAGGAGAAAAAATAAGAATAATATTAGTTTCGATGGAAAAAAACACATAAAGTTGCCAGAATATTTAATGTGGAAAGATAAATATTTCGATCTCTGGTGTTATAGAGGTCATTATCAGTGGTGACAACTTTTTAAAAAAATTACTTTATTCTATGATTAGAAAGTAAAACTGAAGCCAGGTGATAGTGGTGCACACCTTCAATCCCAGCTCTCAGAAGGCAGAGGCAGGCAGATCTCTGTGAGTTCGAGCCCTGCCTGGTCTATAGAGTTCCAGCACATCCAGGGTTACACAGAGAAACCCTATCTCTAAAAACAAAAACAAAAAACACAACAAAGTAAAACTGATAGCAGCAGGTAGCTGAAAAAAGTAGCCTTTTCAGCCAACCGTGTTTCAAAGTTGGGGCTTATTAATTGCTATTTTTTTTTTAAATTTGTGATGAGCAGGCTGCAAATCATACAGTGTAGGGAAGAAATTATTTGAGTCATCCAAAAAGGTGAATGTCCCCACATTGGCAGGTCCTGGTGACAAGCTCTTTTCCTGAGAAGTGGAGATAGCAGCCTTGAATTCAATTCAACTTTTCAATTAAACTCAAAATGCATTTATTGAGAGACCAGGAACTGCCAAGCACTGGGCTCCGTTTTGCAAATAGAAAGATAAATTATATCTCGAGCATGTCCTCCGAGACCTCACAATTTAGCATGTGAGAAAAGATGGTCATAAACAATTAAGAAAACGAAAACAATGCAGTATGTGCTGTGAGAGGGTGATGATTGAAATACAGGGATAGATGATGCCAATGAAAAAAGAGGAGACCCAAGGAAACCGCCTGATGTTCAGGGGTCACTTATTACATATTAAATGAAAAGAACCAGCCCCCATCACTTGGAGTGTAAGCTGTTCTTACCTCTTATCTCAAGTGTTGGACAGCCTGTACAATGGTCCCCAGGTGCCACTTTTATCCTCCCAAACCCATTCTCCAAACAGGAGACCATGGCATCTCTGCCTACAACTTCCAGTTGCATCTGAACTCACTGGAAGCAAGAGCTCATTCTGAAGTCTCTTGGAAGCAAGAGCCTCCCTGGGCTGCCTCCCTTTGGATGTTTGCCATGATCCAACTAAGCTAGCTCCCACCGTTCTCAAGCCTCTGAATTCTTTCCTGCCCCAGGGCCCTGTCTCTACCCTAGTGTCCCTGTGGAGAGAATCCATCTTTATAAGAGGGCACTCCCAATGAATTGCTCCCCTTGTAGCAGCTGCCAGTTTCTAAAATGATGTCTTCTATTTTCTTCCTTTTACCCTCTACCCTTGAGGCAGGGACCTTGTTAATCCTGCACAACATCTTAACCCCGTTGCTTGTCACACAATAAATAGAAGAGTACTCTGGCACCCGGGATGGTATGGAAATCCAAAATCTGTACTCCTCAAGGTCAACATCCTGATGAAAGGATTTCCAAAAATAACAACAACAGTAGCCACCATTATACTGTCCCCCCAGTTTCCTAGGCTTGGATGACACTACCCTCCCAAGTCTATAGACATACCCAGGAGTTAATGCTATAAAGCTCATTGGGCACAGTTGTAAAGGTTTTATAAAGGACCATTTTAGTGTTCCGTTCTTTCCAGACTCATGGGCTAGAATTACGACACTAAAATAAAGATGATCTTACCAAAATACAGCAGTACTTTGACATAACAGCAGTCCAGGAGAGAACTCTGTGGTGGTCTGAATTTAGCTACATCCTTTACTTCCTTCTCCGGGTTCTTTTTGTGCACTCCAACGACAAAATACCTGTAGTTTCTTTGCAACTAGAGAAAGTCATAAAAGAAAATGTGCCTTGGTGCCTTAAAAATGGTCAGTGATCAGTATTTGCTGTCCATGCTCTGTTTGGCCTGAAGACCTCATCTCACTTTCCTTTGAATTATCGCCTGAGCATCAAGGCAGCATCATCTGTATGCCTGTCATATTAAATGAGAGGTTAAAAGGCAAAACCTCCTCTGTGGAAAGGCCAGGGTTCTTTGAAAAAAGCTCTGGCATTCAAAGTTGAAGCAGTAAACAACAAAAGAGGATGGCAGAGTTGAACAAATGGCCTTAATTGGCCATTAAGCTTGGACTGCATTGAAAATGATGCCTAACCATGCACTGGGGTATCTACCTTATCTAAGGAGGGTTCCCTTGGTGAGCGAACTTCTGATGAATGCCATCCTATTCCTTCTCATTAAAAACTTCCTCTGGGTGTTAGCGTGGTGAATACCTATAAAATGAGATATATATGGCTTACATCTTATTCCTCTGATTCTTAACTTAGTCAGGTTTAGTTATTATTTATTTGCCTAATTCAAGAAACATTTAAACCTATTTTTCACTTAATCATTTCACTAGAAAAAAGCAGTGAAGATTTTTAAAGCTTGTTTAAACCATTAGAGCATAAATTAATGAGTTCTAATTATTATCCAAATAGTGTGGAGGAACAGAATCAATTGTTCTTTTATGACAAGAAGAATACATGCAGGGTTCAGGCGGGTTGCTGAATGGAGATGGTACACTAGGGAAAGAGAGCCAATATTTCTATTATTGTGGTTCAGCTCTGAAGAAGTTTTCAGTCAGGGACACATGTATAGAATATGGGTGACTGTCATTACAGATTAAAACAGCCTGCCATCCTATGTGCCTCTGGAGTGGAGCAGCCCTAAGTTCTGGTTGCTAAAGAGGAGAGAGGAGATCTGCAGAAATGTACCAGCCTCATGGCTGTCTGAGGCCACCAGAAACTATGTTGACAACTGGAACACAGCGATATTTTAAACAAAATAGAAAAATTGCCATTAGCCAGGCTGTGTTAAGAATTCTGAAGGTCTCAAAGATAAAAATGATGGTGACTCCGGTATCTCTAGCATCTGAGACATGCTATGCATTACATGGATGCTAACTACTGTTATTACTATGAACAGCATTAGATGCTCACCACTTGCATTCTTGGCATCATAATGCCTGGCAAGTCCTGTAGTCTAAACATTCACACTCAAGGGCTTAAAGGGGTCAGAAGTTACTAAGCTGGATTTTTCACTCATATTCACCACTAAAGAATTGTGCAGCAGAAATGATAGTCTTCTAACTTTCATGCCTCCATTCATGAAACAGGAATGCCATGGAACCCACTAGCACATCCCAGTGCATTTGAGCACATAACACAAAGGTCCACTTCTACAGTGCATCCTGTTATCTGGCCCATGACTTCCACAACAGAATAGGAGTTGGATTTTGATTCTGATTTGCCCCATACATGTGGCCCTCCACAGAAGTACTATTCAAACAATCAGAAGAGGGCCTCCTGGAGACAGAAAATAGCCTCTCCTGGAGAAGTGTGATGTGTTTTATTCTTTTAAGCAATAGGTTCTGTACTTTGTAGCAATTTAAGATACACACAAACACTGAGTGAATTAGGGTTGTTATCCATTTTACCTTATTAACACACTATTTTAGAACTCACTTGTTAGAACTGATTGATTTATCCCAACTAACATACTCTGTCTATTACTAAACAGTTTGTTGCAGTTCCCGTGTGTGTGTGTGTGTGTGTGTGTGTGTGTGTGTGTGTGTGTGTGTGTGTACCCCCTGAGTGTCCCTTCCCTGTTTTATGATCCTATCCAGTATTCTGAATTACATTTGGCTGTCAGGTCCCCTTAGACTCCTCTTGGCTGTGACAATTTCTCAAGCTTGCATCTGTTTTAATGATTTTGACAATTTTGTGGGAGTTAGACAGGTGTAGTGTAGAACGCCCTTGTACTGGAATTTTTGTGATATTCACCTCATGATTAGATGGGAGTTCGGGGTTTGGGGAAGAAAGGTCGTGGAGTATAGTGACATTTTCATCACATCACCACAAGGGCTCATCCTCTCAACATAAATATGACACCTGATGTGGACTTTGACCCCCTGCCTCAGGTGGTGCTGGTCAGTATCCCTGTCATAAAGCTGCCTTCCTCCCTTTCCTGCTGCATGATTTGAAAGGAGCACACCATGCACAGCCCACGGATGCAGCCTCCCATCTTCTTGACTTTTGGTGGAGTGGCTGCACACTTTTTTAAAAAATCTTCTCCATGGGGACACGTGCCTCTTGCCAGCTGCTGCTTGACTCAATTACTTGTCTGTATCAGTGTGGACCCAGGGATGCTTCTATTCTTCGGTTAATATTGTGAGACTCCGTCATTATGTCACTGAAATGATGTCAACCTTGGCCGCTGGGAGCTCTTTTAGTTGGCCTGCATGCCGGTCTGGCGTACAGACACCTCTGTGAACTTTCTTACTTCCCTGGCAGCACAAGATGCTCCAGGCTCACGTTGAATATTTCCTTCTCTGTACTTCCAGTACAGGGAAGTTTCTTTAGGGATCCTGGGTTCTTTTTATTAGGGAATGGCATTAGAAATTGAAATTTGTTGCTAATACTAGTAAGTGGCTTCCTTCAGATGCCCTAAGGTAACAAAGAAATATACACTTGTGCACTAACCTGTCCACATACGCACATCTATACCTCTTTCTGTATATAACCATCCATATATAGAGTAAGGAAAACCTGAGATATTATTTATATCTTCAATCCTAGTTCATTACTGCATTCTAACTTCTTTCTCTTGTTTCACCCTAACACTGAGAAACTAATTAATTGCTTAATGCAATTATACATGGATGTCAGTATCAGAATATTTCATCTCTGCTTCCATGGAAAAAAAAACTTGAGTTCAATACTACAGTCCAACACTATTTGATAGTTCAGCTTGCCATTATTCTCACAGACTCTGCTTGTTTCCACAAATATTAAGGTCAGCTTCTTTCTCCTTTCCATTTTCATGAGATTTTTCACACATTAAATTATATATAAATAAATAATATATTCTCTTGTCAGTCAATATTCGTTCCTGATGTTCCCCTAATGGGAATATGTGATTGTTTATTAGCCAAATTAATCTTATGATCATTAAAAGACGGTGTTATGATGCTTTTAAAAGTAACATTTTTATTTTAATGAGTATGCATTTATTTTGATATTACTAGAAAAGTACATAATTGCCTATCAAAATGATGGTGTCATAAATACTATTAATTAGGACAAAGACAGACATATTTCATTTAAAAACTTAATCAATTAAGAAAACCTGATTGGCACTGGGAATAGCTGCAGTTTAAGAGATCCAGAATGTATTTACCTACAAGGACCACACTCTGCTACTTTTCATAAATTATTCCTTCAAAGTCCAACTTCCTCTTTAGATCCCCAAATTAGGACATACTTGACAATTCAATGATGCCCATACATGTATGTATATGTATGTCCCACACACATTTATGTTTCTGTTTATGTGTCTACAACTTTTTGTGTAAATACCAATGCTTCTATCTCTAGTCTAATATGACTATATTCTACATGTGGCAATAATCAATCCATAACTCAGCCAACTTCTCACCAAGTTGAAAGCTTCTTTGATAGGGCAGAGTGTAGAAACTCCAGATTTTTCTAGCAGGAGAAGCTGGACATTGTCAGCATCTTCAGCAAGACAGTCCTGGTGTCAACACCAACGTGTTAACTCGTCACGTGGAAACCCAGATGAGAAGGAACATCTTGGATGCTACATGGGCATGATCAAAATGTCCTAGACTTTACCAGCCCACAGGTTGCTGGGGCCCATCTCCATAGTTTCCAGTTGACTACATCTCAGTAGATTTTCATTTCTAACAAATTGCTGGAAGACATTGATGCTGCGTAAATAGGGATCAACCTGATTCACTGGTCCAAGTGTTCACTCGGTGGCTTAGGAGAAGCAAAAGGTCATGCTTGCCCTGAATGTGTTATCATAGAAAATAGCATTTCTTCCTGGCAAATGCTTGCAAATGAAAGTTTAGGAGTTTAAATGAAGTTAAACTTAGACCTTGGAGTCTCCTTCATCTTATTGAACACAAAAGAACACATGGGAAAGGAAGTGCTTGCCTGTAAGTGTGATCAAAGTGACACTCAGCATAGCCTTGTGGCAGTTCTTTTCTTCCAAAGAACATCAGATTTAAGTCTGACTCCTCCCTTATTTTTTATTGATTGGGATTTTAATACATGCATATAATGTGTTTTGATTAAGCCTATCCCTAGTTCCCTTCCCCCCAATTCCTTGCCTATTCCTCCCACCACTATTCCTTCTTAATTTCCTCATCTTATCTATCTCTATCTCTCTGTCTTTCTCTCTATCTACCTCTACCTCTATCTCTACCTATCTCTATTTCTATCATCTCTCTCCCTCCCATGGAGTTCACATAATGCTGCTGGTATGTGCACAAGGCCACACACTGGAGCATGGGGAAATAACCTCTCAGAGGTTGCATCACTGAATAAAATTGATTCTTCACACAGCAATAGATCTCATCCCTGGTACCATTAATAGGGACAGGGACCTGAGTCTAGGTATGATATAGGCCTTAGGGGAAAACCTACCACTATCATTCTGCTAAATGGACATAATATTAACTAACTTCTAAAGACTAATCCTCATTCCCATAGATTAATTAGTACATCTATATGTCTTCATCAGAGAAGCTTCTCTTTGCTGTAGATTAACAAAGCTACACAACTAGTCAAGGTTCAAAGAATAAAAAACTGGGGAATTCTCAGCCCTAAACAGGATGTCTATATCACACACCTCCTCCCAAGATTCGGGGATCACTGTGGAAGAGAGAAGGAACATTGTAAGAGCCAGAAGTAGACTACAGTGAAACATTGTTTCCAGATAAAGAAGAGCACTTGAACCTATGAAATGACAGTGGCTGTGACTGCCTGCTCAGGACCTGCACAAAGTCAAGCCAGACAAAATCCCAGCATGGAAGACAGAGGTGGCCAGGAAATTCCATACTGGAGAATCCCATCATGGAATTCCTAGCTGGGGAGTTTTTGGCAATTTCACTTTTTAAAGTCAGTCTTGTTGTTGTTGTTGTTGTTGTTGAATTTGAGTTAGTTATCTCAAATAGAATGGCCCAAAGAAGGGATCTTTTTCCATTAAAAATACTTTGTATAGTTTTAGTCCATTTGATGGATATTAATATCAGAACCTTAAAGTAATTCATAGCCTGAGATATTGTAATTCAATTTTTTTGGAATCCCTCTTTGATACAAAATGAAATGTGGGGAAATATAAGCAAAACTTGAGAACAGAGACAGTCATTTTATCATTATTTTAAAAGTAAAAATTACAACTCATCCTAAAATCCAATATTAAGAAGTCATTGAAATATAATATGCTAAATATTAGCAACAGAATGTTCTTCAACTCCTGCAAGTCAAAATGATAAATGATGTAAAATTCTCATACTATCATTTAAAAAATAGACTACTGTAACATTCTCTAAGTGGTATGAGTCATAGACTGGTAAAAATGTGTAAGATGTAGACTGACGAAAGTGTTCCAAAATGAAATACAATATATCACAGAAGTTGAGTTCTGCCCCTAGATACAGATCCAGTGGGCATTAGCTGCAGCTTCTAACCCTTCTACCCCTGTAATTAATTTCCCCTAGCATTTGGTACAAACCCTTAACACCCTGGAATTTCTCTAGAGACAGGGATGATAGGAGCATCCCTGTATCTGAGTTTATGCTGTTTAGGTGACTCTTGCTGGGTCCCCTCTAGCTTAAGTGTAGGAGCTGGTCATCACAAAAACAAAGGCATGAGTAGAGCATTGACCTCTCAGTCCCGCCCCATGCCCTACTCAACCAAAAAGTGAATTCAGTCATCAGTGGCCAATGGTTTACTCTATTATGCTTGTATAACCAAGTGGCAAACCTGAATATCAGAGAGCTTCTGTCTGGCCAGATACAGAAAGCCACTAGGAGAGCATGTTTGCTTCATGCCTACCCCTACCTCACATGCTCCTCTCTTTCATTTGGCTATTCCTGAGTAGCATCCCTGTGGAGAATTAGTACTATTGGGTAAAGTACTTGCTTGAGTTCTGTAAACTGTTCTAGCAAATAATTGACAGATTATTCTAAGGGAGTTGTGGGGACCACTGATTTATTGCTAGTTGGTCAGAACTATAGGTAGTCTGGTTTTTGAAACTGCCATTTCAAGTGTGGACAGTCTTAGGATGAGGAGACATTTAACCAGTAGGGATATGACAGTAACTTCAGATACATACTATCAGAAATGGAACTGAATTGCTGGACACCTACTGATGACAGATGAATTGAAGAACTGGTATTAGGGAACACCCTAGGAATAATATTTTGCTGTCACAGTAAGGTCTTAATCAGGAAACATATCCATCCTAGGTATTAAAAACAGAAGGAATTTAATTATATTTTGGAGCGTATAAAACAGCAGGAAGAAATGAAGAAGAAAGTCAAGGAAATATTTTATACAGTGCCCCAGATCATGGAGGACTCTAAGACCAGAATGAGAAACCATAGAAAACTTTGCCCCATGCAGCTGCCTAAACCTTGAGTGCATGGCTAGAAAAAGATTCAGAGGCTGCCATAAAACTAACTTCTGCTAAGTCCCATCCTCCACACTGTTGTAACATGAATTGCTAAATGGTCTTATTAATAATAAAAAGAAAAACCTGGAGTCAGGTATTGGGGTGAAAGCTGAAAGATCAGAGAGCAAGCCAGCCATGTCTTAACCTGTAGGAACTCCTCAGCCCAAGAGATAGCTACTTCCTGTATACTCATGCCTATATACCTTTCTGTGCCCTGCCATCTTACTTCCTCTCTCCGCCCAGCTACACTACTTCCTGTCTGTCTGTACAGACCTCCAGACCTCTATGGTTAACTAGTGCTGGGATTAAAGGTGTGTGCCACCACATCTGGCTCTGTTCCCAGTGTGGCCTTGAACTCACAGAGATTATGATAAATCTCTGCCTCCTGACTGCTAGGATTAAAGGTGTGTGCTACCACTGCCTAACTTCTATGTTTAATATAGTGGCTGGCTCTGTCCTCTGGTCTCTAGATAAGCTTTGTTGGGGTGCACAAATAAAATATCACCACATTCACTGTAATAGGAAAATAAATGGCTTTCAAGTCTCAGCTGTCTCCCAAGTCTAGAGATATACTGTGTCATTAGATGGGAAAATGTAAATCACTCACAGAACCTGTGATGGGGTCTAGGAAATGTAGCCCCTGTTCTTCAGACCCCCTGGAAAGCACAGAAGAAATAAAAAGCACCATAGAAATAAATATGAATCACACTGGTTTTACAGCTTTAGCATATTTTCTTGTAATAATTTTGTGAGGATTAAGTTACAGAATACATATGTATATACAGTGTTAATAGGACATATGAGTAATTTCATATATTTGGTGGATATAATAAGCATTGTTCATTATGATGGTGATTGTGGTAACAAAGCTGATATGTTAGTGGGATAAGACTGGATATCAGTCTTATATGTTACCCACATTTTCAAAATTTCTACATTGAAACTTAATACTTTTTTTTTTTTTTTTTGGTTTTTTCGAGACAGGGTTTCTCTGCGTAGTTTTGCGCCTTTCCTGGAGCTCACTTGGTAGCCCAGGCTGGCCTCGAACTCACAGAGATCCGCCTGGCTCTGCCTCCCGAGTGCTGGGATTAAAGGCGTGTGCCACCACCGCCCGGCGAAACTTAATACTTTTTATTTAGAAAAATAAGTTAGCTTATTCCCTAACACAAACACTAAGAAGTCGTGTTTTCTGTAGCTTCATACTAAATATTGGTGAAGGATATTAATCAAGTAAGAAAAAGTTCAACTGTATCAGATAAGTGAACTATGTTTTTACACTAACCAAATGCATAGAGCTTGAACCAGATGTGGACACATTTGAAACTCCAGATTACCACCCAGCTCTGCCATCATGGGTAGTTCTTATACTTGTGTTAATTCTTTTTATAGGCATTGACTGAGTTCGGAATCAGGTCTTTATTTCTGTGTTTCAAATTTTACTATTTCATCTGCTGTCTTTCCCAAATAAAATGCTTCTACCATGCATTAGAACATCTTGGCAAAAACTGGAAATGGCAAGTGACTAACAGAGAACACTGATTGGACCTAGGATATAACAAGTAATAAGAAAATGGAAAGACATTGTTTTCGGTAAACCCAAAGAGAAAATTCCAGTTAAAGGCTAATTAAAATACCAGGACAGAAAGTGTTGCTTTCAAGAAGAAATTATATAAGAGATTTGAAAAGCACGATCCTTCCAGAACAAATCTTAAATTGTAACATACTACCATGACATTTTTAATGTGGCATGCAGTCTATTGAGTTATTATTGCTGGCTGTAAATCTTCAATAATATAAAACATGATAACTTGATATTTTAATCAAGGGATATTATTAGAATGACTCAAAATCTGAGCTTTGTTCCACTTAGTGTATTAAAATAATTTTTTTCAAATACACCAATTATGATTGTCAGAGTAAGTGGGAAATAATTTATTTAGGAGAGAACCTCGTTCTTAATACTCCCTACCCACTGACTCATGGCTGATTAATACCTTACAAACCAGCTGCTGCCGGCCTCAGAAGAGCCGGCTCATTATTGGTCCATTATTGTGTTAGTCCCTTTCCCAGGAACTGATTAGCAGGCCAATTAACCACCTTCTCCTTCGAGTTCAGCTGCCTGGATGGGGGAGGGGATGTTCCTTCCATTGAATCATTGGTTTCAGTCACCTGTTTTGAACCAAAGGTTTACCAGCCTTTGGTCCTCTCAACATGATGAAAAGTGTGGCTGAGGTTTAGATGAAATCTGAAGGAGGGCGGAAACACACATCAGTCGCCTTCTCTCCTTGAGCAACCCAATGCCTGACAATGGCAGCTTGAGAATGGGTCTGCTTCGGCTCACAGTTCAAGAGTGCAGTTCATCACAAAGGAGAGAGCATGCTGGCAGGGGCAACTGCTCACATCACACGGAAAGTCGGAAAGCAGAGGAGGTGGAGGGAGGTGGGGGTGGGGGGAGCGGCTGGTGCTCGGTTCATGTTCTCCTTTGTATTCAGTCCAGAACCCCAGGCTACGAAATGTGGCTGCCCACAGGGTAAATCTTCCTCCTTAACTAACCCAGTCTAGAAAACCCCACATAGAATTCCCAGAGATTGGTCTGGTCAACTGGATAATCAATACTAAACATAGCGTCTTACTTTGCCAAAGCCCCCCCCCCCCAGTGTGTGCTTTTCCTGTTCCACTATCTTTAATAGTCTGCTTCCATTGGACCCCACATTTTTAAAATGTAGTGTTTGACCTTGTTTCCTACTGAATCCAAATGCCCAAAATTTTGTCTGGCACACAGTAGGTGTTCAACAAATGCTTGTTTAACAAATGCTTGAAGACTTACTATGATGTTAGGATACAACAGCAAAGGAATGTGGTTCTTACCACACTGAGGGCAGCTCCCAAGCTAAAAGAGAACCAGACACAAAAACAGATAACTGTAAGCTAGTAGGTGCTGAATTATTAAAGTACAGGCATGGGAAGAACACAAGACAAAGATGGTCAGTTCTCTGTCGAGTTGGCAGTTTAGGTTAGAGCAGAGTGATCTTCCTAGAGATACGGTCATGTAAGTTTCCAAAGATTTTCCAGGAGTTCAACAAGTCAAAAAGAAGGTTTCAGAACAAAAGCACAACATACATAAAGACATGGACTTCTGGAAGAACAACTTCTCTTAAAAACATGACAATATTTATAAAATCCATGTGTTTTTGAGATTTCATAGTCAGGGTTTTCAAACAGAAACATGATAAGACTTGGGGAAGAATGGAAAGGTGGAAAGGAGAATGTGAGCGTGCAGTAGTGGAAATGTCTGAGAAAGCGAAGTTTAGAGATGCTGAGTCAGTTGTTCACTGTCACATGCAAGAGCATGGGTAGAGTTCATTGAGTTCTTCTCCTGGAGCCGTCAGCACCCCCGCTGACACTGTGCTGTTGGAGTTAGTGTGGCTGTCTGCTGCACCTCCTCTCACTGAATTAGCAGACTCAAAGAATCAATTCATTTTTCAAAGACTTCTTTGATGACCATGAAATCAGAAGGAACCCCGTGACTTGGATGGTTTTCCAGAATCCTATTTTGCCTCTAGTTATTCTGTTTGTTTGTTTTGTTGTTTTTAGCTCACTCTGTTGCCTGCCAATTCATTCATTCATTCATTCCATGGTCCAAGCTCACAGATGGCAAGTTCTGTGCTGCGCACTGATTCATAGCATTCTCTGCCATGGCTTCATTGCATGAACACGAGAAAAGCCACCACCTCTAACCTCATTTTCCCCAGGGTCATTGAAGTGGTATTGCAAATCTAATCTTACTTATAGAATATCTCTTTAATACAAGGATTTCATGTGAACAGAGTATTACTTATTGAAGAATTCCTGGAGTTTTGCCATGGCAGGAGTCCTTTTATTTGGGGACTTTGGGGGTACCTCATCTGATTTTCTGCCTCAACTTATGGATTGCAGAGGTTTCAATAATTGTTTTAAGATTTTCACTTATGGATCTGGTTCTCAAATCCATTTGGGGAATGTGGAAAAAGAAGAGTTCAGTTTCATTGTTTACCAAGAAGAGTGTTGACTCTCACATGCAAGTATATTGACTTTGTCAGAGATTGCATCCTGTGTTCTGGTTGGTGAGTCTTCCTTGTACTCAAAGCAAATCTTTTATTGTTGTGTCATAAATGAGTGTTACCTGGACTATAGCCAGATAGAAGCAATCACCTCCCTCCTTCTTCCAAGACCCCTAGAACATTTAACCAATGTTCTGTCTCTATAATTTACACATTCTAGATGTTTCACAAGAGTTGAATTATACATTTGTCCTCCAGTGTGTTTGCATACATCACTTATATTTGAGATTCACATGTTTTCCATGTATCCAAACACTACAACATTTTATAACTGTATAATTTCCCCTTAGCTTATGTTCATTGGCCACCTACATTTTCACAACCTTAGATTAGCTATGTAAAAAAAAAAATGACATGTGGTCTATGTCCTCAAGCTGTTCAGAATAGCAGGATAAGAGAAGGACTCATGGAAGATAGGAAGCAAACAAATCAGTCATCCTGGACTGTGTTTTAAGTATTCTTAGCATGCACACTGTAACAAAGCTACAAGGAAAATCTCATGAATACAGTTTCATAATGCACTGAACAAAAGCATGTACTTGCTGAACCATAAGTTTTAGAAATACCCGTGCTGGTGGAAGGTGGGCACGTCTGTTCTCTTCTTGTCCTCTATTCAGAGTCCACACTTGATGTAAATTCTGGGTAGTTTCTCATCTTTGGTCTTAGCATCTGAATGCATGAACTCACTGTTCGTGTGGCAGGGCCTTTGGGGCTGCCTTGCTTATCTCTCCTGCTGGAGTGACGCAAGGTGAATGAGAAAGTTGCCTCAGTCCTCTTTGTGGGCAACTCACATTTGTTTCCATTCCTCCCAAGGCACTCTCCACCAGAAATCTCAGTGAGATGAAGTGCTTTTCACGGGATTGATGTGGGAAACTATCCTCAAGTCTTATGCCCCTGGTCAATTCTGTCAACCCTGGTGGCTTCTGTCCTTCCTTCTCAGTCCCAGTCCACAGAACAGCAACGTATCATTGTGCAGGATCCTCATTTTCCTTCTAATCCCCCTTTCTCTAGCCTAGAAAACTGCCTTTGATCTGGACTTAAAGTTGAGGTGGGGCTAGAAAAACTGGTTCAGGCTAAAGCTCTTTTTGTCCAAATCTATTCATTATATTCTAAGTCTTTACAGACTTTTGATTTTAACATTCAAAACATGGGCTTTAAGAAAACCCCCAAATCATTTTCTCTCCAACTGTTATATATCTTAAAGTATACCATCTAAGAAGCTTGAAATGAAAAGTTGAGCTGAGGTAAGATGAAAAGGAAGTAATAGTTCATAGATGCTACTATTTGGGAGTGTGCTAGCTGGTTTTATGTCAACTTGACACAAGCTAGAGTCACTGGAGAGGTGTGAGCATCAATTGAGAAAAGGCCTCAGTAAGAATAGGCTATAGGTAGGCATGCAGGGCATTTTCTTAATTAGTGATTGATGTTTGAGGGCCCAGTCCATTGTTTATGGGGCCACCCCTTGGGCAGGTGGTCCTGGGTTCTATAAGAAAGCAGACTAGCAAGCCATTGGAAGCAAGCCAGTAAGGCGATATGGAAATGTAAGCCAAATAAACCCTTTCCTGTCCAAGTTGCTTTGGTCATAGTGTTTCATCACAACAATAATGACCCTAACTAAGATGGGGATGAAGCGCAAAACCTAACTGATGCAAAGAGTAGGACAAAGCCCCATCTTTTCACAATGATGCTCAGTTGGGACCTGTCTACCTACCTGTTGACAGACTTTTCTGTCCTGCCAGCCACTCCCCAAATAACCACACAGAGAGTTAATATTAATAATAAATGCTCAACTGATAGCTTAAGCTTGTTTTTAGCTAGATTTTGTAACTTAAATTAACCCATTTCTATTAATCTATATGCTACCCCGAGGCTCATTTACCTCATCTATGTGCTTCCCATCCTGCTCGCTCTGAGTCTCATAGAGTCTCCTCCGACTCCACCCTTCTTTCCAGCATTCTCTCTGCCCTGAAAATTCTGCCTAGTCATCGGCCAATCGGCTTTTTATTAACAATGAGAGCAACAAGTCTTCCCAGTGTACAGAAGGATTATCCCACAGCACCTGCCTATCATCGATTGCTTAATGATCATTGGGTGGGGCACGTGTCATGCATATGTTGTGATCAGAGAACAGTTTGGAGAAGTCAGTTCTTGCCTTCTGCCATGTTGAGTCAAAGTGTCTGCTGCTGCTGCTGCCCCTGGCTAGCTGTGGTGCCTGTAGGCGTCTAGGCAGTTCTTCTTTCTTCCATCTCACCATAGGGATGCTGGAATTCCAGATGCATGCCACTGCATCTGTTTTTTTACATGAGTTCTAGAGATCCAACTCTGGTAATTGGGTTTGTGCAATTAACACTCAATTTTTACCCACTGAGCTATCTCCCCAGCCCCTGCATCTTTTTTTAAAAAACTTAAATTAGCATCATCTAGAGTATTAGCTTGAGTCACCACATTCAAAGAAAGACAGCCTTACATGGTTTGTTATCTTTCTTTCATCCTTTAAAACAAACAAACAAAAAGACTAAACCAAAAACAAACAAACAAACAAACAAAAACCTGGAATTTGAAATCCTCTTGCCTCTACTTCCTGAGTGCTGGGATTACAAGCATGTGCTACTGTAACTGGCTGAGTTTTATGTTCTGAATGAATTTGTTCTAATTGATAACCATGCTATATCTTATTACTTTTTATCCCTCTGTTCCAAGTTTCCTATTTCTGCAGCTCATTGGCTCATTATTTTCTGTGAATAGACAATGTTCCTTTAGAGAAGGCAGTGTAGCAGTACCTTAGATTTCTGGAAGGTGTAGCCTGGAAGGAGGTTACTGTAGTATGTAGCATGATTCTATTGATGCCTGGATTCATCTATTGTACAACTGAACATTAAAATGTAAGTGATGGCTTTGCTAATAAGATGTTAAAGTCAAAGTTGTCAGAGGTTGTCCTCAATCCCCATTCACAATTCTCATGGGTCTCACTGAGATATCCACACTTATACCAGAAGGCCACATTGTGTAAGGCTTGCTCTTTGACATTCATGTCATGAACACACACTTTCATTTATGAGAAATGGATCGTTGAAGGTACTTATGGTGTCTCTGCCCTGATATGAGGGCAATAAGAGCTGCCCTAATTTTCTTTGTAAACCCTACATTGTCCACAAATAGATCACAGACATTATTTGAAAGGATTTGGGAGGCTAAGTTAAGGAACACATATATTTTTAGCAGGAAGGAATAAACTGGCACTAAGACTCAGACAGTACAGAATATTTTAAATTCATGGCACGGTGTACTTACCTTTTGAGGTGTGAGATCTGGGCCTTCTGTTGTCATCAAGTTTATCCTCTGAATCAGTGACACATGCTCCAATAAACATCAAGTGACAGCTCCTAGTAACTAACCAACACAGGGTTCCTGGAGCAGATCCAATCCACAGGAACAGAAGCCATGTAAATAAACTCTGTTGGGCAGGTCATGCACAGAAAGTGAATTAGACTAAGACATCAAGACAGTTCCTGAACACACTGCTGTAGCTGAACAGATGGCCAACAAGAGGAGCCCTCAAAGGAGCCACTGGAGCACAGTTCCAAGCAATGTCTCACATCCTTTGGCAGTCGGGGAGTGACAGAAGCAAACAGATCATGAGGGTGTGATAACAGTTAGAAAGGGATGATCAGGCTCAAAGACAACCTGAGCGGAAGATAAGCTATTCCGGTTTAGAAAAGGATAATGGATACAAGGGATGACTGAGACATAGGCACCAGGAAAAGGACAGTGACCTTCAGGACATATTCTAGGTCAGAGATGTAACGTAGCAAGTTATTTTGTCATATATATATATATTTTTTTTACCTAACTTGTGATCTCTCCAGAATTGTCCCTGTATGCTCAGTACGAGTGTGTTCTGGGATTGTTGAATGGAATGCTCTAAGCATATCTGTTCTTTCCATTTGACCTAGAGTCTTATCCAAGTCCCATGCCTCTTCACACATCTCTGTATGTTCTATCCATTAGTAAAAGGGGAATAAAAGCTTACCCATGTGTTGCTATTTCTCTCCTCAATGCTATTAATATTCACTTTCTTTTTTTAAATTTTCATTACTTTTTTCATATAATGTAATATAATCATATTCTTCCTCATCCCTCAACCCCTTTCAGGTCCTTCCCACCTCCTTACTCATCCAACTTCATTTTTCTCTCTGTCTCTCTCTTTCTCTCTTAAAAAAACATGGGGGAAAAACAAAAATCAAAGCAGATAAACTAAAAATAAAATAAAATAAAAAACAATAAGACAAATTACACAACAAAGACCAGCACACATATTATAGGAGTAATCAACTCAACTACTTTTTGATTGGATTTAAGGCCCACTTCATGAAATGAAACCCACATGGGACACTGATAAGGAGGCCAAGAACCTGAGACTAGATGGGTCATAGGCCTAGAAGAAAACCTACTACTTTATTCTGCTAAAGGAGCAGAGGGATACAACGATTCCTAATGACTTATTGCTATACCCATAGAGCAGAGCATTGCTCAGTCCTCATCAGAGAAGCTTCCTTTTGCAGTAGATGGCAATTAACACAGAGACCCACAACTGGACAATGTGCAGAGAGGAGAGACTTTGGAGTACTCAGCTCTAAATGAGATGTCTGTATCAATTCCCTCCCCACCTGAAGGCTCGGGGATCTATACATAAAAGGAGGTGGAAAGAGAATAAGAGCCGGAAGTGGAAGAGTACTCCAAGGTAGATGTTCTCAACCTGTGGGTCATGACCCCTCTGGTTGTCAAAGGACAGGGGTTGCATATCTGCTGGGGGTGCCTTTCTGCATGCTGTGAATGTGAATGTGAATCAATCAATTGCTCTGATTGATTGATTAAATAAAATGCTGATTGGCTGGTAGCCAGGAAGGAAGTATAGTATAAGCGGGACAAGCAGAGAGGAGAGTTCTGGGAAGAGGAAGGCTGAGTCAGGAGACCCTGCCAGATACCACTGCCATGAAAACAAGGTGTAAAGTACCAGTAAGCCACAAGCCACGTGGCAACTTATACATTAATAGAAATGGGTTAATTTAAGATATAAGAACTAGATAGCAAGAAGACTGAGCCATTAGGCCAAAAAGTTTAAATAATATAAGCGTCTGTATGTTTATTTGGGTCTGAGTGGCTGCAGGCCCAGGTGGGACTGGAGATAACTCCAGCTACACATATCAGATATCCTGCATATCAGATGTTTACACTACAATTTATAACAGTAGTAGAATCACAGTTATGAAGTAGCAATGCAAATAGCTTTTTGGTCGGGGGTCACCACACCATGAGGAACTGTATTAAAGGGTCACAGCATTGGGAAGGGTGAGAAACACTGCTCTAAGGAAACTGTCTTCTTGACAAATCAGACATATCATATGAACTCACAGAGACTGGGACCGCACATACAAGACCTGCACATGTTCACACTAGACAAAATCCCAGCACTGATAAATGAACACCCCTATACAAGAAGCTATTTGTAATAGATACCTGCCAGAAAAGTGAAAGTCAATATTCTCTAGTGGATAACACTGATTCTATCAACCACACTCTTGGGCAGGCCCCATGTCCAGGATTACTTGGCCAACACAAAATGGATCCCATAGTTTTTGTTTTGTTTTGTGTGTACACTTTTTGTTTTGTTTCTGGTATTTTGTCACATCTTAAGAGTCCCATGTTTCTCGTGAGGCACTGTGTCTGAGATCATGTCCACCATGAGAACACTTGAGTAGAAGGGAGACAGGTGTGGTCAAGTGCTTCTGACCTCAGAAGGAGGAGCAAAAGGCACTTACAGATGATGAGCAGGAACAGCTGTGACCTTGAGAATCAAAAAGCAGAGGAAGTAAACTAGGGCAGATAATGCTCAGGAACATTCCATTCTTTATAAATCCTGCACTGGTCCAGCGAGAATGAAGGAACTCAATTCAACATTGTTTGAGTGTAAATATTATATTGAGAGCATTGACTGGGAGCTTAAACTTTGGAAAGGACACTGTTGATTGCCTATCTGATGTCCCCTCTCCTTTCCTACCCCCTGTGTAGTCTATATTTAATTTAAGCATTGCATCTACTTCTTACCCACAGGGCTCTGAGGAAGGTGCCTTCTTCCCTAGTCCATGAGTAAGTTCCTGTTATTATGAACAGGCCTCCTGATAGAGGGTAGTTGGAAGAGGGCAAACTAGGTCTGATCAATGAGACCTCTGGGCCATCTCTGGGGGCTTCTAGGAAAAGATTCCTTTGTCTAAGATGAAATGACCCTTTCATTTTTTGGGGGAAGGGGTGTGTCATGTCCATATGTAATGGCTAGAAGGTGATGCTGTAGCCATCTTTTGACCACAAAAGAACTGAGTCATTAGTTCATCAGACAATTATGGCAGAGCTTAGCAACATAAGTGAGGGTTTTGCTACTGGAAGCCTATGGTGTTTTGACTGACACTTTTTAAAATGCTGTGCCAACATTTAAGAAAATATAGCAGTGGTTTAGGGGCAGAGATAAGTCAGTATATAAAGCTTCATCTCCTCCTGTCTATCCATCCATCCATCCATCCATCCATGTACCTATGCACCCATGCATGCATTTCTCCAACGTTTATTGAATGCGTATAATGTGTTATGCATTTTGGTGAATGTTTAAAGTTATGAAAATTAATTAGAAGTAACTTCTGATCTTCCTATATTTATAGCCTGGATAAAAGAGAATATTTGATAATATGACAAAGTAAATCCTGTAAAACAGCAAACTACTGAATGTCTTGGTAGTTCAGAGTGATGAGTTCTTATCTCTAGATCAGACTTAACTAAGCTCACATGGAAAATGAACATGATCAATATATGTCCCGAGCTGTAAACCTGCAGAAGCAAAGAGCAGCAACAAAGATCCCCCATCACTGCAAATCCAGATACAAATCCATGCAGAGAGCAAGCTATGTGCAAATGTACTCTCTATCACAGGTGAAGCTCAGAGAAAGGTGAACTAGCAAAGAGGTTAGTTTATTTAGCTCCTAGAAGAAGAAGGCTGGCTTGCACAGAAGGGCTGGAGGCCCACTAACATCCTTGCTTTTAAGTTACAATAGCCCTGCCCATGTCCACAAGATTCTTACAGTGAAGCCTCAAGTCTTCATGCTTTGCTATCTGGCTCTGATTGGCAGAATCAGCTAAGTATTAACATCTACCTCATTTGTCCTAACGTGCACTTGGATTACACAAACCTTTAAATAGTTACTTGCCATGTGTGAGCTATAGTCCATAGGATAAGACTAGTACATGAATAGTAGAGTTGGAACTTAAAGGTTTACAAGCTAGAAGGGAAAATAGACACTTAGAATTATTATAAAAATGTATGCATACAGGTGAAATTATTGAGGAATACAGTGGGGGGAGGTTGTCCAGGTAAAGAGAACAGGCTATATTTCTGTCGAAGGATAAGTAACAAGGGTTTTTTGTTTTTGATTTTTTTTTTTTTGGTCTAAGAATACCTTCCAAGTAGAAGGAACCACAAAGACAGGAAACGTCAGCCAAAGTGGCTGTCTAAAGTTGCATTTTTCTAGAGAGAAGAAATCATGAAATGATGAGTGGGGCTAGCAGAAAACATTGGCTGAAACAGAGCCTAGAGTGATGGGAGATGGGCAGGGCTCATGAATCAGCAGAGGTCTCGTTTGGCATTTTCAGGAGCCTGGATATCATTTATCCTCCATTTATTGAGTTTCTGCCATGTGCCACATACAATACAATGAAGTACAGTGTCTGCTCAGACAAAATTTGTATCAGTGGAGGAGACAGACATGGACAAGCATAGAAGTGCTAACATGTATAGAGTCCTGTCCATGCCAACACTGCCCAGATTGTGTCTTACAGTCCTCACAAAATCCACTGAAACAGGAACTGCCGAGCTGACTTTGCAGGGGAGAGACTGAAGTATGAACAGATTAAGTATCTTTCTTAAGACATTATAAATAAAACACAGCAGGGTCTGGGTTCAAGCTTTGGCCCGTTGGGTCTCAGGACTGCCATAACATAGGAATCTGAAAGCTCAACTGAGTGGTATTTAACTCAAGCTGGAGTCAACATAGGCTTCCTTTAGAGAGTTGATGTATACAATGTTCTAAAAATGAGAAGTACATGAGGCAATGAAAGTTGGCAGAAAGAACAGGTTGAGTGGGGTGTGGAGGCAGGGAGCTAGCTGCTTGATATCAGTACGGGGTACTGGCTTTTACCACTGTTATAAGGCAAGAAAAAGTGGGAATGAGCCTGGGGAAATCAGAACATGGATTGTCTTTGAATGTGAAAGCTGGACATTGTCAATCCTAGCTTGTTTCATGAAGATCATCATAATTTCATCATCATCATCATCATCATCATCATCATCATTTCACTATCACCTTGGTTGATGTTAAACACAGTTGTTAATCCAAAGGGAGTGTGGTTGATTATTACTAAGACACGGATTATTTTGAACCAATATGATTGAGTGTGGCCTAGGAACATGGATTCACACTGCCCTACATGACACCCTCCACCATGAAATTGGTTATGTGAATTGTTTATTTGGTCACAGAACAAAAGTTGTAAATCAATACATTCATCAAATCCATTGCTGGGGACATTAGGGAGACAAGTGACAGCAAAGCATGAGTAAAGTAGATGTTATAAGGTGTCAGATACTATCTGATGACATTCTTAGCCTTGGAGTTAATGGAAGTAAATGATCAGCTAATTCCATACGTTTGAAATATTTTTACCTGATAGTTGAAGTGATGTTAGGTCAGATACAGGATGGATGATAAATGGCTAATGCAGCTATCAAATATAGCTCCTGTAAGATGTGACTTTCTCTCTGGGATACCCCAACTCACTAGAATCAGAAAACCCCAATCAGTCAATCCACAGGGCCTACAGTGTAGTTGTGAGCTTTTCAGGAAATTTCAGTTCACACCCTCTGTCCTCACGACATCTCTACATGAGGTGTTGAGACCACTATCCCTGCAGCTGCTAGACCCTGAGGGTCATCCTTGATGTCCCCCACCTTGTCCAGTGAATCAGCACTCAAGGATACTCTCTTTGCGATACATATCTAATCTGATTCCTTCCCTATCCTCACTGTGGCCTCTCTGCCCACAAGACTGGCACAGGCATCCTGTACCTGGAATATAGTAAGGGTCCTCTTTGAAAGCTCTTGTACTCCACTCAGAAAGAAATCTGTTGAAAAGAACTCAGACTTTCCTCTCTGTTTTGTGTTCTCCTACGGCTTCTCTTTCGCTTCTGAAATAATCCAAACAGCTGATCATGACTGGTGAACATCTGCCTTCTGCCCCAAGCTTGCCTCACTCCCATATCCCTGGTCCACTTGGATCCACTTTTTTCTCCTGGAAGGCTTTCAATTCTCTTTTGCCTGAAATTCATGGTTCATACAGTAGTCTCTACCAGACAAGATTTGTTCTAGATCTTTACAAGATTTCTTTAGCTTTCAGCTTCAATGATGCTTTACTTGGCCCTCCTGTTCCCCATCATCTCTCTTTAATTTGCTCTCTATCATTAATATCTTTTTTCTTTAGTGTCCTCATAACAAGTCATCTCCATGTCTATATCTTCCCTTGCTCCATACACTCACAAGAGGCAGAAGTTGGTTATGTTCCCATTCAACCCTAAGTAACTACCCCAGAATAGCTACTGTCATTAGCAATGTAGTTGTCTTCTGTCGAGTGTCTAAGAACAGTTCCACCTACTAACAACTGAATAGCTAAGACAGCTACGAGACTGAATGTGAAGAGGAAAACCACATGTAGGACATGGGGAAGCAGGCTTTGCCTTGTAGGCATGGTGTTATGAGGGCTACTTTGGACAATGACCGACAGAGAAAGGGCATCAATAAATATTTGTCCAATAAATTAATATTAGCCAAATGATTTGTGAAGTGTGCAGACAAATACTCCAATAACAACAGATCCCAGAGAGGCTGGGAAAAGCAAAGCAATAGCCCAAGTACAGACAGGTCATTCTCCAAAGCATGTTCTTCATCTTTGAAAAGAAAGCCCGCTGTGAAGTAATGTTTCATTTTTCTCAGCTGCCTTCTACTTCTTCACTATCCAAATCAAAGCCAGGATCCACTTTGTTATGGAAGATGAACCCTGCCAGCCACGACATTTTGGCAGGAGAGAGACAGAAGCACTTCCCCTTGGTGGTGAACAGAGATTGATTAGGTAGAGAGTAATCTAATAATACAGAGGGAAGAAAAAGTGGAATTTTGGTTCCTGTAGGGTAATACAGGATGGGTAAGGGTGTGTTTAAATGCAAATGGTTCAAGTAGGAGAGTGACCAAGGCCTTCAGAATTGGTTTTCTGAAGGCAGTTCCACTGCCATGATGGTGTCCTTGGAGAAAGCATTTTAGAAAATGTTCATCATGGCCGGGCGGTGGTGGCGCACGCCTTTAATCCCAGCACTCGGGAGGCAGAGGCAGGCGGATCTCTGTGAGTTCGAGGCCAGCCTGGTCTACCAAGTGAGTCCCAGGAAAGGCGCAAAGCTACACAGAGAAACCCTGTCTCAAAAAAAAAAACCAAAAAAAAAAAAAAAAAAAAAAAAATAGAAAATGTTCATCATGTATAGCTGGAAACAGTCTGTGTGCTTGAGCTAAGTTGATTAGAAGCAAACTATAAGGCTTTAGACTCTTGTCTCCTTACACAGATGCTCAGAGGAATTCGTTTTTAAGTCTCTAGTTATCAGTCAACAAATATTTATTGAATACTTGCTATGTGCCAGACAGTGTTAATTAAAGTTTGCTCTCTCTTGTCATTTTAAAATGCTCAGCTTTTATCTTTGTTTGCCTTATAATTAGGGATAGCCTCCTTTTCTTAGTATCTTGTTCTTCAGCTCCTCATGACTTTTTGTGGAGGCAGGGACTTCTTAGGGCTAAACTTTTAAGTAAGTCACCTCTGCTCTCCAGCAGCTACTGAAAGGTCCTGCAGGCAGTCCAGTCTAGGGACTATGACCTGAATTGTTCAAACTGTCCTGGGAGCTTTTGTTACAAAGAACTCCTTGAGAGTGAGGAAAGCTAGGTGCCATTTGCTCGCTGTTTTCTAATCAACCATAACCTTCCTGCACATATTTTCTTCCCTTGAGTGTTTTAGATAGTAGTTAGATTATTTCTTACCTTACCTAGGAGGATATTATTTACTTAATTAGGTCATTATCTTTAAAATCCCTAGCCAAAAAGTGTGTATTTGCCTCATGCTGCCTCATTCTGAAGATGCTCTTATTAGTAGCTTGGTGGACAAGCAGCTCATCCACTCGAGAGAGATGTGTTGGAAACAAATGTATTCAGAATATTCATGGGCAAAAACAGACCTAATGATGTAATATGTGATAAAAATGAATAAAATATAATAATGATTCTTATACTTTTCTTTAAAAATGAAATTTGTTAAGCTACACTTGCATATAAGGCAAGCACTCATTTTAAGTGTATAAACTAGATGGATGTTAACAAGTACATATATCATTTAGTGCCATCTTAATAAACAGAGCACTGCCATCTCCCCAAGAGTGTCCGTGGTTCCCTGCGCAATCCCCTGCCCCAGCTTAGAATAACCATTGAATGGAACTGTTTCTAACTTTATGCCAATTGCTGTCTAGAGTACAGGAAAAGAGCTTCCACTGTCGTATGACAAAACTTTTCCTGGGGAGACACAACACACACCCTAGATCCCATGACACATCAAAGTACAGCTCCCACCAAAGTCTAACTTGGTGACAGTATGTTTTATTGAAATTAGTTACAAGAGAGAAATGTCTCAAAAACAGCTGTATCAACAAAGCTCAACAAAGCATCGGTGACATCTCATAAAAGCTGAGAACCTGGAGCATATTGCACACAGCTTGCAGGCAGATCAACAGGTAGAGAGTGTCTTTTCCAAGTGACTCAGTTGGTCTAAATCTTTCCCAGTCTATTTAGCTGGCTTCTGCTTCTTCTAGGCAGCTGGTCTGATCTCAAGAGTCTTGTTTGGAGCTTGGCTCTGGTCTATCTGAGGGGGGCTCTGAGCTTTTATTGCTTACTCGGAAGGGAGGGTGCTGGTGAATCTGGTGGGTTTCAGGGACTTCCTGATACTGTTTTGAGTTGTTTGCCTTCCTGCTTAAGGAACTTCCTGCATGAAGGAATGTTTCAATCTTGGAGGAAGCTGTTACACACTTGCCTTCACAGTCTTTAAATTATAGCAAGATAGCTTTTAAAGAGCACAGAAGAAACTGCCCAATAAGGAGCTATATGCATTGATGAATGGTGTGTCTAGAGCCCTGGAAGTGGTGGTTAGAAGGAGGGCTGGAATAAGCAACCTGAGCTCTGGTTCTTGTCCATACATTATTTCTAAGTCTGTTTCTTGTTTTCCCATCTATAAAATGATGAGTGTCACCATCTGGCCTCTAAAAGCCCTTCTGACATCATAGTCTTTATTTTGCATCTGAGAGTGGCTTCTCTTGTGTTGAGGCTCAATTTGTATGGAATTCTGTACTCTAATGTCTGTCTTCCCTGGCGTACATTTAAGTAAAAATTCTAATATGAAGCACTCCAAAGCCTCCTCATCAGAAGCAATCATTAGAGTGTCATTTCAATCTATTTACATAATTTGAAATAATTTGAAGGAACTACCTTTGAGAAATATGTTAACTGATATTTCTCCAGCCAGGAAACAGTTCCAAGATACTCTTTTCAGTGGCCCTCATCCTCCATGCTGGCAGCACCCTTACCAATGCAATTAAGTGCCCAGAAAGCTACAATTTCCATGGAGAATGAGATAGGTGAAGACATGGCAGAAGAGGTCTCTACAACAGCTTCAATTCCAAGAAGGACAAACTGCCATCTCTTGATACAGATGAAGAACTGGGTCTTTTTCTATGCACCCTACACCTCTGATCTTCAGAACTGTTTATTTCCCTTCAGTAGGCGGTACTTCTCAATCTTTAACAAATCTTTTTTAAGATTTAAATCTTTCCAATGGGGCTCATGTTAAAATGTACATCTCAGTCTGAGTTGGGGCTCAGGATTTTACCTTCTTAGTATGTCCCCAAGTAGATGAGATGGACCAGAGAACACATCTGTGTGGTCCACTCCAATTAGGAGTTGGAACTGGGGCAATGGGACTGCTGAATACTCTTTCCAATTCTTTTTGTGCCCAAGGCATATAGATTAGAAATCTCAGTATGCTTAGGGAACAGACTACCTGTGCCTTAAGCCCTGTGTCAATCGGTGCTCTGTTAGTACTGCAAATGCTATTCAACAGGGCAAGCAACCCAGTCATCCAGCCTTCTTGCTGGAAAATCTGTTGTCCTTCGACATGAAACGTGAAAATCACCTTCTGCCCCAAGTCCTAGGTTCCTGTATGCCAGCTGCCAGTGTTCCATCCATCACGACTCTGGTCTCTGAAAGGACTCAGACTTGAGGTTGTGTGGTTTGGTTCTGTCTACATGGACACCTGGCTTTAAAGTTCAGCGTCCAACTCAGTGCATCCTGGGGTCAGAACAAAGTTTTGTCCTGACCTTGCTTTTCAATAACAAGTTATTTTTTTTAACTTCCCCCACCACACCTCGTGTTTATTGGTTTGTTGATTTCTAAAAGCAATCTTTGTTCCATCAATCACATACCCACGGAGACATATTATTTTTATCACCTAAGGAAGGCAGATGCTGAAACTCAGAGCAGATTTATGTGTTGTTGGGTTTATTTATCTGTGGGGTATCTGAACTAAATCAGCCTGTTGGGTTGACTAGACAGGAGGGATGTGAAAAGTAGACATCATACTGTAGTCAGGAGGTTGAGGGGAGGAATTACAACGTGCAAGTTACATGGAAAGGAAAGGCTAGATGACATTAGCAGCGGCTGGAACTGCTGATGAGGGATGCAGAGTCGATGGAAACTCATTTTAAATGAAACGGGGAGTTAGGAGACAGCCAAATTATGGGTGTCCGGAGCCCTCTGAACTCTTGGTGAATATTAAGATTGCAATTATCTGAAATAATTGAGCCTTAGGAAGAGAGAATGGGTAAATAGATAGAACTTGGTCTTAGAAAAAGTCGTAGTGAGGCCAATTAGTGGCCACTAAAGATAAAATTTGCTAAAAGTAAGAAGTTGGGGAGTGGGAAGAAAAAGTATCACTAGGCACAGGAATGAAAAGCAGCAGGGAAAAGCAGCCCTCCCCGCTCATGAGGCTTTTAGACTAGGTAGTTTGGAAAGGAAGCCTGCAGCATACTGAGTTCTGCAGATTTTGTGAGACTTTGGGAGCCCCTCCCCTCTTGGGTACGGTGGCTCATTCCTAGGGGCCTTATTCATTTTTATTGATGATGGTGACTTAGTTTAATCTGCCAGAAGAACTGCTGGATTAAGGCACACTTGCCACCTAATGTCCCCTCCTCTACGCCCATCAAATTCTTTAATACTTGACATGATAGAACTACCTGCTACTACTTTTAGAAGTCTTGAACACAGAACACTCAAATTCCACACACGTGTTCTCCCATTAAGCAACACCCGAGCCCTTGTTTCCTTTTAAAGATTTATTTTATTTTTATTTATGGGTATGTATGTCTTTCTCAGAACTACACGCTGTCTGAGCTGTCCAAATGAGCAGCAAATTGTCCTAACCACTGAGCCTTCTTCCAGCTTCAGGCCTCAGTTTTTGGGAACAAAAAATCTCCCTATGTTGACCACAAACTCAAGATCTACCTCTACCTTCTGAGTGTTAGAGATGTCAGCCTGTAACCCACCTTCCCCCTAACTGTCACTTTTGCTCACTTCAAAACACTGTATTTTTAAAAAGTTTCTTGAAGGCCACCTTAAAACAGTAATTTTTATTTTATGCACTCATTTGTCAGTCATATTGCTGAAATGCAAAAATCACACCTTAATTAAAAAGATAACATGGAGCTGAGAGTTCAGTGGGTCTACCTGGCACTCGCCTGGCCTGTGGGAAGCCCCTGGGCTGGGTGGCTCCCACCATAAACAAACGAGACTGATGGAATAGTCCCCGAGACTTGACACTCAGCTCAAGTGTCTCCTTTCTACCTGTTTGTCACTTTCCGTTGCCATGACTCACTTCCCCCTCTTTTCTTTGCCGCTCTCCACCACTCTAGATACTTAACTGTCTATCACTTTGGCTCTGGTTCTACCTCACTTAGGTCCGCAGCTGGTGTGAAGAGTCTGAAGCCCTGGTTGCTACAAGAGGGAGGCTCTGGAGGAACACTCCCTGCCTTCATGGCCCCTGCAAAATGCCTCTTCTCTGCCTCTTCTTTCCCTGGAGCAAGGGGTACATCACTCTGCTTCCCACTGTGTTTTTATCATCAGCTCCTCTAGAGTGCCCTACCCAGAGCACACCTGTTCTTGAGCCTCCATCACATTCTCAGAGCAAACATCTGGAAAGTGTTTATTTTGACTGTAGCAGAAAAAAAGATGGAAAGATGACTATTCCAAAAGAGAATTCCCTCTCTGATCACATGAGTGGCTTGGCTCTTCTCTAAGTATCCTGAAATTGTAAGAGATATAGGAAAGGGTCTGTATGAGGTCTGGACTTCATTTTTTTTTTTTTTAAGTAAGAGAAGGCATGAGGAAAATACTTAATGCTACAGGCATAACATCTTCAATTTAGTTCTTCCTGGATCTAGGAAGCCAGATTTCACCTCCCATCTCTTTGCCTTCCTAAAATGGACCTAGAAAATAGACCTGGGTGTGAAAGGCCTTCTCAGTACTTTGCCAATTCTTTAATAAAGGCTAACTGAGTGTGGAGGTGGATTGGAGCTGAGCTGGGGGACACAAGTAGAGACAGCAGAAGGTGGCGAGGAGGAGCAGTCCTGGCTCTGTGTAGTTACACAGGGTGTGGAGGATGCCAGGGGGCTGAGAGAAAGTCTAAGGCGTTTCATATGGGCAGGAGAGCCTTGTTTTCTGACACCTCTATATGTCTGGATTGAATTGACAAAATAAAGCTGTACACCTGTTCATTTGTTCTTTTCTCAGCAAGTAAGGCCAGAGGCGTTGGCAGCTCACTACATCCACCTCAGGTGGCCCGGGCTTCACAGCGATGGTTCTGACTTTGAGTGCTAGGAAAAGAACCAAAGAGAAAAGCTCTGAGTCTACGTAAAAATCTGTTTTGATTTTTCAAATTGTTTGTCACATCTCTAGCCATATGTAACTTTTTAAATGTTTGCCTCATGATTCAGGAAATAGGCTGTGTGGCTATCTATCTATCTATCTATCTATCTATCTTGTCTATCTATCTATCTATCTATCTATCTATCTATCTATTTATTACCTATCATCTGTCTTCCTGTTATTATCTATCTATCACCTAAGTACACATATACATACATTCATATCTCATATGATTTAACTTTACAAATATCATGTACTATCTTATGTAATATATATCTTACATATACTACAATATCTTGATTTTGCTCAATATATGCATAGTTACATATATTTATATATTATTTTTCCTTAGTTTTATGTACAAAATTGTGTGTGTGTGTGTGTGTGTGTGTGTGTGAGAGAGAGAGAGAGAGAGAGAGAGAGAGAGAGAGAGAGAGAGAGAGAGAGAGGCAGTGTGTGATAGAGTTTCACTATTTAGCCCAGAATGGCCTCAAACTCATGTTCCTTCTGTCCCACTCTTCCAAATGCTGGGGTTACAGGCATGAGTTATCATACACTACTCATACATACATACACACATACATGTATATACATATATTTTTTGTTATATGTTATCAGAATCTTTACAAATATCACGTAGACTTAACATAGTACATTCATTTGCAAGTCTTTAAAAATTCTGCTGGCTACTATGGTTAGGAATTATAACCACATGAGAGGAAAGCAGTGGCCTCATTATTGGGTGGAATGATTATTGAGAGTGGATTCTGTAGAAGCTGTTTCCACTGCAGAGCTGGGGGACTGAGCCCCAGGGGAAGGAGTTCTGGAAAGCTGACATCTGTACAGACAGGCAGCAACAAGTGTCCCCAAGGCCAGTCTGTTATGCAGATTGATGAGTGAAGGATAAAAGCTAATGATAGAGTCTTTTAAGGTGTCCCCAACTGGGACAACTTGATAAAGGCTGGGTTGCTAAGGCAAGCTTTAAAGGAAGCAGGTTCTGGTGAGAAGTTGTTAGGCTATTGGAGTCATGCACTTGAAGGGCTTTTATGGGGTCATAGTTCACTTCTCACCCACTTTAGCCTCTGAACATAAGGTGTTTACTAGTGTTTCTCTGGCATATGTCCCATCCATGATGTGCTATTTAGCCACAGTTATAAATACAGTGGCTCCAACTCGCCACAGTAATCTCCAAGGGTGGTGATCAAAATAAACCGCTTCTCTTTAAAAGTGTATCACCATAGGTGTTTGTTACAGTCACGTGAAATTAACTGACACAGGTAATTTTCCACATGGGCAGCCAAGAGCATCCACACTACACAAAACCAGACTAGAGATAATCCAATCCTGCTGTTGTAGACTGCTTCTTTCCTTCGAAAATGTGGGGAGGGGAGGGGAGGTATTGGTCTTTGAAATGGGATTGGTCCCTGAATTGAGACCTGAAGGACATAGGATTATTTCAAGTAGATACAGAACCATGATAGAGGCAGAATATATCCCCATACAAAGAGGAAGTCGGACATTGGCCAGTACAGCACCCTTTATGACGCTTACCTAGATGGAGAAAGTATGTCATTTGGCTGGTCGGACCTGGAAGTGTCCTCTTTCCTGGTTACCTGAGGTGGGAAGCTTCCCTTGCTCCATCCTCTACTATAGTGTTCTGCTCCACAAACCTGGAAATGACGGAGCCAAGTAAGTGACTGCAGATAGTCACGGAGACTCTGAACCAAGAGCAGCACTTTCTCCTTCAAGTTGATTATTTTTCCTTTGGAATTTTGTCACAGCAATAGAAAGCAAACACTCTGATTAAAAGCTAAAAGCCCAGACTCTCTTGGTAAATTAAATCCTTCCATCTACAAAAGGCCCGAAGTGGAAACTAAAAAGTAGGGTAAATACATTGAGGGATCCTCAAGTCCTAGCCCAAAGAGGCAGTAGACTAAAAAATGACACATCACCCAACTGACCCATTTACGCATGGAAACTCTGTACTCTTCATCTGCCATGGGACACCCAGGCCCACAGGCAGAGCCCTTCAGTGTGTGTTATGTTCCATAGAGATGGCAGCCATGTGTTGACAAAACATATTAGGAAATCAATGCTCCACTTGTCTGTTGAAGAAGTAGCATCCAGTTATTGAGATACCTACTGTGTCTCTGCAGAACAGATCCACAGGCTGATATTGCTGCCCTCGGTGAGCAGAAGAAGCTAATGTTCTAAGCGTCTGTGTCATTCTGGGTTAAACTGCCGCTGGATGGTCGTGCCGGGAGTTGAGCTCGGCATTTCTGAAGGGCTCTTCTCTTTACATGCAGTTGATACCTAGAAAGGAATTGGATTTTTAAAAATATTCTATTTTTATTGGTATGTATATATGTGTGTGCCTGTGTGAGTGTGTGTGTGCAGTCTTCGAGCCTGAAGTTAGATCACAGGTGGTTGTGAGCTACCTAACCTGAATGCTGTGATCCAAACTCTGGTCCCCTGTGAGAGTAGCAAGCACTCCTAAAGGCCATCTCTCCTACCGCTCTTGTTAATTTTTGCTAAAAGGAAAAGGGAAGCTTGAATACAGGTGGGCTGCTGACAAACTTGGCCTGGGATCCTATAGAGGGAGCCATAAAGGGTTCTGGAACTAACAGAAGACTCTGCCTCTATCTGTCAAGTGGGAAGGGTCTGGAAGGTTCTGGAATCCAGGAATTTCATTTGTGAGGCAGACCAGATGAGAGGCATTAAGACCCCAAGAACACAGTTGAGTCTGGTCTACTCTTGCTAGCACACTACTGCCTGTGCCTTTAATTCAAATCTTTTGCTAACAAAGGCAGAAATGTTCTCTCTGTGAGGACTCTGTTGGTGTTACAGATACTGCATCAACAAAGGCATGAAAGAATTATGCAAGGAAAACATTTTCCCCCAAGTTCCTTCTCAAAATCTTATGTGCGGGGGAGAAAAAAGGTGTAAGAAGAATAGAAAGAGAGATGTAAGTAAACAGCAAGCCAAGCCAGTAGGCGAGCTTGCACATGCAAAGATTGCAAGGGGACACTGGGTTATTTCAGTGTTCTGACTGTTGGTGTTTTTGGCCCTTAATGTTTTTAAACCAGAGGATCCAAAGCTGCCAGTTCCTCAGACACAGCTAGTGTTGAGATGCTCTCCTCTCCCCCGCCCCCCAGCGTCAGTCCATCTTTTTCCTCCTGTTTAACTCTCCATGACCCAGGTGATTTTCATCTTTTTCGGACTGAACTTTTAATCACCAACTGGATGCATTCTTCTGTTTCTTGTGAACGTGATCAGCTGCTCAATGTTTACCACTTGAGAAAATTGCATTCGCATTTTGAAGCATAGACCTACTAACCCTGCTGCTGTTGGTAAGACCATTCATTGTTCCTGCCCTTATCTGCCAAAGGGCCAGGCCACCCCACAGCAGGAAGTGTGCTCTTTGTGGACTTGCTTCCACCCCTAGCCCCAGTGATGTAGCGCTCCAAAATGGAGAAGGGAGATGACTGCTAAACATGCTTTACTGGAAGCAAAACACTGTTCTGATAAATGGTTCAAGTTAATATATCAGAATTTACAGACACAAATGCAACCAGGGCCAAGGCAGTAAAAGCAGTTCAGTAGCAAGCTTGGTAAGGGTCCCAGGAAGAGCATACAGACAGCCCTAGTCAGCTCTGATCATTTCCAGGAAGACACAACAGCCCAGCATGGCCTCCATTGCATTTTCCAACAGAAGTTCACAGTTTGACTTTTTACATATAACCTTTTTATTGTTAGTCAATGATTCTGAAAAAATTTAAAATACTCTCCTGGCACTCAGCTGTCAGTGTGCAACTTCTAGTAGTGAGGAATAAAGGGAAAACTCTACTAAGATAGCCCTATTCATTAGGAAATGGAAAGCTGTGTGTAGTTCAGGGCCTTACTACTTACAGTGTATTCCAGAGACTGCAGCACTGGTGTTGGCTCTGATTGTTAGAGTCCAGAACCTCAGGCCGCATCCTATATCTGTTGAATCATAGTATGTGAATTATCAAGGTCCCTGAGTGATTGGTCTATACATGGGGGGTATGGTGGTAATGATGACCTAGATGAATGTAGTGTGGAGACATGCCTAACATCCTAGAGAGGCCTCCACCACGACACACCTACCCTGGGGGATACCCCAGAACCCTTAAGCTCTCAGAACAATTGACTGACCATCAAGCAGCACCCGATGTGGTCCTCTGGCTGTCCTCACTTTGCTGTGGGTCATCTCTCACCTCCCTCTTCTCTCCTCCTCCTGCTCTCAGGGAGCATGGAGCAGGCTTTACAGCAAACAGCGAAAGAGCCAGACAAGGGGCAGGGCTTTTGTAACTGCTTACCTCTTGCTCCAGACACTTCTGGTTTCCTTTGCCTGCAGTGCCTACCTCTTCCTTAGTCACTATCTTGTTGTCTTTGGTCGTTGGTGGTAATCTTCATTTGTTCTGTTGTTTTGTGTTGCCTCAGGCCTTAGCCCATCATTATTGGAATTAGAAGCCCCAATCTAGGATGATTCTTGGGCTCAGACGGGGGATCTTTTGAGAAAGCTTCATCTTCTTAGCTCTCACAAACTCTTGTCTAGTCTAATAAATAGTTTGTATATTATTAAGCAATAATGATAGGAAGATAGTATGTCCGTACTCACCACACATATATTTTTCCGATATTTTCTATCCATTATTAGTTGAATATATGATACATAGAAGTCAGAGATATGGAGAAGCAATTGTGTGTGTGTGTGTGTGTGTGTGTGTGTGTGTGTGTGTTTCTTAAATGTATTGACACTTGAGTCCAAACGTAGAAACGTAATTTCTCTTTTGAAAGTAGCTAAAGGTAACACTTCTGTTAAATCCAGCCAAGTTGTTGTGAACTGTGATGACTCCGTATTTGGTAAGATAGAAAACAACCTATTCTTTTTGGTGTAAACCTCACATTTTGAAAATGTATTTAATTGAAAATAGCATCTTTGACAATAATATCTCTGAAAAATGTGTCATTAATTTTGATGTCATTCCTCCCAGCTTTACTATGACATCGGGGGACTCTGATGCCTTTACTTGTTGGCTTAGCAATGTGAGATTTCCTATGTGTAAGTGACCGTGAGTTCTCCTCAAAACCAGAAAGAGCCCGGTTGTTCAATGTGACAGAAAGATCTCTAGACTTTGTGTCCAAGATCATTTGGAAAAGCAAAATTGCATGGCTCCCACTCTTGGGGGAGATTCCTACTTTGCTTTCTGTTGCTTTGCTGTGATAGACACAATGACCAAAAGCAACTTGGGGAGGAGAAGCTGTGTTTCTTTTTTGCTGTTGTTCCTGTTTTCTCAAAACAAGGTTTCTCTGTGTAGCCTTGACTGTCCTAGAACTCATTCTGTAGACCAGCCTGGCCTTGAATTCACAGAGATCCACCTGCCTCTGCCTCCCAAGGGCAGGGATTAAAGGTATGCACCACCACTACATGGCCTCTTAAAACTTAGAGTCTGTCTCTGAAGGAAACCAAAGCAGGAACTCGAGGGAGGAACCTGGAGGTAGGAACTAAAACAGAGACCACAGAGGAACACTGATTTAATAGCTTGCTCTCATGGCTTGCTCTGTTTGCTTTAAACCCGGGATCACACATGAAGGGTTGGCCCCACCTGCAGTATGCTGAGCCCTCTCATATCAATCATTAATCAAAATAATGCCCCACAGACTTGAGTACAGGTCACTCTGATGGAGGTATTTACTTCATTGTGGTTCCCCCTTTCCATATGAATCTAGCTTGTATAATTGCCAATAAACAAACAAAATCCTAACCATGGCAGGAGTTAAATATGTTGTGTGAATGCTACCTCCATCTCCTGGGGAGACAGGTATTCAGCACAGATGAAGACCATTTCTTTGTCTATTCTCATTCTAATTTCAGACTGAGTATTTGGGAAGGCTACTGTTAGGTTAAGAAAAAGAATGCTGGTTAGCAAAGTCAAAGGCCTGTTCTTGGGTTTCAATCTGATGAAGGTGTTTATTTTGCTTTAATAAGTAACTAAATGCTAGAAAACATTATCAGTCACAGAACTGTCTATCTTGCTCTCTCTTTCCTTGCTTTTATTTTTCTTCAGACTTTTATAAAGATAGAAACTTTCCGAGTTTGAAGTCAATTTAAAAGTCATTTATCCCATCTCCTCACTTTGCTCCCCAAATGTAGATGTATATTTTTGTAGAATAACCCAGTATCCAGCTTGCAGAATCATCAAGGGCTACTTCCATTCATCTATGGAAGGAAGCTACTACCTCTCACAGTACTCCAAATTAATCTGACTGTCTTGAATTTTTACTATGTGACAGACTAAACTAACTGAGCCATTTGTGACTCCCTGGCAAGGTTGCTTTTGTGGGGACCAGTGCTCATTTTGATTCATGTTGGCCACAAGACTCCTCCCCACTCTCAAGAGCCAATATGCAGTCCGTTGAGAGAATCATCTCTTCCCAGTTAGATCTTGGCAAAGTTCAAGAATGGGCATAGACACAAACGTGTGCTTCCTTGTAGAAAACACCTACCTAATGATGTCTCTTGGCAGCTTCCAAAATAGAGCTTCTTTCGACTGATAGTTTCCTGGAGAGAGAGAATGCTCAGTAGTCTTTTGTGCTTCCCAGAAAAAGTGTTAGCTGGGGAAAAAATGGAACTAAAGGCTTGGAACATTCAGCAGGAGTTCCTGGTCAAGCGCACAGATTATTATAGTGTTTGTTAGATGACAAGGAAATCAGTGAGAGGTAGGTAGCTGCCTATGGTCAAAGACCAAGGTTTCCTAACTAACACTCTGTTATTCTCTGTATTCTCTGTTATCTCAGTAGACTGTCCTTTTTTTTTTTTTTAAATTTTGTGTCATCAACATTTTCTTCAGTTGTACCTGTAAGGATCAAATCAGGTTTGCTAAATCACAGGCGTCTTTGTTCTAAACAAAGGAGTGGTTACATAATCAAATCAACTGTAGACCTTCTTTACGCCTGAATCCAAAGACTCAACTCAGACTAGATGAAGGCTCGTAGAACATTTCACTTCAGTGCCTCATAGAGTAAAGCCATTGTCAAGCTGGGGCATGGGGAGTAGTGGGCAGGGAGTAAAGGGATAGGAGTGAGTTATATCTATTGTCTGGTGGTGTATAGACCATAATACTGGGTGATAGTCCAAAAAGCCCTCACTGATCAGTTAGTATCATTGGTCTTATATAGGTCTAACATTAGTCTGGTTACTTACTATTATGTCAGGAGCATTTGAGAACAACCTCCAGACAGACCTTCTTTAAGAGATACTTGGGTTGCTGGGCATGGAGAGCAAGAGTAATGGTGGCAAAGCTCAGATACATCACGGAATCATTTCTAATACGAAAGTAGGCATTTTATACGCTGTTGTCCTTTAAAGTATCGGGGCAATTTCTTTTACATTTGATTAGTGGATAAATTTTGCTATGAAAGCAAAGCCTCCGAGAAATCTGTCCACTCTAAAGAGTGAATTGAATTATTACAAAAGAAGCTCACCTCATAACCTCAAAGGAATTTCAAGGAACAGGTTGTGTTTCATGCAGCACAAGCGAAACAGGCCTCTTGAAGCTTTCTATTCTAGATTTAAAATCTTTCAAGAATACGTTGACATGGTTGAAAATGAATCAGGGCAAAGAAATAATGTTTGATTTTCATCTTTCACAAGATAAATTGTTCATTCTGTCTTGTCATTAATAATGACAACATATTTTAAGGCCATCAATCAAACGGCAACTAATGTAACATCTTAATTTGAACTAAATATGTTTGAAACATCTACATTATTTATCAGCTGACTGCTTGCTGGGATATTGATCTGATTGGGGAAAATCCAGAGGGTTGCATTTTCTTGTCATTTACATTCTGTTGCAACCAGCAGTTGTTTTCAGGGTTCCAAATGGTACAGCTGGAAAAGATAAATATGCTTTAGAGACTATGAAACAAGATGGAAACTTTCCTATGAATGATGTATTAGGCAAATTATATTCAAATCACAGGCTTTTTTTCCCTTTGCTGAAAAGGCTTCAGGGGATTGACATGGATACCCAGCTCAGGTGAATTTAGGAGAAATAAAAATCACATCCCTGGACCTGCTGCCAGCTGGCTTCAGTGTGGCTTCCGCTAAGTCACTGGCCTAACCAGGTCTTGATCCCTATAGTTCTGCAGGAGCTGATTCCCGACCGAATTGCTGGACTGTTTCCTCCTACACTCAATCTAAACACCTGGCTCCAAACAGTATTTTAGTCTCACACTTCGAGAAAGATGGTGGAGCACAGGCCAAGGCATAGATAACTTCTGCACACTTTGTGATAGGTCCCTTATCTGTGCAAGGGGAATGGTGGGAGTTGATTCTCTCCCTTCCCAGCAGAATGAAAACAAATGGGATGATGGCCACACTTTAATATGCTTTCAAAGGTAGAAAGTCATGGTCAACGGTCAGAGGTTCGTTCACAGCCTCTCTTCTGCTTTGGCCTGGGTAAAAGTCATAATTTTATTTAGAAAAATATTTTAAAATTATTATTATTATTATTATTATTATTATTATTATTATATGTGTTTGTGTGTGCATGTGTGTGTGATATATATGTGAGAAGGCATCCATGCCATAACACATGTGGAAATCAGAGGATGACATGGAGTTGGTTCTTTCCTCTCACCTTTTTTGGGTTCTGGGGATTGAATTCAGGTCACCAGGACTGTGTGGCAAGCACTTTACCCTCAGAGTCGTCTTGCTGACTCCCTCTCCTTGAGGATCTTTCTGGAAAGCCTCCTCATCATTATTCACCAGAGAATACGCACATAGTTATGTATGATTTATATGTATCACACACCAGGTACTGATATACTTACACACACATATTTCACATCAGATGATCTAAGTTGATATAACTGGGCTCAAAGCAAGGAAGCCTCTTACAATATTCTGTTAATTAGCATATACATGTTCCTTTAATAAACAGAATTTATTCTGAGGTTTTTACAGTATTTAAAATGAAAATCTTGAGGATTCACTCTGGCACTTTCTACAAACTTCTTAGAATTTTTCAGTGACCAGCATCAGATGTGACCTAATGAAATGAGAAATTGCCCATCTATTACTATTAATATACTCCCAGAATTATATATTCTAATTTAGAGTGTCTTGTTAGTGTGGCTTGGGGCCAGCAACAATGATACCACCGGGGCCCATATCAGAAATGCAGAATCTTGGACCCCACACTAGTCCTCTGGTTCTGTGTATTTGGTTTAAACATTGGAGCATAAAAAGTGATGACTTAGAAAACTTGTGTTGAACCCTGACCACATCTTAGAACAATGGACAGACTTTAACAACATGACACTGGGAACCCACCTTATTTTGTCTAAAGTCTGCCTTATTTTGTCAGAAGTTAGCCAGTATCATAGCCTTCAAATGATTCGTATTCATTATCATAGCCTTTAGATGATTCTAATATACAGCAAAATTTATGAGCCCATGAATTAGGCAATCTACTAGAGAAATTCACTGAGCTGAAACTTTATCCACAGCACATTCACTGATTCCACTTGTCTTGATAGCCATTTTTCCTTCCTATGCTGTGACTTTCTTTTCTTCTTTCTCCCATAATCATGTCTGATCCTAATGCCTTCTTCCTCCTGACCATGATGCCCCTTCTCAGGGTGTGTGGCCCTTTAATATGTGTGGCTGGATTTGTGTTGTCTTCAGGATCCCTTTCAGCCTTGCACAAGTGTATTTGAAATCATTGACACTGAGTGGTGGTGGGTAGGCTCTGTGCTAGACACAGCTCCTTTTCACATTTGAATGGCTACTGCTATGCTAGACAGGGAATGTGAGAAGCATAAAATCAGGATGCCCTGTCAGGCTCTGCCTATACGTAGTGCTTTTTTTTTTTTTTTCCAGATTTCTTTTCTCTTCTACATTCAATATTGCAATTATGCCCATTCCATATTCATGTTAGGGTTTAGATCATATTTATTCCAAGAACCTGAAGGCACTTCACAGAAGGGAGTCTTAATCTCCAACAGGCAACTGTGTAGTTTTCTGGAGCAGCAGGAACTATCATAAAAATGCAAGGATGAGTGAAGCTTCCAGAGGATGCTGGGATGGAAGCAGAGGCAAGAAAAAAATGGATTCATCTTTCTTCCAATGGTTTCAAGGTCACAGACTGGGATCCCATCCAGGATTAAATAACAATGTATTTGATCACAGCTTGCTGTCTGCAGTATTTTCCCCTCTTGAAAAATCACAATGGGTAGTGGTAGGTTCACAGGAAGCCAAGTACAGAACTGGCTGGAAGAAAACCATGGAAGGCACAGGACTCTACAACTGCAGTCCATGCCCAGAGGGAACATCTTCTGGACTCTATCTGAACCTGAAATAGGATAAGATGGTTTCCACCAGAAACAAAAGTCATAGTGATGGACTTTTAAAACTTGGGAAACGAAAGCACAGCTACGTTAAATTGCCTTCTTAATACTAAATAGTAAAAAATAGAAATGTTTTAAAATCTCATTTATATTAATTGTTGATTTTACCTGTTTATAAAATGTGAATTATGATGGCTGTCCAACTGATATCTCTCTCTATCTCTCTCTCTCTCTCTCTCTCTCTCTCTCTCTCTCTCTCTCTCACACACACACACACACACACACACAGACACACACACATTTCAGTAAAATTGTAACATGTGGGGTGATAATACTCCTACCAAGAGCCATAGAATGTCTAACAAAATCCCCAGTAGCAGGAATGAGAAACTTCCTGTGAATTGTTGTCTAGAGGAGTCCAAGAGGCTCCCAAAATAATATAGGGCATTGCTGTTGCCCTTGGTTGCCTTGTAGAAATTGAAGGTAAGTCCCTATTGCTAAAGACATCACACACTTCAGACACTAGGCTCTGATAATGTGTGCTGGAGCTGACTAGAAAGCCTCCTTCCTGGAGGTTAGTTTTCATTGTAACACAAGATGATGTGCTAAGGAAGGAATGCAATCTGTAGTGTACGCCTATGAACCACAACTATGACCAGCATGGCAAGAAGTCCCCAATGGTGCAATAGTGGCACTTACATTTTAACTGTAACCAACAGAAATCTAACTGAACTTAATAAGGCCTCCTAAACAGGAGGAAAATCATATATGGGACTGGAAGCCTAGCCAACTGCATGTGGCTAGTGAGGTCATGGATCTTAGAGGAGAACCTGCTCTTGCCACTTCCTTAAACCAGCATTGTTCCTGACTGCATTCAAAACACTTATAGTGTAGGTAAGTGTAAATCTCACACCCTATCAAAGAGCCTTTTGGCTGCAGCAGGAGACCGTTGCAGAAAACCACAACTAGTAAAAATGCTTCGCAACACTTTATGGTAGGATGCTCATCTCCAACTGATACATCTACAAAAATGCTACTACCCCCAAGACTTAGGGAACATTGCAAGAAGCGGGTGGGGGATGGAAAGATGGTAAGAGCCAGAGGACCAAGAAGTCTAATATGAGATTGTGCCTTTTCTGACAGGGAAGCTGCACCCATGAATCTCAACAACATGGCTGGCTAAACAAGACCTGAACAATTCCAACACGAGTTGACATCCAAATGTAGATGAGGGGGAAATCCCACAGGTCCTTAGATGAAGAGTTCCAAGTAGTTAACTGCTGAGAGAGGGAGAATTAGTCTGTCCTAGGAATGAGCCCCCTGATTGGTTATCCAATACCAAAATGGTTAGCCTTAAAAGCATAAACATTCAGGTAATATTAAATGGACCCAGAAGGCTGTATTTTTATGCTTGTTCATTTACATGTACCTGTAACAACAATGGTTAAAGAAGAGGCCATGAGCTGGGGGTTTGGGGGTAAGGAGGGGTAGCAGTAGGAGTGAAGGTATGATGTAATTATATTCTAATTAAAGAAAATAATAAAGAATTTGTAAATGGAGCTCAACACAGGACAGGCCTATCTCATGTCCCAGTAGTAAGTGGCAGATGGTGATGGCTCTAAGATTACCAATGGTTGGGTTTTCTTTGTTTATCCGTGAGTATTTTTGTTTGTTTGTTTGTTTTCCTATGTCAAGAAATCGCCTTGAATAAAACAGGATTTACAGTTCAGGAAAGCAATCAGAAGTTGGGAAGCCCACATAGCGCTGGAGCTCTGTGAACAGGATCGTTATCTGGATGCATCATTCAAGTTCCACACATATGTCAGCTGACTCTCACAGCCTGCTCAGAGCCCTCAAAGTCCCCAAAGCCAAGCATTTCTCAGTTAACTTGAACTGGACCTCTCACAGACACACTTTCTTTTATGAATTCTCCTGATTCAGATGACTTCTCCCTTCCTAAGGGTAGAAATCATGTGCTGGAATAGTTTTGTATTTTTTCACAGGATTCAACAGAGACTTTTACGGAAGTAAATGCTTACTAAGACCATGGAATATGAGAAACAGTGACAAGAAGGGAGGAGGAGATTATGAATTTGACACCCATAAGAGCCACATGGCCCAAGAGACACTCAAAGGTCCATATAATCCTGCCATCTGGAATTCCCTTTGCCATCTTTTGCTCCTAATCATAATGAAGCAAAATCACTATGTTCAAACTCCTCTTTGTGAGCCCCAGTGAGACATGAACAGCTTCCTAGCATCTCACTGATCTGAAATTGATTCAAGTTCCATCCCTGCTCTCTGTCTGGAAAAAGACTTGAGTCCCCTTCTAGTCAGATGCCTAAGAGTTGCTTGTCTCAATTTCTTCTTTTTCCAGATTCTCTTCTACTCATTATGATCTCACTTTACACTCTAATGGCCCTAAATTAATTGGTCCTCTTGACACTGCTCAACTTCTCTGACCTTATTAGAACATCTCCTCCCTTTGATGCCTGTGACACTCACATCTCTGGAGACAGATTCCTGGCCTCTCTGTTTTCTTCATCCTCGTTTAACTTTCTTGAAGTGACAGGGTCCCCAGGCCTCAGCAGTGGACCTTCTTCTACTGCATGTTCTTTCTAGACTTTTATCTATATCCAAGACTAGACTAATGCACCTCAAATATTTGCTCTCAGGTCTGAGTTATAAGCAAACCCCTTACTGATCTATTTCAGACACCCAACAGCTTCTCATGTTTGCTGAATGAAGAAATTTAGTATTCAAATTAATGAACTCCTGATTGACGAAATGAATGAAATTGGCTGAAAGACCCAGTTCCATGCAACATAGCACTAAGGACTCATGATTTTTCCAGTGGGGCATTACTATTGAATGTATGCCCCAGTAAAAACCAAGTGTGATACTGAGACCATCAACAGCACATAAACAAATAAATAGGAAAAATTCGAATTCGAAGGGAAACATTTAGGCACAGAGTTCAGAAATCCATGAGCTGAAGAGACAGCTTAAAGCTTTGGAGTGGGCACTGTTTTTCTAGACAACCTGAGTTTAGTTCCCAGCCCCCATATTGAGTGGCTCCCAACTGCCTGTAACTCCAGATACATGGGACCCAACATCTTCTGAACTCAACAGGTCCCTGTACACACACACACACACACACACACACACACACACACACACACACATATATGTTGTGGAATATTATTTTAACTATGTAAAGATTTGTTACATTAGTTTATGAATATTATCTGTGTAAAGGTATGTGGCATTTGTTTGATGATGTAAGGGTGTGTTTAATTATGTAAACATGTGTTGCATTTGTTGCACCTTGCCTGCCTAAGGCACCTGATTGGTTGAATAAAAAGCTGAACAGCCATTAGCTAGGCAGAGGAGAGACAGGTGGGGCTGGTAGGTAAAGAGAATAAAGGAGAGAGAAGAATGAGAGAAGAGAAGGAAGAGAAAACAAGGGAGAAAGAGAGGGAAACGTCTGAGGCCAGCTAGGTAGCCACCATCCAGCAGACACAGAGTAGGACATATAGAAAGAAAAGTAAAAAGCCCCAAGGCAAAAGGTAGATAAAGAGAAACAGGTTCATTTAAGAGCTAGCCAGAAACAAGACTAAGCTAGGCTGATCATTCAAAACTAATAATAAGTCTCTGTGTCATGATTTGGGAGCTGGTTAATGGCTCCAAAAAAGAAAACCTGGTACGTATACACATAATTATAAATAAAATAAATCTTTAAAAATTTTCAGAAATTCAGGTGCACATTGATTCTGGGGCCTGTGGGTCCCAGATTGCCTCAATAGTGAGTAAATTTCATATAGTTGCCTGTTCTTTGTGCTCAGGCAGATATGTGATCCTTCAGTGCTAATGGAAATAACCCAGGCTTCCCTCGCTTAGCCGTTACGAGTTCAATGCAAAAATCCTCCTTTCTTGGTGATATAGACATAGCTTAACGATAGTTATTTTTTTTTTAAAGAAAAGGAGGGAAGAGAAATTTTTTAAAACACAGAGATTAAAATGACATATTTTGAAATTACCCAAGCAGCTGGATGCTCTGGAACTTTTTGTTTTGAAACATTTTCCCAGCATGCCTTTAGGTCTGTAGTTTAGAGAGTGTGAGACAAGATGAAGAAATTTAAAATTAGTACGTGCCTCATGAACACTCAGTAAAATATGTTGAGCATACTTTCCCCAAATTCTCTCGCCCAGTGCCCTCCAGTAGAGCGAGTGATACACTGCCATCTTGTTACTCTGGTGACTGTGGCTGAGTCCCAGCCCTGTGGTCTCCATTGCACCTGTGCACCACTCTCCAAAGACTCGCACAGAGTGGACGGCATGTTTCTGTGAGAGCCCAAGTGGACATCAGCGTTATCAACGGCTGTGCTTCTGATGCGGCAGCCCCGCACTCGGGAGGCATCTAATTTCAGGGAGCCCTGGCGACCTCTGTCTCTGGTTTGCCATGCCAAGACACCTAAACGGGTTTCTGTGAAGTGCTGATGGAAGACAGCACTCTATGAAAGTGTATGGCTGCTAATGAGTTCACTTTTCAGCCTCCCAGTTAATGTAATCTTACCTAATTGCCATATTAATAACAATGTAGCAATGACAATAGCGTGCCAATATGGGAAGAGCAGAGTAAGAATAACTTGTTGCAGTTAGCAGTGATAGTGATATTGTTAGATCAGTACCAGGGAAAATGACTAAAATAAGCTCATACTGTGCTGGGTTCAGTTTTTTGGAGATTTTCTTTTTGCGCTGCTTTATTTATTTATTTATCACTTTATTTATTATGTTAATTCAAGGAAGTAACTGTGATTATAATTACTTTTGTCCAGTAGTTCATCTGGAGTAAATTATTAATTTATATTTGTAAAGCAAATGTGTATAGATCCCCACCCACACACTAACTTCATAAGTATTCCAAAGCATTGCAAAGCTATGCTATGCGCTAAGCTTTTGTGTTTGTCCACCCAGATTCAACTCAACGGAAGCTCACTGTGTGACTGTTTAACCTCTGTGACTCTTGATTGTCTCATTTGTGAAGAGTATAATTACAACGCCTTCCTCAGAGGACTATGAGGATTAAATAGCACAATGACTATCTATTGTCTGTAACAGAGCTCACTAATGTGCATTATTGTTTGTTTCTACCATGGCTATTATTTTAAAAGAATTAGAAAAATGCAGTAAAGCAGAAGAAAAGTTCACATTTAATTCCTTTTATGTAACTGCTATTAACAGTAATAATGGATCCTATGCTGTTCTAGTTAGCTTTCTATTGCTGTGTTAAAGACCATGACCAAAAGCAACTTTGGGAGATGTAGGGGTGAGATGCAGGGGTATTTGGGTGTGGGGTAGTCAGGGAGTGGGATGTGGTGACTTAGGCCTTACTGGGCCAGGGAGGGAGTGAAGAGAAGACAAGCAGATGGACACAGGGACAGAAAGCTGGGATCAGGTGGTCTGGGCACCCCAGAAGAATAGCATGGAGCGGCTTCAGGCTGAAAATCCCCTGGGGGAGAAAACTGTAGTGGATATTTTCTACACACACTATCAATACCCACACTCAGAACCTCAAGGAAGGCTTTGCCAGTTCTCTCTGGGTCTTACCTGGGGAAAGCTTTGCCATTCACATGGGCTTGGGGTCCCTGGTATGGCTGTGCCTGTGTCAACAATGTACATCCACACAGGACCTCATACACTCAGGGTGTCCTCGGCTCCTCACCAATAACGATAGCCAGATCACACCTGAGACTATGAGAACTTGGTGCTCTGTGTTGAAGACAGTCACCTCAACATCCAAAGTAGTCCCAGAATAGCTGTCTATCACTGGAGAGATGACCAGCAGTTACTCAGTCCTCAAGGCTGAGGCCTTAGTAGTCCCAACACAGCACTAGAGGCCTGGAAAGTACGTGGACAGCCGCTGGTCCCTAAACCAAAATGAAAGCTTGGAAACTCGGGTTTTAGCAGTGGTAGCAACAGTGGGACAAATCAACTCACCGGTGTGATGGAAGGCCATGCCAGCCAAAGATGACCTTCCTTTTAGCTACTCAGATAAGGAGTTAAAGGTGCTGCCCACAGTCAAGGTGGGCCGTTGCACATCAATCAAGGCAGTTCCTCAGGAGTGGATCCCTACTCAGGAGATTTTAATTTGTGACAAGTTGACCTAAGAACCAATCATGATAGAAGAAAAAGGGTTTATCTGGCTTCTACTTCCATGTCATAGTCCGTTGTTGAGGGAAGTCAGAGCAGAGACCTGGAGGCAGGAACTGAAGCAGAGACAATGGAGGAATGCTGTTTACTGACTCATTCCCCATGGCCTGCTCATTTTGCTTCCTTATACTGCCCGGGACTGTCTGACCAGGGTAGTAGCTGGGATCCCTACACCAATTACTAATCAAGAAAATTCCCCATAGACTTGCTTGCTTACAAGCCAATCTGATGGAAACATGTATCCTTTTCTCAGATGACCCTGGCCTGTGTGAAGTTAACAAAGTCTAGCCAGGATACATGCTTACAGTTTTTGTTTGTTTGTTTGTTTTGTTTTGTTTTGTTTTTGCTTGAACTGATGTCTAAATTTACTCAACTTCAAAATTTTTAAATTTATTATTTATTAAATTTTGTTAATAAATTTTCTGTACCCAACATATTCTTGTATATAATTTTAATGGTTGAATATTGGCCAGTCTTATATGCTGTAACTGTTTTTTGAACTGTTGCTCTAAAAAATACTTGTGATCTGAAAAAAAACTGAATATATATGTATCAGGACAGATTTGATTAATTTATTGGTATTAATCCAAGGAAAAACTGATGAAATACAGACTACCTTGATAGTACTTTTCAGGTGAATTGCCGTATTGGCTTATATAAGGGCATCAGCTTTGTCTACAGCCATTGTACAAACATGGCTTCTAGCTTCCTCTTAGCTTCACTAAGCACAGGCAGTAGGTATGTGTGTTGTTTTCTTTTTCCCAAATTAATGGCTTCTGAACAATATACCATAAGTCTATTTCAACTCAGAGTTTCTTCTTCCACCAAATTAACTAGTAGATCCAGAACTCGGGGATAGGATCATAGTTCGTAATGTTTACCGTGGTTCTGTAGCCTGGTGGTGCTCAGTGTCTGAAGTACAGTTCCGGTGGGAAGGATCTTCGTGAAGCTGGGATGTGAAAAGGGCTGAAAGGAACAATAATGAAGATCATTCCTCTGTCCAGGTTGTCATTGTCCAAAATGTCACAGGGCCGTCCATACTTGCAGATTCCCACCAAGGGAATGATGTTGGTAACAGATACTATTTACATTTCATTTTTGTCTGTGCTACTAAATCATATGGTCAATGAAGGCACAGACCTTGGTTCATTAATTCTTAGTAGAGGACCTGATATAGTAGGTGTGCAATAAAATATATATTGAACAACAACAAAATAAGCTCAATGAAGCTTCCTGGGATCTGGTGGGAGATTTTGTATTTGGTGGCCAGTTTGTGGCTGCTGGGGTTACCCTTGACTGAGGCCCTGGGACTTGCCTCTTTACAGCCCCTGTGTCATACCTTACTGGAACAGTGTTTGCTAATATTGAGTACATTCAGTCTGGTTAAGATTCAGTTCCTCTCCTGGAATCCATGCTCTGCAGAGCCATGTTGGGTGTCTTATCTCTAGTTTACTGTGGATCCACTCAATAAGTTCAATGCAGAGGATGGTGTCAGCCTCAAGTTTTTAAGGATATTCCAGTCCTGCCCCTTGGACTGTCTAGAGTGATTACTTCATGGCATGGCTAAGAGTCCATTGCATGAGACAGCTTATCGGTATAGTGGAAAGTAAAAAGCCATTCTTCAGGTAACACATTATGGTGGCAAAAATCTCCGGCATTGGAACCAGGCTGTCTCAATTCAAGCCCTAGCATCCTGCTTAATTTGCCATGTTAAATAGGTTACTGCGTCACACTGTGTAAATACTGTTGACCTTACAGGATCGACTGCAGATTAAGTTAATTAAAGCACGTGAAGAGACAAAAAGTGTAAACAAATATTTCCCATCTCCATCTTCTCAGAGCAGTAGGAAGCAGCTCCCTGAGAGGGCTAAGGGCACTGGACACCAGATGTTGCTTGTGTGATTCATCCTCTATTATTGTTACCCTATCTGATGAATCAAGGTACCGAAGGCTAGACAGTTCTAATAATACCCTGCATCATATAGCTTGAATGTGATAGTGACTGTTCAAATGCAGTTCTTTCTGAAATATCCCCTTAAGGAGGTAGTTCTCTTAACAGAATTGAAAGTGTTTGTATCACTGTGGAAATCGTTAAGTTCTAATAATTGATATTTAGCTGTTTCTTAACCATGCTCAAAACCTCAGCACATTAAAAAAAAAAAAAAACGTAAACTGCAGGTACATATAAGGATTTCAACATCTGTCTAGAGATTGGATGGGCTGCAGTTTCTAAGGACTATTGCTGATTTTAAATTATATTGGTACTGAGGGTCAATTCACCAATCTCTATATTTTCTTTCTTAGGGGTTAAGCAAAAATCAATGCTTTAAATAAATAAATAAAAGCTTTAAAGTTTTCATTAGCATATGTTAATTAAATATGATAGTGGGTTTGTAATGATATTTTCATACATTATGTGTATGACATATTTTGGTCATATTAACCCCCCCATTGCCCTCTCTTGTTCTCCTCCCTCTTCAGCAGACCCCCACCCCTTCTCAGCTAGTACCCCTTGTACTTTCACTTCTTAATTTTATTTTAGATTTTTTTGTTTTGGTAAATAAGCTTAATTAAGGTTACTTATAGAAGGAGCATGAGTGATGTACTATTTACAGGAGCTTGGGCAACTTAGCCCATGTCTTTTCTGGTTTTACCTAGAGAATCGCTTTAGGTTTTCCATGATCGTAATGCTGTCTCGTGCAGTGTACTCTCAGCCACATCATGACTCAGTAAGGCTTTTGACCAGGTTTAGAGTACCAGATGTGAATTCCCTCCAGGGAAGTAGGCCCCAAATTCAATCAGAAAATAATGTGACTCCCTCAGTGTGTGTGACTACACAACTATCTCAGCAGTGGGCACGTCTTGCTTGGGAGGTCACGACTGTTGCTTGCGGGGTACATGACTAAGACTGTTGATGACAGCAGTAGGTAGATGGTCCCAGCACTGTGAAAGCTAGCTGGGAGAAGGCAAGCTTCCCTCTCAGTTCCAGCTTGACTTCTCCGTGTTCTGCAACCCAAGGATATGGCAACTAGTGCAGGTGGGCAACCGGCGGCAGTGATAGAAGCCTGTATTGCTAATCCCTTCTGGGGCTCCTAGGGAGGAAGTCTACCCCTGGCACTGGGATTTTCATTCCCTAACCTCGCAACTTCTGGAACTGGCTTACTTTTAAAACCATAGGATGATGGCAAATTATGACCCAGAGATGTTGCATTTCGTGTTGTAGAGATATTAAGTTACCCTTTAAATCTTCTTTAAAGAGCATCCTTCTTTGCAAAACCAAATATATAATCATTTCAGTGTTGTCTTCAATGCTGTTGAAGCCGGTGTGCTCTTACCTGACGGCTGCTTCTCCACTCAAAGTGAGAAAGTCCTGACACTAGGAGCAAGGGAGGCGTATCTGTGGGAAAGGGGCTGCTGGGCTGTGGTGTGACTGCAGAAGCCAGCTGTCTTCTCACCACAGCAGACACCCCTAGCCGATAAAACAAGAAAAACTGAAAAGAAATCCCTTTCCAGACATCAACACAGCCCTTAGATCTGTAGGCACGATTTGATGGGCCACGTTTGACAATTTTTTACGTCTTTGAAGCTTACCTTATTTTCCATGGCATATGATATCAAATGCTCCATTACCATTTGCTAGATGAATGGATTGTGATATTTAGTGAACATGCTCTTCAGAGCTGAGAGATCATAGGGGCCATGAGTTGGTGGGATTGGTGGTTTCCACATGGTACCTATCAAGAAAGCTCATTAGAATGTTCTCTAAGGTAGCATGGATTTACCCAGGATCCAGTTTGATGTTTAAAGGTCTTCTGTTTCTCTTCTACAGGTTAATTATGTATGGCTTTGTGAAGGCCATGGTGTATGCTGGCCAGCTGAAGAGTGGAGACTTCCATTTCACTGACTGTTTATTTTTTGGCTCACTGATGTCTGCTACAGATCCAGGTAACTGTTCAAATAATGCATTTCTTTCTTTGTAGAACCAAACATTTAAACTGGCAGTTTCTCCACGGGCAGTCATCTAGTCTCCCTGGTGATAACTCTTCATTCCTCATCACAGGCTGTTGACACATCTGCAAGTGAATTAAATAAAAAAAAATCAAGAAAGAAAAGGAAAAAGAAATAGGTGAGATCAGACAGCTCCCAAGAAATTGGTCAGAAAGCAGTCTCCATAGTGGAAGGGACTTGGTAAAGCCATTGCTGCTTCTCTCAAACACAGAGTCATTCTAAGCTGTTGTACTTAAGTTCGTCTCTATTCAACATATCTTCTTTCAAAGTTGAATTAAATAGTTTAAAGATTCTTTTAAAGCTGTTTGCTGTGGGACTTTTTAAACATGTCAAGGAAAGGGAGCAGAGTAAAGATAATTGGCACCTACCCCCTTACTAGCCAAATATGAGCACATGTTTTCCATCCACTCCTGTTTATTATGATGGTATCACATTAAAGTGAATTTCAAGTATATTTTGGTATGCAGATACCATGAAAGTGACCATTATTGCCATTATAAAACCTACAACTATTCATGACCATGATTCAATAACATGAAACCTCCAGTCACTGTTTAAATATGCTCAGTTCACTTGTTATTGTCATTATTGGTTTGTTAGTAGTTTGTACAAAACATTTCCAAAGATGACATGTAATTAGTTGCAATGTCTCCATGTCCCCAATGTTTCTTAAATGGTTAAAGCTAGAGGCTTAATCAGGATCAGGTTCAACCTTTTCCTATCTGGATTACTTTAAAAATGATGCTGGGAGCATCACATAAGAAGGAAAGTGGTGACCACTGATTCAGCTTTTAGCGTAATCTATCACATTTGTGAATTGCCAGTCTAGCAAAGACTACCAGAATGTACCAGAGGAATGAAATGGGTTCCTTATAGGATATAATGAAAGAGAATGCTCACTGTGGGCGTGCAGGCTAGTTTTCTGTCAACCCAGCACAAGCTGGAGTCATCAGAGAGGAGGCAGCCTCAATTGAAAAAAAAAAAAAAAGTGCTTCCATAAGATTGGGGTATAGGCAGGCAAGCCTGCCGGGCATTTTCTCAATTAGTGTTTGATGGGGAAGGGCTCAGCCCATTGTTGGTGGGGCTGCCCCTTGGCTGGTGGTCCTGGGTTCTAGAACAAAACAGGCTCGGTAAGCCATGAGGAGCAAGCCAGGAAGCAGCACTCCTTCATTGCATCAGCTCCTGCCTCCGGGTTCCTGCCCTGTTTTGAGTTCCTGTCTTGACTTCCTTCAATGATAAATGGTGATGTGGAAGCATAAGCCAAATAAACCCTTTCCTCCCCAGTTGATTTGGTCATGGTGTTTCACCACAGCAATAGTACCCTTGACTAAGACAGTAGGGAACCGTGTGTTATCTCAGAGGGTGGAAGAAGAGAAGGACTTGTCACGGGGCTTGGGTTCCCATTTGTGATATTTAGGGAGTCAGGCTTTTGCTCTAGATGTGTCAAGAAGTAAAAGTAATTCCATGCTTATCCATTTAGTTAAGTCTTCCTTTAAAAGAGTTGAGACCAGACTAAGCCTACATCTATAAATGGTAAAGAAGCCATTTCCCTCTTCATGGTTAGAATAGGTGATGTTCTGTCAGTGTGGATTTGGATAATGCTCATTATTTATGCCTAGAGATGATTATTTAGTTCTTGCTGCTCCATCCTGCTCAGAGTGACCTTGCATGGGGTTGTTCTGTGGAACTGTTTATGTCCAACAAGGGAACCACTAGACCCAGTAGATGATAACAGCCAACACCCCCTGACCAGCAGTCCTGGCATCAGATGAGGTATACTGCACACTCTCAGGCTCAACCTCAGACCTCAGAATCTAACAGTGAACCCAGCTACTTCCTAGGCACAGGCATCTGACAAGCTCTACAGATTGCAGTTCCCTGTCTACCCATTGGCTGCCCCAGTTCCCACTGAAGGTCACTACTTAATCCAGTACAGTCTCCTCAAAAGAGTTTCGCTGTTCAGCTATTGGAGCACCCTATGGTGTAATATAAACAAACAACAAGAACCAAGCAAGACAAATGATTCTTTCCTCTAACTTACTAATTTCCAAAATAATGTGTCATTTCCATGGCATCCTCCATATGTTACTAGCAAGACAGGTCTTTAAAACACATCTTTCTGAACATGTGGATTTTTAACACAGCTGTTACTTTTCTTCTATGCTGGCTACTCTTTTTTTATGGTTAAAACACTCCATTTTCACAGGGGGGTCTTCAGGTTTCTACTGTATCTTTTTAATATGACTCTCATGGTCTTTGATTAAACTTTTTGCATTTAGATAGGTCTAGTGTTCCAGCTTTATCATCTATGATTTTCATCCCTCAATTTAAAAATCACTCATCTCTCCAAGGAGCCTTGGATCTTTTAAAAAGAAAATTCATTTAAGGACCACTTTTGCTACTGTTTTTGTTACTATTGGATGGGTAATTATTTTTAGACCTCTGTGTTTAGGCAAAGTTATACCAGAAATTCCTTTTAATATTTTCAGCTCGGTTTTAGGATTATAGACATTTTATTATGATGTCATGAATTTTAATTTGTATTTGCCTTTTTCTTCTGCTTCTTTTTCTTCCTCCTACTACATTAATATAATTTTTACTTGCTTAAAATATATACTCTCAAAATTATCTCACATACATTATTGCTAAAAATATAGCAACTGAAAATGGCTTAAGATTTTATGTGGTTATTTTTAGCCTTTGAGTATACCCCACTTGGGATGCAGTTAAAAGTTATTCCGTTTTTAAATCACTTGAAATTATTCCGATGTGTGGCTAAGCCCCAAGTCAATCATAATAATGCTCTTCTGTTTCACTGTGCTTTTTTGTTTTGTTTTGTTTAAAAAATTAGATTAAATATCCCCCGATTCAGAAATGAAAAGCCATGGGGTGGCAAGCCTAACTGCTAGTCCCGTCCCCTCTGCCCTGACTTTTGAGACATTTTGGTGGTTGTTGGATTACATTTCCACTTCCAGGCATACACACACACATGAAAACGCTCTAGTCTACACTGTGCTATACTGGCTATTTTTCTTAGCTGTATTTAATTAGCAGCATGTTGGACATTGGCAGCATCTAAAGATCTTTCTTGCTCCCTTTTACAGCTACAGAATAGGCCACTATTTAGCCAATCTCCTATCAATGGGCATTCAAGGGTGTCTTCTTGTGCTTTTAAATTAGCAATTGTGCTGCAATTAACAGCTCTTAAATTAACAGCTTTTCATGTGTTTTCAGTGTGTCTTTGGGAATGATTTCTAGGAATAGATATGCCTAGATAGTGAAATTCTCCCCTAAACTGTGTACCAGTTTGCATTCATGCTCATGATCTATTGAGGTTCATTTTCCTCACAGACACGCTGAGGCAAATTTAGGATCCCCCATAGGTTAAGGGATTTACATCTTGCTGTGGTTTGCCCAAGCATTTCTCTTATTATGAGTAAGACTAAACATTTATTTACATGTCGAGGGGACATAAGGATATTTTTTTTCAAACTCCGGTTTGGAGCCCACAGTGCAGATGAGGGAATCAGAGATCCATGTGGCATAAAGAGATAGACTGCACCACCCCCAGGGTGAACCACAACTTGGCTATTCCATCACTACTGAGAGATTTACATTGCATTTTCCAGAATGATTCCACACTACATCACATGCCCCAGGGAAATGCAGAGGTGACTTGGCAACAGCTGAAAACATAAGCTCAAGACAAAGGATGGCATCCCTAGTGATTTTTCTAGCTGGTTAGGGCTCCACTCTTCAGCTAAATCTGAACATTCTGCCTTTCAGTGTTGGGTCAAATTTCAGGTCACCTTTACGCAAATGTGTGTGTTGCAAAGCACCGCATCCTTTGTTTCCTGGTCTCAACAGTGAGTTTATTGCTACAGCCTGAGTTTGTTGAATTCTGACTGACTGAGCTGTCTCCAAGCACATCCGAGTTGTATTCAAGCTTTGGTCCTTCTGTTACTGGTGATACTCCCACGGTTCTGTTTGAACAACACAGAAAATGGACTGAAATGGTAGGAGGGGGGAGATCCAGCCTAGTCAACGGTTATTTACCTCCCTTGTATCAAATAACTGAATGGACAGATGAGTCCTTTAAAATCTCACATCGGCTTGCAGTCAGGAGGAGAATGCAGGAAACTGAGCCCACCTTCTGTGTCGAGCGTGGGCCAGCTGTGCACCTTTGGGCAGCTGCCTCACTCTCTTAAACTTCACAGATTCTCTCAGGTGGAAGATATGCAATCTCTTGCTTTCTCACCTCCTGACCTTTCAGATGAAGACACTACCTCTTCATCCGTAAACTGGAAAGTACCAACCACAGTCCTTACACCCTTCCAGCTCTAGCAGCCCGTTACTCTTATTTCTGTGAGATCTCTTTGAAAATTAACTTTAGTTTTAAAGAAAATGTAAAATCAACCCAAATCCAGTCAGCTGGTTAGTTTGGAATTCTAACCCCACTCAGGAATGTGGTCATGATTTCACACAGCAGAAGCCCCACAGTACATAGGCAAGAGCCCTGGCTTCCCCTCTTTTACTGAGAGCTAATTGTTATATTAAACACATTGAACCCACTCTCTACTAAATTGGTGTAATTTAAGATCTTCAATAACCTTAAAACACTTAGTTAATCTTACCCCACAATTATTCATTTATTGCCTAAATTCTCATGACTCACTAATTTATGAAAGAGAACCTGTGCTCTCCAGGCCTGACATTTCTTGGCCTTCTTTAAATGAATCCTTTCCCGGTTAGCTGCATCTGAGCCAGGGTTATTACCTACTCATATATATCTGTTAGAGAATCATGTTTAGACTCGATTCTTCCTGCTGGTTTCAGACTCTCTCCAGCTAGGTTTGGTTTACTTCACTTAGTAAATTTCCTAGTTTAGCTAGGATGAGTTGACCATAATTTGATTTTTCCCTCACTGATGAGGCCCCTGCTTCTACAATGATTAATGGCTGTGACAGTAAGTAGATACCTAGGGACAGACCCTGACAGAGACAGTGAAGGCTGGACAACAGGGTATAGGAGCATCCACTCAATCTATGAGGCAGCTTTTCTTCAGATAAATTCAGTATAAGGAGATCAAAAAGATGGGGCAAAGACAAAGAAATTTAAACACAGTAGCAAAAGGCTCCAATGTGGGGAATGAAGGTCTGACTGGATAACCCCACTGTCAGACGGTCAAGCCCATGAAAGGAACTGCTGCTCTCTCCTCCTGGCTCTTCCTTCACAGACTTGGAGCCATTAGGTAGATTGAGACCACCCAAGATAATGATTTTGACTCAGATTTCAATGCCCATTTAAGTGTGGTGGGTAAGAGAAGAGAGGGGTCTTTAAGGATCATGAAGACACAGACAGCCACCCAACAGGGCCACATGTCTTGAACGTGGCTGGTCCGTGTGTCTCGCTTCAGCTGTCACTCTTCTCACCCCACCTTCTTCAAGATCTCTGCTCAAGTGCCACCTTTGAAGTAACGTTAGCTTTGCCTGGCCTATTAAAACCTTGCCTGCCTCTCACCCCAGGCACTCAACATCCTCGCTCCATTTATTTCAACAGTACTTACCAGCACTGATTAGTTATTTTTATTGAGCTCTCTAATTATTGATGGTCTGTCCCCTAGGTGGCAAGGCTTTTCACCTATCTTTTAAAGCTAGTACGTCTACTGTCTGGAACAGTGGGTTTTCAATAAATTAATTAATGAGTACATTTGTGGAAGGAACTGTTAGAGCAAAGTCTGGAGCATTGAAAAGAATCTCCTCTGAATTTGAAATGGGAAGCAGTTGAACACGCAGGTCACTCTCGGTAATCAGATGTTTCATGGCCCTGGAAAGGATGGAGACATGAGGTACAGGTCAAACTCGGTATATAGAAATATTTGGTTTTGTCCTCTAAAAAGATACAGTCAGCTAAAATAAAAACGTGTGCATTTCTTTTCTAACCAAGTAGATAGAATTTCCTTCTCCCTGTCAGGTAGTCAGGTTGGCACTTTCCTGAGAAGAGCAAGCCATGGTTCATGGACATGTGGAAACTTAATAATGATGTAGGCATTTTAGATAGGAAGTTACTCAAAGTAATAGTGTCTTTTAGAAAAAAAAAAAAAAAGGAAGGACTCTATACATTCTTCCATGTATTAAGTAATCAACCAGAGAATTCTAAAACTCATCCTGGTATTTGACAAGAGTGGTATTTCCTGTGAGGTCTGGAGAGAGCTGCCTATGTGAGCACATGTGATCTGTGCCTCTTTGCGCTCCATCGTTTCTCCGTTTCTTCTTTGAATAAAAATGTCTTCATTTTCTATGCTGCAGCTGCACCGAGACTCACATGCAGCTGCCGCACTTTGAGCTCCAGAAGTATTATTTCAGAACTCGAAACTGGAGGATAACTCTGACTTCATAGACTTGGCTATTTCTCCCAGGAAAATCACTCCAGGCTGTCTTGGATTTGGGTCAGATTAGCTAAGGTGGGGGTCTACAGCCCTGTTTGGTAGCTTACAAGATATACATGGCTACTAATTACTTAGAATGTGACAGGCTTAGTCAATATGTACTATAAGCATAAATATACACTCTGTTCCAAAGACAATATTAAAAAGTATCTCATTGATAACTTTGTTGTTTCTGCTGTGCTGGAGATCGAACCCAGGGCCTTAAGTATCCTGGGCAGGTGCTGTGCCCCTGAAACATGAAACTAATTTCACCTGTTTATCTTCACTGTTTTTAATATGACCACTAAAAATTTAAAATTATGTGTGTTGCTTGCATTACATTATTGGGTAGATGCTTCAATAGAGCAATGTCAAAGGGCAGGGCTGTAAGCCAAATACATGATCCTTAATAAAAACACCACAACAATTTAAAGTTAAATAAAAGAATCAGGCATGCTTACAAGGTGTGATGGTTTGACTAAGAATGGCCCCATAGGCTATAGTTTTGAACACTTGGTCATTAGGGAGTGGCACTACTTAACAAGGATTAGAAGGTGTGGCCTTTTTGGAGGAAGTGTGTCACTAGGGGTGGGCTTTGGAGTTTCAAATGCTCAAACCAGGACCAGTGTCTCTCTGCCTGCTACCTGTGGATCTGAACGTGTAGCTCTCAGCTACTTCTCCAGCACCATGTCTGCCTGTGTGGCACCATGCTTCCCACCATGACGATAATGGACTAAACCTCTGAATGTAAACAAGCCCCAGTTAAATGCTTTCTTTTATCAGAGTTGCTGTGACCATGGCATCTCTTCACAGCAATTGAACGGTGACTAAGACACAGGGCACCAGGTGGATTATGGCCTTTGTTGAAATACAGGTAATTTATATTTTACGAAATTGAACTAAGACGTCTGAAGTTTGCTTTCTAAAAATCTCTTTTCCAGTCTCCCTTTTTTCCATTGTAATGCATAATGACCCACAAACTACTTTACACCCATGCTTCAGAAGCAAAGCGAGAAGGGAGTAAATGTTTGGATGATTTAAATACTATAACTGTGCCATCTAACACATAAACAATGAGACCTCTGACCTGGTGAAAGGCAGCTTCAGTGATCTCCAGACCAAGAGTCTGAACTGTTCCTCTCCTTATCAGAACATAAATAAATAAAGGCCTAACCGCTCCAGACACCACCCTCCCCTCCCCCCCCTCCCCCGTGTGTGTGTGTGTGTGTGTGTGTGTGTGTGTGTGTGTGTGTGTGTGTGTGTAACTATTACTGGTTTTTTATACAGCTTGTCACAACTCCAGCAAATCTGACAATCTGCATTATGTTAGTCCCATTTTGAAGTGTGTTGAGACATTTGATGTTCCTAAATTAGATAACTACTCAATATCAGAAATAAATGTGCTATTGGATGTCTTTCTGTATGCTGTGAATATGTGTGGCTCCCACTGGATAATAAATAGAGATATTTTGGCCTATGGCAAGAAAGCTTACAGCCAGGTGGAGAATCCAAGCAGAGATACAGAGAGAAGGGAGGAGTGGGGAGAGATGCCAGCCCCCTGCCCAAGGAGCAACAAGATTCCCACAGACCAGTAATGCCATGGCCACCTGGCCACATGTAGATGAATAGGAATGGGTTGAATTAAGTTTTAAGAGCTAGCTCACAAGAAGCCTGACCCATAGGCCATACAGTTTGTAAGTAATGTAAGCCTCTGTGTATTTACTTGGAACCAAGCAGCTGCAGACGCAGGTGGGAGAGATTCGTCCCAACTGTGGGTTGGGCAGGACAGGAGTAACTTCTGGCTACATAAATGTTGACATAAAAGAAGTCAATAGAGACTACCCATGTAGTAGGTGGGAAAAATATAGCCCATAACTCTTTTCATGAAGTTTGGATTTAAAACTAGCTGCTATAGATTATTGGTTCAGCTCTCCAATTAAGCAAGGCAAAACACAGTATTCAATATGATTCATTTATTTGTCATTGTCATCACTAAATGACATTTAGTGACCGTATGTAAGAAAGCACCTACAGGTGTGGCAGAATACAGAAGGCTTGCTGCTACCGAGTCCATAGTAGACAGATGATGAATAAATAGAAGAGATGATGACTACTGTTTAAGAACAGCCTGCAGTGTGTGAGAGGCCAATGTCTAAATCTGCATTCTGTCTGAGCTGCGTGAGCCTTAGTTTTTCCACTTGGAAAATGGGGGTGAGACTTATGTACAGGTCTGTCTTTGAGAGTGAATGAGATGACACGTTTTAGTTGTTGGCATCATTTCACAATGGCACCGAGATGGAGATGGGCACGTTGCTGTGAGTGGGATGCAGCAAGTTGTGCACATTCCTGCTTGTTTTTCTGGCAACAGTCCTAAGCTCTTCATCCTTGGTGGATTCCCTTTGCGGGCTGCTTTCCTTTGAGGGCTGCATGGTCAGAGTCAGAAGTATCACGTGTAAAATGGGGTGATTTTACTTTAAGAAACAAGTAACACTTTCACTTCCATTCCCGAGAGGAGATAAGGATTCTTAAAAGTACTGCCATTAAATGTAGATATTGTCATTAAATTTAGATAGTGTCATTTGACTCCCTAAGTATCTAAAATCATGTATAAGCATGAACAAGAGCCATTCTCTTGCAAAACCTTTTAAAATCTTGTAAACTTTGCCAAGAGTTTTAGAACCCACCACTGTTACCAACTAAATTATTCACTTTCAGATTCCTAGATTGTTCATTCTGTCTGCAATCAGAACCCAAGCAGGACCCACAGGTGACATGTAGGCACCATATCTCTGCCTTCTCTCTTAGTCCAGAGCCACACCCCCGAGGCCATGTCTTTTACGCTGTTGCTGAGTAAATGAGATTGCTTCCATGGGAGGACCCTCATTCTGACTAGACAGTGTGCTGCTTCCTGCTGCACTGTTTCTCTCATTCTCTGTTTCTCTAAATGGCAGTTAGCTTCCCCATCAGGCTTGCCGGCCACAGTTCCCTATGGTCTAGGCCTATTAGTTCCATTAGGAATGGCAAAATGGCATATATATTTCTTCTAATTCTACCCTTGCTTCCAAATCTTTATCTCTAGTGATTCCTGCAACAAAACTATCCTATGTACTTATTCTAAGTTATTCCTTATATCATCAAAAAGGATTATACATTCTCTGTACTGTTGTTCAAATGAACAATCCATAAACACACTTCCATTATAGACATGTATTGAATTTAACTGCAATGCCACCATTGCACCTAAAATACTAGCAGCAACTTTTGTGGTAGGTGAAGTAATGGCCCTGCAAAGCCCTAATCCCCAGAGCCTATGAGTATGAGTACATGAACTTTCTTGGCACAAGAGACTTTGCATATGTGATTAAGAACCCTGAGTTGAGGAAATTACCCTATCTAATCATGTGGAACCCTACAGATTGAAGACTCTTCCCTGGCTTTGATTGAAGGAAGACGTGACTATGAAAAGAAGGCATAGAGATACACAATATTGGTGCTGATGGTGGAGGAAGGGAGATGTTATCCAAGGACTAGAGGTGAATACTGCCAGCTGGGATGCTCAAGGAAACTGGTTGTCCCCCAAAGCTTTATGTTAGCTCCTTTCCTATGATTCTAACAAAACACCTAACAAAAACAACTGAAGAAAGATAGGCTTATTTTTGTCTTATAATCTGTGGTGGCAGGGAAGTCATGGTGGCAGGACTGTGAGGCAGCTCCTGGAGAAGTTCCATCTCCCACAGCTTCTACAGCCTTCCACACAGCACCATCAGCTGGAGACCAAGGGTTCAAACACTGCTATTGTAATGGATGTTTCACATTCAAACCTCTAGCAGGGATTGTAGCCCTAACACAATTTTATCCTACTGTGATTCATGTTGAGATCTACCCATAGAAATATAAGATGCCAGATTTGTGTTGTTTTGGGATACTAAAGTTTCAGTTTGCTATGGTAGTAATTTAATACTAATAACAATTCTTCAATATTAGCAATTTGTAATTAGAGTAAAATTTCCCAAACTGCCTCATAAATATAGCTGCTTTCTTTGATCAAGAATCCAGACAATATGTGTTCATTGCTTTTATACATAATTTAAAATAATAAAGTTTTAGGATATTTTTCTAAAAAGAATCTTTAAGGATCCTGTAATTTAATATTTTTACTTAAAAAGAACAAAGGTTTAAAGATGAGTAGATTGTCTCTTCAATAATTGTTTGCAGAGCTAGCATTACTAACTAGAAGAGTAGTCATGACCATAATCCATAACTTGAGAGGCAAGAGGCAGGACAATCCAAGATCCACAAGCAACCTGGGCTGCTTAGCAAGTTCCATTGTGTCCTAGGCTAATAAGATCCTGTATTTTTAAAAATGTTAATATTTGTGATAGTTAATCATTATTATCCACCTGAGAGAATTTAGAATCGCCATGAAAACACCTTTGAGTGTATCTACGAGAGTAGAGGATGGTACTAAATGGGCAGGAAAGACCTCCTTGAATGTATGACACCCTCCACAGGCTGGATCCTGGACTGAACAAAGAGAAAGTCAACTAAGCATCAGCATTTACCTCTACTTCCTGACTGTGTATCCACTGTGACCAACTGCTTCATGTTCCTGCCATCATGACTTCCCAGTCATGACTGACTGACCCTCAAAGTGTGAGCCCAAATAAACCCTTCATTAAATCCATTGTATGAAGTATTTTCACAGTTAGAAGAGAAGAAACTAAAACAACATTACAATTACTCTAGAGGGTTCCTGAGAGTCTGCAGTGGATTCTGGGACAAGGGCAACCTTAACTTGCTCTCTCTCTGTCTTTTGTTTCTCTGCTTACCTGACTTTTCTAAGCTCTTGGTTCCCACGTGTCCCCTAACTGCTGGTAAAGTCATGAGCTCTGTGTTGTTCCTGTAGAGGGAACTTTCCATATCATGAATAGTATGAGCATCTAGATACCTATACCTGCTGTAGAGGAGGCTCTGCATTGGAACTGGAAGGTCATACATGTAAGAAACGTGTATGTTGTAAATCTGTGCACTTTGGACCTTTATGATAGAAAGAGGACAGAGGTTGATGTAGATCTAATGTTAGTGAACTTGACCTCCTTGGTTCCTGGATAGTATGGTGACTTCCATCTTGTGCCTAAGGGCTAGACATGCTGCTGCTGTGTGCCACACATAGAACTGCTAACACAGAGGGAAGTTCCACACTTTCAAGCTCCAGGAAACTAAAAGACAAAATAAAAACCCAGATTTCTTAGCAGCCAGAGAGAGGAAGAGCATTCCAAATAAGCAGAGTGTACACCCAGGACACCAATTACTTCAGGAGTTAGAAAACTGCAGTGATCTTGAAAAGGAAGTTAAAAAGGCCAAGTGCAGAGATGACCTCTGATTTTCCGAGTAATAACTGAATGGAAAAGTAATATCACCCATTGTAATGAAAGCCTGAATTAGTGGCAGGTTAATATAAAAAAAAAACCTGAAAAGTAGGAAAGGAAATTTTAAACATTTGTTTATTCTTATTTGTTGGGGGGAGGGACGTGTGCACACATATACCACTTGTGTGTAGGTATCTGTTTCTTCCAGAAGAGGGTATCAGATCTGCTGGAGATGGAGTTACAGGCAGTTGTGAGCTGTCAAATATGGGTGCTAGAAACTGGACTCAGGCCTATTGGAAGAGAAACAAGCATTCTTAACCTTTGACCTATCTATCTAGCCCCATAAAATAACCTTTTTAAAATATGTAAACCAAGAAGGTAAAATCAGAAACTGGATAGCTAAGTCAAGAAGCATCATTCATATATATATATGAGAGCCAGCATAGGGAAAGGTTTAAAAAAAACAAGTAGTAATTATACAAACAAAGCATTTTTTCCTGGGCTGATTAAAAAAGCTCAACCCCTCAGATTAAATCCATTATAGTCCATCTGATTTCAGGCAGGATTGATTAGAAATCCTAAAGTATATATCAAGGCAGCATTCCTAAATTACATGGAAGAAGAGAAAACTAGATAAAGCAATCACATACAAATGTAAAAGAAAAAAAATAAAGCCATTGTCAACTTGACACAACCTAGAATCCACTTCAGAAGAGAGGCAATCAATAACTGCTTTTACTATCTATTATGAAGTGACCTGCTGTCTCTTTTTCTGCACTGTGACTTTCCTACAATGATGGACTATATACCTGGAGTTGTGAGCTAAAAATTAACCCCTTACCCCCAAGTAACTTTTTGTCTGGATATTTTATCACCTCAACAAAAATAAAACTACACCACTGGACTTCCCCTCTGTAACATCTGGTGTTAGAAGGCAGAACATGCAGTATTGTAGTTGCTAAATATATGTTTACCAATTCAAGAAAGCAGGAAGAATTTGATTAAAGGGTAATTATGCTGGGTGCCCTCAATAAACTCTTTTAGAATTAGCTATAATAGAGAAATAAAAAGTAATAGATTGAATAATGTAACTAATCAACATGATATATGAGATATTTAATAGGTCTTTACTTTCCTAATGAAAACTGCTTTTTGTTAATCAACAGAAAATTTCAAAACTTGGCTGTGTATTTTGTAACAAAGGAACATCAACAGATTTTAACTAGAGCAAAGGATTTGCTAGTAATAGTCTCTTACCACATTGCCTAAAAAGCAAAGGAGACAATAGAACTCTTTTTACAAATGGAAAGAAATCAAGAGGAAAATAGTTAATATCTAGGATATAAAGTAAAGAGAAACTTTGGAACCACATCTAATAGACAACCAGACAAAATGTTATGGCATTAAATACTTTTATTATTGAAGAAAAACCTCAATCTACAAAGGAATTTAGAACTTAACATAGGAACCCAGATAAATAAAAATCAAATAAACTAAAAAAATCCAGAAAGGGGGACTTAATAGAGACAAATATCCTGAGTAATGAAATAGAAAATAAAAAACAGCAACAAAAAGCAAACAGAGAATTATTTCCAGGATTAACTCAGTGAACAACTAGAAGGAGAGATGCATCATGGAGCATGAGCTTCATTGGAGACAGAGAAGACAAGGATAACAAACAACCTAATGGACAGGAGTCAGTTCCTCAGATAGTACAATGCCAAAAATAATATTCCAGGCAACTTGCAAGAAAAAAAAGCTTTAACCACGAATAAAATTATAATAAACTTCTCTGGGAACAAATAAAAATCTGGAACAAAAGATTAGAAAGATGACAAAATATTTACCATAGCAAAGGTACCATGGTCAGATGGTTTCATAGCTGAACTACATCTCACTTTCAAAGACAAAAAACCCTAATAAAGCTTAACTATTGCAAGCCATGCAGAAGCATGAAGGTATCCTATTTATTTTAAGATGGCATGATGCTGAAATCAAACTACTGAAAAAGAACCACAGCAGAAAGTTGTAATCCACCCTACTCAGACTTGTAAATACTAGAGTTCAAAATAAAGCACTTGCAAATAGAAGCTATTAGTGTTAGCCATAAAAATTTGGAGACAACTACTGCATGCTCTGTGGCTAAACTCTAACTTTCTCAGAAGAGACCATCAGTAAATGTTAGTAAAATAAATAGATGCATCAAAATGATAGTAATGTTAAGTGGACTGGGGATCCAGCTCAGAGGTGAAATGCTTGCCCATCATCAACAAGGCCCTGGGTTCAATCTCTTGGACCACAAAGGCAGACCAACAAAAACATCCCACCAACTAAGCTTAGTACTCTATGGATGTAAGAGTGGTCAACCTTATAAAATCTACCAGCTTCACCTACCTCATAACTATAGTAAAGAGGACACAACATCTGACATATTAGTGAGATAAAGGCATTTGAAACCATGCAGCAACATTAAAAATGAATTCCAGGTTTAAAAGATGAATTAAAATAATTTAATGTAACTCAAAGTATTAACCAAAATCTAATAGCCTATATCATCTTAAATAACAGCTTGAAAATAGCTAATTGCAAGATGCATTTGTAGCAGACTTTCTTCAAAACAATGGCTATAGAAGTATAAAGAATAAAACAGAACTCCAATGCTCTGTATTATCAACAGTGCTGACTCTGGGGTCCTTGGCTGAGAGGAGTAAGGGGCCCAGCAAACCAAGTAGGGGAAATGTATGAAATCTTCCACTGTAGGGAAAGCTTCTATTCAGTGACACTGTTGGTTCCATGGAACACTGCAGTGAAAAATCAAGATATAAAAATCAACATTTCCCTTTCTACCTTCCCTTTGATCTCTCCTTGGACTTCACGTTGGACAAACAATTGGATTCTATGGCCTGGAGACTTATAGTTATCATCATGTGGTCAGTGTTCTATGGCAGAGAGCATGAAGATACTGGCACAGTGTTCCAGAGATTGAAATAGGAGGAGGGGTATAGGACAAAATTCAATTATAGTAGAAATCAAGAACATTTTGTTAATATTATACTATCTAAAACAACTATTGTATTAAATGTAACATTTTGTAAGGTGCCTGGATATAAGATAAATATACAAAACCTACTAGCTTTATTATTATTATTTTTTAGCTGTCCTTGGGGATCTAAGCCTGCTATCTGACCCACTCAGGAGGCTGAAGTAGGAAGAACACAAATTCAGGGCCAGCCTATCCTAGAAAGTGAGCTTAAGGCCAGTTTAGGCAACTTGGTGAGACCTCATCTCAAAATGAAAAGTGTACAAAGGGCTGAGGCTAGTGTGCTCGAAGCTCTGAGCCCAAGAACTGCCTCACACAATAGCAACAAAATATCTAGAAATATCTACAAGATCTGCAGATATTTGGGGTTAGTATTAATATTGAAAATTATGACACATTAAATAATAGAACTGTCATTATAAACAAATGAGATAAATTCTACAATTGGGGACTCTCTTTTTCTTTCACTTGCTAGTAGATGTTTTTAACATAGACTCTTTTTAAATAATGAAGTCCTTAGCAAGTTGCATCACCCCTGTTCCTTCTAATGTCTCATTCTAAACCTTCAAATGCTCATCTTTGTGTAATAATCTTTTTGAAACCTTGTAGGCCTGGAAATATTTTACTTACATCATCTTATTATAACGGGAATTTGATTAGGTATAAAATTATGCATTGAAAGTTCCTTTTCTTCTCTATTGCTTTAAGTTTAAATATTTGAAGTTTACGTATGTATCTCTTTACATTTTTAGTGTAATTTGCATCTGTGACTTCCATTATCCAGATGCTGTGCCTCTATTTCTTGCATCCTGTCTCTCAAAATTTTTAAATGTATTCTGTGTCTTAAATCTTCCTGATTCCACCCAGTAGCACTCTACAACTGGATTTCCCATTTACCTAATTCACTTCTTTATCTGTATCCATTTGTTGACCATCTTACATCAACCTCATCTCTGTTTTGTTCTTTTTTTCTAATTCCTAATTTTGTTTGACATTGATTGGTTTATTGTTTGATGTGTGTGTGTGTGTGTGTGTGTGTGTGTGTGTGTGTGTGTGTTCCTGAGTGTGCATACTACAGTGTATGTGTGGCAGTCAGAGGACAACTTGCAGGAGTCAACTGTCTCCTATTACCATGTGGGTCTCAAGGACTGAACTCTCTTGACAGGTGCCTTTACCAACTGTACCATCTTGCTGATAGTGTAGTTTTTGTCCCTTACATTTTCTCTTATTTATTTTTATTTCCCCATCTTTTTGAGCAATTTAATAATTACTAAATAATTTAATAATAAAACTGTAATATAACTATTCTAATACATAGCTGAAGTTTTCCTGGTCTTGCCCAGCTCCTGAGGCCCTGTGGCTGCTTGGACCCAAGTAAACACAGAGGCTTATATTAATTAAAACTGTATGGCCTAATGGCTCAGGCTTCTTGTTTGCTAGATCTTACATCTTTTTTAAAAAAAAGACAATATACAGTGGTCACATTGCTTGTAGAAGTTCTGATACAGACCATTTCTAGGGAAGAGGCCATCTGACTTTCAGTGATTTAAATGGTTATGCAAACTGTTGTATATGTTCTTTATGTATATGTTCTTTATATTTATAGTTATATATATATAAATTTATTTATTTTATAATTAACTTGATTTCACATATCAGCCACAAATTCCCCCATCCTCCTCCCCCCCCCAGTTCTCCCCCCCAATCTACCCCTCATTCCCATCTCCTCCAAGGCAAGGTCTCTGCTAGGGAGTCAGCCCAGCCTGGTAGATTCAACCAAGGCAGGTCCAGTCACCTCCTCCCTGCACCAAGGCTGAGCAAAGTGCCCCAGCATAGGCCCTAGGCTCCAAAAAGCCAGCCCATGTACCAAGGACAGGTCCCAGCTCTACTGCCTGGGGGCCTCCCAAACAGTTCAATCTAATCAACTGTCCCACTTATCCAGAGGGCCCAGCATGGAACTAAATCTTACATCTTAAATTAACCCATTTCTATAAATCTATACCTTGCCACATGGCTTGTGGCTTACAATCTTTACAATCTTTACAACCTTTACAATCTTGCTTCTCCTGGCAGCAGCTAACAGCATCTGCATTGCTTCTCCTTTCTCTTCCTGTCTATCTGTTTGGAATTCTTGCCTGCCTCTAAGGTGCCTTGCCATAGGCCAAACGGCTTTATTTATCAACCAATCAGAGCAACACATATTCACAGCATACAGAAAGACATGGACAGCACCAATACTGTTTCTGCTTGTTGCTTTGCTGTGTTGTTACAACCCTCACGGCTCCTTCGGATATTTCAACAAACTGACAAGTACAGGAATGGGTCCTCAAGACTGCAGCTAATCACTTTCACTTGCTAACATTTCTCTAGCCCAGTTACCTGGGATACTTGACTTTCAGGAGACATTCACCACAGAGATCATTTCTACTCATCTCAAGATGGGTAGCTAGGCATCTGACATTGAGAGGGCAGGAATGCTGCTAGGCTTTGATGATGCAGAGGACAGACACTGTAATAGGTAGTTACCTAGTGTAATGGTCATGAGTCCCAAGGTTGAGAAGTCCTGTGCTAGTTAACTGTCTGGCACAGGGTTTAGACCTTAGAGGAAAACAGCATTGCAATCTGCTGGCCCAGGATAAATGAAGAGAGTTTTCAGAGTCTTTTTCTTTAAACTCCAGAATGTTCTGTAATGCTCTGATCTGACTGAAGTAAACACCTGCCCAAGTGCCTAGCTAAATGTGCATTCTTCATACAACAGAGAGCAAGCAATGATTATTCCATGGAAATGCAAGTCAAAAATGCAGACATCAAGTGAGCTTAGTTGTTCTTGTTTCTTGATTTTTCTTTTTCTCTGTCCCATTCTTCCTACCTCCAGTTGCCTGCTCTTTATACACAGCAATTCCAAACAGCCTTCCTCTTCCTAAGATTTCTCACAGCTCTTGTTGTTATTGTTTGTTCTATTTTCAGTTCTCTATAGACTTCTCATCCTTGGTTTTGGAGAAAGCTAGTAGCATATTGTGTTACTCTCATTAAATGTCACCTTCTCCTAAATTAATTTAATATGCTCTCAAGGAAAGCAGAGTACTTTCAAATTGAAACTGATAAAATTATTTTAAGGATTATGATGTCAAATAAAAGTAGAAGAGGAAATGCCTAACCAGATACAAGAATATCATAAAAATTCATTATAATCAATCAGAATGGCATTGGCCCAGGATAGGGGGAAAAAAGATGATTAAGAAAAATATTCCAGAATAAATGAGAATCTGAAAGAAATGAAAACATGATAGATTCATTAAATGCTACTTGCACAACTGATTGGCTATACATTTAGAAGATGGTATTTATAAAAAATGTATTTGATTTAAAAGGTAATAAGTAAAACCTTCAAGGAAATTTATAAATCATTTTAATTTGAATATAAATTGACCTTCATAAAAAATGGGAACATGATTTCTAAAAATACCTGTTTAAAAAGAAAAAATTTTAAATGGGAAAAGATATTATGAAAAAAAAAATCAAAGGACAAGCAACATGTTGGGGGAAGTAGTTTCCCTGCACATGATGAATTAATACTCTTTCTTTACAGTGATCATCTGGCAATATGTAACAGAAACATGGGCACAGGCTAAGACCAGGCAATTTGTAAAGGATCAGATCTACTTGGCCACAAACATGACAAGCTGTTCCAGTTAAGGAAGTCATAGAAATGTACAATAAAACAGCAGCATATCATTTTACCCTCCACAGTTTGGCAGTAGCTATAACACCAACTAAGAGTTGCTGTTGGCAGGGATGCAGGGAAAGTAGACGTCTACACATTTTCAATGGAAATGCAAACCATTAGGAGACTTTTGGAAAGCAATTAGGCACCATTCATTGTAACTTCAAACACATAGGCCCTCCTGACCCAGCAAGATGACTTTTAGAAGTGGAATCCACACCAGTACAATAAATAAATAAAGTCACTAGCTCTTAAGGGTTTATGAACAAGGATGTTTATTGCAACATTCCTAAGAGGATAGGCTGTAGGTATTGTAGGGCCCCTAAACAACATTATGGAGTCATTAAAAGGGTAAATTAGTTCTTTTCCTATAGACTTTAGGATTTTCTAAGAGGCATTTTTTTCCACTGGGTAAAGTAAGATGCAGAAAACTATATATACAATTATGCAATTTTTTAAAATCAATGTCACACCCTACTGTATGTATCTGGAGGTAACTAGATCCTGTGCCTATTATATAATAATAATATATAATATTGTATATTCTTGGTGTGAACTTTAAAAGGGACTCACGAAGTATAGTTATGCACACTGCTTTTCCTCCTTCCAATCGCTGCCTTAAAAAAAACATCCTGGATGTTAGTTACTCTTTGCCCGCTGATAGATAAAAACCTGAGGTATTTGAGTTGCCAACAGAGACTCAGGTTAGTAATGAGCAGCTTCATTCCCATGTAATGATGCAAATTTTCAGTTTGATTTAAGGCCTGACTTTAACAACACTCTCTCTCACCTGTGGAAGTCCAAAGCTTTGAGATGAGAGGTGAGAGCCCCAGGCAACCCACGTGAGTATGTGAGGTCTCAGATCGCAAGGGGCAGAAGCCCCTTTACCAATCTCAACCTTCAGAGAGAGCTAAGGCCTCAGAATCCTTTCACTGGCTCACTGTGGGTGAGAGGTTAAAGAGCCATGCAACTACCTTCTAGAAAAGTAGGTGAAGACCACAGATCTCACTGTAGAAATGCTTCTCTGTTCCTCTGTTTCAAATTCTGATTTAACATGTGTTGCAAATGTGTGTGGTGATTATTATAAAGAGAAATTTAGTGAGAAGAGAGCCTGGTGGGACATACGCTAGATTGTAAAGTTGGGAAGAGAGACAAAATGAGAGGCTAGATTATAAGAGATAGGAGAGGCTATCAAAAGCAAAAATACCATTAAAACAAAGCAAACAATGTGTTTGTGTAAGCCTATCTGCGTGCTTGAAAGAAAAACCACATATAGAAGTTAAACAATAGTTTTTATAGTGCTGTAGTAAACTACCATGAGCTGTAGAGGAAAAGATCTTAAAACTCAATATGATATTGTGCACGTCATGAAATTTAAAACAAAATCAGCAAATTCACATATGACATGTAAGTCACACGTCTTCACTTCCTCCGGCAGCTAAGATGTGCTAAGAATCCAAATTACCTGATGAGACCCTGAGCACTGGATGTGGGCTTTTATAAGGAGACTACTGGCTCCCGGTAATTGAATTTAGGAAACTCACGGTGACATTATCCTGTCTGGAGACTAAATTAAATGCATGGATTATAATTCATTTGCTAAAATTAGATGCCAACAGGCATATGGATCTAAAGTCAAAGTCTGTTTTGCTCGTATTTAGCTGGACCATCCCCTATTTGATACATGTCATGGACTGGTGCTATTTTTATTATTGAGAGTTAAGAGACCTCAGGTCTCAGGCAAGTCCTGCTTCAAGTGCATAGGGAAAATTCAAGATGGATGCTTACCCTTCCTAGGCCTTATTTTCCTTGTGTATTCCTAGAGCAATGTGATGGTAGCTAAAATTACTTCTGGTGCAGTTAGGAGTGCTCTGTTTTAAATACCAAAGGCTCCCCAGGAGAGTTTGTGAAAACACAAATTACTGGGTCCAGCCTCCAGCAATTCCGGTTCAGTGGGTCAAGAGTTGGCCCCAGTGTTCCACTTCTAACAGGTATCAGTGAAAAATGATGGTGCTGGTCTACAGAGCTGACAAATCCAAATCTTGAAGAGTGAAATATTTGCTTTTCTGAGTAAAAATAGTGAACTGTAAAGTGAAGTAAGCTCAATACTAGTGTCTTCTCTAAAATAAATATCGGTGCAAACCCTTGTGGTGCACATTACAGTTTAAATGTGTCACATCTCATTTCTTACTGTAATTGTTGGGAATTTCAGCTCTGTTTTTACACCTCCCATCCCAGAGACTCCCCCTCAGAAAGCCCAGTAAGGGTCAGCTCCTCCCCCGGGGCTGCTCAAGACCACGCCCACAGGGTATTTAAAATCTGGTCACCAGACCTGCCACCTCATTTTCTCTCCTGCCTTCCTGAGAATCACCCAGGAGTTGCTTTGCTCTGTTTTTATTAAACATGGAATTATTAATTCAGCTTAATTGGTTTATTGCATAGGTGGAGTTACCTACAAATGCGATATTTTTACTTATCAGTAATTATAAGAAAGATACATTTTTTCCATAACAATGTTCTCCTAAAATAATCTGTAAATGTCTAAAGTCTTAGTGCCCAGGAGCTTGGGGCATACAGAAAGTTGGGCAGGGACATAGCTCAGTGATCGAGTACTTGCCTAGCATGTGCAGGCCCTATGTTCTATCTCCAGTACAGCAAAACAAATAAATCGAAATGAAGACATCGATAAGTAAATAAAGAACTATGAAAAATGCTGCTAACAACATCTGGGACTATGTACCGTGGATGGAGCGATTTTCCTGTGAGTGAAGGGGTGGTACCGTGAGTGGAGGGTGGTACCGTGGAGTGGAGGGTGGTACCGTGAGTGAGTGGAGGGTGGTACCGTGGAGTGGAGGGTGGTACCGTGAGTGGAGGGGTGATGCTCTGAGGTGAGCAAGACTTCAGCTTGAATGATGGAAGACCACAGATTAACGCCTTAAATTCTTGGAAACTTATATTGCACATCTTTGAATAGGCCTTGTCAAAACAAGACAAAATCAAACAAAATTAAGAAAAAAGAAAATTTTCTGTCTCTTCATAGAGTTGCTGCCAGATAAAATAAGATGCTTTGTAGAAAATCATTTATAAATTGCTAAGTGTTCTATAATAAGTTCTATAATACAACTTAGCAACAGTCCACTCTTCCTTGGGTGTTTAAGTGGTTCTTTGGATGCCCATCCCATAACACTTTTGTTATTTGTTACTACACATGAAATTGCCAAAAATCTGTTCTCAATAAAGTGACCACAATAAATAATCTGCTTTCTCGCATTTGTCCTCTGTCAGCATCCACTTCCATGGTAAACCACAAGTGTAAAAATACTGGAAGGAAGGAAATAAGCAATTATAGTTATGCCCACGTGGAAGCTTCCCATTACATACCTGCTGTACACTCCAAGATTCAGAATTCAGTCACTGGGTGTGAAGGTACTGTCCCCATTGGCCCATCCATTAATTAAGTATGGTCATAGCAGCTTCTCTGTGAGGCTCCGTATGGTGTTACCTTGATCATGGATGCTCTGATAGACTAATCAGCTGTGGGCACTGAAGCCTTTTATTCCCTATCCGCTAATGTTTCCTACTAGGTCCTACCCTGCCCATGTATTGTAAAGCCCCATTCAGATCCGTGTTTGGGTTGGCCCTTCACTATTGTTTAAATCAGCCCCACTGCTCCTCTAATTAACGATGCCTTTTCTTTGTAATTTGACTGCCAGTCCACACCCTGAGTCACTGTCTGCAGTTCAAACCATGGGATGTGTGTCTACCATCCTCCCCAGAGCTCATGGACACAAAACACGGCTTCTCAGGCTTCTTAATGTGGGATTTTTTCCCCACTCTGGAACAAATTCTCCAACTCGGAAATAGGATTACCACTATTATTGTTTCCATGTCATACTCAGCTAGAAGTGCTGGAGAAATGTGCACGTGTGAGTACTCATCTTTTCAGTTACCAACACTTTGAGGAAGAGTTGTCCAAAATGAAAGGCATTTCCACACACCACATTTGCAAGTCCAAATTTTCTTTTAATATTTAAGGGGTAGAAAAACAAAATTTAAAAGAGTCACTTTCATCCTTTCAAGTTTGCCTCAGTGTAACTATTCCAAAGGCACATGAACTATCTTACCTTTGATCGCACCGATAATCCGAAGACCCTTTCTATTGGGGGTTACCATGGTTACTCTGCACGGGTGATGTGTGAGCTGCACCGCTGTTTTGATAAAAATAGGTATTAACTACCAGCCACAGTGCTTCTCGTTGGAAGCAGCTCTTGCAGAAGCACAGCAGCATATTTAAAGGGGGACATGAGGGGTGCGGAGGAGCGTCTCCAAGGCAGCATGAGAGAACATCTGCATAAATAATGGTGATTGGTCATGTGTATAAAAATATTTTTAATTAAATTCCTTCTAATTAAACAGGGCATTTTGCTGAATCTTTCTCTGTTATTTGCACCGAGCTTAGCCTTGAGGAAGATGGCTGATTAACAGACCCAGAACCTATAATTAAAAGCAGAACTGTTATTTTGGGAGAAAAGCCTCTTTAGTAGGGGTGACTTAATTGGGCTGTCTCTCATAATTTTTCATTTGTCATTGAACTCCTCAGTTAAAATCTCCGTATTTTTTTTTAACATGGGAGGAATGATTATTAACATTGGCGTAATCCACAGGGTTTTTCTTTTCGGTATGTGTTTTCATCCTGTCTCTTTGATCATGCTCTCTGGTCACTGTTGTGTCTCACTATTTAACTGTGTTCTTCATTTATTTGTTTTGTTGGAGAACCTGTCATCCTTTTGTATATCATATTATATATTGGCTTTTTTTTGTCACCTTCTGGCCCCCTCCACCTCTGTATTTCCTAGTGCCGAGTGGCTAGACACTTGGCTTATTGTCTTTGGTTTTAGCATCCTAACTTGAAATTGAATAACTTTTTATTCACACACACACACACACACACACACACACACACACACACACCAATCAAAGCAACCAGTGCAATTATGTAATTGACAAAGGAGTTTCTTCAGTATCACAATTAACATAGAGAACAAAGACAACATTCAATTAACATCTGCCATCTGCTAAGGAGCATAGGAATATACTGAGGCAGGTGTGTTACTCATATTCTTCAGAATAAAACCCAAGTACTCTAAAGTTCATAGAGTGGAATTATCTGTGTGGTCACTGTGGAGAAACATGTTTGATCCTCCTTTCAGGATGTTATGTTTGAAAGAGAACATTGCATTGCAGCTACAGTAGAGGACAGAAGTGAGAAAATATTTATGCGCTTTCCTTGAACTCCAAAGGGGAAGATATTGCATCTCTGAGAAAGCCTGAGCATATTAGCCTAGAGCATTTCCCCCTGAAGCTATGAGGCTTGGAGATAGTGCTGGCAGACCAGCCATTTTCTCTATGTGATCTGCTGCAAGCCTGCACAGTGTTATTTAACAGCACTCAAACACATTTTCTCAGTCTATCCAATTCCATGTTAAGCACACTGTGATAGCATCAGTTTAAAAGCCTCTATATAAACCTTAGTCTATAAAACACCCTCATATAAACCCAGATTCTATTCTCGAGCAAATTTACTCAGAAATAAAAATACCAGCTTGGATTTATATTGTGTATCTCTTTCAAAGAACTCAAATAGCTTCCACACACAGTGTTTCTGTTCATTTCACATCATTGTCTCAGGGAGAGAAGAGTCACTTTTTAGTAAAATAATTGAGGTGCAAAGAAGTTTGAAAATAGCCTGAGATTTCCCAGCCAGCCAATGAGAACCAGACTGGAGTGCCATCTTTGGATTGCCTTCGGTTTCTGGACTGTGCTGTCATGGATACTAACATCTATATGAGCAAAATATCTTAATCAACTTCGGCCAACTTTCAGCCACCTGAAGATCAGCAGTGTTTTTACTCCACTCCTCAAAATAGCATTCCTGCATGAGTCAGCAACAGAGGAAGCACCTCAAAGCTGATAAGGAACACAAAAGTAAACGTTTCACCTTTCTACACAGAGAGCCTGTCATCTACTGATAATGATCTCTAAATGTGTGTGCAAATATCTGACTTGATATATTCGATATCCCTGATTGGATCACCACCATGGCCAGATGATTTTATCCATCTCAAGAAGCAGAGGGTGTAAATACTTCATTGCTTAAGTCTACAAAGCTCACAATCATCAGCATTGAAGACAGAGCACTTTCAGGATTCTTTATCCCACACTGCTGCTATTTCTTGAGACAGAACAGCCCTGTGCCAATCAAGTTTTAAAAGAAAATGACACTCAATAGTCAAGAGTCAAGTTCTCATTTTACTATTGATTTCATTTAATGATCCCGCCTCAAGATACTCCAAGCTTGTGGAGGAATGTAGTTCCAACCACTGGCAATGAGTTGAAAAGTCAAAGCAGTAGCAGTGGAGGGGTGGAGGGGGACTTTGTAAACACAGAGGAGCCCTGTACTAGTCTAGTTGGCTAAGGCTCTGGGATAGCTTTTTCAAGGCTCCCTCCCCACAAGCCAACACTGTGCTCTTCTGAAAAAGAAGACATGCCAGCTAGTGGAACCAGGAGCCCTATTCCTCATCTGTAAGAGAGAGGCCTGTGGTGAGCAGAGGGTTTTCATTCCCTCCCAGGGCTACAAACATCCTGACCCTCTCAACATTAGCAAAGGATCCCTGGGTTCAGACACTTTTGGGATCAAGGCTAGAGAGACAGTTCTCCCCTCATTTCAGAGGAGAAGGTTAAACTCATTAATAACTTTCACCGTTCTCCCCTCTGCATTTGAAGCTCTGTTAACTCTAAACCACTCCCTTGATCCCAGCACCACAGCAGGGCTCCTTCTGCATGGCTAGGAAGATGTGAGAAATCCACATCCAAGATCTGCAGCTCAGAGTTTGGATTCTGAGAATTATAAATTTTGAGATGTGGGAGGACCTTAAAAGACAATCTTTTTCAACCCTCCTCATTTGCAAACAAGGACCCCAATCCTCAGAAAGAGGGAATAAATGTGCACACAGTATGCACAGGGTTGAAAGAAAGCACGTCTTTAGCCTTTCTCTACTTGATATCTGTTTTCTCTACTTGAATCATTTTATGTCAAAAGGGAAACAAGTAGAGATTATCACTTCTTTTATATATAGACCCACCACTGGCATGAACAATAATAGTAATAGTGACCACCATTGTTTGTCTGCTTGCAGTACCTCAAGCACTTTGCAGATGGTTCCTCTTAGCCATTTGCCAGAAATCTGAGGAATGAGCTTTTCTCTTCATTTACCAACTCCACTCAACTTTTCTGAGGTGGGTAACTGGCTAGATCACCAAATTCATTTGTATCATAGTTGGGACCCCAATTTGGGTTGGTTTGACACCAGAGTCAGGTTTCTGACCACCATTATCTACTTGAGCATAGTAATGAATAGCAGGGTCTCACACAAAAGTCTTGCTTGAGAAGTTAGAAGTCCAGTCATGGAGCATCAGCTGCACAGAACAGACTTGGAAGCAGTAATAAAGGATGGCCAGCGAGGCCTCAGGATATTGGACATAGATGCAGCGAGACTCCAGGTGTCCTGATGATGGGGTTTCAAGCACACACTGAAAAAAAAAACCCACATCTGAAGCAATCCAACAGTTCTGCAGACAGGTGGGTAACAGCTGTGGTTGATGGACCTCTCTGGCTCACTGCTCTTGGGAATGGAATGACTCTGCTCCATGAAAGTAGTTCATTCTCAGCGGTGCTCAAAGGCAGACCTGCAGAATGGATGTTTTGCAAGTCACTGTCCAGCCCACACCTTCTGTTGATGAGTTGGGGAGAATGTTGTACATTGGGGCAAACTGGATTCAGACATTTCTTAGATATTTTCCTTACTGTCAGGATCTTTTTAGGGCACAGTATGTAGTCAGATCAAAACCATGAGAAAATGAGGCAGGCAAAAAAGACCATGGATGTGTGAAGTCAATGGTGATACACCCCTAAGGGTGGGTGCCACCTGAAGGGTAAGGGGTGTAGGGTAGGAGAGTACCTGCTAGCAGTGGACTGAGATTTTTCTTGATCTAAGAAGATTCTTGAGTCCTTGGGTTAAGAAGCCTTTAGATGTCTTCCTTTTCCCTGGGTGTTCTAGATAAGAAACACTTTGTTGTTACTACTGTATTATTTGAGCAGAAATGGTGACAGCATCTATAAACAAGTACTGTGAACCAGCAAGCAAAGAGAGAAGCGGTGAATCACCTGGAAAATCCATGACACAGAAGCTGCCCCTACCAAAGAATTAACCTTGAGAAGGTCATTCATTCAATCAACCAACAAAAGTAGTGCTCGCTGCTCGTCAGAAAACATCAAGGCACTGACAGACGCATGGCTGAGAAAGAGATATCAACGAAGACTAACTTTTTAAAAAGATGCATTTATTTTTATTTGATGTGTATGTGTGTTTTGCTTGCATGCATGTATGTGCACCACATGTGTGCAGTGTCTGAAGAGGCCAGAGGAAGGTGTTGAATCACCTAGACCTAAATAAACCCAGTCCTCTGCAGAAGCAACAAGTATTCTTTTTTTTTTTTTTTTTTTTTTGGTTTTTTTCGAGACAGGGTTTCTCTGTGTAGCTTTGTGCCTTTCCTGGGACTCACTTGGTAGCCCAGGCTGGCCTCGAACTCACAGAGATCCGCCTGGCTCTGCCTCCCGAGTGCTGGGATTAAAGGCGTGTGCCATCACCGCCCGGCTGCAACAAGTATTCTTAACTGCTGAGTCATCTCTCCAGCCACAATGATGAACTTGGTATCCCAGAAAACCATGTCCAGTGCTTGTGTGCTCTTTCTTGGGGCAAAAGTACTTAATTATCCCTTTCACATAAGAAAATAAATTTACCGGCAACTGAACTTTTTATTTTTGCATTATTTTCCTTCTAGAAAGATTACTGTAGGGGGCTACAACTTCACAACTAACAAAGATAATTCTTGCTGCAGGGTCTGATGTAATATAACACATTCAGGATGGATTTCTGTCTCCTTGCCTGACCTTGTAAACTGCTGGACTGCAAAGTGTGGTTTGACTCCTATTACTGTACTCTCTAAAGCTAGCAATTTTCCCATTGCAAATAAAATCTATCTATCTATCTATCTATCTATCTATCTATCTATCTATCATCTATCTATCTATCTATCTATCTATCTATCTATCTATCTATCTATCTATCTATCTATCATCTATCTATCTATTCTTAGAACACAAACAAAAAGCTTCTAGGTGGTGACAATGTTTTCCTTAGACTCAAGAAAAGCAGATTTATGGAGCCTGGCTCCTAGGGAGTGGAGTACGAATCAAACAGCCATTCTGAATGACAGGCAGCTACTGCAGGTGGAACTGCCTGGGAAGTGGCTGGAGACCTGAGTATCTGGAAAGACAGAGGGAAAGGCTGAAGACTGTGATGTGTATGTGGTGGGAAGGACACTGAGTACGCTTTCCTGGGCAGAGTTTGTGTTAAAGCAATGAGTTTCAGAAGGACAGAGAAAAGAGGTCAGAGAGCTTGGAGGAAAACCACAGGAAGCCAGTCTCCCCAAACAAAGGAGAGATAGGAGGAAGCCAGAGTCTATGGCCCATACAGAGAGGTCAGCAATCTGGAAGCACAGACAAGGCACTCAGGAGGGCTAGGGCCTCACAGATGGCATCCTGGCTTTGAGAAAGGGACTCTGGGTACCACGTTTCATGTTTTTAAGCTTGGCCAACTTTATGAATGGCTTTCTGCCCATTCTGAGCCAAAAAATGTTAAACATTTATTATAGAAAATTCAGAATAATGAAACAAAATGCCCCAAAGAGCAAATTCCTGCAGTCGTTGTTTGCTCCTCTGTGGGGGCCACTTTGTGACTTGGGATTTATTCTCCCAAGACCTGGCTTACCCAGACTGTTGACCTGGCACTGACTCTCACCCATGTCGGCACCAGTTCCTATGGTAACTATATACAGCAGTGTGGCCTGGGAAATAAGGTGACTCTGTGAGTATAAAACAACATATTCTCAGGGACTGAAGATATGCTGTGTGATGAAGACACCGGGAGACATATTCACAGATGACTACATCAATGTTTAGTGTTAGTGCCCATAGCCTGTAGGCAGAAACTCATGGTTTTTACTCTGATCCAAGCTTGTTTTTGTGAAGCATGATTTAAAACATGGATTTGGGTATGTGATTTCTTTTATGCCAGTTGTGCTATAGTGGCAGAAAAGGCTGTGCAATGGCTGAGAATAGGGTCATTCCAGTCATATCCCCACTCAGGAGCTTGGGTTCTAAAGAGTACAATGCTGGTCCATCCATCATGTTCAAATTGCTATGGTCCAGGAGGCCCAGATATATTAATATGTTAGCAATATAATACATGACCACATATCCAGGAGATTTGGGCATCATAAATTTATTATCTCACATCTTTGCAGGTCTGAAATCCACCTTGGCTGGATTGAGTTATTTGCTCTGGGTCTCATAAGGCCAAAGTCAAGGTTTTGGCTGGTTGGGGTCCTTCTAGAAGTTCTAAGAAGAATCTCTCTGTAAGATTACCTGGGTTCCTGGCAGAATACAGACCATTGCAGCTGCAGAGCTAAGGTTCCATTGCTCACTAACAAAGTCATCCATGGCTGTCCAAGACCTCTCTCGTTCTCTCTGCCCTGGCAAATCAGCTTCTACATTTTAAAGCCAGCAAAGGCATGCCAAACTCTTCTACTACCTATATAATGTTCCTGACTTTGCCTTTTCTTCACATCCCTCCAGTTAGTCTTCTCACTCCAACCTAAGAAATTTCGCATCCCCCTTTTTTTTCATTGTATGAAATTCATTTTTATTCTGCTGTTTTGCTGGTAACAATTTGCAGAATCATGATTAATGACAATCATTTTTGCACACAAATTGTGAATTCACTTACAAGCAATAAATTTTGCTAGAAGAATATTTATCATGTAGTTAAGTATCCAGTGTCACGCCAAAGAGTCTAGAGGACACCAGAGAAGCTCAAGGTTTGGCCAACCCTCAGGGATCTCAGGCTCTTAGGGGGGAACACACCACCAAGTGCACACACTAAAAACAGTGTGTCCAAATCATTTAGACCTGTGTCTACTGAAGTAGCTGCTTTCTCCTGCCTCACATCTGCTAAGACCCAGATTTCCTTTCTGCATCATGAATTCCAAACCTGTATGTGTGGAACATGTCCTTTTAAAAAATATTAATTCTTTGAAATGTCATACAATGTATTTTGATTGCATTCACCCTCAACTTATCATTTCTGTGGCTCTATGCATCAAATCTTTAGACTTGTGTCATTAATTTGGATCACCTGTAGAATCCAGAAAACTAGAAAGAGGCCATTAGTGGAGAGGGGAAGAAAAACTTTAAGGAAGGGAAGTGGATAATAGAACACAGATGCTATGACTGGGGAAATAAGAATAATGGGGGGAATGTAAAGGTGGGAAAAGAAATGGGAGGGTAAGACAGAAGGGATTGGAGGAGGGGAGGAGGGCTAACACTCAGCACGTTTGGAAAGCGTATGGAAACATACTTTTAAAAAAAGTTTAGTTAGTGTTACTCTACATCTCTGAAACCAAAGATTGCCAAATTGAAAAGCCCAGTGATGAATGTGGGATATCTCCTCTAGAGTTGTTGATCGGAGGGTCCCAAAGACCCCCTAAATATTGTAGGCTTTTGCCACTGCTCTTGGTTGCACACCAGAACTTGAACCATATTGCTAAAGACACCAAATGCATTGCTTATAGGACATGGAGAAATCAAGCTGGTGTTGGTCAGAAAATTTCTTCTCCTCTGGCTAGCCAGGATAGCACTGGAAGGTGTCATGCAGGTTGTTGGAGGAAAGCAAGTCATCAACAGTCTAACCCAGCTGTGAATCCTATGAACTGCAATAATGACTGGCATAGCAAGACAAGCCCATGAGTGCAGTAGTGGCGTGACTGTTATGGGGTAACTGACTTCTTTATGATTAGATTTGAGGCCTGCTCCACAGGAGAAAGCACAGATCTGGTACTATAAACCTGGCAATGAACTCATAGCTGAGGCGTTCCCCAGAGGTAAACCTACTATGATTCTGCTAAAGGGACATAGTATCAAGCATCCCTCTGAATTGGTATCTCTTTGTATAGATTACCACATCGTTCAGGCATCATCAAAGAAGGTTCTTGTGCAGTGGATATTGGTTACTACAAAAACTCACAGCTGGTCAATGTGCAGAGGATAAACGCCAGTGGCGTGCTCAGCCACATGTGATCATATAGCTCATACTCTCCAGTCCTAGTCTCAAGGCTCAGAGACAATTGTAGAAGATGGAATCAGAAAGATTGTAAGAGCCGGTGGCGAGAGGGGAGTGGAACCCAAAAATGTCTTCTGGACATGGCAGGATTGTCATATGCATGAACTCACAGAAGCTGTGGCTGCCTGCGCAAGCCCTAGATAAAGATCAAACCTGTCAACATTCTAGCATAGTGAGGGAAGGGGTTTACCAGCCTCTGCCCCTGACTGGGTAACTATAAACAATTGATGGCTTCTGAAGAAAGTGTTCTTTAAGGGTGTGGCCTCCAGTAGACTGACTAGGCTCCAGTGATGGCCCCACAGCCAAAAGTATGTAAGCAGCACACATTTGAGTAGATCGACTGTTATTTATAAAAAAAAAAAAAAAAAAAAAAAAAAAAAAAAAAAAAAAAACAAAGCTGGGGTGTGGCTAGGGGAAATTTTCATCTTTAAGGGCTCATGTGACTAGGATTGACCATTGCTCTAGATGATACAAGATAATATGCCACTTAAAAGTCATCTGCCTTATATACATTCCAGCACCCTGGTAGCCATGTAATAAAATATATTCACACATTCCAGGTATTAGTTCATTGACAGATTTGGGAAGGGAATATTGTTCAGATTCTCAGACAGGATAAGCACATGACATCACCCTGCTCTTTGCAATGTTGGGATTCAAACGCAGGGCCTTGTGCAGGCTAGGCAAGCACTCTACCACTGAGGACTGTACTTAGTCCTTGATAACCCCTTCATTCTAGTCTTCTTTACCCTTTCTCCCTTGCTAGTGTTGACACTTCTTAGTGTTACACTCATTTGTCCTTGGACACTTTCTCCATTTTAGAACTATTATGTAATATTCCTTAGTATCTTTATCTAGAGGTTGGGAAATTATGGTACATGATATATGTTTTATATCTTTTTATAGTAAGAAAAATTTGTGAAACGCTCCTATTCTGTGTCAGTCGTGATCATGACTAACACAACTGTCTTCTAACTTCTTGCTTTCCTTACAATTGTTCTATGTATGCACCATAGTATTATGTTTACCTCCAAGTGATGATTTCTTAGTGACCCATCACTAACTTTGACTGCTCTTTGGAGCTACTGGGCTCTGCTCTGAATGCATTTCATGATTTGTAGGTAAACAGTTACCTGCCATTTTCCATTTTAAAATGGCAAAGTGCTTAAGCAATCATTCTGATCGGAGAATGCTTATGCGGCAGGGTGAGTCATCTTCACTTGGATAGTGGGTATACTGCACAGATCCCCATTAAATTCCACCATGGCTCATTAAACCCCATTGGTGAGAAAATTGGGTCTTTGTTAAATGTTTATGTTCTCTGCTCATGTTAAATTTAGAATATTCTTGCTGTAGAGACCTTTGGGGAAAATTTCAGAACACTGGCAGAAGTGCCAAGTGGACTTCAATCCATACACTCCCAGATACAAGACCTAGGAACTAGTCCTTGCCTGGGTTGATTATTAAATATATCTCTTTGCAGCATTTGTATGTTAGTATTTGCTTTTCTAATTGCCAAATTGCATGACCTTCTAGTTACTGTTTTCTACTCTCAGAGACCAGTAGGGGTTGAACTTGTGGCTTTTGAGCAAAAGGTGAATGCAATTATTTTCAAACACCATGCAGCCGTGAATTCAAGGATGAGATTGTGATCGTCTGTGCTTTTTCTGTATACCCTTCCATTAAAGAAACAGCTCCCCAATATTTACCTTTCAAAAGAATGGCTTAAGCAAATACAGATACCAGGTATGGAATTGTAACTCTAAAATTAGACTCCTGGGGTTAGTATAAAAAAGATGACCATTTCCTCATTTGAGAGTTACTGTGAAACTTCTGCATGTACACTCAGATTCAGTGGGTTACTACATGGCAAAAGATGTTAAGACATAGGGAGCCTTTCTGGGTGTGGATCTAGCATGCAAACTGAACTCCCCAGAAACTCACAGATGGGATACTTCCTTATCTTTCTCAAACAGGATGCTTAACTAATGTCATAGTGCATAGAAAATAAGCCATTATATGCCCACCTGTCATCTTAGGACAATCATTCTCAGGCATTTTGCAATATGTTCCTTCATAAATCACTTAAATTAAGAAGGAGCCCAAAGAGTTTCCATTGATATACCCATTATTATTTATCTTATTAGAAACTGATACAAATCTCAAAATGTAATTTTAATGGTTAGTTTGAAGTATAAATAATTTACATGTGACTATAAATAATATATCTTATGAAAGATTAATTTATTTTCCAAGAGAAACAAAAATATGTTCAAAAGAGTAGCATTGCCTTATTTTTTGCAAAGTTCTTCAATGTGAGATATGAGCAATAAAAGACAGAGGATCCTTACATCTGCCCCTGAATGCAATATGCCGCATTAATACTATCATATGGCCATTTGAAAACTCTACTGCACATGAAACAAAGAATAAGAATAAAAAGTGCAAGTAACACTTCCCTGTTATTGTGAAGATAGTTCTGGCCTTGAAGATCTTCCTGAATATATTTCAGAAGCTCCAAGGATACATGGGGCTACCCTTTGAAAACGTCACCTTGGCCATTAGAGCCTGTTTCTAAGGAGACCTGGCTGAAAAGGCTGCAACAGTGTGCAGGCATAGAACATCTTTTTCACCACTAACTCAATACCTAAAACATGTATCACTGTGAAGGTCAAATAAAATTGCTGTGTTTTAGGGCTAAGTAATTTGTGATGCTTTGTGGAATGTGCAATTTAGAATGACCTCAACAAAGTAGCATCTAATGATGTGCTTTCCAGACTGGGCATCCTTCTTTGACCTAGTACAGAAGTGTGGGATTTCTGTTATATTTCTATGATTATGACTGGCAGAGCCCCACTGGCAAAACCCATCCATAATTGATTTTATAGTCAAGTGCATGGGGAGGGAGGGTCTAGACTCAAAATAATTCCAATATTCCAGAGTGTTCTCACAGGGCTACAACTGTTTTAGAAACTCCCCTATAAATGCTTACCATTTGTGAAAAAGAAAAAGTTCACAGTATTCACTTTTGAAAAGAGAAGAATGCTAAAAAAAATAAAAAGAAAAGAAGAGAATGCTACCTCATTTATATAGAAATAAATGACACCTGTCAGGATAAACAAGGATTCGGCGGCAGAAGACTTACACACTTCTGATTCTCCGTGTGTCATGGACAAGTGTCATACACACTGGTTTGCACAGAAAGCAATGGTGAGCACTAGAAGGAGAGCCAGCATTTGACAAGACTGAATGCTGACTTGGAATGACAAGGGAGGAAACGATTGTGTCTTGCTGTCTGTCGACCTGGGCAGATCTTGTGCTAGTTTGCTGAGTGCTAGCCCATTGAAATGCCATTTGAAATTTAAATTCCTTGTATAAAATATCAAGAAAATATGGGCCAGAGAGCTACTAACAAAGGTTCCAAGGCACAGACTGTCACTAAATCACTCTGAAGACTTCAGAGCTACTGAGAGAGATCATTTACAGACAGGCAGTTAAAAACACACAAAGTATCATTTAGCAGTCAACACATTGGCATTCTGATGGGCTTAAATAGTTATCTGTATTTTTTCACTCTAAGAATGTTTTCTTATTATCTTTCTGGTTAAGATCAGACTAGTTAGAGTTTCAGTATGATGATGAGATTAATACAAATATACTATTTCAATGTTGGATTTCTTTTAGAGGTTGAAAATTGGTCTGTATTTGATCCTAACAGTTTGTCACGGACCTTGAGTTCATTCCTCTGGAGATGATGCAGGGGCCCTACTCCTCCACCGGTACCCAGCTCTCAGCAGATGACCTTGCATTACCAAGGAACATATAACTTCTCTGCTGCCATCACTTTCCTCTGCCTTCTTCAGCTCTTGCCCTAGTAGTTCCTTCTATTCTATTCTATTCTGTCTTCAACCTCTCTATCCTCTGGCTTATTCTACTCAACCTGCAACATTTTGAACATCTAGAAGAAAACCCTACTCAGTTCTGCATTCTCAAGATGTGACCTTGGATCTCTATCCCACTTCACCACTTCTCAGAAATATAGCCACACCACTGTCTTCCTACTCATCCCATTGCAGTCCTATGCTATTTGGCTGCTCAAACTATTTTCTCAAAACTCTTCCATGGTTCAGGGGCATCTGTCAGTCACTCAATTGCCACATGCCTCCAGTGCCCTAGATGAAAGTACATGCCTGTATGAATGGGAATCTTCTTCAGCATAAGGTCATAGCTTATACCCCTTATTACCAACTTGAGAGGTAAAGTTGTTTTTCTGTAGCTAAACATCAGGCCTTAGGGCTACAGATATGGCACAACATTAAGAGCACATGTTCTTCTTGCAGAAGACCTGTGTTTGATTCCCAGCATCAACATGGTGGCTCACGACCATTGATAACTCTAGTCCCAGGGGATCTGACACTCTCTTCTGGCTCAATAGGGACCAGGCAATCATATAGTACACAAATATACTTGCAGACAAAACATTCATATGCATAAAAGTAAAAATAAATAAATAAGAATCTGGCCTTAGACGATCTTGTAAGAGAAGGTATGAGTGAAGCTATGGCTGCCGCCATGAGGAGGCAAGGAGATCAACAGTGTGATACAGGCAAAAGTGACCAAATCCTTTAATAAGATTGTAAGCTCAGACAATCTGACTTTGCCCGACAGATCCTTCCTATACACTCTTACATGTGCTATCTAGAATGTTCTCTTGAGGTCACAAAAGACTCATCTTAAATAAGTACTGAGTTTTAGCCTACCCTTGGGGAAGGGCTAGTTTCTCCAACCCAGCAAGATCTAAGGAGAGCTGCTGTGGGTTATACTGTGGCCGTTTCAAGAAAGTCTATAGTGGGGCAGTGCAGCTGAGCATGTGAACTAACTAAATGAGTTCTTTTAAAAGTTCTAAGCTTTGTAGCAGAGTGGGTGGCCAATTTCCTGACTCACCTATTCAACTCATTTGCTGTCCTGACAAAATACTCCCTCCTCTAGGACACACTGGCTGGCTTTATTCTGAAGCCGTTCCATTTCTTCACAGGGTAGATAGGAATGTGCCAAGTAATAGCTTTCCCTTTTGTGTGGGATATCGTTTATGAAGCAGAGCTCAGTTCTTTGTTCAGGAGGAATCATGTGAATGCCAGATCAGTTTTGAACATAACTGGATATATAGTTAAAAGACTTTCATCAAAATAGCCTTGTGCTCTCTTTGGAAAAATGCAGAATCAATCTCATAGAACAGAGTGGGTACCAATGAGCAGGAACTTGGGGATAGGAAACCAAGCCTTATGCTACACATGAACCTGGGAAGCCTCCCCAAGAGCAGAGATGGGTCACAAGCTATCCTTGGAGCTCAGAAACAAATACAGCCAGAAGCTGAAGTTGGCACTTGAGCTGCAGCAATAGAATTTTCTGCTAAAGAATAACTTGTATTTTATTCCACAAGATCCTAGCAAAAGGAGAATGGTGTTAATGAAAACCTCAGTTGAAACCTCATTGCTTTGGTTAGATGTAGTCTCCTGGCTCAACCTAAGATGGAGAAAGCAGTCATGTAAGAGAGACGCATTTTGTCCCTCCCGTCTCCACCTGTAGAAGCTACAGGTTACAGCAAATGTTCGAAGCTACTCAGGAATTGAGAGTAGATTTCTGCGATTTGCCTGTTGTGATTAATAGGACCCTCTCATCCCAAATAATGAAATCGATCCCATCCTTGGTTTTTAAAAAGGAATCAGGACCCTCTGTCATTCTAACTCATGACCTCTGTCTCTCTTTCTTTCTTCATTTGTTTTGTTGTTAGATTCTTACAGTAGCTTCTTTTTTTAAAAAAAAGCATTAAAGAAAAGATAAAATGTTTTAACTGACAAATAAAACTCATCTGTGTTTATAGTGTGTGGTATAGTTGATGCCCATGAGCAATTGGAAGGCTGATCATGCCAGTTAGCATGGGCATCACTTCACATGCTGATCAATCTTTTTGGGTTTTGTAGTAAAAACATTTAAAATCTACTCTCTAGCAATTTTCAAGTATGTAATACATTATTTTAAGCATGCTGTTCCTTATATTCTGTCCTTACAACACTCATTCTTGCTTATCTACTTGCTAACAGCATGCTACATTGCAGCACAGTGTTGTGGGGTGCAGATAAGAGAACCAATAACTGCCGGGCGGTGGTGGCGCACGCCTTTAATCCCAGCACTCGGGAGGCAGAGCCAGGCGGATCTCTGTGAGTTCGAGGCCAGCCTGGTCTACCAAGTAAGTTCCAGGAAAGGCGCAAAGCTACACAGAGAAACCCTGTCTCAAAAAAACTAAAAAAAAAAAAGAGAACCAATAACTAAGTTGTGTATAGGCACTGTGGTCACTGGCCTGGCTGCACCTGCAATGATAGGTGTGCAGGGCCAGGAACGTGTGTGTGGGGGGGTGTGTGTGTAAAAGAGCTTGGGACCTGATTCCACTCCTCTCCCTGTCTTGGATCAACCTATCTTTTACTGGAATTACTAGGGAGGCCTAGAGTCACCTCTCTATTCTGCCTCTGCACTGATGTCTGAGCTTTTTGTCCAAGTTCAAACCAGAATGTGTCAACCCTCTTATTAAAGACCTTCAGTTGTTTCCTACTGTGGCAGACTTCCAAATTTCTTGATTACTTGCAAAATCTTCATGCTTAACTCACTTCCCTGCCCACCCCCCACTAACACTCTGTTTACCAAATATGTTTTGGCCTCACACTTCACGAAATGGGAGAGGAAAGAACAGAAGTAAAAATACACATTCTGCCTTAAAATTTTTGCCATCATTATCATTTTGTACCACTCTTTCCCTCTTGGCAATCAATTCAGTGGATCATTTTCCTAATGAGTGCTGCTCACACTTTGCATAACTGTTTTGATTATAGAGACACCAGGTAGTTTTGAGGAGCACAAATAATCAGTGAGTGGTGTCCACTGCCCTGATCAATTGACAAAGGCTCAGAACTAAACAGAACATAGTAAGTGAGCAAGTCCTGCTCAGGAGAACACTGTCTGTTTTATGGCTGAATGTGCTTCTAGGAGAAAATGAGAGCCAGGATCTGGTTGCCTTTCCCTCCACAGGAATAGTCATTTGTCCATTCCTTCATGCATGCATCAAATAATTGTCGCATGCTGGTCAAATAAATATCAAGGTTTGCAAATTGGACCCTATTCCCAGGGAACTCAGTCCCTTTTATGAGTCTGTGATTTGATCTGAATGCTAGGATCATAAAGGAATGAACCAATTCAAAGCTGAGAAAAATCAGGGATTGAGGTGGAATCCCTTTCAAGACTCTTAAAGAATAAACAAAAGGATCTTTGGAAGCAAGAATATATGCATATGCTCCCCCCTCCCTGTGTCTGTATGTGTCTTCCCTTCCCATTTGTATGTGTCTATGAAGTGCAGGGCACATATAAAGAATGAGGGAATGGTGGAAGTCAATGCCAAAGGCACTTCTGCCCTTTTAGGAGGAGTCAAATGCAAAGACAAAAAAAAACCTAGTTAAAAACTTCAGTGTGTTTGGAAAGTTGCAGCAAGTTCAATGTGACTTGAGAGGAGCAGCAAAGGGTGGGCTGGGTATTCGGAGAGAGGCATCACTGGAGGTAAGCATGGTCTGGGCAGACTGTTACAGCTGGGGTGCAGGAGAATGATACAATCTATGACTTATGAATGAAGATCTCTTGTTGGTATGGAGGGTGAGTTTGAGAAGATCAGTACTTAATGGAAGCTTTCTTAAAAGTGACAATGAAGGCCAATTTCATGGCTCTGACCTAACTAACAGGTCATCTTTGTGTGTCTTCCTAGTGACAGTGTTGGCCATTTTCCATGAACTACATGTGGACCCTGACCTGTACACACTGCTGTTTGGGGAGAGTGTGCTGAATGATGCGGTGGCCATAGTCCTCACATAGTAAGTCCCGGATCTCACCTCATTCCTTTAATCACAGTTCCTGCTGGAGGTAATTCCTGATGTCTTTGATAGCATCTTCTCTCTATGGCAGAGAGATACAGGCACTTGGTAGCTTTTAAGGAATTGTTATCACAGAAGATCTCCAATAATGGGCACAATTCATTAGGCACCTAATATCTAATACTGTTAATGGCTTTCACACTCCCAGCTTATTACAAGATACTACCCAGAGGGTAACAGATTTTTTTTTCTCAGTGCATATATTGAGTTGACTCACTGAAGTTTCCTAAGATGCATGGAAATGAGCTTCCTCATTTCAAAATCACTGCCACTTAGTATTTTCCTTCCACTAGTTGCTTTCCAGTTAACAGACTGACAGAAGCTCTGGAATTTAGCTTTTGGCAGATGGGATCCTAGAACTCAGGGTCACAGCACTACATTCTCCACGCAGATTCAGCGCTTTCAAGGGTGCACAGGTCGCTAGCTCTTCCCAAGCAGGCAGGCACCCATGACCTGGAAGCTGCCTCAGCTGAATGCGGTGCCACTTCCCTTTGTGCTGAGGAGCTTCTTCCCAAGAGACCCGGCGCGCTTTCTCCACCTCCCCTTTAGACATGTAGCCATTTATTTTTAATAAATGCCACTCTGGCAGCTTTCACTGTGTCAGAGGTCTCTCTGTGGTTTTAGATTAAGACCAACATTTTGGGCAATTGTCAGTTATCCCCAAGGAAAGCAGCTATCTGATAATTAAATGTGACAACAGAATCCTATTCCCGGCGTTAATTACTTTAAATGCAGTTGAAAATGTATTGTGAAGTAACAAAAGATTTTTAAGGCAGACCTCAGGGAGGGGAGCGGAAAGCAGGCAGAGCTTGGCAGCCCTCGTTTTCTAGTTTCCTTTGTTTGCCAGTTGACATTTCTTAAGACTGCCTCCCTCCAAAGTTGCCACTGAATTCAGCCATGTTTACCTGGCCACAGAGACACACAGGGTTTTCTGTGTTACAGGTAGCTACCAGCCTGTATAAATAAAAGCAAAAGCCTTGGGCAGAATCACAAATGCAAAAAGATGCTTTGAAAGAAACATCAAGAACAATTAATTAGGACACCAAGAATCCTTGTCCCAGAAATACTAACATTAAAGGAATATTTGAAGAAAAAAAAATGGAAAAATCTGCTGAGTCCCTCATTTTTACTTCCTGTGCTGCCAAATTGTAAAAGGCCAAGCCAAGCAAAACGACTGGAGCACAAAAGAGCTGGGCGGCCCACACAGCTCCATCCGAGGCAGGCTTGGCCTCTGCCCAGCACTGCCACTCACAGTGGTTCTCATTAAAAACAAGGACTTGGGGATGAATGTTGCCCTGTTGACTAAAGGCTGGGGCACTGGACACTGTTTATTTTCCATCTCAAGTCCATTTAAGCATCCCTAACCCAACTATGCATTTCTAAATGAATCTTAATCATAAAGTGAATGCCCCACCCCCTAGGAATAAAGTTTGTGGAGATATTGGGGAGGGTCTGGAAACTTTAGGAGGTAGAATACAGATGGAAGAGGTAGATCCCTGGAGTCTGGTCCTTGGTGGTATAGATCTTGACCCCTTCCTGCCCCCCCCAAACTTCTTGTATGCCAGGGACATTTATACCATGTGCCCCTGCTGACACAATGTTCAATTCAAGCACATGGGTCAGGCAGCCACGGACTAAACTCTCTGAAACCATACAAAATTCGTCTTTGCATACCCAAGCTGTTTCTTTCAGGTGCTTTGGTCACAACAACAAAGCATATCTAATGCATGTATCTTGACAAGGTGTCTTCCTTTCTGGGCAGGAGACAGTTGACATTCTAGCTGAAGCCCTGAAATCTTCAGCTTTGCTCTTCTGGCACTGTGCAGTGTAAACCCAGTGAGTTCCTACTAAAATAGAGCTATATCTGAGGAAGACTATTTGACTGCCCAAAGTCCATACATGAGGATCTCCAAGGTCTCTGCCATAAATTTCTTTGACTGTCAGCCAGTGTGTGTGTGTGTGTGTGTGTGTGTGTGTGTGTGTGTGTGTGTGTGTGTGTGTGTGTGATGGTCTAGCTCTGGCCTCTCTGTCCACCAGCATTTCCTATGGCTTGCCTTGTCTCTTCTTACACTATTTTCCATGTGGTTTTCTTTTTACTTGTTCATGCATTTCTTATTAAAAATAGTTTGTAGAATTTTGTAATGAGTACTGTATATATATACATACATATGTATATATATATATATATATATATAATTTGTATCCTTTCCTCTCTCCATCCAATCCTTCAATGTCCTCCTACTCCCTCTCTAATTCATGACCTCATCTTTCATTATATATATTATGTTATATTATCATATGTTATATATCATATATATGTTATATATACATATATACACAACCTACTGAATCAGTTTAGTGTTGCTCATATATGCATGTGTTTAGGCTGACCACTGGGATTGAAAACTCATCAGGAGCTCTCCCTGGAGAAAACTGATACTCCCTCTCTCATCATCCACTGATTGCCTATAGCTTTTCATCTAGGGGAAGAGCCTTAGGAAATATCTCTCATCCACGTTAGGATGTCAACTGGTTTTCTCATTATGCAGGTCTTGTTTCAGCAACCATATTGAGATTTCATAGGTGTGGCTTTTCTGTCATGTCTAGAAGACATTAGCTCATAGTGGGCATTCGAGTCCCTCTGGATTTTGCAGTCTTTTCCCTCTTCTTCAATTTTCCTTAAGCCTCGGGTATGGGGGTTGTGCTGTAAATGTATCAATTGGAAATGTGTACCCCAGAGTCACTTATTCTCTGCATTTTGACCAGTTGTGAATATTTGTATCGTCTGCATCTGTTTCAAAAGAAGCTTCTTTGATGAGGGATAAGAGCTACACTTATTTGTGGGTTTAAGTATTTAGAAAACAGAAATTACATTGGTTTAAGAAAATCACAGTGATAAGTTCTATTCCAGTTTCTATGACCTGTCGAGCCATAGTCAGTTAGCTAGGTTGGAGGAACTGAGCTAGAACTAATCTGCAAGCTTCTTCCCTGAGAACTAACTTTCGTAGGATCAGAAGGTGGTATGCAAGGTGCAAAGGGAGAAAAGCGATTAATAACTTACCAAGCTGTAAAGCCTCCCAACCACGACAATGATCAGCCTTGCAAGACATCCTGAATGGTATGATAGTGGCACTTTTATCTTGGAAGTAACCAACAGTTGTCTAATTGGACTTAAGGCCCTCTCAATAGGAAAGAATCATCCCAGGTACTCCTTGCTTCTTCAATTTACTTTAGATTCTACATAATGATCTCTTTGTGTTATTTCTTGCTCACAACTCCTTCTAATGCCCATCTCAATCTCTCTTCCAACCATTTCCATCTCCCTTAGGGGAACCCTATTTCAACATTACTTAAAGATTTTCCTTGACTTTCTCACTAACAGTTCATTTATACCTCCTCCTTTCTTTGCCTCTGTACTGAACCACTCAGTACTTGATAGCCTCTTGGAGGTAGATCTAAGCCTTCACACAAAAATCCCTTTTCCTCCATTGTTCTCCCAGGATCTGGTTCCACCTAGGCATACCTTCCAACTCTCATCCCAGTATTTTCCTTCAGGATCCACCAGCTCACAAATAGAACCTAGACTTCCCAATGCTCTTACTTCTTTTTCAGTTGCCATTGGATTTGCATGTGAGTTTGACTTCTAGATTGTAACTTTTTGAAAGTGGAGTATATATACTTAAAGTGTGTATTAAAAGAACAAATAAAAGCTTCTTTTATGTTTTGCCTTTCTTAGTTCAACCCTTGGGTGGTTTTCAAGTTTAAGAACAATGATAATTGATAGGAGTATCAGTAGTAAGGCATTTGACTATCATGTATGAGGCCCTAGGTTCTACACCTAACACCAAAGGTTTTTTTTTTTTTTTTTTACAAAAAGAATAGCTCTAGGGCTATTCTTTTGCAAGCATCATAGAAAAATAAAAGTTTTAAACTTTGATGTGGAGTGGGTATACATTGTCTTTCCCTTTATCCACAAGGGCTACATTTCAAAATTATCATAATTATCTAAAAGTATCATACTGAACCCAACAGATGTAATGTTTTCTTTCTATACAAGAATAACTATGATAAAGTTTAATTTCATAGATTAGGTGAAGTAGACAATTAACAGCAACACCTAATGATAAAATACAACATTTATAACAGTACACAATAGCAAAGGACTCTTAAAGGTTACCAGCTGTGTATTTTTGGTAGCTTCTGTTTAATAATTTCATTGGACTTGACCATGGATTAATAGAGACTACCATAATAAACCCAAATCATTGGCAACTATGTTCATTGACAGGGTCTCTAAAACCTTTTGGAAATAGGCTTGCATTCATCAGCCATAAAATTTTACTTAAGAACTATTCATTCCATTCAGTTTTAATACTTTGCATTTTTAATTGTTAATATTATAACAATAGTTTGCTCTAGTATTTAGTGACATTTTTGATTAAAGACACTTTTCTTTGATAGTCTATGAAGCAAAATATTATAATTAATACTGTTTCTTCAGTTAAATGTCCTCTCAATTTCAGAGAATTGATTTATAATTGAATTTGATTTTCCCATCTCTCCTACATGGCACAAAATGATGAGTGCTGTATTATGTTTCTATGGTTTAAAATGATCTAGCAATTCTTTGTCCTGAAATAAAAGTAGCTTCAATTAACACAGAAGTTCTGAAATTAGCTTATCTCTGACCCATATTGTGATTTCTAGTATATATGAATATCCTTTCCAAATGTGTGCACACTAGCTTAAAATGAATAAATGTTACATGATGCATTTACCTTTCCAAAGGTTGTTAAATAGACTTTAAAAGGAAGCAAAAGACAGAGCAAAGAGATCTAGAGGGGTTATGTGTGCTAGAATCCTAAACAAAGACATTAATTTCAGAGGCAGCATGGCAGAGTCAAAAGAAGCCACAATTAGAAGTCAGATCTGGTGTTAGGATCCCCATTAATTAAGTGTGCAATCAGTACAGTTTTCACAGAACCAACTCAACCATTGTAAGCAAACAGACTGAGCTGATGTAAATGAGCAGCAGCCATAGAAAGAGCTCAGGAAAGTGCTCCAGGAAATGAGCAGGACTCTCCCTCCTTAGTCCTTCACTGTGAGTTTTCACTTTTGGTTAGGAGGTGATGGCCTCATTCTTCAGAACAAAGCAAAAACCACTGCCCCATCATTCCCAGCCTTAAGTTTTGCTACATCTAGTAGATTCTGGAAAAGTTACTGTTTTAGGGCTACTCACTGACACTGCATAACTCACCCATCTAAGTCATGTGCAAGGAGGTTAAGGCCATAAGTGACTTCACTTGGAACCAAATGAGTTGAGATGGGGAAAGCAGAATTATTGTTCAAGTAAAATTGCCATGAATGAAGAAAAATAAATGATGGATAGAAACATAACAAAATTAGCATACCAGAACAGTGGTTTTATCTGGCCATAGTCATCTGTGTTTGTCTGCTTATGCACAAATTGTAAGAGTAGTTATGCAGTATATATTACAAAGTTATTCTGAGCAATAAATAAAGCAATACAGCTGAAAAATTTCTGCATCTCTATAATCTAGGAAGACTATGTGATAGAAATATTTTTCTATTTATGCTGTCATTTATATCAATCTCTATTGTCCTACCTACACAGCTTTCTGTTTTTCTTTAAATGACCTGTTTCTAATGAAGTAGTCCCTCATAAATGTGGAAATTTATAATCCAAAGAATATAAAGAATAACCATTTTTATATATGATTTCCCCCATTAGGATTATCTTATGTAATTAAGATATATTGGCTAACATTGACAAATCAAGAAACAGAGGTTGGAGTATTTTAAGGTTGTAACTGCTTGTTATACAGCCTCCTTTCCTGGGGAGATGTGAACTAAAGCATAAAAAATAAAGAAAAAACATTTAAATCCATATATTGATAAAAAATAAAGAAATACAGACATCTCAAATAAATAACCTAATGATGCACCTCAAGGTCTTAGGGGGGGAAAAGTCAAATTTAAAAAAAATTAATGGAAAATAATAAATAAAAGGCAGTCTTTAATGGAGATTAAGAAAAAAAAGACAGTACATAGAATCAAACAAAAAAGTTGGCTCATTGAAAAGATAAACAAAATCAATAAACCTCTAGCCAAACTGACCAAAGAAAGCCAAACGGCCTTTATAATACACATTATGAATTGTTATATCTCCTCAATATAGAATATTTAGATAAGTTACTGTGGTGGTTTGAATGAGAATGGCCCCCATAGACTCATGTTTGCATATTTGGTCCCTAGTTGATGGAACTATTTGGAATTAGGAGCCTTGGCCTTCTTGGAGGAGGTGTGTCACTGGAGGCAGGCTTGCAGTTTCAAAAGGCCCATGCCATCCCCAGTTAGCTCTCTCTGCCTCATGGTTGTTGTCTCAAGATGTGAGCTCTCAGCTACTGCTCCAGTACCATGCCTACATGGCTGCTGCCATGCCCCCCACCATGGTGGTCATGGACTTTAACCCTCAGAACCATGAACCCCAAATTAAATGCTTTCTTTTGTGAATTGCTTTGGTCACAGTGTTTTGTCACAGCAATAGAAAAGTTACTAAGAAAGTTATCTTGGGTAAGTTACATAACATTTTGGTGCTTCCGCTGCCTTTCAGAGATGAGGGATGGTAGCAGCACATACCTCATTAGATTAGATAGGCCTAGCTTGTTGCACTCAGTACATTGTCAAGCATTAGCTTCTATTATTACTCTCATCAGCAAAGATCAGTAACAAGAGGTAAGCATTAAAGAACGATGTGCAAAGCATTTAGAGAATAAACAAAAAGGAGAAACCCTAATGGTCAGTAACTATGAATGAGATCAACTTCACTAATAATAAATGAAAAATTAACCTCTAATGTATCTTTTTTTTAAACTAGCAAATCTTCAAATCTTAAGAACTCAAGATGGTGTAGTCATACACATAGAGTTGACATCTGAGAAATGGGAACCCTCCTATGTCACTAAAAGTGATAAAAGTTTTACAGAGATAATTTGGCAGCATTTAGTAAGAGTCATTAGACTTTTAGTCATGTGATCAGGAACTACACTTCTGGAAATTTATCCTAAAAAGTAGTTGAGGCCATGAAATTGTATACAATGGTTGCCAGGTGGTTCAGAAAATTTTGTGCATTGATGTCACCCATCCCACACATTTAAAAACAATAGAGAAGGCAATATATTGATGTAAAATATGCATAATACAGTTTAAAGCAAACAAAGCACCCTAATTTATAGTACTCATGTATAATAAATAGTAATATTTGTATTTAGCAAATACCAGAAAAATTAAATATATAGTAACATCTAGATTGACAACAGAATTCCCACCAATGACAAAGCAAATTCAAGGTCATCCTTAGCTATACAATGAGAATTTGTCTCAAAAAATAAATCAAAACAAAGACCACTAACTATATGTAAATACAGATATACTTATATAATATTTCTGTCCTGGTTAATTTGGCTTACAAATCCTGAGCACAGTTCATCATTGAGTGAAATTAAGGCAGGAACTCAAACAGGGCCAGAATTTGGAGGCAAGAACTGAAGCAGGGACTGTCGAGGCATGCTGTTAATTGGCTTGCTCAATTTGTTTTTGTTATATAATCTAGGATCATCTGCCCAGGTATGATACTGCCCATGGTGAGCAGGTCCCTCCCATATCAATCATTAATCAAGATAACACCCCACAGACTTGCCTACAGGCCAATCTGGTGGAGGTATTTTCTCAATTGAAGTTCCTCTTCCCTGACCAGACAAATTATGTATATTATAATAATTACATTATATATAAATTATGCATTTTATGTTATCTCTTTATTTTACATATAATTATGAAGACATAGTGAAGTACTTTTTGTTATTTGTGTGTAAATTACTTGCATATCATATATCAAATATATGCTATTTCCATACAAATATAATTTATATACTTTAAGTGATAAGTAGAGCATTGTGCTGGAACATGTTCTTTTAAAATAATTCCATAGTATATAAATGTCTTCAAGTTTTCTTAGAGATGAACTAAGGACCTCTGTAGAGAGCAGGCTCTCAGAGGGTAATAAATATACACTAAGTGTCTTTATTCATTTTAAAGCAAATACTGATAGGGAAGTTCACTGCAGCTCATTAAAAGAGGGAGAAACAGAGCAGCAATTTTCCCTTTCTCAATAAGAGCACCGTGCTGCCTGGAAGTTTTTGCTAGAAAACGTCACAGAAAGTGTGATGCCAGTGAATACTTGGCACTTAACCACAGGTGATATTTTGAAAGACCACAATCCTTAAGGCCGGTGCTTTTTAAGGGGAATTTAACATGAAAGCTAGTAGGATGTTGTGAGACTCAGCCATGAAACAAAGAGGAACCTTGAGTTATTATCCAGCAATTCACCAAAATGTGCTCAGCACCTGTACATGCAATCTATAGATTGGCTGGATACAGTCAGCCATCCCTCCCCTCAGCAAGTTGGGCAATAATAACTATGACAGGATTTAATATGTATGAGAAAACATTTCTCTAAAAGTCAATTCAGAAGAGCTGTAAAGTTTGGACATAAAAATGGGTCCCTAAGGAAATCCCATTCTAATATCGTTTCTAGGAAGAATGCAAACTCCTTATAGGCAACCTAGACTTTTCTCTGTTCCCCACAACACAAACTAATTGTTTGGCAGTTTCTCCAATAATTACTGAGTGAATCAATTAGGGTCTTTTCAGGTGCAGATGGAGGCATTTATTAATTCTCTCATTAACAGTCCTTCCAGAGGATGTATGTTTAATTGTCTTTATTGTGCTTCTTCCAACTGTTTAGAAAGCCCTGTTAGCTGCTCTCATTAGCCCCATGTCTCCCATTGGCTCCTGCTGGGAAACATGGACACGATGAGACGGTACACCTTGCTGATGAGAGTGAGCAGAAACTTCCACCACAACCCAGAGCTATATTTCTCATGAGCCTGCTTAGCTAAAAATGTAAGTCCCTTATGTCTTGACACATCTTTCCAAAGGTGATTCAGGAATTAATTTTGGCTTGGAAACTGATAGTCAGCCTGAATTACATTTGTTTTGATGGCTGTCTAGATATATACTCGTGTGTTACATAATTAAAAGAAAAATAATGTATGGCTCACTTTGCCTATGGACTCCTGTCCAGGCAATCAATTCTATGCTAATGTCATTTCTTCAACACTAGGTGGTGTCACATGGCAGGAGTGGAAAAGGCTCCCTGGGCTCTTTAACTAGGACCAGGGCCACTGTCCTCAGCTGACAGTGGCTGTGAGTCAGACAGTCCCAGTGGGGTACTGCACACCTGTCCACTGCTGCTATCTTGGGTTTTGCTGTGTCCTGACCTCTGGTTCCTGTTTCCTTACCATGACTTTGCAGTCTCCTTTACCCTAGCTCTTAGTGCCTCTTCAGATCTCTAGGCTCCAGCCTTGGCATTCTCCAGCGACTCTGCTCCATCTCTTGACTTTCAGATTAGATCTAACATTTGCTTGCTCCTTCTTCAGAACTCAGCCCCATGATGTAGAACTTGACTTGCTCTTGCCAAACCACATATGACAAAATGGTCTACTAAACATAATTAAATATTGTGAATTCATACTGATGGTTCTTTATCTCAGTTTCATTGGTATATAAGTCAGATGTAAGTGACACAGACACAATTAAAATTAATGTAAGCAAAGGAACTCATTGGCCTGTGTATCAGGGATGAGTTGACTGGGATGCGGGGCTCAAGGATCCAATGTGGCTGCTTCTTTTCTCTCGTTATCTGATTCTCTAAGGGCAACCCTCTGTGTTTGCTCATACACGTAGATGGCTTATTCTGTTAAACAGGGGAGGATATTTCTAGGCATATGCAGTTTTGAGCTCAAAACAATACTTCATTTTCCCAGTATATTGCATATCAATCACAAAATTTCCAAATGGCTCTGCCTGCTTTTGATGATCTCCCATAGAGCAATCACACAATACTCTAAGGGAATTAGGACATGGTAATTGGTCAGATCTGAGTCTTGTCCCAGCCTGAGGCTGGTGGCTTGTGGTCTATTTTTGAGAAGAAATCAATTTGAGGAAAAGTCTAACAAACTTTCCAAAACTGTAGCTGCTGTACTCATCATGACATGATGTGTTGAAACAGAAAGGCCCCTGGGCTACTCTAAGCTTGAAGAAATGTTCTATCTTAGAAAGAAAACATTCTTTTCTGCATGTGGAACTGAAGGAGAGAAAAATGAATTCTATATGTCACAAACAATGAAAAACATCATAGCAAGAATGGGAAAAGCCCACTGTGTGGGAGTGCATGCTCTCATGGAGCTTCAGAGGCTCTTGCACTGGGTGCATGCTCTCATGGAGCTTTAGAAGCTCTTGTACTGGGTGCATGCTCTCATGGAGCTTTAGAGGCTCTTGCACTGGATGCATGCTCTCATGGATCTTCAGAGGCTCTTGCACTGGATGCATGCTCTCACGGAGCTTCAGAGGCTCTTGCACTGGGTGCATGCTCTCATGGAGCTTCAGAGGCTCTTGCACTGGATGCATGCTCTCACGGAGCTTCAGAGGCTCTTGCACTGGAGTCCTGTTCCCCATCTTTTGTTAGTGCAGCTTTGGTGAAAATAAATTGAATAAAGTCTGAGTTTTCAGAGTGTGCATTCAGCCACATTGGTTCTTCTTAACGCCGACGTTAAGAAGTGGTGAGGAAGCTTGCCATTGGCTTGGAATTCAAAAGATCAAAGGTCTTGTCCCAGGCAGTGTGAAATCTGAAACATAACTTTATAAATCAACAGAAAAAGTATAGAAGACAATTAAAACAATGTTCCCACCACACTCCCCTCTCACCATTAAAACTTGTTTCAAAGTGAGACTTTCATGGGCAGGGCCATGGAAATCCCACAGGAAAAATACAACAATTCTTCCTGAAAATGAGCTCATACGCAAAAAGGAACAGGCCACCAAAGGGCATAGCTCCACCTAAAGGAAAGCCAGGAATCAAGCAGACCAAGCAGATGAGAGGAAGCCAGAGGGGCAAGCACCCAAAAGGCAAGGAGTCTGAGGAAGAGTATAAAATGGGCACATTAAAACCAACAGAAGAGTCCAGTAGAAGAGTGGGAATGGTGAGGAAAGTAGAGTTCAATGCAAAAGATGGAGCTTGGCCAATGAAAATGCAAATATTGACATTAAAAACTCAATGGATGACATAAATGTCAGATGATAAACCAACTGGCAAGTGGAAGATGAAGTTGACAAATGATCCAAAATGAATGTAGCACAGGCTTAAAAACTATGACAGGTTGGTTAAGAGATGTGAATGATAGCATGGAAAGAAATCCAGAAGACATCAGTAAAAATTTCAGAAGGAGAAATGAAAGGGAGTGATGGGAGGCAGTATTTGAAGAGATGGTGAATAATAATTTTCTAGAGTTAAAAAGGCAAATTGAAAGATCACATAGTATTTACAGCTTGATAAGTGGAAACTAATCTACAGTCGATATATTTTAATTTTTAGTTAATTTTAAATCCCCCTCTCTCAGTGTGTGTGTGTGTGTGTGTGTGTGTGTGTGTGTGTGTGTGTGTGTGTGGTGTGCCATTTGACCAGACAGTGATTCATTAATTAGGAAGCATCAAACTCTAAGTGACAAATGTAAAAGGCCTGTAAGGAAGTACTAAGAGAGGTGGGGAGAATGAATGACTGATTGAAGTGCAGAGAGATAAGAGATCAGTAAAGATAAAGTGCAAATTTTAAGGGAACCAGAGAGGTAAGATCGGGTCCTTAGTATGAAGGTCATTCACAGTTACAAACTGCCCAAGAATAGTGTCTTCATTAGGAGTAAATGCATCCCAAGAAGAGAGGAGTATCCAAGGTCTGGTAGGAAATAAACAATAGCCCAAGACCCAAATTCAACAAAACCATAATTTAAAGCTAAAAGTGAAATATACTTTCAAATATAGTTTACTGTCCATATATCATCAGTTATAAATCTTTCCAGGGATACAATTATGTAGAAATAAGATGCTTAACTCGCTAAGAAATGAAGAGCAGAGGACATTGAACTCAGGTTTTGGCAGAAATACCTATAGGTAAAATGAGAAATGACTGTGGCAGATATAATGAAGATGAATAAAGAGGGGGAGGATTGGGAAGACAGTGACTCCAAATTTCACTACAATATTTAGAGACAATGGATATGAGCTAGCTATGGGAGGAGAGATAATGTGGGCACAGGAGAGACACAGCAGAGATCTATTTACTGTAACACTCCAGATTTCACTCACCCAAACATTTCTCAAAATGGTACAAGAGGGTCTGCCTACAGGCCATACTTCTCTACTTTGTGCAGAGTTGCTGAAATTAATGGGAGCCGGCTATGAAATCACAGGTACTCTCATCATTTTGGACTGTGCAAATGGTACCTCATGCTAGGAAGCCGGGCCTGTCTTCTGCCACACCTCATTACTATGTAATCGGAGCTTCATGTTCATTTCAGCCCACAGTTTGAAAACTTGTCCTCTTGCTTAGAGGCCCCACACTGTGTCCTAGTCTGAACCCAGAAAAACCAGCCATAAGAGAATGAGATACACTAAGCAGTCTGTACATGAGGCAGTGGTAGGACCAGGGTTCTTGTAATTAACAAAAGAAATTACTGATCCATGGGTGAGACTACTCATGCTGATGTGGTGAGTTCATTTTCTTCCTGGAATCAAGCTACTCAGGATACTTAATCAGCATCCACTTTATTAATTCACCACAGGAAATTACTGTCATTGGGATTTCAAGAGTCTCAAAGATCATATGGTCTTTCTCACACTTTTTTTTTCAAGCAGCCTTTCTTGTACCTGATTTGCATACAGCAGCAAATACTAGAGGTGTGTATGGTATACATGGGGACAGGTAGAGGTCCACTGGTCTGTTGGTTGATTATCTTTATAATCTTCATCATTCATACAAAAGAAGCTACTTTCCATTGGGACCTGAAATTTTGGGTTCTTGAGAACTACCACCTGAATCCACAGTAATATTTGGGACCATTTAAAACTACTCCAAAGTCTGACGAGATAAACAGGAGTGGCCCCTTCTCCACTGCACAAAGCTGTGATGGTGACCTGAAGTCTTCTGTTCCATGATGCTTCTCATTCCTCCACCACTAACCAATCCTTCCTTGCTTCACTGTCCTTTTGTCGTGATGCAAACCATTGTTTGTCTCTATCTAATATCCTTCAGTATCTGGTTGGGAGAATTGATAGTATTTTCTGGCTTCTGACTCAGCCATGACCAGTGACATTCACTGATAGGACAATACCTAGTGGCAGATGGTAGTTTGTACTAGGTAGCAGACTGTAGACGACAAGAATAAACCATGACTTTGACCTCATATCAGGCAAGGTTCCCAAAGACTTAAGAGCTTCTAGTGACAGTATGATGTAAAACGCTGAATTCTGAATTTTTGGTGAGAAATCAGAGCCTTAAAGTCTGAAGGAAGTCAAAACTCTCATACCAGAGGGTAAAACGAGCAACCTAATAAAATGACAAGACTTTATAGTTGAAACTCATTAAGATTTTTCATCATAAATCATGTTTTATTTCTAACAAACTTTTGACATCTCATTCTGCACAACCAGGAGAACATCTTTTATTTAAAGTACTCTGCTCTGAATTCTTTTCTATAATTTTTTTCAAGGAACAAGAGGTCAAATCAACATTCAGTCATAATTTTGGCCCAAATTAAAATCCCTCTTGTCCTGGAGACTATAATCTGCTCATATTACTTGGATTCCACAATGAATTTACATAGCAGTCTTGTTATGGGTCTGACATGGGTACTGCCTTCCTGAGGCATGTGATGCTGAGGAAATCTGATTAAACTTTGGGAAAGAGCAACTGTTCGGCAATGGTGTATAAACTCGGGACCCATTTTTCAGAGCCTGACTGCAGGGCCTGGCACCCTCACCAGTCATTGGATGATAAATGAACTGTCCCTGAATGCCCAACTCCCATGTTAATAGCTTTAAAATACCAGTTGTTTATGAGAAAGAAGTTGGGAGCTTTGATGAATTTTTCTACCCCAGGAGTCCACAGACACATCTTTTTTTTTTTTTTTTTTTTTTCTCCCCATTGCTGGCAGGCAGTGTTGTAAGGCAAGGGAAGAAATCCATTCACCATTTGGATGTTCTCCATGGGTTAACATCACACCTCTCATGTCAAAATGTAGTAGAGTGGGTACCCAGTAAATTCTTATGTGAAATGAGACATGAAATCCAGACCACTCTCTACTGCATTTTCCTGTCATATCAGAATTATAATGCAGTTTCATCTGGTATTTACAGAGGTGTGGAATTCAAACTGGATATATGAACACTATAGCCCAGGCCAAAGGGCTTATTTTCCAAATGACAGTTAAACAGTCAAACGTGACTAAGTGCCATGGATATCTGTGTCATATTTGAGCATCTTTACCTTAACATGTGTGGCTCTGTTCTTTTAGTCTTTCTCCATTCCTATCCTCATGTGTTTGATTCTGCAGAGATTTAAATATTAATTTTGATGTGGAAGGTGACTATTGAGATTATCAGACATTGCCTATTCTCAAATCTTTCCTTGTCATGTTCATAAGAAAAAGTCACAGAAGAAACTATATGTGTTATTTTGTTAATAATTCTGATAAATTTTTTGATAGAAAACTGTTGATCTCAGAACACTCCTCAAATGTAGACAAGGCATAGATTTTAATTCTCCATGGAATCTGTCAGTTTTCTCATTCATCCAAGCTTCTCGTGGGAGCTTTAATATACCCAGGGAAAGAAGAACCTACTTAGAAGGGAGACATAACTGAAGATGCGGATTACATGAACAGATCAGATAAACTTGACAGGGAGCAAAACTAGAAAACCAGACTTCAGGTATGCAAACCTGGTCACTGGTAGGTGTACAAAGGGCCAGGATACTCATTACAAGGGAAAGGATTGAAATTATAAAAAGTAAACTTATGGAAATTTTAAATATGAAAAGCAAAATAAACTACTTAATAGATACAACTTGAATTAGTAAATTCAAAATATTCAAAGGACCAAATATTAGTGAACTCAGAAATCTAGCTCTGCAGGAGAGTAAGGCACAAAAATAAACCAGAGCCATCAAGGATAATAATTATCTTCCTCAAATAACCTTGACAAGTCTAAAATAATTTTTAAAAAGTATAAAATGTATAAAAAGAAAAATCTCTAGGCAATGGACAAAACAGTCTCAAAAAATTAGGGTTAGAGTTTGAATATGACCCCTAAATTTCATATATTGGAAACTTAATCCACAATACAACAATTCAGAGAAATGGGACCTTTAAGGAGTGACAAGGTCACGAGTCTCTGCTCAATGCCATTGTCACAGGAGTCCGTTACTTTATCACAAGTGAGCTCATGAGTAAGGCTGTTCTCTCTCATACACTCACCCTCCCTTGCCCTCTACAATGGATGGTACAGCATAAGATCCCTGCCAGGTATGGGGACCTTGATCTTGGATTCTGCCTTCAGAGCTGCAAGAAACATCTATATTTTTCCTTGTGACTTACTCATCCTCTGATATTCTGTTATAGCAGCACAAAATTAACTAAGATGGTCAATAATATAATGAATGAGCTTGAAAGACAGCTTGGATGTTAAGGGTGTTCATTGCGCTTTCCGAGGAGCTGGGTTAGGTTCCTAGAATCCAAGTCAGGCAGCTCACAACCACATATAACGCAGCTCTAGAACATACAAATACCTCTTCTGGACTCCTTGGGCACCTATACACACTAGCACATACACACAGATGTACATGTGTACACATGTTATTCCTTTGAAATATTGCAATAAATGGATCGAAAGGGTTAAAGAACCACTTGGTCCTAGGTCGGTTTCATTTGGAATTACAAACAGCATGAGAGATGCAGAGATGGTACCTTCTGAGTTTCAGGAAAGACATCCGGGACATCCGGGAAAGAAATCCAAGTCATATACAGAGGCAAAAATAATCAGGTTGACCATCGACTTAACCAGTGACATGCAATTTTAGAAGATAGAAACATAGCACATTGGGAAAGGGTGTGGAACCAAGGCAATTTGTCTCTCCAGCATAAAGACATCATCACTTGAGAGTTTTAATAAACATGATAGGGCATCGGGCTGTTCTGTTGTGAGAGAAAGTTAAAGACCTAATTCACACCATCCCAAAAATAAATTGCAAAAATTATGAAACTAAATGCTTAGGAAAAACCATGAACAAATAGGAAGTGTTTTAAGTGATTTTTTGAAATGTTAATGTCTTCTGATTCAAAATCTAGAGACAGAGCTGGTGAGATGGCTCTGTTGGTAAAGTGTCCACTGTACAAGCATGCAGACCTGAGTTCAGATGCCCAGCACACAAACCAAAGTACATGCCTGTAATCTCAGTGCAGAGACAAGAGGATCAGTGGGGCATGCTGGTGTAGACGAATTTCTAAATGGTCTTATTATATAAAAAACATGGAGCTGCCAGGCGGTGGTGGCACACACCTTTAATCCCAGCACTCAGGAGGCAGAGCCAGGTAGATCTCTGTGAGTTCGAGGCCAGCCTGGGCTACAGAGTGAGTTCCAGGAAAGGCACAAAGCTATACAGAGAAACCCTGTCTTGAAACAAAAAACAAAACAAACAAACAAAAATACAGAGCCAAATATAGAGGTGAAAGCTTTAGAGAAAGATCAGGGAAATAGGGAAAGCCGCAGCTAACCTTACCTCACCAACTCGGCAGCTTCCAAATGCGAGTTACTTCCTGTCTACCCACGCCTTTATTGCCTTGCTGTTCTGCTTTCTTGTAGCTAGAGTTTTCCTGCCTTGCCCACAGTCAGGAAAAATCTCTGTCACCCGCCAGTCCCACAGCCGCTCAGACCCAACCAAGTAAACACAGAGACTTATATTGCTTACAAACTGTATGGCCGTGGCAGGCTTCTTGCTTACTGTTCTTATATCTTAAATTAATCCATTTCCATAAATCAATACCTTGCCACGTGGCTTACTGGCATCTTCACATGCTGCTTATCATGGTGGTGGCTGGCAGTGACTCCTTCTGCCTTCCTTTTCTTTCTTTTCTCCTCTCTGTTAGTCCTGCCTATACTTCCTGCCTAGCCACTGGCCAATCAGAGCAATTTGACATACAGACCATCCCACAGCACTCTCTCATTGGCCCTCTTAGCCCAGCTACCTCACTTCCTCTTCCTACATAGCCCTATCACTGTCTGTCTGTACAGACCTCCAGGTCTCTATGTTTGGTACTAGGATTAAAGGCATGAGTCACCACACTTTTTGCTCTGTTCCCTAGTGTGGCCTTGAACACACAGAGATGCTGCCTACTAAGTGATAGGATTAAGGGTGTGTGTTACCACTGCCTAACTTCTTTGTTTACTTAAAATGGCTTGCTATTTCCTCTGATCTACAGGCATACTTTATTCATTAAAGCACAAATAAAATATCACCACATTTCAACACACATAAATACCATCACATGCTAGCCTGTTTGTCTAGCTCTTTGGTGAGCTCCAGGTACAGTAAAGAGACCAGATCTCAAAACATATAAGGTGGAAAGTGATAGAGCAAGACTCTCTTTGGCTTCCACATGCATATGCATACATACATATGAATATACATGTACATCCATACAGCACACATGCACAGCAAAACTTTAAAAATCCATAGAAACAATAAAGAAAAAAAAAGTAGACACTGTGCCTACATGTGAATTTTAAAAAATAAATAGCTTTAGTAGAAAATGAAGGATGGACTACAAGAAAGCATCTGTAATATCTTTGACAATGTCAATATCTTAAACACACAATGAATGCCTACTAATCAATGTGGAAAAGATAATATAAAACCATTTTAATAAAAATATGAATGATGAATTATGAATTTCTATGTATTATTTACAGACATGGATATATTTCTTTGCATACACATGGTCAGTGTTGCAAAGCTTGAGGACAGTTGAACTCATACTTTCTGGCAGTATTGGCATAAATTTTAAATATGCCCAGCAAAGCAAGTTCTAGAAGCTTACCTCAAAAAGTATTTGCTTATGTCAACAAAGATGTCTATACATTACAGCAGTCTGCCAACAATAAAAAATGCAAATAGCCAAAATGTCTATTGATAAAGTAGAATTAAATATATCATGCTATATGCAAGCTATGAAAATTTCCAGGGTCTTTAATACAAGTATTACACAGAAAAATCTCTAAGGCATTTCAAGTTATAAAATTTCTGAAAAATGTACATTATATAATAATATTTATACAAAAGACTCAATAGGCATATAAATGCAAATAAATGCAACAGAATGGCTTTAGACACTGTACACTTTACACTTCTACATTGCCTTAAACGTTAATGCAGATAGTTATATTACTGTTATACTTTGATAGTAAAAGTGATTTAAATAACAAATACATTTTAATATGAATAAAAATATTGTACCTACTTACCTAATAGAATGTAAGGCTGTATTCCTATAACCTATAATTGGAATGATAGTTGGCTCACTTTTGTTGACAGGTTTTTGTCCACTAATGAATGAATGAATGAATGAATGGATGAGTGATTGATTGACTGATAGATACTTAATGGAGATCTCATGGTAGACACTGGTAAAAGGTGTATAGAAGTATATGTGTTTATGTGATGAAAAAGCTGTCCATGAATGATGAGAGTGAAACCCCAGAAATGAGACACAAATCTCTGTTGCCAGAACAGTTGATTGAAAATTGCAATCTTTGGCCAGCCAACCAGTCCTCTGAATGATTAGCTTGGGAGTTTAATCAGTGGCTCTGAAATAGAATAGCCCTAACCAGTCCTGTCAGAGCCTATCACTAGATCAGAGCTGTATCCAGGTCGGTGGAACATTTCACATCAGTATCCAAGAACATGAGAGCATCTGATCAAGGCAGCTCACTTTAAGATGCATTACCCAATTTCCTAGCCACATAAAAATGTTTATGAGGCATTAGATGTATGTACCATGAACTTGTCTTAGAAAAATATGTTTATATCAACTCAGAATTTATTGCTGGCAATGGAAGAGCTAAGTGCTTTGCGGGCCAGTCAGCTAATGTAGATGTGTGACTGTCCAGGATGTCAAGCAGTAAGATGATATGAGGCCAGGGCTTAACAAAGATTGATGCCATCCAAAAATGTTTTAGCTTCCATTTGCATTTTCAGCTGTGATATTCAAACATAACTGGGTATGGCCAGTTTGTATCTCCAGGATTAACTGTCATGCACCCCTGTTTTCAGGAGCATTTTGTCATCACTGTCCCTACCTTGGGCCACGCTCTCATTTGACTTCTGCTGTCCTATGCCTTGTGTCTTGTTTAATCAGCAAAGAATTATATCCAAGGCATACACATACACAGTGTGTGTGTGTGTGTGTGTGTGTGTGTGTGTGTGTGTGTGTGTGTGAGTTAGAGAGAGAGAGAGAGAGAGAGAGAGAGAGAGAGTGAGAGAGAGAGAGAGAGAGAGAGAGAGAGAGAGAGAGAGAGAGAGAGAGAGAGACAGGCAGACTGTCCCCTATAGCCCAGGTTGGCTTTGACCTCACTAAATCAAGGTTGTCTTTGAACACTTGATTCTGATTCTCCTGCCTCTACTTCCCAAATGCTGGGATTATATACCCGTCCCACTGTGGCTGGCTCCCTGATCTCCCTGATCTGCAAATGGCAATCATTCTGTAAAGCCAAGCTCACAGCCCATCTGGCTGGCAAGCATTCTCAAGAACATTCCAGATATGGATTCATTCCCATCTCTGAGCCTCTTTGGAATCATAGATCCATTGTGAATTTAAGGTCATGCAGTCCTGTTGTGAGCTGACTAAATTTCACTACTATGAGATGACACCACTCACCTGGATTTGGTGACCTCAGAAGACAGCAGGACATCTCTGAGGAGTTTCAAGTTTTCCCTTCCACACAAATTTTAATTGCTCCCCAGTCTTTTCAAGCCACTGGGCTAGCACTTTGTGAAGACCTCTCAGTGACGGGAGTATTGAAGTGACGGGAGTCTTGAAGAAAATATTAAATATGTTGCCCAAATTTAAAATAAAGACAACACAAGAATCCAGATTTCTGATCTCCTTAGAAAAAAAGCTAGGAAATGCAGTAAGATTGGGAGAGTCTGTGTAGATTCTATCTGGCAATAGTTATCAGGTGTTAAAAAGTGCACATCTTTCCCCTTTAACCCAAGCACAGGGCCTGATACTGAGTCCAGAGTTTCGTCTGCCTATGACAATTGAGTTTGTACAGTGAGAGAGCTAAGATTATGTTTCTTGTTCTTATGCTTATTGCAGGAGAAGTACAAGAGTGACATTGGCCTAACATGGCCCATCCAACCCCGGTGGAATCTAAGCAGCCATCTTTAATGTTAAGCAAGAATGTTGTCTCTGATAGGAAAACCCTTCAGAATTTGAATAAAAAAAAAGGAAAAGAAAGAAAGAAAAAAGTAAAGCAATCAAGAACTACATGTTTTCTCTTCTACAAATGCCCACTTGTGCCCTGCAGTCTCTGGCCACACTCACTGTCCCTGCTGCTTTCCACTGAACAAGTTTGTTTCTGTTTTCAAAAGTGTATTCAAGTTTTTGAGCCAAATGCAGGGATTATTTTTAATCCCTATGAAATTGTGTGTGGATTTATGAGAGATGCTTGGCCTCTCATCAGAAACTTGTGGATTAATACAGAGAATTTAGAGCCAGATGCAGGAAAAATTAAGTAATTGTGTATTGATTTGTGTAGCAATAAGTCCCAATATTTCTAGTAGCTTAACAGTGAGTTCTGTTCAGAAACTTATTCTGTTTAATATTTTTATTAATGGCTGAACTCTGGGGAAACGGCAAGTTTGTCAGGTTGGCGGCTGATATGGGTCTGAGAAGTAAATAAAGTGTAGAATAAAACATCAGGATTCATAAAAGAACAGCAGGCTGGGGAAAGAGAGTGCATGTGTATTAGAGGGTGCTTTGACATAATCAGTCCCTGAATTGTTAATTATTGTATCACCATCATATTTTATATGATATTGAATCATTAATAGCCAGATTCCTTAGACATAATTTGTATGGTTTAGAAAGCACACAAATATATTGAATTTCTTAATGTTTGAAGAGGGAAGTTTTTAATGAGCTATAAATCATAATTCTATTTTTGTTCCTTAAATTTTTTCATGATAAACTCAAACTGGGACCTTATCAATTTCCCCCTTTAAACTATATCATTAATAGGTGAGTGTTAATTTTAAAAATCTGGCAGAAAGGATCTACCTTAGCTTCTATAATAAAAAGAACGTGGGGGCTGGTGAGGTGGATCTGTGGTTACAGAATGGCATGTGGCACCCAGCCTGACAATCTGAGTTTAACCCCTGGATCCCACATGGTAGAAGGAGAAAACCAGTTCCTACAAGTTGTCCTGTGACCACCACACATGCTCCATGGCATATTCACACACATATACACCCACACAATGCAAAATAGTTATATAAATGTAGGACATACGAATTGTTTGGCACTTTTTTCTAGAAGAGTCACTTCTTGGGGCTAGGGAGATGCCTCAGTGGTTACGATCTCATAGTGCTCTTGCTCAGGATTTGAGTTTGGTTCCCACTGCTGGTATCCAGGTCATCTGATGCCTCTGAGCCTCAAGGCCACTCACATTCACATGCACATACCCCCCCCACCACGCACACAATCACACACACACAATTAAAAGTAAAATAAATCTGTTTTTAAGAAATGGAAATCACTTTTTCTTTTTTTAAAAAAATCTTCATTTATTAAATCTAAGTCTGTGATAATGTAGCCTTAATAACAATAAAAGCATTTCACCTAAAACAATCAGGTTTTAACATAGGAAAGTTGATGTGAACTTAATCAAATCAAACAGTTCATTATCTTTGGTCAGTACAGTCAGATATATGTTATTTGAAATGCCTTCTCAGTGTTTGTAAGACTGCATTGTTTGGTTAGTGGGAAGAAGATTGTAGCTTAAGAAAACATTACACTATGTTGAACTTTTCTGTATTCTATTTTTGATTGGTTGAATTGGAATATTTTATCAAGTCCATCCAAGTAAGGGCATGACTATAAACACTGCAAAGTTAACTAGTCACCCAATCAAATTAGAGTGCTGTAAAGGTCAAAGCAATAAAAAAAAAAAGGAAATCAACTTTTTCGCTCATGATAAACTGACATGTTCAGAGCAAAAAGCAATCACTGGTGTGTGATGTGTTTGTGACTTTCCTGAAGATCTCAGGAGACAGCCACATTACGAGACTGGAGACTACATCCTTGTCATCTGTGGTCACATCCAGAGTACTCTGCTGCTCTGGGGAAACAGTACACCAGACAGGTGGTTCTTCTGTTGTTTCTCTGAGCTCTGCTTTCCCCATTACATAAGCTGATTGACTCAAGGGCTTATACCATGTGTCTAAAACCTCTAGAAAGTTCATTTACTGACAAGTGACCCGAAGATGAGTATTGGAAAGACTAACAAAAGTTGTCTTTTTTTCTCTTTTGTCTCCTCCCCACTCCCAACAAACTTGAAAAGAAATGGCTACTAAATTCAACAAAAACCCACACTTTTTTCTTTTTATCATGGAGCCAACTTATTAGCAACTAAGAATATAAAATGGTGTGTTTGGATGACCTTTCATCACCTTCCTGATAATGATTTCACAGCTTCTCTATCTCAGCATCCTCAGTTGGTCCTTCAGACATACAGCTTGTTACAGAGAGACACTTCTCCTTTGCTCTCTTGCGGCCCATTGCCCAACTCTGCAGACACCACCCACCTCCTCAGCATTTCTCCCTTCCCTGGAGCATGCACTTGCTTTTGTTAGCTGGTGCTTACTTAGCTCATGTGTGTTGAGTGAGGGATTTGGAGAGCAGGTGCGCTGTCGAATGTCATTAATTATTTCACACTAATTGATCAGTTACTGGAGTGGACAGACCAGTTATTTCTTCAGTGTTTTCCCTTCATGTTGTGACTTAGTGCAGCCAGTTACAGTTAAAGAAGGCCACCTTCTTTTCCTTTGATGCTGCCATCACAGATGTAGCCTCTGTACATGCAGAGGAAAACAGGAAGAGGGCCCTGGATTCACCCAGAGACTTAAGTAATTAAACAAGTAGAATGAAGCTTTTCTGTTGATGGTTTATGTATCTGGTTTGTTTGTTGATTTTGTCAAAAGAGGAGAACATAACTGAGTTACATTTAAAATTTTTTTTGCAAGATTGAAAATTTGTGCACATACATAGGCATGAGCAAATGCACACATATACAACTGACTCTTTATATTTTATCTATCATTTTTTGTTGGTTTCCTCTGCATATAGATTTTCCCACAAATAATCCCTCCAAACTAAATGTATTCATAGGGACAAGTTTGAATGGATTTCATGCCATAGAGTAGAAACTAACAATATAAAGAAATGGAGAAGTCTGGGGACCAGCAGCCTTTGAGTTCTGCAGAGTCTGGCTCTCTTACCTGGCAAATCATCCTATGGGATTAAGTCTTCTGACGTCACCAGTGACAAGTCCTTCACCGTTTGTAACCACCACTCAATGGAGGGCAGTATGTTTGTGCTACACAACCATAGATTGACCCATGGAAAAGTGAAAATATTGTTGATTCTCATGCTCAGAATAGGGCAGTGACTTAGGAGTGTCTAGAGTATCTGTGTTGCTGTCTTCTCTCCCATATTGATTAGTGACATCAAGCAGGAACCTGTGCCTCAGCTCATCATAGCATGATGTGGTGAGTGTACTAAGATGGAGTGTCTGCACCAGCTCACGGCCACTGTTCTCTAAAGCAAGTGTAGCAAGCTCCAAGGTGTCCCCAAACTGCTGACAGCCTTCTAAACATAGTAGTGAATCCCTAAACCCATTATTCCTTATGTGGGACAATTATTCTCCCATTTCCGTTTTGCCATTTTCAAAGCATAGTTACAAACTCAAGCCTTCATGGCTGTCACTGAAACTTTCCTGGGAATTGTGCTGGGCACCCCATCTTCTCCTGTGGCCCATAGCCTCACCTTCAGCCTCTCTAACCCTGGGTTCTAATCAGTCATGCTACTCTACTGGCCTACCAGAGCATATCCCCGTGGATGTTTTATTATTATCTGTATACCCTGTGTTATATTCTGAAAGTGTTTTATGTCAACCATCTCAACCTCCCTAAATTATTATGCTGTACATACTTTGTATTCCCACTTAGACGAGAAACCTTGTACTGAGGGAGGCTAAGCTACTTGTTCAAACCCTCCCTCGCCTAGAAACTGGAAGGTCTTTGCTCCAATTAAGTGAAGTAAATGGAATAAATGTCAAAAGAAAGAAAAGAGTTCCCATGAGAGGAGATGAACTGCCTGTAGATGAACCCAAGAACCACAGCATGACTCAGAGACAGGAGCCATCAGGGACAGGGATTCCATCGGTCAAGGCTAATAGGAAGCAGGCATGGGGTCAGTGGGAAGATAATGAGCTAAAGCCACCAGGGATGGAGCTTATCTTAGGCCTCTTCCTAGCAATCTTGGGCAACTAACATGGCCTATCTAATGTCCAACAAGACACACATTGAATTTTCAAGAAAGATTAATGAGATTAACTTTTTGTTAACTGTAAGACAATAGATATTGATTTACTTGGCCTCTTGTGTTAGGGATATCAGAGCTAGCTGAGATACTGGGAAAGACAAGGCTGTGTTTAGAAGTGTTGGTTTTTGTTTTTTTGTTTTTTTGTTTTTTTTTTAACTCAGTTTATTCCCAGACTGCCAGACATGTGTGCAGCTCTCTGTTGTCAGCTGGAAGGTAGTGGAGATTAAGGGGGACTAGTTTATCCTCTTATACAAAGCTATTGTCCTGGTAAAATGAAGATTTATGTGCCTTCCCTTGGGAGTGACAGAGCCCAACACCATGAGATGAATTTTTATCTAGGACATGTTGAGACTTTTCACATGCACACTGAACTAAAGGAAAGCCTCCGTAAAAATGGGGTGCTTGGCTGCTGTACTCAGAAAATGTACGTGCATTATGCATAAAAATGTAAATTTCTGTAAAATTTGAAAATCCCATTTTCATCAGAGCATAATGGTTGTAGTTTGTGCCGAGTAAGCACCCTTTCTAAATATTAATCATTCTTTGTAAATGCATTTTCTTTTCTTTCTCCTATACACAAAATTGCACTGTTTGTTACAAGTTTCCTCCCAAACTGAGCACTATTCGTTACCTTGCTCTAGAGGTTGTGTGATCCTTGGGGAGCCAGTATGTCCTAGATTTCCCTTTTCACCTCTTTGCCTTCCGTCTTGTCTTCAACTACTCCTTGTGGGCGTTCTCCAACTTCTCTCTCCAATGCTAATGAAATACAGGGCTTGGAAAATTGCCTTTGCAGCGTCCATGCATGAGTTAAGTGAGTGTTGGTGAGTTGTTGGGGGGAATCTCTGTATTCTGTGAGATTCTTCTCACAGTCCTGATGAAGTTCATTGAGAAGCCCCCCCCCCCCCATCCCTGCCCTCATGGCGGCAGCATGGCTTCGGTCCTCTGATGTGTTACTCTGTGGAAACTGCTATTTCTCCTCTCCTCAGAGAGATGCGCTAAACCTTCTGTGTCTCTCATCTCTATTTGAAACCACTGGACTGAAACCTATAGGAAATTCTACTTGCTTTTTCCTCTTTTCAAATAAATAGCTGTTTTGAGATTATCTCTGCATTCATGGGTGAACATGGGATTTCAATTTTGAGAGGTGGCTGAGCCTTCCCCTTAGGTGGGCATACGCTAGAAGACTCAGGGGGTCTTGCTAGCAGCTGAGAAATGACTTGTCAGCAGTGCACGTAGGGAATCTAGGAAGAACACTAGGTATTCTGTCTCAGTGCCAGGCTGGCCCCACAGTGGCCTTTATCCCACCATCAGGACCTGGTATGGTTTGGGAGGCAAAATTGTGAAAATTCTGCGCAATTCTCCATACCTATAGAGTGTGGTGGCTATCTTTATCTACCAGAATTTTAAAACATGGCATGTACATTGGACCCCAAGGTTCTTGACAAACTCTTTCTCCCATCAGAGATTTAGAGGTTCCAGCCTGTTATCAAAGGCCATGACCACTAGCTCCAGGCAGTCTCTTCAAAGGCCTTCTATGGTCTATCTCCACTTCCACATCCCTAAAGGTCCTGATGTGTGAATAGATCAGTAAGATATAGTAAGGATAGTCCTGCTGACTTCAGGACTCTGCTGAGGGCGTTCTACTGAGGGTTGGGAAATGTTGGATGTTAATTACCTTCTTCCCACCATTCCATTACTCCAAAACCTACTTGCATCTCAGTCCCTGCTGTTTGCTCAGCCACCTACACATGACCCAGGGTTCATCTCTTCACCTTCCATCTGACACCATTTGAAGGCCTTTCCCAATCCTTTCTTGGATTTCTTCAAAAGAAGTCTTTGCTGGCCTCACAGCCTCCAGACTCGGTTCCCTTCCGTGTGTTCTTTATGCTCCTCTCAGAGTCCTGTTCAACCAAAAGCCACTCCTGTTGGTCAGTACACTGCTTCAAACCCTAAGACCCAGCTCCTCCGCAAGGTGCCCTTAGCCCTCACTGAACTCCCTTTGCTTTGAATTCTAGCCCTTTGAGGGTTCATAGACAGACAAGTGAGGCAGACCAGGATGGGTACGATGGACTTCGGGGAGACTCAGATTGCCTATATTTAATATATCTGAAAGTGGCTGATGTTGCTGAGTTCTGTCTAGTTACTGCCATTCAGAAAACAGGGCCAAAACTGATGGATCTGAATTTTCAAGAGAAATGGGGATCTCCATTTTTTATGTGATGTTAAACCCTGATGTTTGAATGTTGAAAATAGTTCTCTTTTCTTTTTCACAAGCAAATGAAAGGAGAATGGACAGACCCAATGAAGGCAGACAATCAGAGGAGCCTGGAGCTTCTGAACAGCCTGCCCCCTGTCTCTCTATGCTCTAATTCAGGGTCGGGCAAGTGTTTTGTTCAAACTGGCTACACGGGCCATGCTGTCTCGGTGGATCCTTTCCTCTGCGGTGGTGGCACAAAATTAGCCACACCCACTGGGTGAATGAATTAGCAAGGGTGGGCTCCAGTAGAAGGGGATTTTTGAGAGAGGAAGCAGCTGGCCTAATCCTCTTGGCTGGGGTCACTCTGCTGATTTCTGCCTAATCACACTAAGGGATCTCAGGCTTATCTAGAGACTATTCACAGTGGCAGAAATGCTTTTTTATATAAAATTTCTCTGAGTCATCATTTCGCCTGACTCCTTTCTGGACTAGAACCTAGAAACACCCATCTTAGAAAGCATGCCAGACCTTCTCTGAAGTCCAGCTGTTGGGTGGCTTCTGGCCTCCTGCATTCCCCTGAGGGTTCTTCCCCACTGTTCTCCCTGCTCTTCCTTTTTCTGCCTCTGACCGTCTCTGCAGGCGTTTGACTAGTATCTAACTGAGCAAAACGAAATAATTAACATCATCTAATTTCACATCTAACTCAAGAGTTTTTTTTTTTTTTTTTTTCCTTTGTGTGTAGGAAGATGGGGTGAGAGGATTTTGTGTTAACCCAGGCTGGCCTTGAACTCACTATGTATGCAGCTCAGGCTAGCTCAACTTAAGAGGAATCCTCCCTGCCTAAGCCTTTCAGAATGCTGGGATTGCAGCTGTGACCCACTATGCCCAGCTCAAATTTTTAAATGGATACATATAATTGCATACATTTATACAGTTATAACTCTTAATAATTATACTTGTTAATGTGTACTATAAATGATGTTCTGATGGTGTATACATTGTATGCTGACCAAATCACAGTAATTAGCATATCTCACATCAGTTATCATTTTTTTGCTGGTGAAATGCTGAGGATTCACTTATTTTGCACCATCCACTCTTAACTGTCATTATTAGTAACTCTGCAATAAACATCAGAATTTACTCCTCACATCCACTGTAACATTGCCACACCCTTCCTCCTCCTCTCCTCCGTCTGCTGTGGCCTCTGGTTGGCCACTATCCCACTCTCCATCTCTTCCAGGTGTCTCACGCAGGTTCCACAGAGGAATGAAATCATGTATTGGCTTTCCGTGCAGGAAAACCTCCCACTGAGTCTAGTCACATTATCATAAATGACAAGATATTATCTATTTTTTATAGGTAAATAATACTCCAGTATATGCATATTTAACTTTGCTTTGTCGATTCACCCACTGATATTTGGTTGAATCCTTATCCTGGCTATTGTGAGGAACACTACTGTGCGTAGGAATTTGGCTGCCTCCGAACATACCCCAGTGTGGGACTACTGAACAATCATGTGATTGTTCTGGTTTTAATTTCTGGGCCATCCTTCACACTGCTTGCATGATGGCTTTATTAACTGACATTCTCACCAAGGCTGTGCCTTGCTCTGTTTTCACCCACACTTGTTATCTCTTATTATCAGCTGACCTAGTAGCAAGATAGTATCTTGCAGTAGTTATGTTTGCATTTCTCTGATGATTAGCTGTATTGAACCATTTTTCACAGACTTGGCCTTCTTTTTAGAAATGTTCTATTTAGGTCTTTTGTCTATTTTCAAATTGGATTATTTGAGATTTGTTACTGAGTGTTTGAGTTCCTAACACATTCTGGATGCTGACCCCTTGTGACATGAGTAGTTTGCAAATCTTTTCTCTCATTTTTCAGGTTGTCTTTTCACCATGGTGATTGTTCCCATTGATGTAAAGCTTTGTGACAGAGTTTGACATAATCCCATTTGTTTAGTTTGGCTATAGTTCACTGTGCTTTGGGAGTCTTCACCAAAAGGACTTTATCCATTTCTGTCATGAAATATCTTCACTATGATTTCTTTTAGTAGTCTGTATTTCTTTTTTGCTATCCATAGCCAGAGAATCTTCTACAAGGTGTCACTTCTACTAGGAATATGCTGGGAGGTGTTTAAAGTGTCCTGAATCAAGAGTTTGGAAGCCTGAGGTCTGTGAGGTCTGTGCTAAGCTTTGCTAGTGGCTAACACTTGGCTAGGTCAACTCTGTCAGCTTCTGGGGTAGGATTGTTACATCTCTGGGAACTGAACCTGTGTCCTCCCCAGTGCTAGGCAAGCATTCTATGGTTCAGCTGCAGGACCTGGATTTGTTAACTCATCTGGCAATATGGTCTAGAAATGTCTCTTCCATCCCATAGTTCTCTGGGAAGTGGCATTTTATACCAGCCACAGAGAGAATCTTTCTAATGCCAACACCTGATGCCAACATCAAAGATTTCCAAGTGTAGAGAGAATTTTAGCTTCATCACTCATCATCTTCAGAGTATTTGTTTTGGGTTACTTGTGTAGAATTGTTTTGGTGTTTGGGGATATTTTAAAAAATGTGTTTCTTCACTATGAATGTAGCTCAAAGGCAGAGCACTTGCCTAGCTATACAAAGTCTTGTGTTCAATCCACCATAGTACTGAAAAATGGTTTTTATTTCTCCTCCTTAAATTTTCATTTTGGTTGTTTGTACACTTGGTAGCATTCAAACTCTTTATTTGCTCTTTCTGGGACTTGCATGGTCATGTCAGGTAAGCAAACTTCTCTAAACTTCTTAGAACTGTGTAGATGATAGAAGTTAGTGAAAGCTGAGTTCTGTGTTGAAAAGAGCACCGAGTCCTGATGGGTTGGATGAAGATGAACTTCTCCTCTGCTTCTGTCACTGCCAATGTGCAGCCTGAAGAAAAATACTAAACCTCCCAGATACCTGCTTTCCTCCTGGATAAAATGGGCTGCCACACAGCTGCTGTAAGCTGTTATGGTAAATTATTTATGGCATCCAATTAAGCCATGATAAAAGCTCAACAGATGGCCAGGCGGTGGTGGTGTAAACCTTTAATCCCAAAACTGGGGAGGCAGAGATAGGCAGATCTCTAGAAGTTCGAGGCCAGCCTGGTCTACATAGTGAGATCCAGGACAGCCAGGGCTACATAGAGAAACCCTGTCTTAAATAAACAAACAATCAAACAAACAAACTCAACAAATGGTCCTGCTACATTTACTACTGCTACTACTACTATCATCCTCATCATTGGCTCTGAGTTATTGTGTCACGGGATGGTCCTAGTCAATAACCTTAGAGTGGGTACTTTTCCTATTTCTTTTTTAAATTTTTATTTATTTATTTATTTATTTTTCTATCATCAGCTTGATACAGTATAAATTATTATCCTAATAGTGAAATGTTTCATTGAGGTTTACCCAGTAATTGAGTAAAAACAAAACTTATTATAAGCCACAGTCATCCTAGTGTCCCCCCTGCTATATAGCCTCCCTGGTTCTGTGGGTTGCAGTCTGATTGTTCTTTGCTTTATATCTAGAATCTGCTTATGAGTGAGTACATACCATGTTTGTCCTTCGGGTTTGGGTTACCTCACTCAGGATATTTTCTAGTTCCATCCATTTGCCTGCAAATTTCATGCTGTCATTGTTTTTCTCTGCTGCGTAGTATTCCATTGTGTATATGTACCACATTTTCTTAATCCATTCTTCAGTTGACGGGCATCTAGGTAGTTTCCAGATTCTGGCTATTATGAATAGTGCTGCTATGAACATAGTTGAGCATGTATCTTTGTGGTATAATTGAGAATTCCTTGGGTATATGCCCAAGAGTGGTATAGCTGGGTCTTGAGGTAGATCAATTCCCAATTTTCTGAGAAACCACCACACTGATTTCCACAGTGGTCTCCTACAGCTGATAAACTCCTTCAATAAAGTGGCAGGATACAAGATCAACTCAAAAAAATCAGTAGCCCTCCTATACACAAATGATAAAAGGGCTGAGAAAGAAGTCAGAGAAACATCACCCTTTACAATAGCCACAAATAATATAAAATACCCTGGGATAACACTAACTAAACAAGTGAAGGACCTTTCTGATAAGAACTTTAAATCTCTAAAGAAAGAAATTGAAGAAGATATCAGAAAATGGAAGGATCTCCCATGCTCATGGATAGGTATGATTAACATAGTAAAAATGACAATCTTACCAAAAGCAATCTACAGATTCAATGCAATCCCCATCAAAATCCCAACTTTTCCCATTTCTTACTAACTGGCATTAAAGATGAATCTTGTAGTTAGAAACATTCCAGCAGATTGCTCTACAGTGTTCTCCCGAATAGATAGCTAGAGCATGCCCGTGGCCTATATCAGATCCAGCCAGGGACAGAAGATAGATCAGGAAGGCTGCATCTAAGAACCATTCCCAGAGTTTGGGATGCTCTAACACCCTTTCCTGTGACTGTATGCAGTCTTGGTAAGTGATCAGGAGTTTCATTCAAAAGTATGTCTAATCTGTTTTTGTAAGGGTAAGTCTTATTTTAAGGTTCAAAAGAGCTGCATCTGGGCTGATTATAATGTGGTAGCCACTAGATCCTTGTACCTAGTGGTGATGACAACCATCACTTGCAATGCAACAGCCAACAGATACCTGGTGCACAAGTGACTAGAAGCTAACAGGCTTCTGGCTCTGCCAGTAGTGAGGTGGGCTCAGGTGCCTTGGGTCTATTGCTAAGAGCAGCATCGAGCTGACATCGAAGGGCACTATGCCTTCTGTGTGCCCAGAAGGACAGGAGGGCAACAGTGCCCCGTTACCAATGCGACTCTGCTAGGAACATTAGTATAGGGTTCCATCAGGGAAATCTCTTCTGTTTCACCCTCTGGAAGACAGTAGCAACTCAACTTTCTGCCAACAACTTCACCTTGGCCTTCTGTCTTTGCAGCATCATGATGTTGGAGCCTTCCTGGCAAGGAGCTCCTGTGTCCCAGCAAGAGCTGGGGACACACCAGCCAAACTGGTTTTCAAGCCAGAGGCACATATGAACCACCCTCCTCCTGGAGCCTAGCCCCACTTCCTGCTGATCCTGAGCTGTCTGAAGAACCCCTCGATTTTCTCCCGTGATCATTTTAATGCACGGACATAAGCTCCTATAACCTTTTTTTTTTTTTTTAAAAAAAAAAAAAAAAAAAAAAAAAAAAAAAAACTTCAATTTTCTAAGCTCAGGGTTGTCTTTTGTAAATCAAAGCTGAGAGAATGCCAAGCACCCCTCCTGACACACAAAAGATTTGCATAGCTGTGGAATGTGAATTGAGAATTCTACCATCGTTCTTGGCAGTGGAAAATTTCTACTGTCCTAACTGTGGTTTGTACCTTTCTTACACTAATAAAAAGAAAAGCTGAAATCCTCCTGGATGCTTATTGAATACCATATGAACAAAGACATGATCCAATTACAGCACATCCAGAGAGCAATTTCTTCTCCTTTATTGGGTAATCAGTAAGATGTACTCTATTGTCTACTGGAGGACCCGTGAAGTCAAGTGCCTGCAGTCTGAGGGGAGCTTTGCACAGTCTGTTTCCTCCTGAGCCGGAGCTATCTCTGAATAGGTGTGTGACTCATTAGAAGAAAGACACAGAAGTGATTGAATCAGAAGACAGCACAGGATCTGATATACGGGGCTTGCCAAGTGACGTGTATTGAGGATGGGAGTGGAAAGAGACCAGTAATGAACCCAGTATTCAAATAAAGAGGAACCACTAGCCTTAACCTCATAAATGATCTCTTGAACACTTGCTTTGGTCAGGACTCCCAGAGGACAAAGAAAAGGGCCAAGGCTCATTATAGTGACCAAGTGCTCCTACCAGGCAGAAAACTAACTGAAATCACAGAAATACTGTGCACAGCCTAGAGACACCATTTGAAAAGTTGAGAAGAGGAGAAATACGCTATGTTCTTAGATAGGAACACTCAGTATTCAAAACGCAAATTCTACTGTGTGGTTTTCATGTGGTTTCTCTAGCTATAACAGAGCGCTTGTCCTGATAAGCCTTGGTTTTCAACTTGACACACACAGCTTAAAAGCTACCAGGTTAAGCCGGGCGTTGGTGGCGCACGCCTTTAGTCCCAGCACTCGGGAGGCAGAGGCAGGCGGATCTCTGTGAGTTCGAGGCCAGCCTGGGCTACCAAGTGAGCTCCAGGAAAGGCGCAAAGCTACACAGAGAAACCCTGTCTCGAAAAACCAAAAAAAAAAAAAAAAAAAAAAAAAAAGCTACCAGGTTGAGCTGAATCCCCAGGGGAGTCCTTGCCTGGAAAAGATGAGAATGGGGGGTGGGCTGGGGAAGGACAGGGGGGCGGGAGGAGGGAGGACAGGGGAATCTGCAGCTGGTATGTAAAATTAAATCAAATTATAAAATTAAATAGATAGATAGATAGATAGATAGATTTAAAATAATAAAATAAATTCCTTTAAAAGGGGAGTAAAGTAATATCAAGAAAATGAGGTACATGAGGATGGAAAATACACAGAGAGTCTGGATTATGTAAGAAAAAAAAAAAGCATCAGAGAGGAAAAACCTCAATTGAAAAACTGCCTAGGTCAGATTGTGGGCATATCTGCTCGGGATTGTATTACAGTTGACACAGGAGAGCCCAGCCCACTGAGGGCAGCACCATCTATTGACAGGTTGTCCTGGGCTTTATTTAAAGAAAAAGAATGGAAGGAGGGAAGGAAGGAAGAAAGAGAGGGGAAAAAATCCTAGTTAAGCATGAGCCTATGAGTGAGTGAGCCAGCAAGCAGTGTTCCTCCATAGTTTCGGCTTCAAGTTCCTGCTTGGATTCTTGCCTTGTCTTCCCTCAATGATATACTGTGATCTGGAAATACAAACTAAATAAATCTTTCCCTCCTCTTTATTGCTTATGACTGAAGTAAGTTGATCAGAGCTGCAGAGATCAAACTAGAATATGAAGCCTGGAAGATATAACAAGAATTGAAAATCAAAACCCATGTAGTTGTTGGCTGTGAGGGTCTTCATACTGCATCCTCCCATGGTAGAAGATGGAAGGGCAAGAGAGAGCCAAATTCACTTTATAACAAACATGCTTTATGACAAGTCTCCTACTCTTGGGATAACACCATTAATCCACCCATGAAGGTGGAGATTTTATGACTAGCCCCTTATTAGGATCTACCTCTCAACACATTACATTGGAGATCAAGTTTCTAATATGTGGACCTTGGGGGCATGTTCAAACGACAGCTTCCCTAGGTTAATTTTAAAATGTAATATAATCTGTATGAAAATAATATAACCATGGTTCCTAGAATTGTATTGCATTATTTAAATTTCATATGGAAGAGCAAATGAATTATAATATCTAGTAATTCTAAAAATGAAGAATAATGGAATAATACAGTTCTTATAATTATTGAAATGTGATATCAGTATAGAAAATGAACCAGTATGGTCCAATGAACAGCATGGAAAATGCAGAAACAAGAGATTTGTGTCACTGGACATGTATGTACATGTTTTACAAGTATATAAACAGTGTGACAAATCTACCATGAAAGAGAAAAAAGGAAAAGGTGGGAATTTAGGTGGTCAATTATTTAAACAGATGAAAAAGTGTTAATTCTACTGTCAGGTTCCAGCTAGTTTATTTTTATTATTTTTGTATCTTGATCATATTCACCCCATCTCCCTGCCTGCCTAAGTTTGTCCCCTGCCCATCTCTCTCCTCTCTCTCCATAGACTCCCATTTGTGTTGACTAACTACCCAGGAGTATGGGGCCTGCCCTGGAGTGTGTGGTCAGTATTCATACCATAAAAGAAACCTGACTCTGTCTTTCCCCGAAGCTATCAGATGCCAAAATCTTCTCAGTTAGTGATGGACTACATGTCCACCGCCCCAACTATGGCGAGATTTTGTCTGGCCTGGCCTTGCCATGCTATCATAATGGCTGTAAGTTCCTGTGTGCTTCTGACCTGTTGTATCCTGAAAACATTGTGTCTTGACGTTATCCACCACCTTTGTCTCTTGCAATCTTTCTGCCCTCTCTTTCACGATTATCTCTGAGCCTTGAAGAGGAGAGTGTTCACTCCATTTAAACTCACTTTGAATTTTAGAAAGCTTCTCTTATAATATGCTTCTATGTGATTTTTCTCCTCATAAGTTTCTGATAATTTTTATGTTAAAATTATAACATACCTGAAATGCTGTAATAGTTACTACTTAGTAAACAGTAACACTTTTTGGTTATAATATTGGATTATAAAATTTGAAAAAAATCACAGTATTATGAAGACTCTGAATGCCAGGACCTTTGATATATTAAAATTAAACTTTATGTTTTTCAAAAAAATTCTTCATGATTTTGTACTGAATTTTCTTTTCAGTGGGTTAACAACTGCCACTTCCAAAAAATTATCCACTTGCTATTGATGATTGGAGTACTTGAAGGGTTCACAACACGCCCCTGTAGGGAGCCGCTATTCAAAGATGGCGCTGGCTTCCTGGTAGCCTAGCTGTAAACAACTCCATATTTGGCTATGATGCACGAGTATGGTAATTGGCCTTATGTCCTCAGCCTATCCCGTGGCTCCCCGTGCTAGCATTCTGGTGGGACCCAATCACAGTACGGCACGTTTGCCTGAGTCCTCATATAAGCAGCTGCAGTTTAGTCCTCGGGGCCCCTCACCTCCCGCTCTCCCTTGATCAAGAGGCGCTCCAATAAAGTGTGTTCTGAGACGGATCCTCGCATGGTGGTCGTTCTTCCTCGCTGGCCGAGGAGCTCGCCGCACGCCCCCACTGTTGGGCGTGTTTGCGCATGCCTGGCGGACATGGACACTTCCACCTAGCCAGTTCCAGGTCAAGATAGCCATTTTTGGGTCAAGGTGTCTTGCGTGACCAGGATCCGTGAAGTTGCATGGTTATGCAAGAGCGCGCAGCGTAGCCATGTGATCTGCGCAGGCGGTTACGTTGACCTGTGTACGCATGTACACCACCCAGCCTTTATAAGCTGGTGCCATATTCCCGGCTTCTTCTCCACACACGTGTCTTCCACAGGCCTGCGCACTCTCTGTCCCTTTCATCTTAATAAAACTCTTATTAGCAGATTCTGTTGTGTTTAGTGACATTTCCTTGCAGGGTAAGAGCACAGCGCCGCAAAATAACTAACAGTACTTTTCCCACATTTTTCAATTTTAAGATTTTTTTTTTAAAATATAGGTAAGGAAATAGCGTGTCTCTGATCTCTTTGGGTAAGATATTAATCAGAGGATCCTAACCACTGCACAGCAAACACAAAAAGAAGTGATTGATCATGGTAAAAGTAGCTTGCATGAGAGCATGTTTTGTATCTTTTCAATATTTCCTGGAGTTAAGGAATCAAACTGAGACAAGAATACAGGCAGTATGTTATCGGGATACTCTTGTAATTGTCACAGCTGTTTCCAAATTGTTTGTCACATCTTTCAGAACCTGCTGTGGTACTTTTCCTTTTTTTCTACATTAGGAAAAAAATCCATATTGGTCCAATTTGGCTTTCTTCATGTGCTTTGAGTTTCCTTGGGAATTCTTTAAGTAAGTTGTGTTTAAAGTAATTTCTTTTGTTTATGTTTAATATTCAAATCAAACACACAGGAGTCTCTTCTATAAGCAAGCTAGAACATTTCTGTGAGAAGCATCAAAGAATTCACCCTCAGGGGTGTATAAATATGCATTTTGGTGCAAATCAGCAGGGGATTTCCTGTACCTGTCATTTCACATTGATGGACTAGTAGCCTGTATTTGGGTCTGCTTTCTATAAACAAGAGGGTATATGAAATGGAGGTTTGCTAATGCTGAGGAACCTCGCATAGCCTTGGGAGGCAGTTATTATCTGCGCCTCCAGTTAGACATTCACACCATCACGTTGGCACACTAGCCCCCAGGTGCCTCTTGCAAACTCAGGGGCGTGAGGGACCCCTGAAGAGCAATGAGCTGGGCCGGACCTTGCTTCTTCACCTAATATACTCCCATGAGGGAGAGACTGTCTGAGAACAAAGGACTGCAAGGGTTTGGGTTACTGTGCAGAGGGTGGTCTCCTGAAATAGCTGAACTCATACAAATCATGTGGATTCAGGGGTTGAGGTTTTGAAACAAGCAGAACATGCAAAGTTGTTACTTCTGGGCTCTCAGAACATCTCTCTCTCTTCTCCCCCATCCTCACCCCCTTCTCCTCCATCCCTGCTCCTTCCTCTCCTGTCCTCTCTACCACCTGGGGCTATATACTGCCTCAGCAGAAGACTGGGACTTCTGTAAAGTACTGTTACAGAGTCCACTCTCCCTGTCCACATTTTATATGCCAGTCATCAAGTATTGGAGACTGACCCACACTATCGCTTAAAAGCATCCCACAGTCCAGTTGCTTTGTGCTGACTTATAGATCATCTTCCACCAAGATCCACTCAACACTAGTTTATGCCACATGCTCTCACTCATGTTCCAGGGCTACACAGCTCTTCTAATCATCTCATAGACTAGGGTCTAACTTATAATGTCTTTGGAGACCATCTGGCTGTTAAAAAAATGACCCAGTGGTAATTTTTTCCCATAAAAAGTATTTCATCCTAAAATTTTGTTCTCCACCACCCCCCCCCCGCCTTGTTACTGATTTCTGAAGTAACAAAAAGGTTATATAATAGCAACACTGTGCCCTCTTCCTTGAACATCCACTACTTTGGATATATGAAGAACTAAATGATTAAATGTTCAAAAACCTATATTTATTTAAAAAAAACATTTAACATTTACTAGTTGAGGACTCTGATTGTGTAATTATTGAGACAGCTTAAAACATTTTTAAAAAGCTAAGGGCAGCATCTTACTCATAGAAACCACTCCTTCATTACATCATGATTTTAGCACTTGTTGTGGGCATATCCATCATTTTTCAGAAGAGCACAGAGCAAGCCAAACAGCTGAGAGAATGTGTTTAACTAAGAATCAATTCAAGCTTTGTGAATTAAAAGAAAGTGTCAAAAAATTACAATAAAATACGATTTAGTATTTTTCCTCTGTGGTTTTTTTTTTTTTTTTTTTTTTTTTTTTTTTTTTTTTTTTTTTTTTTTTGCCTCTAAGCAAAAGCAATGTATGTGCTGTAGAAGAAATCTCCCATTTCTGAGAAGCAAAAGGAACTGCATTAGACCCCACAATGCTCCCACCTGCTCAAGGACAGTCATACTACACTGTACGTGGCCTTGAACTATGTATATGCATGATGTACAGATGACGCAGAGACCCTGTCTTACCACAGTGTCAATGCACATGAATCTAGCCATTCCTTGTCAGATGCAGTTTGATTTTTTATTGTGGGAATTTTTTGTTGTTGTTAAAATTTTACTTTTACAAACAGGTATAGCAATAATTAGTTGAAACAGAAATTGAAGCATAAGGGAAGAAAAGTCTTGAAAGGAGAAATATTCTGAAAATTGACAAAAATATCTTTAGAAGACCATAGAATGAAAAGGGATCCAAACTGCCTATTCATGAAAACAGCTCATTGTTTTTGCAGTCCATCCCAAGTGTTTTATTTATTACATTTTTATAAGCTAGTTGTTCTCTGTGACTGACAAATTTTATTGGGTGACACTGCATTTTGAGGGGAGCAAGTATCTAGCAAGTAGCAAAGAGTGGCCCTGTGTGTGGTGAGGTGTTCTTGCCTGTTACATGGTTTACACCGATCTTATGTTCCTTACGCTCCTTTACCCACCCAGAGGGCAGTGTGGACCTCAGCTCTTACCTCTCGAAATGTCTATCGGCTATTAATCATGAACACAGAATCAGCCCAAGCCTGAGCACCTTGATCTTCTAATCTTTTCTCCAGCTTCACCAAAATTGTCCCCTCTCTGCTGTAGTCAAGTGTCTTCACTTGGATGTCTACTCCTTTGTACACAACTCAAGGTTATTTCCCAAGCTCCTCTCTTCCTCTGCCATCTGAATCTCTTCTGTATAACTTTCTCCTCCCTCCTTTCAGATATGCCCGACTTTCCCTTGTAAAATAGCCCGTCTCTATGTTCCTACCATCTACTGGGCAGTTAGTGTATTCTTCTGGCCCCTTTCTCAGCCATCGCTAACACCCATGCTCTGCCACTCTGCTAGTGTCTCTTCTAACCCACACTACTGCCTTCCATCCCATCATCTCAGCCCCACCTGCTTCTTCATGCATTTTATCCATCGAAACTGTCTCTTCTAAGAACTTGGCCGTTTCTAAGTCTTCAAATCCCCTTTGATGCCCTCCCTTTTAGTCATTGGAAATTTTTTCATTCTGACAAACTCTTCACTGCCTTCCATCTCTACCTGGACTGTCATAGATTCTCTTGTATTTTGTCTACCAAACTTTTGTCTTTTGATAGCAAGCGAACCTTGTCTTTGTCCTGAGCTCCATTTCTCTCTTATTGTTCTTCGTTTCCACCTACCCTCTTTACCTATTTTATGGAACATTTTCAAAGAGAACATTGTTTAGTATCTTTCTAGAAGTGAATATACAGTGTTTTGTTTTTTACATTTACTTATTTATAGGTGGATGTACACCCAGTGTGGGTGGCAGAGGATTTGTGGGATTTGGTTCTCTTCTACCATATGGGTTCCAGAGATGGACCTCAGGTCATTAGGCTTGAGCCATCTCACCTACCTCATTATTTTTTAATCATTATATTATTTGATGTGTGTCTTAGGATTTCTATTGCTGTGAAGAGACACCATATAAAGAAAAAACATTTCACTGGGGTGGCTTACATTTTCAGAGGTTTAGTCCATTATTATCATGGTACAACATGGTTACAGGCAGACATGCTTCTGGAGAAGGAGCTGACCACAGGCAACAGGAAGTGGTCTGAGTGTCACACTAAGTGAAGCCTGAGCAAAGGAGACCTCAAAGCCCAAAGCCCACCCCCAAAGTGACATACTTCCTCCAACAAAGCCACACCTCCTAGTAATGCCACTCCCTATGAGCTTATGGGGGGAATTACATTTAAATTACCACAGTGTGTATAGGTGTTATGCCTGCATGTATGTCTGTGAATCACATGTGTGCCTAGTTCCCATGAAGGCTACAAGAGGGCATTAGATTCCCTGGAACTAGTGTTACAGATGGTTATGAGCCACTGTATGGGAGCAGACAATCAAACCCAGATCCTAGAAAAAGCAGCCAGTGTTCTTAACCAGTAAGCCATCACTCCAGCCCCATATTATTACAATTTTTTGCAGTATGGGAATCCAATACTCTCACATAGGCTAGACAAATGCTCTACCACTGGGCCGTGTTCCCTGTCCTTGCTATTTTTTAAATATTACATGGTGAACATGGCTGCATTTCCCACTTGTGAATGAAAGATCCTTTGACTACAGAGATAGGTAAAAAATAATGTCACCTCAGAATTTCCCGACAAGTTTCCTTGTCATCTGTGAACGAGTGCTGTGTGCCTTCCACCCTTGTTGTTAGCAGTGAAGTTAGTGCCTGTCACCTGTTTGAAGGACCCAGGGCACCTGGCATGAGTGGAGGGCTCTTCTCCACTATCTGAGCTTCGTATTTGGTGGGCACTTCAATTTAGAAACTCTCATCTTCCAACCCCAGGAGTTTTCCCATGGCAGTTCTATCTTTCCTCTTCTCTCTATCTTAATAGAATCCATTTAATAAGAACATTAGACCAGCCAATGCAACCTCCTTTTCTCATCTTTCCCACATCTTTGTTCCATACATCCACCTAAGCATCTCTTTATCCATTGAAATAGTTTATAGGAGACTTCCTCACCACAGACGTTCCAAGTCTGAAATTTTCATTTTTAGTTCTGTACTTCTGAGAGCTCTCGCTGTTTTCTGAATGTGTCTCTTTCTGCTCTCCTATTCCCTTTTCATGAATGCAGTATCTTCTCTTGCCTGTGAGAATATTGATAGGAATTTTTTTTAAATGTTGGCACCTTAAGTAGTGTTTGTTCAGGTTATCTCTCACCCCACCTTTTGTTCTGGTATCTGTTTTTCTCTTAGCTCTCCAGAGAGGCAAGTCTTAATTAACAACCATATTAAGATAAAGGTAAGGAAACCTAAAATGGCGCAGGAAGGGGGAAATTCTGAGCTTGTCAACTGAAAAGCACTGCTTGTAAACTAATTGGAAAACTTTTTTATTCAGAGCTACCTCCAGATGTCAGCATCTGTGAGCTACTCTCCCTTTCCATATAATTCTTTTGATTGGAGCTCTATGTTGAGGGATAACATTCTTGGAACTCTGGAGCAAAGGACCTGTGGTTCTCAGTATAGACTTTGACTCCACCCCAATTATTCAGTTCTACACTCCACTTCTTCCCACAGGTCTGTTTTAGTCTAGAACTAATTGGTTCAATTTCTCAAGAGAGTAAATCCTCCAATTGTAAGGGGGTAGGGATGGAAAGTAGCTGGCAGGCAGGTCTCTGTGCGTTCAAGGCCAGCCTGGTCTACAGTGTGAGTTCAAGCACAGCTGGGGTATGATGCTGAAGTTCATCAGGAAAAGGAAAGAAAATTCTGAAAGTCCTGAGGTTGCTGGTGAGCAGTCCTCCCAGAAACTGAGCTTCAGAGAGTCCGGTCCTGGGACGGCATAGCCCAGGGTTTATGAAAGAGTGGGGCCAAGAAAAAAAATCAAAACCAATTCATGCTGGAATTTAAAATACAATGAAAGTAGCTTTTCATGTATATGGGGGGGGTGAGTCATGGAATTTTAAATACAATAAAAGTAGCTTTTCATGTATAAGGGGGAGGGAGGTGAGTTTTACAACGATTTCTTTGCAACATTGCTTATAATAGTAAAAAAATTGAGACAAGCAAAATGTCCAGTTAAGCAAAACTGGTTTATTAAATATAGTAACTCTATGTGAATGAAGTCTGTCTAGAAACTCATTTGGAAAAGCACCCAATATATAAATTCAATTAAAATGCAATTTATTGATATATGTGTGTGTATGTATGCATATGTATATATATACATATATATATATATATAGCTTAAGTTTTTTAAAAACTACATAGTTGTTAATTACATCCAAACTATGTTATAATTAAATATAGAGAAACTTGAAAAAGATTAACAGTGCTTACATCGGGAAGGACTCAGGGTAGGAGAGTGAGAAAAAAATTGTTTATTTATTTCTATTTTATGCCTTCTATATTCCTTATGCAAATATATATCATGGAAATGTGATTGCAAAAACATGGGTTCTAGGCTGGCTTACAAAGAACTGGTCCATGAGCTGAGATTTCTTCAAGGTGCCTTCATTCTCCATCTCCATAGTCATGGGTTCTCCTTCGCATTCTTGGGGGGGTGCTTATTTGTTTGTTTTTGTTTTGATTTTAGTTTGTTTGTTTAAAGTTTTGAGATCTTGCTTCCCAGAGTCTTTATTTACTTAGCCTGCCATGGTGTGAGTGTTTCCTGGCGTTATCGTCTCTTGGGTAGTGCACCCTGGTCACAGCCGATCTGTACACACATAGACAACTGTCATGGTAAAGGGGCTTCGCTCAGCTCCACCCTCTGACCTGGCACAGGAAATGGATCAGATACTGGGTGGTTACTGAGCACCTCCATAAGACACAGTGAATTTGTGACAGTGTGGCAACTGGAGAATTAACCCTCCAGAAGTTTCTTTTGTTCTAGAGAAAAGAAACTTTTCAAATACTTTGTCAAATAATTTTGGTGTCCATCACCCATACGGGGCTTAAAATTTTGTTCCCGTTCCCTCCTCCCATCTCCAATCCTCTAAAAACCCTTCCTCCTTTGTTGTTGCATCCTAACATCAGGGTAGGTGATTCTCAACCAGCTTTTCTCTCATGTGCCTGTGTCTGCATCCTGCGCCTATGAATAAGCTCTTCCACATTTCTGCATCTTCAGTCTGAGTGAAGGGTGTCCCACTGCACTTACTTGTTTCAGTTCGACCATGCTAGCCACAAGGAGTAGAAAATCATTTCCAGGACAGCAAATCAACAACAGCATTAATCTTCTCACAAAACAAGTCTAGTTAGGAACAGAGGTTCCAATGGTGGTTCCTGAGCTCACAGATGTCATCAAAGGTAATGATGGTGTTGTCTATCACCCTGCCTTGTATTCTGGTGTGTGCTGTCTATAAACTGGGTACTGAGGCTCAAAAGTTTACATTCAAGGGGGGTTAAAGGTGGAGGGTGAGCAACATCCTTTTCATTGTTAAGTTTTACTTTCTAATGGGTTAGGGAGAGACACCAGAGAAGGTCACTGAGCAGGTGTTTGCTTCTCTTGCAGTTAGATAGAGCAAGATACTAAATGTTTCCTTTTAAATGCCTAAGGTAGAGAAATACACCAGGACAAACAGGCAACTGATGATTTATGTAACTAATCAAGAGGTCTTATAATTTGCTTTTTCATTTACTATAATGTCTTGTTTTGTTTTGTTTTTGTTTTTGTTTGTTTTTTTCGATACAGGGTTTCTCTGTGTAGTTTTGGTGCCTGTCCTGGATCTTGCTCTGTAGACCAGGCTGGCCTTGAACTCACAGAGATCCTCCTGGCTCTGCCTCCCGAGTGCTGGGATTAAAGGCATGCGCCACCACCGCCTGGCATTACTATAATGTCTTTTAAGCCTATCTGTAATTTTAATCCTAGATGTAAGTTGTATTACTTGTTATATAATAGTCTTCTGGAACATAGTTATACATTGTAATTTACTTCACCATTTTCCAAATTTTGTTACTGTTGCAATAGTGTTGTGTGAGCATCTTTGTATATCTCTTTGCTGTTGTGTGAGAATTTTTATACACATATAAATTAAAAGATAACACATTAAAGCATATTTCATATGCAAATCCTTTAAATACTTACAAAGTAGGTATGTTTTGTGTGTGAATGTGCCTCTTCTTATTTTGCGCTTTCATATATGAAGGGACGTTTCTGTTCTTGTTTTCTCCCATCCTGCTTCTGTGAGATTGAGTGTTCATTGTCTCTTAGTTTTTGATCATTATTGTACAACTGTACAGGGAAGGGATTCATTCTGTTTCCATCCATTATTTTTGGTTGGCCTTATATTTCAGCATACTTAACTAACAGAGTCCTGACATCAGTGACTCGAGAGTTCTGGACATATGATGTCTTTATGATTTCACCCCTCCACCCCTCATGTTGTTCTCTGCCACCCCAGTTCCACCATATTTTTAACCACTCAAGAATCATTAATATTTGTCTAATTAGCACTTATTTTACTTTCTGCTTGCTTAATGGCCTCTTTTGTTTATCACTGCTGGTAGGCGTACTCTTTGTTCTGCATTTACTGTTCTTCTAAAGCTTTTCCTGTGATGGCTAATGGACTTACTAAGGTATGTGCATGGTAAATAACTTTACTACTGCGACCTACCAACTAGTGTTGGCTTCTGGATTAAAAGTTGATTTCCTCCTGACTGTGGAAGGGTACTTTATGTGTGTATAGAATTCAGAATTGGCAAGCATTTCACTCTTGGAGCACTGGGAATATTGAGAGTTTAATGATAGATGTTTTTATTACTTTGAATATGTTCTGAGGGCTAGAGAGATGGCTCAGCGGTTAAGAGTTTCTTCTGCATGCCTGAGATTGCTTCATGCTGTACCTCTTTTTCACATGCACTGTGAGTGATTTCCTCATAATCTGTCCAGTTTTCTTTTGAGCTATAACCTGAGTTCATTTTATTGCCTATATTTTACTTGCTAGATTTTTTTTCCTACCTTTTCTAAATTGGCTACAGTTACATCATCTTGCTATATTTTATATTTAATTTTGTGGTTTGCTTTAGTCGTTTTAAATGGAGGTTTTAGAGTTTTCACATTGTATTACTTTCATTTTATGGCAGTGGTTCTTTCTTTTTAAATGTGTACTTTTTAATTCTCTGCCTCTCCTTTATACTTGTTCCTATTGTATATTTTTATATTAAAATATTTTGTGAAGCAGTCATAATAAAAAGAGAACATCTGTTTAATTGAATTTTCTTATTAGAAGTTTATTGAGTTATATAGACCTTGGGTCTGATTAACTTTAGTGTGTGATGTTTTTATTTATTTGTAGATTTTTATAATAAAGTTTATAAAATTGAAAAGAATAAATAAATAATAAGGTTATCTATTTACTTGATTCTTTAAGTCAGTTAAAGAAAGCACATAAATCATTTTTTCTAAGAAGTTTTGTAATTAGCATCAAGTGGAGTGTATCACCTTAGCTGTTGGTTTTACCTTTGTTTCATATTCCCAGGATCTGTCTGTTTTGAGTACAGCTAGTTTTTTTGTTTGTTTGTTTGCTTGCTTGCTTGCTTGTTTGTTTGCTTTTTGAGACAGGGTTTCTCTGTGTCGTCCTGACTGCCCTGGAACTCACTCCGTAAACCAGGCTGGCCTTGAACTCACAGAAATCTTCCTGCCTCCCAAGGGCTGGAATTAACGGTGTACCCCACTGCCGCCCAGCTCAGCTAGGTTTTTAAGATATGGTTATAATTTTTCTATAAACTTATGTAGTAGTACAGAAGGGAGTTCCACTTTGGTTTGATGCGGTGGATGTTAGAACCACCTCTACAGACTGTAAATGGCACATTGCTTGGGACTCCAGATAGCCCTCACTGATGGGAGGCCACCAAAATAAGAGGTCTTAAGAGTGGTGGTTTCTGTACGGTTCCTTTACCACGTGCCAAAGATGGCATGTGCCAGCATGACTGTCTAAAGCTTAAGTTACCGGATGTGCTGTCCACTGACCCCCACCGTCCAGATTCCATCAGCCCACAGGCTGCATAGCCTGGGCAATGTTTAATATTTGATGTGCCATTCCAACATTTCCAAATTGGCAAATTACACTCCATGCACTTAAAATTTCAGTTCCTCATAAAAAAACAAACAGAAAAACCCTAGGAAATCGCTATTAGACACTATGGGCCTGGGCAGGTGTGAACAGCTTCAGGCTGCTGGTATTTCAGCCAGCTTGACCTCTGCATGAGACATACAGCTTACAGACACCCAAGTTTGCAATTCCTGCTCTAAAGATTAAAAAAAAAAAAAGATTGCAGAGTCCAAGAAAATAAATCATTGTTAAGACCCTATTAAATATGCAAAAGGCTGATTAATTGAGCTAGTCTATGAGGTGTTTCATCCACACAGGTCAGGACACAGAGCAAGCCTGCTGTGAGCTCTGAGGACAGAACTGGCCTTGTGGAAGATCTGGGGCTCGGAGACTGAGCCACACCACACAGGCCAGCTACAGTTCACATGAACACAGTGGACCATTGGATTGAGATGAGCAGGAAAAGGTATTTCCTCTTCCTGTCCCTTTCCAGAATTGCAGGGTCTCTTTAGAACAGTGGCTCTCAACCTTCCTAATGCTGCAACCCCTTAACCCTTAACACAGTTCCTCATGTTGTGCTGACCCCAATCATAAAATTATTATTGTTGCTACTCCATAACTGTAATTTTGCTGCTGCTGTGAATTGTAATGTAAATATCTGTGTTTTCTGATGGCCTTAGGAGACCCCTGTGAAAGGATCCTTTGACACCACACACACACACACACACATACACACACACACACACACACACACACACACACACACACACACACACGAGCATGCACAAAGGGATGGTGAGCCACAGGTTGAGAACCATGGCTGTAGAAGCTTAGCCTCTGATGCCCTCACTGGACTTCAGTCTATGTGGCCCTCACTGGATACTCCCATGGAGATCTGTGGGTAATGAGTAAGAACAGGAGATGTTTCAGGTCTTCTAGATTCCTTCCCTGCACCTTTGCAAGAATTCAGCTATATCACAACTGAGAGGAAGTGGTGTAGACTCTTTCTTTATCTCCTTATCATCTCTGGCACGTTATCTGTAAGTCTGGCCAGAACTAATGGGAGAAAGGATCTTTTATTGTGCTGCAGTCTCTTTCAAATAGAATGTCCCCACATATTTAGAGGAGTTTTTAAAACTGACAGCTTGCATACATCCTCATGCACCCCACTGCACCCCTACCTTCTCATCACACTCTGAAGGAGCCTTCTTCCTCAGCCCTAATGCCTGGGTCTCCCCAGAAGGACCCAAGCTGATGGCCATGCTGCCCCAGAGGTCTTCTCTCTCCAGCTCTCCCACTTGCCTTGCCCACAGTGTGAAGAGTATGGTTGCCACCTGTCTTTGTGGTTTCCTCTCCACACAGCTTCTCATCAGGAGGATTTGAGTGTCTTAAGAGCAAGTCCTACTTGCTTTATTCTTTTCTGTATTCTTTTACTGTTTCCAGAGCTTGGTGTAGCTGGAATTATCTCCAGTCCCCCTGGGCCAGCAGCCACTCAGAGTCAAATAAACACTCAGATGCTTATATTATTTAAACTGTTTGACCTAATGGCTCAGGCTTCTTGCTATCTAGTTCTTCTATCTTAAATTAACCCATTTCTATTAATCTATACCTTGCCACGTGGCTCATGGCTTACCGGTACTTTACATCCTGCTCCTCATTGCAGTGGCTGGCAGCATCTCTCTGCCTCAGCCTTCCACCTCCCAGAATTCTCCTCCTCCTTGTCCCACCTACACTATCCTTCCTGCCTGGCTACTGGCCAATCAGCATTTTATTTATCAATCGATCATAGCAACAACTTGGTTATGACACAAACTCAATAATTTCATAGGATCATTTCCCCCTTTTTTCTATGCTGGGGAAGACCTGATGGGATTAGAGGGTTCACTTCTACACACGCTCACATGCTGTTGGCCCAAAGCTCCAGCAATTTCTTGACAAGCACATATAAGACTTGCTTCTCCAGAGACAACAATGCAAGATAAACAGTAAAGGAATGCATGTGAGAGAATAAGAAAAGAACAAAAATGGTTCCTCAGTGCACGTGCATTCTCATGGGGATGAAACCCAGGGCCTTGCACATATGAGACATGCACTCTACCACTGAGCTATACCTCCACCCCTGGGATGACTTTTAAAATATATTCTTTGATGGTACATTACTACTTCTGTATCATTCTGTGGCCACACAGACCAAACCCGGTACACTGTGAAAAAACACTGTAATGGAGTGTGATTCCCAAGGATCAGGAATCATTGTTAAGCCAAAGGTCATCTTGACCACTGAGGCTCTGATTCTCATATACATGAGATGATCCCCTAAAATGCTAACCTGAGCTTTCAGGTACTGGATGAAGACCATGCAGAACTGACTTGTTTGAATAGCTGTCACTATGCATGCTGTTGACCTATGCAAGCTGTTGACAGTTCCAATCCCAGAAGACAAGTACACATGGTCAGAGAGTGTGAAGTGTCGGGCTTGGTCACACTTTTCTTTCCATCCTTCCATTGATAAGCCAATAGTTTCCTCCCAAGAGCTTGCATCTGAGACACTTACAAGAATTTGAGATTACAGATATTTTTGTTCACATGATATGGAATAGACATCTTGTCTTTTAAAGCTTTATGCTCATGGGTGACTACCATCTTTCTCATCTACGAGTCTTGGAAATGTCAATGGATGTGCTTAATTTCCAGTAGGATTGTCTCTTTTTCCCCTTTGTTCTTTGGTTTTATCAAGATGGCCTTTGCTTTGTAGCCCAGGCTGCCATTACAATCTTCCAACCTCTGTTTTGCCTTTCGAGTGCTAGGTCTGTGTTACTGAGCCTGGCAGGAAGGCGTCTTCATTGGCCTTTAGGGATGGAGTTGAAACTGAGCAAAGGGAAAGGCGCCTCATTGGGCGAGGCCAGATGCTATTATCAGCCGCACTGTCCAGGTCGATTAAGCAACTTGGCATTACAGAGATAAGCATCAGATATCCAGCTGTAATGGCACATTAGGCCATCTCAGATTTGCTTCCCTTATGGCTGGATTTCTTAAAAATCCTTTAAAATCAATTACTAAAGTGTTAATATGATTAAAATATCAAGTAAAGCAATACCTAGTAATAAATAGTGTTAAAGCACTCTGTTTAAAAAAAAATAAGACTTTCTAGGAGATTAAAAAAAATCACTAAAATTAACCAGATCTGTTTAAAGGCAGGGACTATTTTCAGCAACACACCTAGCACAGCTGCCTGTCTCCATGGGGAGAGCAGAGCCTCTTCAGGGGCCAACTTTAAGATTTCACACTGAATCCTGAAGTGTCATGACCTGGACCCTTTGGTGTGAGCCTCAGATGCAGCTTTGGTCAGGAGCCTACACAGCAAAGAGGCTCTTTGCCCCAGGCTAGGCTACCTGGAGCTGGCCCTAGAGGGAATGAGCCTGCAGCTTGCTGAAGCAAAAGGTTCAATAGGTCTCCTCTCCCTGCTTTGAAACATCAATGTATCAGTGAAGCTGATGCTTACAACAATAGTGTTCCGGACTGATAAAGTTTGTAGAGGTGACTAAAAATCGAGGAAAGCCTTGGCTTAGAATTTTAAACAAACAAGGACGTGGGAAAATGCTCTCCGGCAGTTAGAAGGGCCTTTCTGGGGTAGAGTCTCTCCCAGAAGGAACAGCAGGGCCTGAAGCCCCAGCCAGCAGACTGTGAGTGCAGTGGGGGTGGAGGAAAGGTGGGCAAAGGGACAGTGAGGACGCTGTGCTGATTGAAGCAGGGAATCAGAAGGAGCACTCTCCTCGAAGTCATATTCACCTTCCATTTGATACAGCACTCAGCAAAATGTGCAGAACTGCGGTTCAATCTGGGTGATTCTAAGTGTTAGTCGGAGGATAGGCTTCCTCAATAACCTCCTAAAGGTTGCCTCCTAGGGCTCTGGACCAGCGAATTGATACATTTGACCACTTGCCTTGTTAGCTGGAGCTCTACTTGTCCTTGGCATTGACTGCAGTGAAACTTGAGCAGAACACTTAGACTCCTGTTTGCTTGTGACAAACCGAGTCTAGGAATATGTGGACAGACAGCTCTTTACAGAATCCCATTAGCAGTAATCATACCTTGCCATCCACCTCTATTAGACAACATGATCCTAAGAGCCCTGAGAGAGAAATAAGGGAGACTTGTGTTGTCATGGCGCCCTCTTCACAGATGAGCCCACGGAGACAACTGAAAGGGTTGGATATGTAACTATGTTATGTGTACCATTGATCCGACTAAGGCCTTAGAATACACTGTCAGTTATCGTGCCTAGAGAGGCCAAGAGCTTGTCTAGCACACAGCTACCTCCCAAGAGGCACTACCTAACCTGGCAGGTCGGAAACCTGCTCTCCCTTCCTCTCAATGATCGAACACATTCACTTTAACGGAGAAGACCAGGATCCATATAAAAAAAAATGCAGGGAGCACTTCACGATTTCCTCCCCATCTCTGAATTCCTGAAACAGTGGTCTATCCACTTGGATCTGTAAAACTTATGTGAGAAAATATTACTGTGCTTTATCTCTTCTTTGAAATTACAAACCTCTTGAGAAAAGGGGCCATATTTTATCCTCTAATCATCTTCCAACCTAGGCCCAGATCGGGACTCAAACTAACCGAGGCTTAGGGCCTCTTTGTTCTCAGATCAAATGCAGCCAGTTCTCTCTAGTAATCATAATTGGAAGCAGCGGTCTATCTGAAATCTCCTGTGCTGCATATTTACACTAGCAGTAAGAGGGTTAATGTAGGAATTCAGAAAGTATTTAAGACCAAGTTGGAAACGGAATGTAAATGTAGAGTTTTCCAAACAGTCTTTGGAAGTGAGATGACGCACTGAGAAGCAGACTGAGAGTAAAGCCTGGCTGCTATCTGCTGTGGAAATGAGTTTAGGCAAACCACATTACTGAATTTCAGTCTCCAGGGGAGATAGTATCGAAAGTCCTTTATAATTCTAAATTCTGGACTATTTTTCATTTGTGGGTAGAGTGAGTCACGAGTCATTTTCCATCTCAGCAAATTGATTGGTGGGTTATATATTTATCATTTATTTCACTATATCCCCAGCGCCTCTAAAACTCTGAGTGCTTGGTAGGTCCTCAGTAAATACTACTGTATGCATAAATGTGACCCCATCAAAGGGAAGAGATTTTGAAAACGAACTCTCCTGTTATTATAGATGTAACTTCTCCCTCAGGTTCTCTTGTATAGAAAGAATGGCAGGCAACCAGTTACCATTGACAGCATTTTGCTTGCAGCCCCGCTCACCATGTTTCTACGTTTGGTTACATTAGGTCACACTGAACGTTCCCCCATGCTGTCTTCAGCCAGCCCTCCCAGAATGAGAGAGATAACTAACCCAGTGGTCAGTTCAAGAAGTTTTAGCCTTGGTGAAAGAGGATTAGGCATAGCTGAAGCATTTGTAGGAAAAGCAGCAGCCTTCCCTGTCTATACCCACCCTGTCCCCTCACCTGAGCTGTTCTTGACCAGGTGAAGTTCTTTCCCTGCCTTCCCTGTCCTGGCTGATAAGCAGAAGGTTGTTTACATGCAGACTAGCTCTCCTGGTGGACTGTTAGTTGAGTTTGAATTTAAGAAGGGTGACTTCAAGTGTACCCAGCAAACAAGAATGTTGCCGATTTCTGCACATTTATTAGTATTTAGAAATAGTGGGCTATGACCCACTTATGTCATTGTTTAAAATTGATAAATTAAATAGTTCTACTGTTTATTTTCCCTTTCTTGTAGAATCCTAGTCTGTCCAGAGGGAGCTTCTGTCTGTTCTCTGTTCTCATTGCCCGCCCCCTTAGGACAGCAGAACATACAGGTGTATAGACATTGGGTCACCAACCAGAGCTGGGATGGACTGGGAGTTATTTCCAGGAGTTTGAAGCGGTGTCTTCACTCTCCATATTCTCATTGGTTTCTGGGCTTCCCAAAACATGTGCGCCATTGATGTCACACTTAGATATTGAAAGAAGAGATGAAACATTTTGAGATACTTCAATTTCTCATCTGTAAGTTTTTACTCATTTGTTGTAATTATATCCAACTTATTATACACACTGTTTCTATCAACATATGGGATTGTAATGTCTGCAGGTACCTGAAAGAATTTGGACTCCTTCTTCCTATGGTCAGCTAGTAGCACCAATCACAAGGCAATTGTGAAGAAGATGGAAGCATTGTTTGTTATGGTCACAGAGTCTCTTGCAAGTGAGGATCAAACACAGGCTATTGTTTAGCTCACAGGAACTACAGATGCCATGGATTATTAGTAAGCCACCTCTCAGCCTTGTATTAAGGACAACCACCTCAAAGGACTTTGGCTTACTTAGATGTTTAGCAAAGCAAAGGAAGGCCCTTATTCCAGAATGCAAGGACCACTTATACTTCCCAAGAAACAGCCTTTTCTTTTTAGACTCCCAGGCATTGGGCAATTTGTGCTGACTACAATTCAATGCTCATAGCAACAGCAAAATAGCTCTAATCAATTGTTTGGTAAAATACTTTAAAAACTCCAACTACAAACAAGATTGTGTTCTTTGAGCATTCAGGAATAACATGAGCTGGGGCATTGACAGTAGGATAATTTCTCTTCTGATGCTTTTCCCATGAGGAATATGGTCAACATTCCTCCCTTCACTGTTTTATGGCGACAGTCCCAGATGTCACATTGCGTGGGAACATCAGCCAGAAGCAGTCCTTGGCATTGTCGAGGGGTAACCAGTTGAATCTTGTTTAGGAGGAGGAGGTCAGACCATTGTTTCATAGCTGGAAGTTCTCACATCAGTTTTCACATCTGATTTGGCTAGCAATACCATGCCCTAAACAAAAACAAACAAAAGATACCCACTACTCCAAAGACTAGTGGCACAGATAATAGCATTTTGCCCTTGTTGGTGCCAACTAGACCACACACAGAGAGCATCAAACTCCCTTCTCTAGAAGTATACTTGGTCTCTCTGGAAAGCCCATATGGTTTTAAATTGCTTGTAGTATATTTGTAATGTGTAGGTGGGCAGCTATAGAAGTTGAGGTAATCAGGGAAGGGGTCCCAGCAGCAGTCACTCCTGGAGTGAGGATGCATGCAGATTTAGGGGAGGTGGGTGCCTTTTGAAAGGATAAAACTGAACAGACAACAGCTCAAATTTATCAAGCCCACTTCTGCTTACAGTGAAGGCAAATGGCCGCCTCGGGGCAACCCACAGTCCCATCCTTTGGTCTATCAGAGGCACCGCATCCTCACCTGGCAGAGGCTGCAACGCCATCACATTTGGTCTTGTTTTGTGATGCCTCGTGGAAACATCTGTGTTGTCTATCTTTGTATGGATACAGGTTTTTAAAAATGAAAATTGTCATGGCAACCGCTGCAGCCGTTTATTACAGAGCAGTGGAAGTGACGCACGTATTTGTGGGGAAATCTATGCTCTCAGAATAATGTGCACCTTTGCACTACAGTGGGCTTTTCCCACTAGCATTTCTGTTCAAAAAAAGAAAAAGGGTATGAGGATGTGCTCCAAGAAATTCACTAGGAAACTGGAAGGCTCGTGGAATCAGTAAGTGGGGGTGGAGCTTTTTGTCTGCATGTTAAACCATTCATGTTAAACAGTTGGATTGACAACTGTTAGATAGCTCTTGGATGCAGCCATGGGTAGGTGCACTGGTCTTGCATCTAACACCCTGGTACCTAATGGGCCACCTAAACATAGTCACTGAATATCAACCTCAGGGATGATTAGGATGTTCTCCGAATCCAGTTTGCAGCCTCTTATATCATCCTACCTTCCTTGGAACTTTAAGGACCCTCTAAAATTGAGACTATAGGAACCAGTTTTTCTCCCATCTTTGTTGGTAAGTGTGGGGTAGCTAAGAGTAAGCTAAAATTTCCTCTTAAATCTGAGAGAAGTAGCAACTTTCATTGACTCATAATAAATGTTCTGGTACTTTTCTTTTTTTGAACATTTGCTTGAGTTAGAAAAGTTCCAGAAAAAGGGATTGCTATGACCTGGAGGAAGAGAATCTGTGGATTAGGTTTTTCATATCCCATAAGCAAGATTGTCATCTTAATGGCCGCACGTGCCATGCCTTTGATGGAAACAGCCAGATAATCCAACAGGAACTATTCAACTATGAAAGAACAGAGATGTGGCATCTACTCTGGGTAACTTATGGAAAAGATAAAACCTGAATAGGCTGGTGGCCTCTAGAGCTACAGATGAATGAGCCTTGAGTGTAGTAAGAGCATCCATCAAAGCCGGTATCCTTCATGCACTTGGGACAAACTCTGACACCTAAAGAAATACAGGGCTGTGGGTGCCTGTGATTTGAGAAGGATTTTGAGAAGAGATTAGAATGCATGCTGCCCACTAATCTCTCACATGGTCCAGATCCCTTAAATGAAAGTCTGTGCTTCATGAGCCCTGAAGCTTTAGCGTGTGTATTTCACCTCCACAGTCATATTTTGTCCAGGCTTTGCCAAACTGTAGTGTGCCCTAGTTTGCTTCCTACATCATTCAGAAGAGGTGGAGAAGCCCATGGAGAAAAGCTTGGCTTGGGGCTACAGAAAACAGATTGCCAAAGACTCCGCTCCATTCTGTTCTAGAGAATGACAGAAAGCCAGTCTTTTTCCCCTTCTAAGCTCAGCCACCAGAGAGTGTTTTGTTTGTATTGTAGGACAGGACAGTATTTTACAAAGCTAGTGTGCAGGAAGCTGGATGTTCCAGCTCTCTCCTTCATGGGGCCAAGCCTATTCCCCATCCAAACCAACCAAGCAAAGGTCCCAGAACTGCAGCCTGGGGGTCAGAATGCCACTCGTGGGTTCTTTCCAGTGAATTCTCCATTGCTGCTTCATTGCTCACATTTACTGTCTGGGCAGTTGAGGGCAAGGGCAAGTTTCCAGTCAGTCCAAAGACTCCAAGGTTCTTCGTGGCCATCCCCACACTGTCACCCCCATACCCCACTCACACTGTGTCAGACCTTAGTTGAGAAGTTCCAGAGGAGTGCAATGTTATTGTTTTGCCTTCCCTAAGCCAAGCAAGGATGAGGCCTTTTGATTGAAATCCAGGAGTGGGAAAGAGATCGTTGTAAGAAATGCTGCAATAAAGAAGGAAGGTGAGGGGTTGCTGCTTGAAAGCTTTTCATGGTGGGGAGACCTCAGGCAGATGATTGTTAGGGGTTGTAGGCAGAGCACGGATCCTCCACTGGCATAAAATGTTTCAATGAACTATATTGAAGCCAAAAGAATATGGCTCTATGGCACGGTCTCCCTAACAGCTGAGCAAGAGGAACCAAGCTGACCAGCTCCAGAATGACCTCTGTAGGAGACATGGGTCAAGAGAGCCATGACCACAGCACTGTATGTATGGGGGTGGGGGGGCATGTGGTTTGTGTGTGTGTGTGTGTAAAATGTATGTTGTGTGTTTGTATGTATAGTATCTGTGGTGTGTGTGTGTGTGTGTGTGTGTGTGTGTGTGTGTGTGTGTGTGTATGTATGTATGTGGTGTGTGTGTGTGGTATTTGTGTGTGTGGTATGTGTGTGTGTGGTATGTATGTGTGTTGTATATGTGTGAGATGTGTGTGTGTGGTATGTATGTGTGAGATGTGTGTGTGGTATGTGCATATGTGTATGTGTGTGCATGCATGTGGACACATATGCTCTAGTGTGTTCTGAAGAACAAATCACACAATTCAAATGTCACTATTCAAGGGTGTCATGTACAGTTATAACCTATCTAGATGTACTCAGTTGCTCTATGATGAGGGCCTAAAGTATCTTGCCACCAAAAGGGTCTCCATTTGGAATCATAATGAATTCTGATAGAAAAATAATGTCTTAATTACCTGAAAAAAATTTAGTGGCAGCCAAGGATAGATATGCTACTTGCTGCCAGATAAAAAAGGCACCCCACCTTTTCAAACATAAACAGTTTGTTGTGCCTAGGGGGAAGTTCTGGATCAAAGCTAACCCTGTTCTATTTCTGTTTCAAAGGTTCTTCTTTCTTGGGGTAACCTGTTGGGCCACTTTGCTTTTTAAATTATTTTTGCTGGTTCACTGCTAAATAAACATAGGGAAAAAATAAAAAAGAACAAAGAAAATGTGAAGATTCAAGTTAAACTAAGTTAGATGAAGACACCCAGTGAAGGTTATCTCATGAAAGAGCCTACCTACTGGGCCACCTTCAGCTAACCTTTTCTTTAAGCATAGACTTGCAAAACCGTTCACTAGGTGTGGGCATCAAGGTTGAGCATACAGCACAGGTGCTTTGCTGCAGATTGGCAAGGGACCTGACACCGGATAGTACCATTTACTACGTGACTTTGGCTGCATTACTGGACCTGTCTCTATTCCCCCTTATAATGTGTAAACAATACTATTTCTGCTATGGGTTTATTGCCAGAATTAGCTAGTAATGTATTCAAAATAATGATCATAATTCTGGCTTGCAAAAGTCTCTCAATAAATGGCAGCTATTAAAACTAAAATGTAGAATCCTCGGAGTCCAAGAAGGTTTCATTGCTAAAACATTTTGCTGAAATAGACTATATAAGGTTTCCAAGTTCAGTATTTAAGTATTAAGATAGTACTATGCAGGGTGATCACTCAGTTTACTAACAAACTATTATTTTTTTTGTGTCACACTGTATTGTTCTATTATGGTTTGAAAAGCCAGGAATCTTTACCCCTCTCATTATTTTTGCTACCAGTTAACATTCTATTTTTTTTTTTCTGAAATTCAGAATTTTAAGAGTTGAATGTTTTCGGTGGGAGTATCCAGACCCAGAAGTCTCGTTCCTCTCTAGCACCACAAACCTGACAAATCAGGAATGAAGGGTGGTCAGGAAGCCATCAGGCCAAGCATGGCTTGGATGCTACCCAGTTCTGTGGGATGCCATTGCAATGAAGTCCCAGTGCCAGTGCTATTACAGGATAACCCACGTTTTCTGTGGGTGAAGTTATCCATAAAATAGTCAGGGTGCTGGAATCTCCATTTATACACGATAGACTCTTCCTAATAATGTACATTAGCTTTGACTGACAAAACAGGGACTTGTTATTTCTCAGCACGTGATTTTAACGTGTGTGTGTGTGTGTGTGTGTGTGTGTGTGTGTGTGTGTGTGTGTGTGTCCCGCTTAGCCACCCTGACCATCACACACAGGCTCTAAAAGGCAGCACAGTCCTGCATGTTTCTTTCTTTTCATTAAAGTGGCATTCTCCTTTTCTGGGCCACCTCACCTGTTTCCATTGGGGTGCTTCCTAACAATGGCCCTGGGGCATTTATTTTTAAATGGAATTTTCTAAGAAGGTAGTAATAAGTTTGAATAAAAGTCTAATGAATACACTTAATCCAGAGGAGTTAGTGAGGTCTAATTATTGAATTCTACCCTTTCACCCAAAGAATTTGCAACTTATGTATAGCCTTCGTCCCATCTGAAAAGTATAGCACAACACTAGCTCGCTAGCTCATAGCACCACTGTTAAAGGGGTCATGTTCTTGTATGAAAAACACCCACTCAATAAATTCAGAGAGAGAGGTGGGGTGGGGAAGACAAGAGATGACAGAAGGAGAAGCAGCTGCCAAAAATCAGTCCTTTTACCTGCTGGCCTCCAGTGGGAGCAGCCTATTTCTGGCACTTTTGTGGGTTCCTCTTGAACCACAGACAGTCTGTGTCCTCTTTGGAGCTCCATGAGAAGTTCTTTAGTTTGAAGCTGTCTCGAAGGCACCTGCATGCCACATGGTTGTAATCACCAAAGTATCATTTCAAAATTCAGTCTTCAAGGGACAATTTTCCCAGCTTCTGGTGTGCATAAATGTGAACGTGTGTTATTTCTTGTGATATATGATGACTCTGTGTGTGTGTGTGTGTGTGTGTGTGTGTGTGTGTGTGTGTGAGAGAGAGAGACGGGGGGTGGGGTGGGGTGGGGTGGTGGGGGATATATAATGACAGTGGATCTTGTAGAGATCTAGCCATGGGTGAGCTGAAAACCAAGACTTTGGAACTGCTGCATCTCATATATTTTGGTTGACCTCAGGAGCACCAAGCCCTGGTTGTGGTAGCCATGTGGCTTTTTATGTATTGACATAATTAACATTAATATCAATAAAGCCATGACTGAAAAGTCAGATTGATCAGCTCAGATGTATATGCCACCCTCAAAACCCCACTCTTCAACTCACAGATGGATGGATGTCAGGATCCCCCATTAGTTTCTCCTTAGTCAATCTTAGTCTCCCCTGTGGAGTCTGGAGCTCAAAGCAGCCACATGGGCCCCCTGCTGAGCTGGAGGTGTGTGAAAGGTCAGGGCTAAAGCACAGAGTTGTTCCCATTAACAGATCTTCTTCTTTCACATCTTGTTTTACCAATAGTTCTGCTTCTCGCCTCTTCCCTCTCTGCTCTGCCATCAGGATTTGTACTAGCATCCATCGTTTTTAGGGCATGTGGACCATATGGGCAATGTGAAGAAAAATGAGGAGTGTCCTTCTAGATGAAAAGCATGTGTACATTGACACAGTTCAGTTCACATCACGTCTGGGCTCCCAGAATCATTGATTTCTGGACCCCAAGCAGGTTGTTTACATGGCTTAGTGGCTTGGTTCTAACTTGAATTTTACTCTTATTGCTCTCCATCCCAACCATCACCAAGTCTTCCAATGACCTGTTCTCCCAGGCTATAAACTGTTACAGACTTATATACAAAACCAACCCTTAGGCTCCCAACTTTCTGGGACCAAGCAATAGCTCAATGGCTTAACGAGGGAAGTACTGGCCTTTGTGTTGAGTCTCTGACTGGAAGGTGTTTTTTTGTTTTTGTTTTTGTTTTTGTTTTTTTTTTTAATAAGATTCTCTATTGTATGGTACTGGAGAGAGATCTGTTAATGAATATGTGTTATTATAAGCTATGTTGGTGAAATTTAAATAGAATTTACCAGAAATGACTCAGTCTTCTGTAAAGTATGTACTTTCTAGCAATTTCTGGATGTATAACTTAAGAACATTAGGTAGAAGAGAACCTTTGTTTGGTAAGCTTTGTTGATCTCAAGGCTCCATGCTTTACATAAAATTCAAATGTGTGGGTCCTGGTAAAAGACTTTAGTTTACGATGGTAACAGGTGCTTCTATCCCAAACATAACTTGAACTGGAGTGAAATTCTCTGCTGTTCTAAAAAGATGGATATAGAGATCTACTTAAATTAAGCTGTGATTTGGGACCCAGATACACACTTAATTGCTAATAAACGAGAAAACAGTGTCAGGAGAGATGGTCTGGGTGAATCGGTTGATCAGGGCAAATATTTTCCAGGCGCTGCCTTCTCCATCAGCTGTCTCATGCAGCTGTTTACCATCAGAGAGGGATGCCTGAAAAGCCCTCAGATTAGGAAGGCAGCTCATTGTCTGTGAAACGTCCTTTGACCCAGCCAGAGGAAAGCAACATTTCATTCAGCCACTCGCCAGCCATGCCCGCAGCACACAGCACTTGTGGGACACTCAGGCACCAATCCAAATTCGCGCGCCTGTGTCTAATTCTTATCTCCATGCAGCATATGATGAGTTGTGAATTGGCAGGATCCATGAAAGCAAACTCCGGTGGGTTCATGCCTCCTTCCCTTGATCATTGCTATCAACAATTCCACAGAATGTCATTAGACACTGTTCACAAACGTTTTTCTCCCCACTGTAACAGTAGGATTTCTGTGATATGTCTGTGTATTTTGGGGTCCTTCCCTGTCAGAACAGCTAGAAATTCAGCTCTGTTTGATTTGCAGGACAACTGGGGGTCTTCACTTCTCAGTTATTGTTAAAAAATGTACATGCCTCCAATTTGTTTGATACTATCCCGGTAGCTCTGTAGGCCTAACTGAGAAAAAGAGAAATTCAGTATTTGATCTAACTGTGTGTATTGCTTATTCCATCCTAAAAGATTCTAGTAAAGTTCTGACACTTAATGCAAATCCTAACTGTCCCCATGTTTTAGAAATGGTCCTTAATTTTTACTGATTTCTTTCAGGGGAGAAATGATAAAAGAGACAGTAGTCACCTAGTAATATTGATATAAACATTAACAATTATAAAGCTAACCTCTATAGGAAGCTATGTTCCTATATTCCTATGTTCCAGGTTTTAAGTATTACATAAGTATACACACAGCTAATCCCAACCCTGAAGGAAGTACAACTTACACATAATTTTGTCACTATTTTTTAATGAAAGCTCAGAGAACAAGATAAGCTATTGCTATCGAGAGACAATAGTCACTACATGTTGCAAGCAGGGCGAGCAACAGATGGAGTGGAAGGCCAGAGTTAATGTTGGCAGGAATGTCAAGAGATACAGACACAGTTCTTTACTACAAAGGAAAGATCTCTTTTAAGAAATTCTAACCATTCGTTGTCAGATTGAAATGGATATTTTTACTATTGTGATTTTTTTTTCTCCCTTGCATTTAGGACTAGGAGTCCTAAAATCTTCAACTTCTGAGAATGGTCTTTGTCTTGATTGCATGAAGTTGTTTTTGCTGAGTCATTTATTTGCTTGCTCTTGGGTGGTGCATCCAAATGTTTCCCTTCTTAGCCTGTAATACCGGCTTCCCTCATGGAGACCTGAGTAGAGAAGCTGGTGTTTTATGGCTTCAAGTAAAGTTGGACAAAGGATTTCACCTCTTTGAATTTGTCTGTGTGTAAAGTGAGAATACTTTCTTCATTAGATTGTTGAGAGGATTGAATAAGCTGAAGTGGGTAAAGCCACTTAATCTCACTAAGCCATAGCTTCCTCACCTACAAAATGAAATAATAATGCACCTGCTTCAGGGGGTTATGGCGAGGGTTAGATGAAATAATGCTGACAAAATGTTTAACAAAGCAAATTCTAGACAGGAGTAAGAGGTATTTTGAGTCCTCTATTAACCTGAAATGAAAGAGAATCTGACTCCATTCTCTGGTTTCAAACTTGGGGATTAATGTTTGTCTTACTTGTGCCTGTTTATGATTACATTTTCATTCTTACTAGACTTCCATTGTGAGTTGCTATGGACCCACTTTTCAGGAACTTTTCTATTTCACTCCAAGTTTCACGTATCACAGGATGGTTGGAGCTAAGATTTTATTAATGAGGATTAGTGATACAGAAAAGTTGGGAAAGGGGAAGAAATTCTCAATAGGACACAGGAATCTTGTCTCCTCTACCCCCCCCCCTCCAAACTCCATCTCTCACTCAGGCTCATGAGACTCAAATTCCTATTTCTGCTTTTTTTTTAAAAAAAAAAAAAAGAAGAAGAAAATGGAAATTCTAAGAGTGTTTGCAAGCTGCTTTCATCTCTAAGGCTATCTAAAATTCACTTTCAATATTAGGTATGAGAGACATTTTCTCAAAGCCGACAGAATAATTTAATTCTGACAAGACTTTTCAGGCTAAATTGCAAAGTAATTTAGGAACTCCTTTCAAAGAAAATGCACATATAATTCACACACATACACACGCACACACACACACCCCTTCCTTTTTAACCACTTTTAAACTCAAGGGCTCTTTTGTGTCACCTTGAAGTTGGGATTTAATGGACCAGAGCCACTTAGGAAACTGTCAAGGGCATGATTCTCTGCTGAACTTCCTAGCTGCTCGAGATACTGTTCCCTCTCACTGTGTCCTTTGAGAGACCAGTTGCTCCTTCCTGGCTGTGCCGGCCTTTCCAGCAGCTGTATGCCCTGACTGACGCCTTCCCTGGCAGATGTGGAGAAAGATGGAAAATAAGTCAGTGACCCTTCCGTGAGCAGTCTCCTGGCACCACGGTATCAACTCTCAAGTGCATGAGTTTCCTTTATAGCACCCTGGCTAGGAAGTCTTTTCATTCTAGGCTTAAGCATCTCCATCTTCAGAGACGTCAAGGCTCTTTTGTAGAACCCATCCCATTTTCATTCAGATCTAAGAACCAGGACGTTTTGAAAGGGAATGTAATCTAAAATATCTTCCAATGGTATTTTACTTGGGACTTTATCTTCCCCACCAGAAACATGAGGTCAGTCATTTCTCCCCAGAGTCTCCAGTCCTTCCTCTGCAAGATCACCTTTCAAATGCTTGCTGCAGCCGCTCCTCTGAAATCCGTCTATCCTTTAGCCTCCTGCGCTTTCCTTGGTCTTCCACCTCACTACCCCTGTCTTTCCTGTGATCTTGTTCAAGCCTTAGCCTCCAGCTGCCGAGGAGAGATGGGGCTGCTTCAGTCTTTGGCTGTACTGCGATGTCAGCTTGCCAGCTGTCTGACTTCCTCTGTTGTTACTTGGAATAGTCTGTATACCTCTCCTCTGCCTCCAAGCTCTTCAGTGGCTGCCCCTAGTGGAAAATCCTAACACCGGTTTGAAAGGCTCCCCAAGAGTCAGCTACATTCCCCACTCTAGCTTTGCCTCCCACCCTGCACACCTTGCTCCAGCCGTACTGGTTCCTTGTGGCTCCTCTGACCCTCCATGGATGATGCTCTGCTTCAGAGCCCAGGAAGTTCTTTCCAGCTCACTTCCCTCACAGTCCTCTTCAGGCAGCCTTTCTGTGCAGCACACACATGCCCTCCATCACCTCCTCCCTTCCACTCAGACCACCCTAGTGTCTGTTTAGCAGCTGCCATGTCGTGTATTTGTTTGCTTAGCTGTACTGATGTTGTCTCCACTGCAATGTAAGAACAGCCATGTTTTGTCCCTGTTGTATACCCAGTGCTCAGAACAATGTCTGCGCACAGTAGGGGCAATGGATATTTGTGGGTGGAATGAATCAGTTTGGCTTGAGATTGCATTACTCACAGTATGGCTATGACACAACCACCTCTACTTTCCACAGAATTGTCCTTGTCTTTTTCTCTCGTGGCTGACATTAGAATGGCAAGATATTTGTCAAGGGCCTGGAAAATCACTTTCTGGCTATGAATTTGGGCTCTTAGCAAGCAATCATTAAATGATACTTCAGAAGCTGAACGAGTTAATTAATGAGCCTCCCCTGGCACAGCCCTCTGCAGGGCCCTTTGGCCCTTGAGAAGGTGAAACCCTACGCTTCTAACTCATGCTCAGTGAACTTCTGGCCAAGGCCCCTTATTATTAAGACAGCTCTTCTAACCTCCCAGGGTGCCTGGAATGCCCCCAATTCCTGAAGCCATTATGTTTTACAGCAGGTTCTCTTGACAGAACTTCATCAGCCCTTGGCAGAACATAAGCCCAAATAATGGGCAGGCAGACGCCAGAATGAATTCCAATGTGTACACACAATTCTTGGCCCCATAAAAATCAATTCCTTATTCATAATTAAGCAAGTTCCCTGGGAAAGGGCACGTTGGTATTGTTATTAAAAGATAAATAATAGATAAGGATCCACTTGTTTCTTGTTCTGTTCATCTTTCTTTTCTTAGTACAGAGAGCTAACTAACACTGTAATTAATTCTTTTCTCCTGCCTGGTCCTTGCCTGTGACTTACAAGCCCAACAAAATGGAATGGCGTCTAAGAACGTTCATTGCCGTTCTGTGCTGTATTGCTCTTTTAAAATGTGTCCCAAAGAGCAGAATGGCAACCCAACCCTAGACGGGGAGAAAATAAACTGTAAGCACCTGACATTAAATATCACACACAAGTCACCAGAGTGCATATCTCATGAGCCTTTTCTGGTTTTTTAGATTGGGTTAGGGACTTGGTTGAAAAATGCAAAAAGCCTGCAAGGGGGCTCCCTAGTAGAGAGGCCCACACCTGCCAACTACTGAATTCAAGGAAGCAGCCAGTGCTATGAGTTGGAAGGCTGGAGGTGTCTCAGAGTTGTAGTATTAAGATGCAATGGCATCGCCCATCCTCATAGGAATGCTTCCTCTCCCCTCAGCAAAGTGGGAGGGGCCCCCTGAATCACTAGACTGCTGGAGTTGCCAGTTCATCCTCTAAGGGAGAGAGCTAAGTCCCCCTCCAAGCAGTGTCAAAGGAGGGAATTCTTGGTTATGGATACTCAGAGTGTGGGGCATAAGCACATAGGGACTGCTGTCCTTTCTGGCCTACAGAATTAATAAAGCAGGAGCCAGCTGGAGAAGGATCTGTACGCACCCTTGTTTGGCATATTTGGGGAGCAAGTGAGACCAGCTAGCCAGCACTGTTTCTTGACCTAGGGGACTTATCAAGGGAACTTTCTGACATCAGGAGAAGAGGTAAAGCCACTGAGGCCAAGCAGCCACTAATTCAAGCCATGACGGTCAACAGGAATATGTATAGCTTGCAAAGAAAATGAAGGTTGAGTCGGCACCTGAGAAGGAGTTCTCAACAGCATATCACCTGAGGTCTCTGGGAGAATGATTCAACAGGAAGCAGAGTGAGACTAGAGCTTGTCTCACCAAGAACAAGAGCCAGGTACACCCTCTACCACCCAGTGCCACAGGGACAAGCTAGAGGACCTCACTGCTTCTCATCCCTTCAAGGAACCACCTGGAACTCTCTGGACCTTTCTGTGTAGAAAAGAGGAATTCTGCTTTGAAGGTTGAGGTTTAAAGCTGGACTTCACTAAGTTTTAATGAAGAAAAGTAATTGAATAATGGAGTTTGACCAAGACATCATCAATGGAACTACTTATCAATAGAACTTACTCACCCAGCACAAAGGGGGATTCTATATAGCACAACTAGAGAAGTTTTAAGGGGAAAAAAAAGCCATTTAATATTTATGTCACAACTAATCAAGAGCTCTTGTCAATGAACTGGCGCCAATAGTTTGAATTTCTTTGTTAGACATTAAAGATTTGACAGAGAAAATAGAAGGTTATTTTAAATATTTTTGGCTGTAGTAATCATTTTCACATATTTTTTTAATGATTAAAGTCATAGAAATTCTAAAGGCGATACAGTATATTCACTTAACACTTTTTATAAGCTTTCTAGTGACCTTGATTTAAAGTTAGCAAAGAAGTGAGGGTAGGTTGAAAAGTACAGAAGAAACTTGTTCCAGAGAGTCACCTAAATTGCAGGAGGACCATGCAAGGTACAGTGTAGCTGCCCAGCTGCCTGGAACCTGAGGCCATTGCATGGCTGGGTCATTTCCATAAGTAACTGTATAGCAAAGCATTTTAAGGGGCTGCAGTTGAAGAATATCAAGAGTGAAGGGTCTTGGAAGCTGAGATGCTTGACTTAGTTATAACAACTTGGAAAATGGTGGTTCGATAAGATGCAGAATGGAAAGATGATCAAAGTCATGGGTGGGACCGATGAGATCATACTTTCCTTACTGTATATACTCTCTGTCAGTCATTTTTCCCACAGCATCTCTCCTTCCTTTATCTACTTTTAGCTCGCACTCCTCGCTGCCTCCTTTTGCACCATGAACTCACTGTATGCCACAGAATCCCCCATACTAAATACTTTGCATACACCAACAATTCCTGTCCCTCAGAGGTCTAGACCAGGGGATAGTCAGGAAAGTCTTGTTCCATATAGATGAAAGTTTTCACAGGACATCTACCTTGAAATCCTTCCTTCAGAACTAAACCAAGGTCTAAGAGAGAAAAGGAAAGAGGCATAGACAGAAATAGAAAGAAAGAAATTTATCATTTGAAGAAGGAAGATTTCCTAAGAAATTACTATCTAGTTCCTTCCAGGCACCGGATGCCATTTTAAGAGCTTTAAAATGCCAATGCATTTAATTGTCATAGCAACCCTATGTAGTGGGTACTATTATAATGTTATAGAAATGGGAATACAAATAGTTTAAGTAATGTGACCAAGGTCACACAGCCAATGAGACAGAGCCAAGATCTATTTCAAATTCAGATACTCAATGCTCCCTATGCTGCCAAGCCTTTTCATTTCAGGACCATTGTATTATAGGCATAAAAAAATCAGTTATTGAGAAATAGCAGACAGAATATTAGTGGTGCCTATGAATCTTAAACGGTACACTGAGAAAATAAAGACCCTTATTAATGTTGTTTCTTCAAGTTACAATAATTCATTTATTTCAAATTTCTTAGATAGAAGGGCCTGTGCACATTTATTTCCCACTTTCTGCTGAGCAGTCAGTTCTTGAACTGGATAAATCGATAACCTAGACTTATTTCCAACTTATGAGATGAATATTTAAACACTACTGGGTATTTCTGGTCATAATATTTTCAAAGCTATTGGTTCCATCCACCTCCAAACTCTAGTGACTCTAACAGCCACCAGTTTGTGCTATTCACATAACTCTTCGGTGTTCTGAAGGACAGTCACTGAGCAGGTTAGCAGACAGCCTCCTTCCTTCCCCTTCTCTTGTCCTTCTGATATTTTTACCCTTTAATGGTTCAGCCATCACAGTTGGTACAGGGGTCAAGTCACAAGAGCTGAAGTTGCTCTTCATATTTCTTCATGAACCTCATATTTCTCCCTTAGGCTTAAGTTAAATAACTCTGTGTGTGCTACCTAAATCTTGGGTCATTTCCAGCTTCTAATACTAGCTGCTGCACCCAATACAGAGGCTTATTGTCATGACTGGAAACCAGAGCCCAAAGAGATGTCTTTCCAGGAGCAAGATCTAGAGGACCAATTCTCTGAAACCTTGGCAGTGTAGAGAAGGCGCCTCCCTGGGGACAGCTAGGTTTTGCAAAGTCTTTCTCTTTCCTGTATATTCCTCTTCCCTGCTGCCTCATTTTTCCCCAAAAGTCAGGTGGCATTGCTCATGAGTTTCATCTTAAACTGTTTTGTGGCCTTATTATCCCTGGGGAGAGCCCTGCCCAGCCTGCCAGGACATGTTCCTTGATGATGCAGGTGATCAAGACCTCAGTGATGAACATGACACTATTCTTTGAAATACACTGCTATGGTGCCTTGTTCTTCTAAACCCACTTCTATGACTAGCTCCTTTCTAACAACCTCAATCTTAGAGTGACAGGAGGTCAACCATACCCCTCCTGTCCATTCTTGGAACTAAAGCTTGCTTCAAATTATAGAACTCTGCTATCTGCCAGTGTGAGACTTGTGGGAGTTCTTAGCAGAATGATGATGATAATGGGGATAAACAACTTTCATTGGGTTTTTGTTTGAGTGCACATTATAAGCATTTATTGAATAACCCTGGAATTGACAGTATCTACATAGGAGCTTTACATGTGCATCATACACTCACAGTTATGGAGGGATACTGTCATCTCTATTGACTAGGTGATGAAACTGAGTCTGAGTTTGATGACTTGCCCCAGGTCCTCCAAGAGGTGCCAAAGCTGTGACATGAATAATAAGATACAAGAGTGATTCTTGGAGTTGGGCTGAGAACTCCAACAGATGCAGCTACTCAATGTCTAATAGAACTCTTACAGGGGATAGTTCCTTTTAAGACTTGACTAACTTTTTCAAGACTCTGTTTTTCATTCCCTCTCTTCCTTCCTTCCTTCCTTCCTTCCTTCCTCCCTTCCTTCCTTCCTTCCTTCCTTCCTTCCTTTCTTTCTTTCTTTCTTCCTTTCTTCCTTCTTTCCTTCCTTCCTTTCTTCCTTTTTTCTTCCCCTTTCTTCCTCCTTTCCTCCCTCCTTTCTTTCCTCCCTCCCTCCCTCTCTCCTTTCTTTCCTTTCTTTCTTTCTTCATGCTTGAGATCATGCCATCATCTTTAGCATAGCATAGACTTCCATATGCCAAGCACCAGGCTGTGTGCTCCTAGGCATACAAAGAGGAACAAGACTTAAGTGAGGCTGAGCAAAGTTTGGCGTGTAGGTGAGGAAGCCACCTTTGAATGAAGGTTTCCTTAAAGAAGCCCAAGTGTTGCTGCCAGTACCCATGGCAGCACACGCTTACTTCCATCTAAACAAAGGCTCTGGTACCCCAGAAACTACTGTCTTAAAGTGAGTGTAACAAATGCCACTCAACTATTTTCATGTACATTCTTGTTTTCTCCCAAGAATTACTTTTATTGTTGTTGTTTGTTTGTTTGTTTTGTTTTTGATTAAATAAGAAACAAAATATTCACATCATGAACTGACTAACTATGTGATTCTGAGTTCTCTTTTCTTCGGCTAATTTATTGTAGTAAGTAGGAAGGGAGCAGTGGAGGAGGACCCATAATTGATCCTGTTTATTTCACACAAATAAAAGACTAAGAAAATTATAATGTAGGCATAAGAGTAAATGTTGTCTAAGTGAGCATCCTTAACATGGATCTACAGGCTCTAAGAAATGCCATGTCACCCAACTCTCCCTCTCTCTCCACATGGGTTCCTGTACACCTGAGTTCCAGCCGTAACCACGCAGCAGCTATGCCTTGATGGTGCCCAGAACTCACCTGCCTCCTTAATACTCCCTTCACTTCCTGGAATAGTCTCTCTCCATCACTGTCTGTTGACTTGATATCAAATACCATCTCCTTTATTATGAAATAGTGTTTCCCCTTTTGTACTGTTAAATGTTTCATAGCTCTCACAACATCACATTCGGCACTGTGCTTGTCATCCGTGTCTTAGGATTTTCTGCCTAGAGATGTCTTCCATGTATCAGCTGATAGTTGTTGAACTTAATTTTGTTTCCATTCTGTGTGCTTCTCTACCTGTCTTCAGTACTCTGTATGTAATGTGTCACTCAGCATGTAGCATGTACCCAGTGATTTTATTCTGGAGGACTTATGAGCAACAAATTCAATAGACTACCTCCCTGGACTCCAGTAAAGCAAACGTCACAGAGAAGCATGTGGAGTTGGGCAAACGAAGGCGCTATCATGTTTGGTGGGCAGAAATAGGATAACATATCCCAAAGAGCAAACTTTAAAATCAGTAGGGCCAGCAGGATGAGTTGAGGTCATACACTGGGAACTTTATGTTAATGTACACTTTCTCACTTATATTATAAAATATATTTAACATATCAAACTTAAAATTTTATACATATTCTTTAATGAAAGCTTTTACACCTGAATAAAAGTGAAATTGGTTTGAGGAAAAGCAGTTCATAAATAATGTATAAGGTGTCACCAGATATCACTGTGGATACCAAGAGCACCCAGAAATAACATTTCCAAGGAAATGGAGGTGGGATGAAGAGGTGCCAGCTCAAAGGGCCAGATCCACAGGTCTACAGCCTCCAGAACTTTAGAATTATTTACAAAGCTCTATTTCTGTGAATTAATTAATTAAAAATACTTTTATTTGAAAGAAAGGGAAGGATTCTCCCTTTCACATCTCTTCCCGGAAATAGAGACTCGTGCTGGTGACTGTCAGGGTGAACTCTGGCTTCCCCAGCTCCAGCTTGGCAATGACAAAGACTCAAAGGTGTGTTTGGGACCCTGCTTTCCTGAAAGTCTAGCACTCCACAGGAGGAGGAGCACCTCAAAGGTGGTCCTCTCTCACATACACTTCAGGGTTCACCTCACCACCATCATCTTCCTTCTCCAATTAAGAGATCAAAGTAGAAGGGTTTGACCTGCTTTGGAGGTTTAAAAGCATCCACAGAAACCCAAAGAACATTTAAAAGTCCTACCTTCCCTTACATATCTTCCTGGGGGAAGGCTGGAATCCACTCCTCCTTCCTTCTCCTAACTAGTGTCTAGAGGCAGAGAGCCAGGGCAGAGAGTCAGCAGGCTCTAACCATCCTGATGAAAAGACTCTTACATTCTGTATAACCCTGTCTAATCTCAGTCAGCATGTCTGGTGTGCCTTTTTCCTCTCCACACAGCTATGAAGTTCTTTTCAGAATTCACTGTCAAATTCTTAATTTTTTTTCCTGATTAATTTTAAAGATTCCATGTTAAAATTAAAACTATAAAAAAATTCTAAATCTAACTTTGTTTGTCTCCCTAAACCCTTCAGGTTTAATACATCAGCTCATTTTAATGAGACACTATGAGGAGTTCATAGTCCCTAATATAGGACACACCTTCTCCTTCTCATTAGCACTCTGGGATTTGAAGCCTCCATTTAAAAAAATCAAATAGAGCATCCTCAGAAATATTTAAGTGATGGTTCATGCCTACCATCCCATTTGAGAGACTGATACAGGAGGGTTTCTATGAGTTGGGGCCAGACCAGGCTACAGAGTAAGACTGTCTCAAAACAAACAAAAAATTAACTAACCAGACTGCCTGTTGGTGGGTTGCATTTCTCTGGGGAGATCTGTCTATTGACAAGATAACTAGATGTGAAAAATGACCTTGGGTGGCTGCTGCTATTCATTTCTGTGGGAGAGTGGGGGCTTTGCCTGTCTGGAGAGTTCATTCTGCGGGGTTCTGCACACCATCAGGGTTCTTTGGTTCTTTTTCCACAGGGTTACACTGGGGAGAAAAATGCTTTGTGGCTTATGACAAGACCATGGCAGGATATTTTGTGCATGCTGTGATTTGTATCGCCCATTTGTGCACAGGCCATAAAAGCGCACTTTTTATCAGGAACATGTGTGAATATATAAGAGCAGTGAAGACATATGGCCACTAAATAATTCACAGTTATCTATCTTCTCAGCAGATTCCATATACACCTACCATGCTTTCATGCCTAGTTTGCTTGGAAACAATATTCTTTACGACTCTCCCAATATAAAAATGTTTACTGAATGGCCATAATATGTGGATACCGTGGGACTGGCCTGGAAGACAAGGGGCGCTTGCTGCTTCCTCTTCCTCTTCCACCTTTCTTTCCTCATCCTCTCTCCAGCATCCAGTCTCACTGGAAAGTGTGCCCCTCCCGGAAGGTAGTGTGTGCAATTCTGACCATCACTGACTACGCTACCTTCTTCTCTTTTCAGCTCTATATCCATCTACAGTCCCAAGGAGAACCCCAACGCGTTTGACACTGCCGCCTTCTTCCAGTCGGTGGGGAATTTCCTCGGGATCTTCGCAGGCTCCTTTGCAATGGGCTCGGCGTATGCAGTCGTCACAGCACTGATATCCTTTGTCATTGCGTGGGAGCTGGGGAAGGTCCAGAGCAGTCAACATGCAGGAAGTGTTTCTGAGGCTGGATAACCTCCTCAGCAGCGAGTGGCGAGATCAGTTTGAATTTGATATAGCGCTGCTGAACCCACCCCCACCCCCGTTCTGGGTGATACCGTGAGGCATTGAATCAGTACCAGCAGTAGGGGGGCAGGTTCTTTCTCTGTCTACGGTCAAGTCTACCGCTGTTGCCGGTGCCTTCTCTTAGACAGCCTTAGAAAAACTGGCACCTAAGGAACGTTGTGGGCGTAGGACACCAGGACTGACTACATGAAGGTAAAGAGGAAGAACTGGAGAGCCAAGGTCCAAAATAGAATAGCATCAACTACGGTTGATAAAGTCAGATGCTCTGCTGTCACTCACCGGCTGATAGGGCAGGCCAGGACAATGACCAGTAGGGGATTTAAAAGCTTTCACAATTGTATTGTGGGAGGAAATGAAGAAATCATAGTTGCTATGTATGGCTTTCTTTTGTGTCTTAATCGTTAGGTAGAGCTATGGCAGAGGTCACATACTACCTGGACTAGAGTAGTCATAATGACGACGGGAACACCAACTGAAAGTGTAGCGTGTGACAAGACCTTCCCAGGCACCTCTTCATTTGAATCCAGCCTATAGGACATGTCATTACTGTCTCCTCTTTACACAGAAGATTAAGGAGGTAAGGGACCTCCCATATTAACTCTGGGTCCCCACAACAGTAACAATGAGCATGGTGATAATAATACCAGTTAGAATTTACTGGGAACTTTGACACCCCACCACTATCCTAAGCATTTTTTTTTAATCTCAGACACTTTGTACAGGGATCCTGTAAGGTAGATCCTGTTATTATTCTAATTGTACAGCTGAATAATCTCGAACAATTAAAGTTAAATAATTTGGCTGTGGCCATAGATCTAGGGTATGTGTGGGCTTTTCAAAACCAGGCTTTTTACCCTCATAGCACAGATGGGGTGGGAAAGTTGAAATCAGAACTCCCTTCAGGCTGGTGTGAGCAGAATGTGTGGACACAGAAGTGAGCAGGCTGATGAGGAGAGGGAACTGTGCTGGAGGCCAGAAATCTGCCAGAGGTCAGGTTTCATCTGGAAGAAAGAGCATAGAGACAGTTGAGCTAGGGGGCAATGAAAAGCGCACCATTACAGTCAATTGTGTGACACTTGGTGGCTTTCACAGGCTCTATAGACAGGCTGTAGAGGAGGCAGGTGCACACAGCTGTCTGTCTGCTCCTACCCTGGACATCGTGTCCACACTAAGGTAGGCTCCTCAGGTCAGGCCTCAGGCTGTAGACTTGGACTTCCACTCAGAACTAATGACTTCCTGGAGAAGGTTAAAGGGAAGGATGTTCTTTAGCCTACTTAGATATGCTACTCTGATAACCTAACAAGTGGAAGCCTTCCCTTTGAAACAAACCAGAAAGGGTTAGGAGGGTGAACCTGATGAGAAGCAAAGCCTTCCTCCTGAGTAACAAAGGGGGGAAGTTGGGAAGGACCTAAGGTAAGCCTGTGTCTTATTCCACATGATCCAGATCTTTCAAGATATGTTCTCAGGAAGGATGTTTTACCAAAAGAAGTTAACCTAAACCACCAACAGAAAAATTCACATAGCCCTCACTGCATGCCAGTGCTGCCCTGAGTACATCATTCTGTACGGAGGCATGTGTCAATGCTCAGATAAGGCCATCATCCCACTTTCCCTCGGAGAACCAGAGGCACTAAGTGGCTTAGATTTGTGACTAAGCGGAGAGTGACTTTCGAATCCTGCCATTCTGACTCTCAGCATTCTAGCTTCCTGAAATTTAACAAATCACTTTTCACACACTTACCACATTTCACTCTCCAAACTTGGGGGGAGATGTATTATTCATGTTGCCAAGTCACATAGGACAGAGGTGAGGGTCAGTAATACGCTGCTCAGAAGTCACACACCCAATGGCTAGACAAGCCAAGGACTGAACACAAATATTCCATCCTAGAGGTCAAAGGTCATGCTTTTCCATCCGCCCCATGGACTATTCATCTTTTAATATAGAATAGGTTTCATATTTTCTTCTAAAAGCATTACATTACAAGTCAATCGCATCTCATTCTTTTCCAGGGCACTTGGTGCCTAGCAAACATGTTAACAATGTCACACTTTCCCATCATCAGAGGTTCCTAACCATCTCCCCATAACCCATTCTTTGCCCAGCTTGGGTCACCATCCTTTATTTGCCTTCTAATTTATAGTTTATAGATTACTGCCCAAGCACCACCTTTGGCAAAATGAACCATTGTTTGCCAAAGGTGTTTGACTTAAACCTAACACTAATCCTCCTCCGTATATTAATACCAAGAGGGCTTGAACAGTTCCCCTCTCACTGTTAATAACTGTATCTGTTGCCCTGTTTCCACTTCTCGGGGAAGGGGTTCTACAGAGGAGCAGGTTCAGGCTACATCCTAGGGACCAACACCACTGCCTCCTCTAAGGGATGCCTCTGACTCCAAGGCACTCTCCTTTGCTGGGTGGGGTGACACTCTAAGAGACAAACCACACTCAGGAGAGTTCATACCCACAGCCTGATGGGTTTACTCTTAGTAGATACTTTTTAAAAAAAATCTGAACACTGGTTTGAATTTTTATGGGTGTGTTGAGCCTACAACGCAGCATGGAATCCATGCTCCTCTTCTTAGGACCGACGAGCTACACCTACTCAGATATGAACAATCAGCCTTTTACTCTGCAGCTGTCGTCACCAAATCCATTCCTCTTAGCCAACAAGCAGATTTAGTTATAAAAACAGTTGTTGTTTTCCTTAACACATCTTGTCACTTGACCAAATTTACCAAGCTCTGTGAGTTCCCGATGCTGGAAACAGGCCTGTTTTTCCTCCTTTCTTGGAGTGCCTTCCTGTCTGCAGAGGCTGCCGGCTTAACAGGTCAGTACTTCATGCTGCAGTGTGAGCAAGACCTGTGAATGTGGCTTCTTGTATGTGTGGCCCAGCAGGAGAGGAAATGAAGTCTCTCTTAAATAGTGAATCAAATGGATTCTATCAAAATCAGCCTCTGTAGGGCTCCCTGGGGAGAAATAATAAAAAAAAATAATTCATCCACTTTGTGCAAAATAGTTTAACAGAATGATTTCAGAATGTTCTTTTTCTCCTTTTTGGACAGGAGGGGATGTTGAAAGGACTGGCTTATAGTTATGATGGATGACTTTACAAAGGAAAGGCTGCATGCACTATGAAGGGATACACACAACCAGCCTTGCTGGGGAGAATGAAGGGCCAGCAGGCTCCAGTGTGGGCAGCCTCTCCAGGGTGTGCACATATAAACACATCAGTGTACATAATTTTTACACAGCCTGGCCAAGTCAGAAAGCCATAAGCCAGTGTGGGTTGTTCTACCGTCTAGTGTCCCATATGGCAGAAAGTCTACAGAGTCCTCTGAGGTCGGGCAGTTGATCCAGAGAAAGCTGTCTTTAAGATCCCATGGACTTTGGATCCTTTGCTATGGATTCCTCAACCAAATGCCTGTTCCGTCACTGCATGGGCTGCACTAGGGTGGCTGTACTAATTGGGTGATTGCCATGTGCAAGGCTCACCAAGGCTCTTCAGTCTGACTTCCTGCTACTCTCAGATTTCAGTCCTGGGCCCATTTCTACCCACCACATTTTAATTGACAAGCAAGTGTTGAGAATCTCTACTATACCATTACCCATAGTTAGACCCATGTTCTTGAGGTATTTTCATTCTAATGATGAACAACCTAAATAATTAAAATCGATACCCATTGAGGATGTTCCCCAAACCAGTTTACTACCTGTCCCAGATGATCTCATTAATATACAGAAAGACCCAAAAATAAGAGGTGCCCCAGTTCACTGTGTGGTGAGTGGTGATACTGAGATTTAAAGCTATGGCAAATGAACCTCCCCTGTGGGAGACCAGGATGGCCTCCAAGAGAGGGTGGTCTCTGGGTCCCAGGAGCCTGCTTTGCCTCTTGGGCTAGTCATTTCTGTCCTGTTACTGCCATGCACATCGTTTTAGCGTGATGACCAAGTGATAAGCTGGCCTGAAACACTGTAAAGCCTTGTGGGCCCTGCATTTCTACAGGGTTCTAGGCAGAAAACTGCCTTGAAAGTTCTCATGATGCTCTAATCAAGATGGCACCACCAGATTCCACCTTCCCGGGCACTTTATCTAAATCATTGCAATGCAAAGACTGTCATGTTGACCCGTTGTCATGTTACTGAGGAGTTTGCTGAGAGGCTGTGCATCTGAGGGCTAGGATGGATAATGTTTTCTAAATGAAACAATATAGGCAACCCCTTATGTCACAGTTATTCAAAAATAGTTTCCCTTTTCCCCATAGTCTCTGTCCTGTTCTGTACCTAACTTGTGAAATTATCTACATTATGCTAACAGTTAAGAATCAATACTTGACCTTCTAGAAAGGCTAGGAAGTGTCTTATAATAAAGCCATGCAAGTACACACATCACACACACACACACACACACACACACACACACACACGCACGCACGCACGCACGCACGCACGCGCATTTCTATGAATGAAGATTTTCTACTTCTGGGTTCCTTTCAACTAGATCTTGTAGAAACTATATGCAAGGTTTCAGTCTACAGGAAACTTTACACTGCTGCTCTTCCTACCTTGCTCTTTTACCTTTTCAACCTGATTCCCTTAGTGAATACTTGAAGGCTAAGGAGCGAGCCTCACAAGATGGGCAGTTGCAGGTATGGGCCTTGGTAGTAGGAAAACCCCACTATCTATGGCTGAACCCAGCAGCAGGCTCTCCCGAGCAGTACTCCAGATTTAGGCAATATGCCTAAGAGGCATTTGATTCAAACCAAGCTAGGTACGAGCATTTCCTATTGCCAAAGACCAAGCCTGGGCAGTCCAAATCACTTATGTGTTTATTTGTTATTTAATCCTTGCCTGTTTCCAAATTGGATTTGTGACAACTCATAATACCAGCCATGCGTATCATGGGACCTCTTAGTTGAGGATAAACATTCATGTTCTGGGATAGAGTTTTTTCTTCAAAATTAGGCAGCTGTGTGTTTGCTATAGTTTGGCAATAACCATGGCTCTGAGCTCTCTGGGAGCCAAAGTCAAAAGAGAACATGCTGACTAGTCCAGGACTGAAACAGCCTTATCAGAGGAAGTCACACTTATTTATATAAGTGAGCAAAAATTTTTAAGGGTGATTTCTACTAAAATTTGAGGAGATTTCATCATTTGGGTCATCATATGGGGAGTTTGAGCACCTGAATGGAAATGTCTTTAATAATAATTTGGAGAAGTTGGAGACTTGTTCTTCATATGCTCATTTCTCATATTCACCTCTGAAGAAATCTGAAGGTCTAATATCCAATGTAATTCTCTAATCTCATCTCAGTGTGACGATACCATCCTAGACCACAGGTAAATTAGTATGGTGCAAAGATGAAACCTAGAGACCTTTTTAAAATGCTTAACAAATGAATATACAGCAATGAATGCAGAAAAGTATAAAATGGAATGAGCTAAGGAACACTTGACCAGCAACCATGGGGGATTGCTCATCTGGCATACTAATAGTGCAGCATGCAGGACCTGGATGTGGGACCCATGTGCCACCATTTCCCAGAAAGACTCCCTGAGCCCAGGCATTGCCAAATGGATCTGTAGGTGGATTTTTCTGCCTCTCCTGCCAGCTCTCAAATCACGACACAGAGACTTATTATTAATTATGAAATTTTGGCCAATAGCTTAGGCTTTTACTAACTAGCTCTTGCAACTTAAATTAACCCACTTTCATCAATCTACTTTTTGTCTCATGGCTTTTACCTTTACTCTGTAATGCCCATGCTGCTTCTTCTCTACCTGGCTGGTGACTGCCTTTCTTCTTCCCAGCATTCTCTCTGCCCTGAAAATCCTGCCTAGTTACTGATCAGTTAGCTTTTTATTAAACCAGTCACAGTGGCATATCTTCACATAGTGTGAAGGGATATTCTACAACATGGGTCCTCGAGGACATCACCCTGAAAGCAGGCCTGTGAGCCTTCCATGTCTGGTTCACCTCTTTTGTAGGTTCTACGAGTTAGTTTTTCACTTAAGACTGGTCTTAAAAACAGGATTTCTGCCAGTTTGACTATAGCATATCTGTTTTTAAGTACATATCTTCACTTTTTTTTTTACTTATTTCTATGGTAAGACATATTTACTATATGAAATTTTAGAAAATATACATTCACAGAAGGAAACAAATTAGAAATAGCTTGTATCATTATTTCCTATTTATAATTATTATTAATATTATAGTGTCCATTTAATAAAATGTATGTGTATACATTTACATTCACGTATAACAAATTGTATATGTTCTAAATATATTCAGGCATTTAGATATTTAATCTAAGTTTAATTTAGAGAAGTAGTAAGCAACTTGCTTCCCTTACTTAACAAATGCTTTTTCTGACATTCAATACTATGGCACATAAAGTTAACTTCTACTAAGCCTTTTGATTATTTAGAGTTTTTAGTATTAATATTTTTGAGGTAATACTCCTTATAGCTAGATATTTTAGTAAAGGTTTCTATTGCTGTAAAGAGACATCATGACCATGGCAACTCTTATAAAGGAAAACATTTAGTGGGGTGGCTTACAGTTTTAGAGGTTCAATCCATTATCATCATGGTGGGATGTGGTAGCATGCAGACAGACGTGGTGCTGGAGAAGGAGCTGATAGTCCCATAGATCTTAAAGGCAACAGGAAATGGTCTGGGGGTCACAGTGAGGCGAGCTTGAGCATCAGGGACCTCAAAGCCTGCCCCCACAGTAACACACTTCTTCAGCAAGCCACACCTCCTAATAGTGCCACTCCTTATGAGCTTATGGGGCCAATTACATTCAAACTACCACATTAGGTATATGAATTTTATTCATAGAACTGCCTAAAAACAAAATCTCTGAGCTAATACTTTAAGTTTATGGAGAGCTGTTCTAATTGTCTTCTGTAAAAGTCATACATACCCCCGGTGCTTCTGCCAACATGGGAGACCACTCTCATCAACCTGTTAAACACACTGAACTGGACATTGAGTTCCATTTCCTTCTGTACTCCCCCTTTGCTGAATAAAAGCATTCTGATGGCAGGCTGTTTATCAGCATCTCTCCTTTGCTGGACCACCTGTTAGGCTCTCTGTCCTTTCTTCTCACTCAAGTCCTCACCTTGCCACATTTTGTTTTCATTGTTCTTTATCAAGAAAATCAAGCTGTCATTTGTCATATGTTCTATGAGCACTCTCTAATTTGTACTTGCCCTTTCATTCATGTGTGTGTGTGTGTGTGTGTGTGTGTGTGTGTGTGTGTGTTCCCATATATGTATGAGGTGTTCATGAATTGGCACAGGTTCTTTCTTTGGTCATTCTCTACCCTCTATATTGAGGCGGGGTCCTTGCTGAAGCCATACTTACTGATGTATCTAGGTAGCTAGCCAGTGTCCTCAGGGATCCCCTGCTCTACATCCGAAGTGATGGGGTTACAAGTGAGTCATCACACCCAGATGTCATTTACAGGAGTACTGGGATCTGAACTCTATTCCTCCTGCTTGCTCAACAAGTCCTTTAGTCATGGAATCTTCTCTCTGTGCCCCTGTTTCCTTTTAAGTATGTTACATTGTGTTTGCTTGTATCAGGTAATGTGGCTAGTGTAGACATGTTCAAGTTTTGTGTAAGTTTATCCCCATTTTACAATGCCCAATATTTCTTTAATGATAATATATGCTTTATTGTAGTAGTTCTTTGCTTTTACTTGTGGGATAGAATAGGGACTTGATTTCCTTCACAGATGGTAAGCCACCCATAGATTTAAATCTATCTGTGCAAACATGTATTATGTGTATGTTCTGGACTTTCTGTTGTTCACTTAGCATTGGATCTTCACTATTTAAATTGTTTCAGCTTCATGGTTTATCTTAATATCCAATAGATCAGGGCTGGAGGGATGGCTTAGCAGTTAGGAGCACTGCCTACTCTTCCAGAGGACCTAGATTTGATCCCCAGCACCTACATAGTGGCTAACAACCATCTGCAACTCCAACTCAAGAGGATCTAGTACTCTTTCCTAGTGTTCATAGGAACTGCAAGCATGTGATGCACAGACAAACACACATGAAGGCAAAATACCCATACACATAAAAATAAATCTAAAAAATTAATTTATCTATACATCTACATATATGTATACAGGTATATAGATACTGCTAATCAATATCCTACATTTCATCTTATTTTTAAAGGCCTCTGTGCTGTTTATAGTGCTCATACATTTATAATTCTAAATGAATTGAAAATAATGTTGTGTTTCAAACAGAAAATAATTTGAGAATTATGTCTCTATTTATTTAAGTTATTTTATGGCCCTCCGTAAATTTTTATGGTTATCTTCATATTAGACTTACAAATTACTTTTTAAGTATCTTTTTAGCTATTTTATAGTGTAGGGTTCTACAGTGACTTGCTTGTCCATGTGCATCTAGAGCTCACTCTCTTACTTCATTTACTCTTCGCGGTTCTGAAATACTGAAGTACTGAAGTTCTGAAATTCTGAAGTACTAACCTAATGTGTAGGCATGAAGGACAGATGTTACAATAGACTACCAGGTCCACAGCAAGACTGAAGCATTCCAGCACTCAGTCTGGTGTGTGTGTGTGTGTGTGTGTGTGTGTGTGTGTGTGTGTGTGTGTATGTATATGTATATGTATATGTATATGTATATGTATATGTATATGTATATGTGTGGGCCAGAGATCTACATCAGCTCTTCAATCATCAGTCCTCTAATTTTTTAAGATCGGATCTCTCACTGACCCTGGAGCTTACTATTTGGCCACACTAGCTGGCCAACAAGCCCCAAGGACCCTCCTGTCTCTGCCTCCATCCTAATACTAGGATAGCAGGCACCTGCTGCTGCCCTCAGTTTTCTGTTTGTTTTGATTTTTGTTTTGTTTTGTTTTATGGGTTGGAGTACTGAAATCACCTCCTCATGCTTGAGCAGTAAGCATATTGTATACTGTACTTCCCAAGCCTCGGTTCTTGTCTTTTGAGTCTTGGAATAAGTGAGCACAGTTCATCAGAGAATCAAATTCCCCAACTCTGCATCACAGACTCCATGATAGAGTAGTAAGTGCTCCTGTACCTGATGGTATTGCTATAGTTCCTTTCTGGCCACTGGTCAGGTTGTCCCAGAGCAGATCCACAGACCAAGTAAATGATCATCATGAATTTCATTCATCTATAACCTGACTTCCATACCTCCTCAGCTAAAAATTAGACATGTAAACAGGAAAATAACCTAGTCTAGAGGAATGTAGTGGACATGTATTGGTGCATCTGTCCACCACCCATTCTCACTTCCACTGATAGTAATATGCCAGTGTTAATTAAGGAATCACTCTCCTACTTCACTGGATAATAGTATTTTAAGCAAGGTGTTTCACCCTCCCTGGCTAAAATGATTGACAGCTTCTGGAGTTAGGTCCACCAGATACTTTCCCTAGGAATAGGAATCTTTAGGACAAGACTAGAAAGATGCATAACTGTTGGCACCTGTTCTTTGCAATAGCAGAACCTTGTTGAGACCTTCTACTCATCCCTGCCAGCAGAGCCCTGGAACTTGGTGCCTTTTTCTTTTCTTTCTGAGAGCTGCCATACTTCCTTCCAATAAATTCCCCCTGGTGGCAGTAGCCAGGGTCTGTTTTGATTGCTTACAAAGAAGCCTAAATGGGATCAAGGAAGTAACGATCTACACAGGCTATTTCACAAAGGAAACCACAAGTGGATGACAGACCAGGAAGGAAATGTAGTTCAAAGGCAGCCCAGCCTTGAGGCGAGAGTACTCAGGACCGTCTTATGCCAGGTGCATACTTAGATACAAACAAAGAGACAAAAATCAAGCTTTGAAGATGGTTTGCATGGTGCTAATTATCCTTGTCATTTCAGCTTCTTATTAGATTCATTATGAGCACTTCATTGGGGAAGGGGGCTTTCTCACTACTATGTCTCCAACTTTCACTCCAGTTGTTACTAATTTGATGATGATCATTTGATTTATTTTCATCATCTTTCACTTCAAGGGCCATGTTTGCCACCACCTCATCCCAGTCTCTTGGAAACTGCACCTGCACATTTTCAATAGTCACACAGAAGAACTTGGTTTTTTAGAAAAACAAGTGGCTTTTAGACATGCAAATGAAGGGTGGTATTTCTATTCCCCAGAAGTCTGCTTTTTCCTGCTACTGGAAATACTACAAGTGCAGTTGGAGAAGCTTGCTTAGGAAGATTGGACAGATATAAAGTGCAAATGAAAAGTCTTCCTCTGGGAAGAAAGTGTGCACATTGAAATGGACATCAGGGATTCTCCATAGCAAGGAGTGCCAGGAAGAAAGAATTTATGAGACTGTGTCTGCCCGGCTTTCACAGCCAGCTGTGGAGGGAGCAGCCTCTAGCTTCTGGCTCCTCAGCTGACTCACAGGGGCTGGAACAAGCCATTCTATTAATTGGTTCTTATCTCTTCACTGCTAAAGCAAACAGATTTCATTAGTTTCCAGTGGAGGGACTTTGTACAAATACAGAGGTGGCTTTTGAGGAAATGCAAGACCCTGAGGTGTTCTCTCCAAGAGACGCCTAGTATACCCGCATCCCTGACTTCTGATCAGGTAGAAATCTCCCCATCCAGAGACCTACTTTCTGAAAGTCATTAGGTTACTAAAGCCATTATTTTAAATTGAATATTGAAAATAATTCAGCAGCATTATGTATAGCATAATCCTTAATAAAATTGAATCCTGTCATAGGAGCTGATGCTCAGTTTATGAAGATAACAAAAAAGCACAGCTGGAAAGGTTATTTGAAAATTCATTTTTGTAATCTCTTTCCCAGCAGAGACTTTGGGGGTCCAGTTTTTGCCAGAAGCAAATTTTCAGGGCTCTCATTAAATACTGAAGTGTGTGATTTCTAAGGGCAACATTGACATGGTGTCTAATGATTCCCTGCTCCCAGGCACTACTGTAATAAATGCACCTTCCATTTTTAGATTCCTGGGGCCTATTTTATAGCCACTGGAGGAAAAGGCGAGGGTATTTACATGCCTCCCTCTCTCGCACAAAATTTAAACAATATAGCCCACTATTTATTCAGCTTGGAATGGTTTCCATCTAAGATAATAAACTTGCAAAATATGAAGGAAACTAGTCTTGATGGCTGAGCAAAGCTGATGAGCTTTGAAGTCTGAGCCTAGAGAATAAAAGGCTCCATGAAAAAGAAAGAAAGAAAGGAAGGAAGGAAGGAAGGAAGGAAGGAAGGAAGGAAGGAAGGAAGGAAGGAAGGAAGGAAGGACCAGAGAGAGGTTGAAACAAGTCCTGATCTGGTTCATTCTCTGAGAGAACTGACCGAGATTTGAAACAAAGATGCCCTAGGCACATGTATGGAACACAACAGTGAAGTCATGTCTGTCTAGTCCCCCACATGCTCCTGTTGGTCTGCAGTCTCAGGCCCTAATTACACTGCCTGATAAGGAAGAGCTGACACATGTCAGGTTGGTTCGTGAAAGGCTTTTCTGGAGTGAAAAGGGAACCAGGGAAAGTCTCTTTCTCTCACAATAGCTGAAGAAAATAGCTCTCGCGCTGCAGTAACTTCACCAGACATGTTGAGACTTCTCTTGATCTCTGTGACTCGGCTCTTGCCTTCCCATCCCTACCATCTCACCAATTGGCAAAAATGGGTTGAAAATCCCAAAGAAAGCTTTCAGGTTAGAAGGGAACGTGTTCTGTTTGACTTGCCTCTGACTGGGCTGGGATATGGTGTTTATGGTGCTCAGTATCTAGAGCAAAATGCATAAGGGTCTTAATTAGAACTCTTTCTCAAAACAAATCTGTCCAGCACCTCTTTGCTTAACACTGCTCTCAATTTCACACTGACAGGACTCCGTAAAGCTCACATAGCCAAGACTTACCAATAGATAAGGAAACGTATTTACCAGGAACCTCAAAATGTTAGACCTTCAGGCTACAGGAACAAGCACCCGTCGTTCCCAAGGACATTAGTTATTGACACACTGAGTCATGGGCAAGCATGACATGATGCAGGTTCAGTAAGCAAGTGTAAGTGAAACCCATGAGTGTCTGTTTGAGGGGTATCAGGAATTTATTAAGATATGAAATGGGAAAATACACTCACAAATACAGGATATGGTAAATCCAGTTGCAGAGACCTTGGAAAGCTGGAAACCAATCACACACTGCTTCATAACACCTGACAGTCTTTACCACCCAAGAGAGCACACCACTCAACTCCCTCCACTCTTCAGGAGTCATGTAAGCAGACAGAAAGCCACACCCTAGAGTTTGTATCCCCAAAGCCATTGGAGGAATGAATTCCCACAAGTAAGTTTAACACAAATCTCTGTAGTCAGATTTTTCTTGTGGCTGCCAGCTCACAAATAACAACACAGAGACTTATTGATTATGAAAGTTTGGCCTTAGCTTAGGCTTGCTCCTAACAAGCTCTTATAACTCAAATTAACCCATTGATACTAATCTATGTTCTGTCATGTGGTGTTACCTCTCTTCCATCTTGCACCTCCTGTTTCCTCTCCATGTCTCCTGGTGTCTCCCACAGCTAGATTCCTCCTACTTCCTCTCTCTGCCCAGAAGTCTAGACTACACCTCTTGCCTAGTTATTGACCACTTAGCTCTTTATTAAACCAATCACAGCAATACATTTTCACACAGTGTATAAATATCCCACATTTCCCCATTTTGTCTAAATAAAAAGAAAAGGTTTTAACTCTAATATCGTAAAATTAAATATAATAAGAACAATTATTGAGTAAAAATTACATTTACAATGTCCAGTCCATTTGTATTTGGCATATTTGGAGAAAATACTCTATTATTTATCTTATCTTTATGAATTTAAAACTTTATATCTAAACCATTTTTTATCATAACTTATATTACTATATTAAAACTATCTTTTTATACCTCAAAATATTTTCTTAGATAAACAATTTAAACTTTTATGTATTTCAACCTTACATACTTTATACCTCTTTTGTGAGTTTCTTTTCTGAATTTGGTAACAATGAAAACTGTAACTATAACTATCTGGTCTTCAACCCCATTAAAGACCTAAGAAGGATATAGTATTACCTGAGTAAATAGAAAGTATAGAGCAGACAACTTCCAAAACTATAGGAATGACAGAAACACCTGACTGCCTGGTCAGTTACCCAAGTTCCTCTGTAATATTGGGGCATCCATCTTTAGCCTACAGGCCTAGAGTATTTGACAGACTTTTTATGAAGCAGGAATTTTGAAGGACTGTCCTACCCTGTCTTGGCAAAGTTCAGAAGTCACCTTGTGTCCTGCTTGTCCAATTTGGACAGCATTATGACAGCAGTTGAGGCAAGGGCAGTTCTTTTGTTCTGAAAACACATAAACTTTTAAAGGTAACGTATCTACATTAACACAAATATGGAATGTGCAGTGTGCTCAAGTCAGTTAAAGATTATTTTGTAGCTGGATTTTTCTTTGGGCCACCAATTCACAAATAATGACATGGAGATTTAATAATTATGAAAGCTCAGCCTTAGCTTAGGCTTCTCCTACCAGTGCATACAACTTAAATTAACTCATTTATTTTAATCTGCATTCTGTCATGTGGCTTGTTACCTCACCCCTCCATACTGCCCATGCTGCTTCCTCCATGTCTGGCTGGTGACTCCACCTTCTTCTTCCCAGAGTTCTTGCTCTGCCTGGAAGTCCTGCCTATACCCCCTGCCTAATTATTGACCGTTCAATTTTTTATTACACCAATCGCAGCAATACATTTTCACACAGTGTACAAATGTCCTCCAATATGATTTTTTTGCTTTATGTTTGAGCAGGTAAAAGGTATCTGTTAACTTTATAAGTTTGTTTGGACTGTATACCCAAATATATATCCATGTCATATGAAAGGATGTCATGTAATAAATCATGAGGACTCTATAGCCAACAAGATTTATCATGTCTCATCCAGTCTCAGAGCTGTTCCTATCTATAGTAGAGGGATCAGCATATATGTCACCCGTCCCTGTAGTCTTTTTTGGTTTTTTTTTTATGTCTATAGTCAAGACTTTCAGGAGGTCTCACCCAATCAAATCTGATCTTTATTAATTTTGAAGAGAACCATAACTTTTGTTTCCTGTGGAAACAAAGGAATAACCTCTCGCTCAATGCAACATATTTTCTGACTTTCATTTTTAAGTTTTCATAATCCAATTTCTCTCACCAGCTATTTTTTTTTACATTATCATTTAAACAACTCAAGGTCAAGAGAACTATACAGGATCCAGACACCCTGTGTTTCCCATATTTACCCAGCTTTTTAAAAAAAAAAACAAATATATATATATGTATATATATATATACATACATACATATATATATCTTTACTCTCTCTTTAAATAGTTTATTACTTTTAAAGTATTTTTATGATTGCCTATACCCTTTTTTATCGTATCTGTTTAAAGGTTTTTTTTTTTTTTCCAGTCTGGACTGCTTTACTATGCAACTGGAGCATTCTCTGACTTTGAAACAAACCTTAACTGGCCACACCAGCTGCCGTGTGGCTCAGATGGCTGACTCTGCCCCCAGTTCTCTGGGAGCCTAGTCTCATGCCAACATATTTACTGCCCCAGCTCTGGGAAGTTGCTGTGTCCATGATGTGGCAAGCATCTTTACCTAGCATGCCGGCTGCTCAAGGGCTCCGCTGCACAGCAGGGCCTCTTAAAAGAGCCACACCTCTATACAACCAAGCCTACTTGAGGGACCACTTTCTCAGATGCTATGTGCATTTTTGAGCCCCATGTTGAGTGTCATATGTTGTCAGATTTTTCTTTGGGCCACCAGCTCACAAATAACAATACTAAGACTTAATAATTATGAAATCTTGGCCTTAACTTATGCTTGTTCCTAACTAGCTCTTATAACTTAAATTAACCCATTTATATTAATCTGTGTTCTATCATGTGGCATTACCTCTCTTCCATCTTGCACCTCCTATTTCCTCTCTGTGTCTCCTGGCTACTCCTACTCCTCAGTTCCTCCTACTTCATCTCTCTTCCCAGAAGTCCCACCTATACCTCCTACCTAACTACTGGCTGTCAGCTCTTTATTAAACCAATCACAACAATACACTTTCACACAGTGTACAGATATCCCACAACACATCTCCCCCTATTGTAGCTTATCAGCGCACACCTGTACTTTCTTGAGTCAAATTATCCCTCATGTCAATATCCAAATTATTTGTACAAGTAACTGAAGTCATGGACAGTGTTACCCCTGCTTTCTTCACTGTGAGTGTTCTCAGCCAATACTTCATAGCATCAGGAGGCAGAGCGAAAAAAGTAAAATGAGTTCTCAAGAACTATATTCTGCACAGGAGTGTAAAAATTGCCATACTGTGATCCAAATAACCAATGTAAAGGTACTGGAAGAAAAGGTAGTCAAAGAAATTTCTGGATGCATACATTAATGGCTCTGTTTACTAAAACAGTGTGGGAAAGGACACTCTCTTGGTTTCTTTTCCTAGTGCTGTACTCCGACAAAAGCAATTTAAGGATGGGAAGACTTGGTTTAGCTCACTGTTCAAGGTACAGTCCAAGGCAGCAGGAGCATGAATCAACTGGTCATGTGACACCTGAAGTCACAAGATAGAACAGTGAATGCATGCTAGTGCTCAGCTTGCTTTTTACATCTTATACAACCCACGAGCTCCTTCCCGGCAGTGGTCCTGTCCAATCAAGAGGGGATTTGAACACCAATTAATGTAATCAAGATACCCCTCTACAGGCATGCCCAGAGTCTCTTCTTCCAGGTGATTCTAGATTCTGTAAGACTGGCAATTGTCAGTGACAATTGCCTCTCACTGACAACAATTAGTTCACTTAGGGGCCTTCAGGATCCTACCCGTGTGGAACAGCCACATGAGAAGGAACATCTCCCACTAATAGGTGCAATTACTAATTAGAAATTCCAGCTATCCCACTATAGTTGTGTTCATTGATTCTAAAGAAATGGACAGGCAGGCAGGCTTAAGGCTGATGAATTACCAAAACTTTAGGCAAAATGTCGGGGATCTAAACAAACAAACAAAAAATTCTCTTCTTCCTCAGCCCTCAGGTTAACCTGTATTCATTACTACATTAGTATGAATTTCCTTACATTGATAGTCAGGGATCAGGGATGGAGTGTTGCTTAGTGGAAATTTAAAAACTTTGCATCCTAGACACGAAACAATGCTGAGTTGTATATGCTGTTTACACCAGAGTAGTCAGGGATGAGAACATAGGTTCATGCTATTTTCTTTCCTCCATTCCGCAGACTCCTGACCAATCTACCCAGGTGCCAAACAAGGGGGACAAGACAGTAAACATACTCCTTGGAAACTTAGATTCCTTCATATTCCCTGAAGGAGTTTTCCATTCTGTCAAATCTTTGACTTCTTAGTTCCAAGCTCCCTCTCAGGGGTAGTAGCAAACCTGTCAGAACAGCTCTTGTATTAGATCAAGAATACAGAAATGCGTAGCATAAAAAAATAACCCATCAACCTTGAAACCCTCAGAGTACTGTGTAAGAACAAGACACGTTGCTTTCTTTCTTACTCTCTTTCTGTGTTCTGGTAATATAATCAATAGTTCCTGTATAAAAATGCAATATTCTCCAATTTTAGAAACCCCTCAAGTCTGCATTTAATGTCAATGAAAATCATGCTCCGTGTGACAGATATTTATTTTTATGCTTCCCTGTCTGAAGGCCTTGTCGACTTTTAATGAGAAAAGGATAATGTTATCACTGGCTGAGACAATAGGTGAGAATGGACTTGAGTAAAACAGTTAAATATAAGGGTAAAATGGACTCTACTACTAACCATTTCTCATAAACATTTGTTTGTATATAAGGATGTAAAGCCTCACCCCAAATCCTCTTTTCAAAGTAAATAGGGAAGAATTGACAAACAAGCATTTGAGCACCTAGTATCTTCTAGAAACTATTATGGGTTGGAGATAATACAGAGAGAAAAGTAATAGACTTTTAAGGATAAGTAAGTGGACAGGAAGTCAATATCCATCTGTAGGACCCATCTTAGGTAGACCATGACACAATGTAAGAACTGTTGTGTCCATACCCCAGACACTTCAAGTTGGAGGATGTTTATGTTACCTACCTTCAGCAGTGCTTGTCAGAATTTCTTGACTCTTACAGGCTAAAATATAAGTAGGTATATTATGTACCCCATACTTTTATATTTGTTTTCATTTGTTGTTCATAAGAGTACTTATATTATTTTATAGTATGTAACAGTGCTTGTTAAAATTATGACGTTCTCATATTTTCTTTCAGTTGTCTTACCCCAATTCGAAACCACTACTGCAGACTACCTTCCTTAATTTACTGAGAAAACAATGGGATTTAGTGGAGTGAAATGAATTTAAATTGAACCAATCATCCAATTTGGGCAGTGTCTGAACAGTCGCCTATGGGTCCTAGACCTCCTCATTCCCAATGTAGTATTATTCTTTTTACATAATTTACAATCACAGAATCATGAACCTTGATCACGTAAGCAAGCAAATTAATATGGAGGTCTCTAAGGGGGTCCAGAAGTATAAATATCAGAGAATGGTGTAAATTGTATTCAGTTACTCAAAAGGCAGTAATTGTTCCATGAAAACTGGCCTCTCTGGAAATAATTTACATACCAACAGTATCATTATTTTTACCAAATAGCTGTTTCCTGAATTTCCTTGCAAGTGAATTTAAACTGAACTGTGTGCTTTGTGGTTTCTCAAAACAGTTCTTTTAACTAGTGTCTGAAAGTGTTGGTTTAATTTTTGTTCAAAGTTGCATAAATGAATCCCTGTGGCCAAGCCTTTTAAGACCTTACCCACCACTGAAACCTCAGTGGGCAGATGCTGAAAGGTGATTTTGTGCACTAACATGAGTCAGACACTCTTACTTTCTCTAAACCACTTCCTAATTTCTTCCAGGGTTGTATTTAATGGCTGCTTGTTTTTCCAGAAGTGGTAGAAGTAGAACCAATATAATTTATATGGTACAAAATTAAGAATATTTTTCTTTTAATTTTATTAGTAATTTGAGAATTCCATTCAATGTGTTTTGATCACATTCACCCCCTCCCCCAACTTTTTCCAGATCATCAAGTCCCTAAACAGCCAACTTTTTGTCTTTTTTTTTATTATAAACCATGTAGTCCAATTTGTGCTGCCTTTATATTCTTGAACATGTAGCCTCCTACTAAAGCATAGTGGATCTACCAAGAGTATATTCTTAAAAATTGACTCTCCCTCTCCTGGCAGTATTCAGTTGCTAATAGCTCCTCATCTAGTTGTAGTCTTAGTGACCATCTCTCTTCTCCATGATAGGATTTTGTACGGCTTGAGCTGGCCTAGGGTTTATGTATCCTATCACAACAACTATGAAGCCATGCCTGCAACTGCCCTGCTATGTCCAGAAAAAGACTGTACCCTTGTAATTATCCATGCCTCTGCTCTTACATTTTTTCAGCCCCCTTTTCTGAAATGATCCCCAAGTCTTGGGCAGAGGGTTGTGATACGTACATCCCATTTAGGGATGAGAAATATGCAGCTTCTTAGTCTTTGCACCTTAACCAGTTATGAGTCTTTGTGTTAAATACCACCTAGTGCAAATAGAAGCTGATAAGGGTTTATATATGCATTGATATAGGTTTACAAAGAAAGATAAGCCACTAGGAGTCAGTTTAATAATATGTACATTTAGTTTACTACAATAGTACCAGGTTCTCCCCTGGGGCTTATGACCTGTCTAGTTCTAGACTCTTGGTCCCAGTAGTAGTTCCAGGTATGAGCTGTGTCTTGTAGAAACAGGCCTTAAATCAAATTGGAAAGTGGTTAGCTGCTCCCATCGTGTTCTTGACACTTTTGAACCAGTGGGCATGTCTTGTCAGATTAGACATTACTGTAGTTCTCAGAGTTCATAGCTGCATAGGACTGATGATTACTTTTCTTCTCCAGTAGGATATATAGTACCTTCTACCACTATGATAGCTAGCCAATAGAGATAAAGCTTCCAGGTCATTATCAACTTGATTTCTCTATGCTCTATGATTCAAGTATGTGATGTCTTCAGAATTAGGGTCTGTCAAGTTCTGGAGGGTAATCAATAACATTGGCAATATCCTGAAATGTTTAGAGGACTATGGGACTTACAGACCAACAACCCCAAAAGAGGTTAACCCTTTGCTGACACTTCCCTGTATGCCCTCCTCTACCCTGTCTTCCCACCCCCAATTTAAACCCTTCCTGCTCCATTATTTCCCTTTAACCCTCTATATCACTGAGTTTACCCTCACATCTTTTTAAAGCCCCTTACTAATTGCCTGACCTCTATGGATATTCCCAGTGGAGCACACATACCTGAGAATTCAAAGCTAACATCCACAAAGTGAGAGGAATCGGTGACATTTATCTTTGTGAGTTCATGTTGTCTCACTCAGAATGCATTTTTTTAGTTCCATCCACTTACCCACAAATTTCATTTTTCTGAACAGCTGAATAATATTCCATTATATAAATATACCATGTTTTCATTATCCATTCATCGGTTGTTGGGCATCTAGGGCTGTTTTCATGTCTGGCTATTTTAATAGAGCAACCATGAACTGTCTTGGTTGAATTATTAGGACTAAGAAATTTTTATCTGTTTTTGTCATTGCAGTAATAAGAGGGGAAATAAAGCAACAAATGACCTCTAAGGATATAGAATATACAAAGCATATATGTCTCATCACACAGTTCAATGGGAAAGGTTGTGTTTGTCCATTGAATGAGTTTCTCGGGCTTATTTCCCCCCTTACATGTCTTCTTCATTTCTTCTGCTTCTAATACTTATAGGAAAACTTTGTATTTACTGACTTTTAGTAATATGGTTAATTGGGAAAGCATTTTAGTCTATAGCACACTGCCTTATACTCAGAACAAGCCTGTGAAACATTTTAGAGCTGTGCAAATGAGAAAGCTGAATCTTCAAACTGTAAAGACATTGGCCAATACCACCCTTGGGGGGCAGACAAAATTCTGAGTCAATGGGTGTTTTTGACATGAGTATAGCCATGTCAAGAATCCCCAGTGCCTCAGATTCATGGAAATGGCAAAGTGTTACCCTGGTCCATGTGAAAATGTTGAGAGAATGTACAGAAAGAATCAACCAGATTCCTCCTCCCAGATGTTTACAGTTTAAGACTGCTTCCCTATAAAGACCCCCCAACTGTGACTAGCTAATCCTTCCTTCTTGTGCTGGTCATAATAAACAGACTGAGTTTCCAGGTTGACAGTAGTGGGTATCCCACCATCAGTGGGAGGACAGCCCACCCAACCCCAGGTTTTCTGTATGTGTGTCAGTCATTCCTTCAGTGTCTATCATCTCTTCATTCCCACTCTGTCCTAGTTAGGTTTCCCAACCCAAGCCATGCTGTAGCTGCCAACACCTATTTTATAACCATGTTCAGAGCCAGAAAATGGCAGCCTGGGTAAGACAGAGACTGGAGCTACTCTGGGCTGCTGAGAGGCATGAAGCATGTTGTTATTTTGCTGCTCTATATTTTACCCACCATCTACATTATTAGATGCTAGCTGTCTTTTTATTATACTTATTTTGAATCTATTTTATGCCACATGTCTAACTTCTTGAAGTTAATAGTCCACTTACTATCAATCTTTCTTTTACTAGTAAATTCTATATACAGCTATAAAATTATCTGCCAATAATTTCATTTTTATCACCTTGGTTTTAACAGAAATATACACTTAGTGATATTTATTTCTAAGTAAGTTAAAATTTCTAATTTGATTTTATCTTCAACTACAGCTTCATTAAGAAACGTCTACTTTGAAATTTCTAATGGGCACATTTAGTTGCCCATGTCTTTTTGTTAATTTTTGACCCTATGACATTTCGATAAAAAGATATGATAATTTTATAGTAATTAAATGATGAGAGTTGTTTGCTTTCTTTGGAGGAGAAATCTTACTGAACTGTTTGATGGTAAAATAAATTGTTAATTTGCTCTGTGTAAGTAATTTCTTAACTCACCAGCATTGCTTTATTTAAAAAGAAAAAAAAATAATTAAAGCCCTTAGAAGTTCTAGATGATAATTGTTCTCTGAAACAAAAATTTATTTCATAGAATCATGTCGATTCAGGAAAGCCAGAGAAGGAAAAACACATACAAAAAATTATGACTTTAAAACACCCTTATCATTAGCAAGAGACATTGATAAAATAAGAAATAGAAGAGGGTGACAAAAAGTATGTTGTTCCCAAAGAACCAATAACAAAAGGAAGGGCTCATTTAGGGCCGTGTAAGATTAAGGCCAAGTTATGAGGTCAAGGGCGAGTTGACTTTGGTCAAAGATTATTTTTTAAGTTTGGTCTAAGAACTAGGACATCTCCTGACAATATAAAAATGTAGAGTCTGGGGCCTTCCTCCAAAATTACTGTATTTTAATAAGATCCCCTGTGCTTGCTCATCTGGATATTCATTAGCTCTGTTTGGTTGAATTCCAAACATTCTCTTGTCTAATGCAGATTCTTGGGTCACAATAGCACTTCCAGAAGGGTAAAGAGCTTCTGGTGTTTAAAGAGGACACTGACAGGCTGTAACTAAGCATATCCCAGGAGTGCTGAGGACAGGCAGTATGAGGAGTGAGAAATGGCAGTAAGAGAGAAGAGAGGACATAGGTCCCTCTTGCTGAGCTGCCTCTGTCCCAGGGACAGACATTGCAGGATTCCTCATTTTCCTCGTCTTTTGTTTTTTTCATAAAGCAGTTTATTTACAGTTCTAATCCTCAAGCAATCAGCTTCCTTAAAACATATTATTCAATTTCATTTTTAATTAAGATACAATTACAATATCCCCATCCCAGTCCTTCTTCTCCCTCAACCCTTCTCATACCCCATTCCCTCTCAAATCCATAGCCTCTCTTTGTTTAACTAGTACACACAATGGAAGATGATCGTTAGCCTGAACATGTCCAATGAGAACGTTCATACCCCACTGTGGGGTTGCACATATGTCCTGCAAAGGCCGTGGGACTGGAAATGAGAAGACATGCCCAAGTCTGAACTATACCTCTTTTTCCCTGTTTCTAGGTCTGACCTATTCCTAGTACAAAGCTACTTGCTTTTGTCCCAAACCCCTACTACTTTTTATAACCACCTGTTCCAGAATTGGAAAGAAAATGAGTTGAGACCTCTAACACATAAAGTCTCGTCTGCCTTGGCGTCCCACTTAGTCCCAATTCTAAAATAGAAAACATAAGCTGATTTTATTTCCAAATGGCAAGCATGCAAGGGTTCGGGGAACCATCCAAGTTTAGAATGAGAGGGTGGCCCCAAGAGTCCCTTTCAAAATACAGTTGAAATAGGGAAGCCACAAGGCCACTGACACACAGCTGAATGCAGGAACTTGGGTGACTCTAGGAAAGTCAAAGAAAGAACTGAGGTCATTCCAGACAGCAAATGTGAACAGCAGGACTAGGCAGAGCTATGGGAAACAAATACAGGAATTTGGAGATAGAGCTGCTAGGCCTCTGGCCCTGAAGACACTTCCTGGCTGCCCTTACTTTCTCTGAGAGGTGTGTGGAGGTGGCCCAGAGGGCAACAAAAGGCAAACAGTGGAGTAGGAAAGGAGGCTAGACCTGACTGCAGGACTAAAGGGGAGAACCACCTAAGATGCCCCTGAGCAGGAAGCCCAGCAGCGAGGAGCAGCAAGCCGACAGGAGGGAGTCCTCTGTCCAGCATGCTGCTCTCCCTCTGGGATGGCACCGGCAGACAGCACCCACAGGAGAGTGTGGCTCGTGATTCCCAGAGCTGGGATCAGAGTCAAGAAGGAAGGTGGGCTGAGCGCTAATGGGTGACTAGCACAAACAGCCCTTGGCCTCTTGTCTCTCACATGTGAAACACAGAGCATTTGAGGCTGCTGTGCAGGGACCTACATGACAGAAACCAAGAACTAGCTAGGTTACAGTGGGTGTGGAGAAGCACTGTTACAATTAACATGTGCGTTAGAAAACAGAACACTGTCAACTCTGAAGCTGTTCTACAAGGGAAAATGTTATAGATACTACAGGTTCCCCTTTGTTCAGGGGGGACATGGTCCAAGACCACACCTATGCCTGAATACTGGACACTGCCTAACCTACAAGGCACAGTAAGAGATCAGTAACAACAAATACAAATCAAAAGAACAATTATTAAAACAATAAGTTGAAATAACAGCTATGTTAAACTGAAACATTTCTGGAATTTTCCATCTAGTATTTTCAGACCAGAATTGAGTGCAGATAACTGAAACCACAATGTGAAACTACACATAAGAAGGGGTGGCTTAGCTGATGTATTTAGATGAGGCAGTTTCAAATGTGTCTGGTTTGTAAAAGTCATCCTAATCATAGTAATTTGTGTGATTTAATTAATTACCGGGCTATAGGATTATGATCACGTATGCTAATACTAAGGGTCAAATCAACCTTGTTGCTTACTTTAATTACAGCAGCAAGCTTCTAATCACATGATGTTCATGGTGTCTCATACATATGCTGTAGCCACACACACGTGGTCCTGAAAGTATTTAGCAGGGACATTGTGGGTTAGTGTTCCATAGAGGTAAGGAAGTGAAACCCAACGGAGGACAGAGAAAAACCTGCTCAAAGGATGAGGCGAGCCAGCGCGGGAATGGGATGCCCACCATCAGATATCTGCTTCCCTGGATTAGCAGAAACGACAGTTTTCAGATAGATGGGGATCACTTCAGAGCAGTCATAGATGGCCTAAGGTAGGCAGAAAAAGCGAAGAAAGCTGGAGGAGTGTTGGATTTCTGCTGTCGCCCCCACGGTGACCTTCTGTAAATGGCTTTAGTCCCTCACCTATTCCACAGGGACAGAAATAAAAAGTTATTTATTAACAACACTCACAAGTGCCCAGTGCTTCTCTAAGAACTAGTGGCCAGAGGCTCTCTTAAGCTCCTGCTTCAGTGAAGAAGGCAGGAAAGCCAGCAAAGGGCAGGAACCGTGAGGTAGCCGTGGATAACATGGAGCGGGGAGTGAGTGATGGGTAGAGAAGGATGAAAGGGTCAATTTTACAAAGCGAGTAAGGGAGGTTTGTCGGTTTATGTGACATCTGAAGAGATACCAAACGAAGGAGGGAACCGCCAGGGTTTCTTGAGAAGAGCTTTTCCAATTCCAGGACTTGGGTGCTCAAGGACCTTGTGGCAGGAATGTGTAGTAGAGACGAGAGTCAGGAGGGCATGGGTTAAAAATGAGGTCAGAGCGTTGTACGGAAGGAAAGGACAGGGTTAGACCCCAGGAGTACATTATAAAGTCTGGGCAGAAGACTCACATGACCTGGGATGTTTTTAAAGGATCACTGTTTCTGTGTGAACAGAATGTAAGAGACCAGCTGGGAAGCCGAGGACTTCATCTAGGAAGTCATGCTGTCATCCCAGCTGAAAATGATGATGACTTGGGGAAGGACGTTAGGGCCGGAGGAATTGAAAAGTGATTGGGCTAGACCAATAAATGCAGTTGGTGTTGTACAGTGAGAGAACAAAGGGTGAACCCAGAGGCAGGAACAGCAGGGGAAATGAAGAGGCTTTTGCTAAGCAGAGGAAGGCAGCAGGCTGGGCTGCTGAGTCACCAAGGGCCTGAGCCTGAGTGCAAGGAAAGAACAATGCAGTCACCAGGAAGAGCGGGAACCGGCTCCCCGAGCCCCTGCCCTGCAAAGCATCCCTTAGCCGTTCTTATGCTCAAAATGAGCTAATTCACTGTCCTCCACACCTTCTCATGTGTTCATGTTCTCTCCAGAACATCAACATATTGTTACGTTAGTGTGCCAGTAATGGGGGGGGGGTGTGTGGCAGCGAACCCTGATTCAGAGAAGTTAAGATAGATACTTCGTCATATTCTCAAGTAAACACAGAGAAACATTTGATATCAAAACAATATATGAGCCTAGGCCCTCCTACTACCTCAGCATCCTTAACCCCTCTTAAGCATCCCTGGTACTGATTGATTTTTGATAGAAATTCTGTGAAGAGTAAAAATATTTTATTTTTTTTCTTAGAATTTCCCAAGACATGCTAAGAAACTGAAAATTTTTCCAAAATCTCCAGGAATGTTTATTAGTTGTAGATTTCTTAACAAACTTTCCTGCTTGTTTTTATTCTTTATCTAAAAATTTAAAACACACTGTTAAAAGGAACAGGCAATGGAGAGGGCTATGTACTAGTATTATGTCAACATGTTTAAATAATATTTTATCTGATACCAACTTGAAAAATAACCAACATGTAAATAAATGCATGCAGTCTACATATGAAGAAGCTCAGCCGTTTAAAATTCTTTATTTCAGCCTCATTTGAAATGCCAGTATTCAGTTCACATAGCTCTATACTCTTAAGAATCATCAGCATTTAATTTATGAGTGTTTTTAGATGGAGAGCCTCTGCTGCTTGAAATTCAGTTCAATTCTCTTGTTCTGAGTTGAGGAATACTTATCTCCTATGCTTTTCCCCAAGCCCCCCTCTATGCCCAATTTCCCATAATTAATCTAATCTTTAATCCAAAGTAGAGTGCAGCTCTCACCAAAACCCACCCAGGCCAGGAACACTAACAGAGAGGCAGAGCCAAGGAACAAGTAACACATTTGTCCCGTTGTTGCTATTCTCTGTCCTCAAGGAGCATCTGGCATATGTGACTTCATGTAGCATTTAAAGCTGTGAGTAATGTGGCTTAAGAAATGTTCCCTGCAGCTGGCCAGGAATGGGCTGGTGGGAAGCACGCCGGAATAGACCGCAGCCCCCCTACCTTCAAGGAGAGCACAGTTTGGGCAGAGGTGCCCATTGGTGCCCAGCTCCAAAACGAGTGCACCCAGTTTTTGCCAGAGAGGCAAAGGAGTACACAAGGTCTCTTGTCTCCTGTTTGGCAAGTAAAAGCACTGGAAAGAGCAACAAAACCCTTGCCCGTGTCTTAGGTTTGTGACTCATGGCTTTCAGGATTCAATTACGGTATGACAGGAACCTTTCCAGGCTCCCCCGGGTGCACAGTGGAAAGCAGATGTGCCGGTGTTTAGTACAGAAACGCAGCCCAGTTGTTGGCACTGGCTCTGGGAAGCCCCAGGTTGACTCCCCACTTTTCTTCATGTGTTTCTAAGATTAGCTTTTCTAACTCGTGACTAGGGGATCGTTTCTCTCCAGGAAGAAACTACTTCCAGTTTTAGTAAAAATGTACTGCTTAATGCTTTTCTTTGGGTTTCAACTCCAAGACCTGCTTCAAGCAAGTAGCAAGATTTACCCCAGGTTTCATTATCATGGTCATCATTGTGAGTTTTTTTTACCTCTCTTGACATTTTCCAGCCCTTTGACTTGGGAAAGAAAGTTGGTTTTGACTGGTCTTCTTTTGAATTTCAGGCATAGTTGCTGTTCTCTTCTGTGGAGTCACACAGGCACATTATACCTACAACAATCTGTCATCTGATTCCAAACTGAGGACCAAGCAGGTAAAGAAAAACTCGTGGCTGGCTTTGTCTCTTTCCTGGTGTGGTAGTTGTGAAGTCACTCTGACAGTGCACGTGGAAAGAATTTCATTAGTAAAGGAAGAAAGTAAGCTTAAGGCTTCATTACAGGTTGGATATTTATAGATTTTTTTCTTCCCTCCAGGACAACCATTAACAATTCTCTTGGTAAGCAAAAATATAGTTATAATAGTCTCTCCCTCCTGAGAGATGTGGAGCATAAACTGTCAGTCTGGAAGATGAAAGGTCTAGAGTCGGTAATAATTCACAGTCACTTACATCTAAAGGCATTAGAAACCATGTGGATGTGGTTGGTTATACAGAGAAGAAAATGAAGAAGGATGTGGAAAAATGCTTGGTCTTCAGTTGAGTGTTTTTGTTTCCAAGAAAATTCAACTGCCCATTGCCACATGAGCAAAATGTGTCTCCCTTATTCTGAGGATATGTCGGTTTAGGTATCTGCAGAAGAATATACATAGGCTCCCTCTACTAAGACCCACTTAGCCTTTCTGTGCCAAGCACGTCCTGAGTACTAGATATGCAGAGACTAAATATTGCTTTTCCTTTTCAAGGGAGAAACCCCTGTGGAGACTACTGATGAGCACAGGGATATAATAAGCACCCAAGTCACAGTGTGCCAGATACTATGGCAGTAATATCTGGAGAGTATTTGGGGAGCATCCAGTAGGGCATTCTTCCATGGTTGTGGTTGGGAAAGTCAGGAGGAAGTTGCCAGAGACAATGCCCAATCTAGAACAAGATAAACAATAAAAAGGAGGTACCGAGTCAGATGTAGCAGAAGATAGAGAGTATTAAAAAGGATATTTGAGAAGATGGAGAGATGGCTCAGCAGTTCAGAGAACTGGCTGCTCAGAGAACCTGGGTTCAATTCCCAATACCCACATGGCAGCTCACAACTGTCCGTATCTCCTGTTCCAGGGGATCCCACACTCTTACACAGACATGCATATGGGCAAAACACATTGTACCTAAAATACAAATAAATAAATGATTTTTAAAAAGGAAAGGACACTCAAGGCCAACGGATTGGCACAGACAAAGTTTCTCTCCGTGGACTTACAAGTAGAGAGAAGCTGAGTCAAACAGACCCAGTGAGGAAGGAGACCACACAGGCAGCTCCAGGCTGAGAAACATGGATGGTACGTGCTGTCTGAAGAAAGTCGAACTTCCTCCTAAAAGCAATAGGATGCAGTGCTTCTCAACCTTCCTGATACTGCGTCCCTTTAATACCGTCCCTCATGTCGTGGTGACCCCCAACCATAAAATTATGCCGTTGCTGCCTCGTCACGGTAATTTTGCTACTGCTATGAATCATAATGTAGATATCTGATATGCAGGCTATCTGATATGGGATTCCCGTTGGGGTCACGACCCACAGGTTGGGAACTCCTGGGTTAGAGTAACTAGAAGGGATCATTGTCTCAATGCTTTGGAGTCCAGAAAATGGGGACAATAGTGCTGGCATTATTAGCTCCTTCTGGAGGGAAATAAGTACTGCCTTCTCTTCATTTTCAGTGATTTTTCTGGCAATCTTTGCTGTCGTTCCTTGATTTACATAAAGATCGTCCTGATCTATGCCTTGGTGTCTACATGGTTCTTCCAGACCCCAGCCTATCTCCAAATTTCTTCTTTTGCCAAGAACATCAATCATATTGGGTTTTGACCTCCCCTGCTCCAGCATAACCTCCTTAGAACTGATTACATCTACAGTGACCCTTCCTAATAAGGTCAATTTCTGGGGCTCTAAGGATTAGAACTGCAATACATAAATCTGGGGGGAGGATATATAACTCAGTTCAAAAAGCTGTTATTGAAGTATTCAGAACAGACTGATGTTAGGATAATTGGAGCTCTATTTTAGGACCCTCACTCTGGTGGATATGAGGACAGAGTACATAGACAGGTTAGCTTTTGCTGTTTAATTGCAGCAACAAAAATTAGTTATCCAAATAACATCCAGCAGTAAGCAGTTGGTTCCCACGTCTGTAAGTGTCCATCTTTTTGACTGATGGACTTGGTGGTTTGTTGGCATGGGTTGAGCCATCAGACACTTGTCCGGGTGTCTGTGGATTTGCTGGGGTATGTGTTCTAGGATAAGCTTCACCAGGGCTTCTTTGCCAGTGCCATATGCTATCATTCTGTGAGTACTGAAGCAAGTCCATTTCCAATCATCGGCTTGGATCGCCTCTCCTAATCATCCTATATGACTCAGCACAAAACAAGACGCCAAGCAAGTGCCCAATGTGCAATGAGTAAGCTTTGCAGTACTATTTGGCAGGGACTGTGGCTATAGGACGTGAGGAAGAACTGGACTCAGTGATGAGATCTATCCAAAATGCCAATGAAGACAGGGGAGCCGAAGACTTCTCATGTGATACTGGGCAGTGGGTGTAGGGAAAGTAAGACAGCATCCTAGCCAAATCTGGAATTGGCCAGGAGTTCCTGGAGGCTGACATGGGGCTCTCTGCAGTAGCTCTGGCTTGCATTCTTCCCTCTTTGTCATGTCTCAATCTTAGCTTGTCCTGATTGTGTCCTCTTGAACAGGGACTCTGCAAGGCCACCCTTCCCCAAGTCCATCACTTCTCTTCAGGTGGATGCTTTAGCGACATCATAAAATGCAATTGCTGACATTTTGACAGCCCTCCAGTAAAACAGAAGTAAATACACCAAAATCCTGATACTAATACCCAGAAACCTCCAATTGCAGGATCTTTTAAATTATGAAGACTGGTAGCACTCTCCTGGGCTTTAAGGGAAATGTCTTGGGCTGGTTTTTCCTAGCCTCGTTTGGTCCTCTCAGCATTTGTATTCTGGGAAGCTGAATCCTGTTTAGGGACTTGCACTTTTAAGTCATGCTATCTAGACTGCTCAGCAACACTTCAAAGATAACTCGTCTCATGGCGAGACAGCAGTCCAGTACCTAGGGGAGACAAAGCCAAAATCAGTGCCCTACAGCCTTCTGTTCTCCCTCTGAATGTCATGACAAGCACTCCCTGACAGGCTCCCAATCCATCTCATAACACTCTCTCTCCTTACAGAAAGAGGTTTCTACAAGCTTATTCTTTAACATCCAGATAACGGCACACCCCCGCCCTTGCTCCCCCACTGCCTTCTGCCTAGGTGAGGTAGGAGTTTAATAAATGCTGATTCTCTTTCACTCCCTTCTCATGGCTCTCCTTTTCTTACACCACTTCCAATTCACTTTCCTCTAATAACATTTGCATGCATGCATATTTATATATACATGAGCACCTATGTATATGTATGGGGTCAATACATAGCCCACACTCCCATATACAGAGTCTGTGGTCACTGCTCTGCAAAAAAATGAGAGCAGACATACTCAGCCATATCTGCACAGAGTAACAAGAGAAGTTCCAACTCCACATGTGAGTTGGAGACTCACTATGTGTTGTACAGAACCTCCAAAGTATGGGTTACAGATATGGCTACCACATCCCCACTAAACATGGGTACGTTCTGAAAATATTATGTGACATCACATGGCTGAAGGACACAGTATCTCTTCCCACACTGTGTCCACACTGCCAACAGAAGTAGCAGCTGCCTGACCTCTTTGCCTCGCTCTCCAGGACCATATAATGGGACATTAGGAAGCTAACAAGTGACGCCTTGAGGGAAATCTATATAAATCAACTTTGTGTTATAAAACCTAAAGGTGATACAATTGTGAAGGAATTTTATCCATCAACTTTGTCTATTCTAGCTAATCCAGACATGGCTGGAATAGAGTGTACCAAGGACAGTGTAAAAGACGGCAGCCTAGCAGCAAGGGCCAGGTCACAGAGCATCTGAACGATGTCAAGAAACCCTTGAGCACCTTCCTACAGGCATGTATGTGCTGTGACTTAATAGCAGAGGTGTCGTCATGAGCCAGGGAAGGGTGTGAGGCTAACTGGCTGGAGGACAATCAGGAGCCTGTGTTGACTTGTTCAACTGGGGTATGCATTAGGCAGTAAAATGGAACTGTAGAGTCACCAGCTGGACAGAGAGTCCTTACTGTCCAGGGAACATGTCTAGGCCAGATGTGCAATGTTGGAAGTCATCAGCATGTAGCTAATATTGGACCTAGTGGGATGGGGCCTAGTGGGAAGTCGTAGGTCACTGGGGATATACCCTTAAAGAGAACTGTGAAACCCCATCTCCTCTGCTTCCTGACCATGGGGTGGATGGTTTTACTCCACTACACACTTCTGTGATGTGTTGCTCCACCACAGGCGTAAACAGAGCCAACCAATCCTGAACTATACCTTGAAAGCTATGAGTTAAAACCATTTTTCTCACTTTATAAGTTAATTGTCTCAAATATGTTGTCATAGTCAGTAAAAAAAAAAAAGAAAAGAAAAGAAAATCAGTGACAGTATCCCCTCCTAGAAATCAAAGGGAGATACGAGCTCATTAAGGAGTGTGGTGAATTATGTCAATGGTGATGAAATATCAAGAAAAATGGGAAATGTGAAGGTTGTTGACACCGATACCACAGACTGGCAGAGTGGCATGGTAAAACTCAATAAAAACAAGTCCAAGACATAAGAGGAGGAAAGAAATTTGAGCCTCATAGTGTATAGACAAGCCCTCCAAAGGGATTCTGCTGCAAAGGGACCAACAAAATGAATTGAGTATCTGGCTGTATTGGACAAAGGGGAGAATTAGCCATCCTTGTGTGTGCTGTGGAGTGATATGAAGACTAGGTGACCAGTCAGAAGGTTTCCCAAGTCTTCCCAGAGGCAGACTTCAGCTTCAGACTGTCTACTACTTTGGATCAAATGATTGGGCCTCTTAATAAATGCTTGTTATTAATAGGCAAGAGGGTACCAGTTAACTTCACTTGTTCAGTAAGGCTTTCATGATTGGCATGGATAAAGGGACAAACGCTTGGTGTCTTAGTCACTGTTCTAGTGCTGTGAGCAGACACCATGACCAAGGCAACTCTTGTAAGAAAGCATTTAATTAGGGGCTTGCTTGCAGCAACAGAGGCTCTGTTATCATCAGGGTGGGAAGTAGAGTGGCAAACAGGCAGGTGCTGGAACAGTAGCTGAGAGCTACATTCTGATCTGTAAGCAGAGAGAGAGAGAGAGAGAGAGAGAGAGAGAGAGAGAGAGAGAGAGAGAGAGAGAGAGAGAGAGACTGGGCCTAGCATAGACTTTTGCAACCTCAAAGCCCACTACCAGTGACACACTTCCTCCAACAAGGCCACACCTACTAATCCTTGTAAACTTTTCAATCAGTTCCACTCCCTGGTAACCAATGAGCATATAGGGAGCCATTCTTATTCAAACCATCGCACTTGGCTACCTTTATCATACGTTCAGCTGGTCCAGGCAGTAATTTTTCTTAAATTTCTTCTATCATACTTGAAAATCTACCAGTGTGGGTTCATTTTACCTTCTTAACTGAAATGCGAGAGAGTTGGACATGCCATGCATTTGCTTTTGCAAAGTCAGAGTCCTTGTCAAGCATTTATGAGCAAACAATAGCACCTTCATTATAGCATTCTTTCCAGATGCTTATTTTATTTCCATCACCCCCCCCACACTATATTTTTAGTGTTTATTGCCATTGAATGGGAAAGCAGCAATGCAAATCCAAATTTAAATTTCCAATAAAAAGAGACAATGGGAGCCAAATTGAATGTGCTGTGCATGACTTTGCAAGAAAATTCAAATAAAGAATATGGAATATGAGAGGAGCAAGGAGATATGGTGAAAGAACATTTGACTGAGAGCCCTCAAAGTGGGATCTTGCCCCAGCTCTGCTGCTTATGGCAGGACCCTGGATGCTTAACATATGTGACCTTCAGTTAGTTCTCTTACTTTAAAGTGAAAGGTTGAACTAAATGTGTTGTCAAGCATGTTCCAAACCCAATATTCTGTCAAACACTGAGCACAAGGTACACACTTGGTTCCTTCTCTTAAACTACAGTTGGGGAAGGATAACTTGCTTTAAAATGATAATTCATGGAGATGTGATGAGGGCCTGAAATTGCCAAATTAAATTCATGATTGAGGCAATCAAAAAATAACATTATTAGTCCTACTGGGAAGAAAAATTTTACACTGAGAATTAGACAGTTCTTTGCGGAAAAATTCTCAGTCTGAACCAAAGTGAATGGTTGCAACAGTTTTTTTCTAAGACTGCTGGCATCCATGGCAGAGTATAAACGTCACACTGCCAGCACACAGCGTCTCAGGACATGAGCAAAAGACTTTCCAGGTTTTTTTTTTTTTTTTCATTTTAAGCATGTTCTGAGCATGTACTAAGCATGTCAGTGGTTGCATGGCAGACATGATGGAAGGCTGGGAAGCAAAAGCAAATGAGACAATGATTCCCCTATAGCATAAATCCATAGATGGAAGGGGTTGCATAGACGGAAAGTTTTAAGGGTTAGTTGTGAGCAATGTGATTATTGATCTTCACACTGCATTTTCTTCTAATAAGCCATTCATACAAATACTATTTAAATCCCCTTCAGCCTTTCAAGACTCTAGACTCTTATCCCTTAGGGTAGTTAGTCTATAAGAGATGTTTATGGAAATCTACCATTTGGCTTTCACCTTGGACTTAGGAGCTCAATAAAATCTTACTGAATTAATAAGTAAATTAATGAATGACTGGATTATGACCATGAACATTCCAAGATAAAAATTAGAAAGGAGAAACAATATGTGCTAATTAATTGTTTCTTTAATTCTGATATCATGCATTAATTTAAATTTAATGAGCTTTATGCATAAGGCTAATGTCTAAGGTAATCCCGAGACACTGAAAGAAAGATCAAGTGTATTTCTATTACTTGCTGTGTTTCCTGCAGTGTGTCTCTGCCTTATTGATTTGCATTACAGTGCTTTTGGATTACGGTTTTGTGCGTTTTCACCCCTTCAACACATTAACAAAAGCAGTCACGTTTCATGCCAGTTACCTGTTCTGAGATGGTGGAGGGAGAGAGTGAGAGGGGAGCAACCATGCCCGTGCTTCCCTGACTTCTGAGAAGATCAAAGATATCTGCAGAAAGCACAGAATTGCCTTTATTTTTTACTCTAATTACATTTCTTTTGTCAAGATTTCTAGCACTTTTCTTCTTCTCTTCATTCAAAGTACCTTTAAAATATTACCCTAGAAGGGCTGGATTTATAAATGATGGCAAAGTCTTTAAACCTCTCTGTAGCTGAGCTGGTGATTCTTTTCAATGAAACTCATTATGTTGTATAAAGGACATTTAGTAGTTTGACTAATAAGTGTTCCCTTTCAAATGCTAATGACAGTGAGGCTCCCACATCAAGGCAAGAACACACTGTACCGTACTTTCGGTGCCCAGAATGTCTGTGAACCCCTAGTCTAGAAGCTTTGACTCCACCAGAGTCCACAGAACAACGGGGGCCACGGACGACCGTTTGGAATCCCAGTGAATTTCCTCTGTGTCCTGAGCACTGGATCCCAGGAGACAAGGAAAATAAAGATAAATAAGGCACAAACCAAGAGCCATGCTTCCCCTTGAAATTTTTTCATGTAAATCTTTTTCCCCTCCAGCACAACTGTATTCAGATCATAACGGCTGACATGCACTTTACTGGTCTGTTAACCTCACATCTGTGTTGTTGATAATACATAACACACCACTGTAGTTGGGAATTTCCAGACTAAAACCAAAGAAGATGAGAGCTAGGTAGGGCTATGAAGATAAACTTTTAAATTACACACACACACACACACACACACACACACCCCTCCATCCATCCATCTCTCCTTTCACCTTTAGACAACAAAAACTAACATCGTCAATGTTTAAATAGCAACCTATTAATATTTATGACCCACACTCTCATGTGATTATGTCTGATTCCATGCAAAATGAGAAAAAAAAATGTATCTGAATAGAGTCTAATCCATCAACTGTCCCAGTCCCTACTTTGATGACATTCAAGACAGATGGTTACCCATTATTACCTTAAAATTTCTAAGGATGGCAGTGGCATAACCCCCTTTAATGGCCCATTATACTTTTATCATCCTACTTATAGGTATAGGTATGAAGGGCTTTAGTATCATAATAGCATTTGAGGATGATAAATGGAAATGGCAGTAATTTTTCTACACATTTTAATTAAATTTTATTGATGCAGCGGAACAGAAAACATCAAGGCTGAATGCATATGTCCAAGTGTGTGTTTATTAAGAATGTGGCCAAACTTCAGGCTGCCATTTCCTTGATGGCCTTGAAGGGTGTAGAGAACGTAATTAACAGAAAGTCTTTTTCTTATTCCTTCAAGAAAGAAGCTGAATTCCTTCTAGAAATGTGACTCAAAAATCCAAAAACAATCCTATCTATGGAAATATGATCTGGAGCCATGAATAAAATGCTTGAAAGGGAACTTGGTTTTAGGAAGGTCACTAAGGCAACTGTGCTACATAACACCAGGGTTGGGGATGGGGATGGCTGGAATCCCGTCTGGTCTTGAGAGAGAAGAGAGTACCCATGGTTGTGGACCTGCTTTAGTACAGAGCACCAGGTAATGAGCTGTTGCTGGTACATTTTCTTTTTGTTCCAAGTTGTTAAAAATGGTGCATTAAGACATGTTTCTTTCCCCTTTTCATACTGTGCCTTGTTCTGCTCAAATTAAACATTCAAAGACAAAGTAAAAGGGAACAGAACCTGATCCAAAAAGGGGGGGATTTTCTTTAGTGGGAAAGAAGTTTTGATCTTGTCATAACTGTAAGAGCCTGTGTGCACATGACTGCTGTTCCCCAGAGACCCATGAAAACAGGGCCATGGATATGTCCGTCTAGATAAGGTCACTTTGCATTTCCAGAAAGATGACATTTTGCTCAGCTTTTGACTTCCTTTCTTTGAAGACTCTGCCTATGATTCTGTGGGGTTCTGACATAGGACGGGGCAGATCTACTGACCACTAGGAACAGACAGTCAGGTAGCGGTTCATTGGTGGCACTTTGAATGGGAAGTGGCAGTGTGTCGTGTTCTGGGATCTGACACAGCAAGTTTCTAGATAGCTAATGGGGAGTTCTTTGCACAGGGTCTTCCCTAGGGCCAGAAGAGAAACTATGTCTTAACTTTTTATGTCCTAATGCAGGTGTTCTCAAATGGTGGTCTGCAGGCTGATATCAGAGTGATTCATTTTTATGACACTGCCTGTACTCATTTCTGGCATAAATTAATAATTTATAACACCCTCGCAGGGAAAACACCATCCTTCTTTCCTTCTGTGCTGATTTGTTGTTTGCTTTTTGTCTTGCTCTTAGAGCACAACGCTGAGGTCTATGGGAGGCCTTTGTTTCATCTAAGTATTCGAAGAATGGCAAGTTTGAGCCCACCTAGAGGAAAGCAGTTTGATTTTTAAGGGAACATTTATTTCCCTTAAAACTCCCACTGGATATTTCCCAGAATGGAAGTGCTGTTTGTAGAATTCCGAGGTACCAGCATAGAGACTATGACACTCTTAGAAGGGTTTCTCTATACTAAAGACAGTAAACTCCAACTAAAGTCTCTAGAACATTCATGGGCACTAAAATGTGTTCAGACCTTCGTGCTTATTGCCTGAGTTCTAGGCCACCCAAGGGAAGGAATCTGGATTTTATTCATAATTGGAATTGAAATATTTATAAATTGATATGTAAAGAAAGATCCTTGAGAGATAAATCCCGAGAAATGGAAGGGAATATGACAGACCCTGTGGGCTAGCATCCTCTTATGGGATGAACTTAACCACCCCAACTCACCCACCTGCCAGCGTGCCTGCACTTTGAGAACACTGATTGATACTGGAGGCAGAGAGGAAGATAGGAATAGAGGCAAGAGGGTTTCATCAGGAACACGGGTATCTCTACTGGGGCCCAATCCTCTTTTCAGGGTGATGGAGAAAAAAAAAAAACTAGAAAGAATTTGAGCAAGTGCCCAAGAAACAGAAGGAGATCACTTCAAAAGAAAATTCACACACACACACACACAGAGAGAGAGAGAGAGAGAGAGAGAGAGAGAGAGAGAGAGAGAGAGAGAGAGAGAGAGAGCTTTATCTGAGAAAAAAATACTAGAAAGAATCATACATGCCAAAGACAAAGAGGCAGGAAAACATGGGCTCAAGATGCCAGTAGCAGAAATAGTCAGTGCCCCCAAGGAGTGAGACAGTCCTGGAATGGCAGGTGACAAATCATGATTAGTGTGGGTGGCAACCTGGGGTGAAATCTGGGCAAGTTGGGGCTAGCTGCAGCTGTGTGTTGGAGAGTGCCACCAGAGCACAGCGGCAGGCGAAGCAATACTCCTGAGAGGGACCATCTCAACTCTCTTAGAGACAGCTAAAGCAATCCACATCAAAAATGCTGTTCATAATCCAAGGACCTGGACCTTATGCCCAGGACTTGTGATTTATTTCGTCTAGACTAGGGCATAGCTACAGCATTTTAAACTCTACTTAAGTAATTCTAATGAGTGACTGAGTGGAGAAACTACACATAGAAGGACTGCACATAGAAGGTCCTGTTGGTCTGCAGGCAGAGAGGGTTTTGAGCCAGTGAATCAAGGTAAGGAGCAGTTACGTGTTGGTGGGCTTTGGACGGTGGTCCCCAAACCAGGCTGCATGATGGAAACACCCAGAGAGTTTTTAAAAACCAATGTGTTTCGTGCCCTCTCAAAGATTCTGATTTATTGGGTCTGAAGTGCAGCCTCAGCAGCAGGATTGTCTAAGACCCCTGGCAGGGGGCAACACCCAAGAAGCAGTGATCAAGGAGACACTAAAGTCAATAAGGAACTCTTCCCTCGGGGTTTCTATAAATATTTAAGAAAAAAGAAAACTGCCAGGCATTTTATATTCTGTGTGAGTAGGTGGAGACTTAGAAACACCAAGATTTGAGTGTTTATATAAATGCATATATTTTTGTAGGTGGGATGACTCCAAGACATCACCAAAATAAGTATTCTACAGTTCTCAGCTCTGGAAGGGCAATCCCACTGCCAAAGCCCAAATCCACAGGTTCCTTTTTAAGGTGACCTACCCACTTACTCAAAATTCATTTAGAGGCTCCACGGAAGAGTCACACGCAGATTCATTGGAGCAATCATAGCACATTAAACTATCCTACTACAAAAAAAAAATAAATCAATTTTACCTACTCTAACTTTGTAAAGTAGTCAATTGATTAATACTTGTTGGATATTTGTCATTCACTGCCTAGGATGGTTTAATGAAAATTAACATCTGTAACTCTTGTGACATCAACCACAGACCTACATGCTGTTAGCTCTTGTTTACCAAACAGGAAACTGGAATGTGAGCAGAATGATCATTCACACGAGATTACATGGTAAGGAGAAACATGGGGAAAATGAGATTGGAGCCAATTCTAAGTCCAGTGCGTTCTCACCACTAACAATTTTCCTTCATCTCCAGTTTGTGAACCAGAAGTATCTCCTGGCCTCTCAGGTTCTAGCTCTTCCCTCACAAGTGCATTTGGAAGATGCTCAGTATCTCTTAATAAAGAAAAATTTATTTAATAAAAAACATTCCAGTTACCCATATGTATTATATATGTATCATTGATCTTGATAAAAACAAAGGATTTGCAAAGACCCGTTTTTATCCATATACTGTGCTCACTATACTACACCTAGAAAACAGTAAAACGTGTCCACTTCACCTAAAACTATGTGGCACCCCAACCAACATTTCTTGGATTCAGTACTCTTGAAGCTTCAGAGACCGAAATCTAATCTGCAATTTCGTCAGCTGAGCATAAACTGTTTCTTAAGTGACAATGATTGCAATTAGCATTCTATCTATATGTGAATTAGGACACAGCTTCCCATGACTGTTTCTTAGAAGCTAAGGCCCACTTAATGAGTTCTTCAGAACTACATAAAAATAGAACCTTTTATATATAATGAGGTAAACGTTCAAAGGAAAATCAAATGTGTATTTGAGGTTATAATTCACATGCAAGTATTCTATGAGTTTGTGTTATATATTTGAGAATGTTTAACATTCTCAAGAACCCTCTTTCTCAAAATATTTTGTTGTACTCAATGAATCGCACCTTTGTCTAGTAAGTTATAAGTACTCTGAAGCCCCATTATCACCAAAGGAATGTATTCAAGGACTTGATAATAGATAAAGAAACCTCTATTTCCAAAATCATACTTAATAACTCCAAGAAAAGTCACTCAGTGATCTCCAATGTTAAGGAAAAACAATTTTAAAGGATGCAAATTCACTAATAATGTCCAACTGGGCATGAAAATACACTTCCCAGATATCATTGGCTGACAGCAATAGAATGTAGCTGGATCAAGGTTTCTACTTTTCAGACTTAACTTTCTGCTGAGAAACAATTTATACTAGCACATTTTGTGATATGAAAATTATCCCAATTCCATGACAGAACATTAGTATTTTAAGCTCTTTTTAAGACTGTCTCTAATCTCTGTGTTCATAAATGGCTCAGTTTTACATATATTAAAAAAGATATACATAAAATAATGTAGATCTCTCCTGCAGTGCATATGTATGTTATATGGGATACCTTGTCAACACTGTAAGTGCATATGAGCAGTTCTTCCTGAGTGGTTCCTCAGTCACAGGTGACGATGTGAATGTTGACCTTCAGGAGCTGAAATCGGATCTGTCTTTCAAAAGAAAGGTGACTGCTTTTCTATTGTTTGCACAAATGTTCTGATGAGTAATGGGATCAAAGCAACGTTTCTTATCCTTTTCTAATACCTCAGCTCAGGAATTTGAGAAGAAAATCCTTGCTGTTAAATTGCATTGAAAGTTTCAGCTGATGCTACAAACCACACACACACACACACACACACACACACACACACACACACACACACACACAAAGCTAAAAACCTGACTTTATGAAGTGTTTTAAACAAAATGTTACAAGTGTCATTAGCCTCCCTGAGACTTTAGTAAAAATGGAGACTCAAAGGAAATATTGAGGCAGATGAATGTCATTACTCTTAAGACATTTTTTCCCTCTCATTGTCTAGTATCAAAACTCATTGACCAGTGTTGTCATAGGTGAACCAAATGACCTCTTAGGCCAGTGAAGATTACCCTTCAGTCAGCACACAGGCTCCCAGCTCTGTCCTGTTGCTATTTCCTGAGAGTAAGCAGAAACAAGGCCAAAACACTGTAGAACTTCACATGAGCCAAGGACAGTCCCTGTAAGATGCTCCTGCCACAGGCGTCCCGAGAACATCAGGTTCTGACCTGGCGAGGGGGCACCACAGTGCTCCGGGAGGTGCCTGGTGCAGAGTGCTTTGCGAAAGAGCAGTTTCCTCAGCAAGCTCAGACTCCAGAATGACCATTTTGATTAAAAAAAAAGCATAAAATATTCACATTTCACAATCAGACTTCAAAAAGCCATGCCATGTTTGTGGTTCTGCTGAATGGAAGATGCATGTCACTTAAAGTCATTTTGGAATTTGTTTCAAAAATTCTATAAGAGCCTCTGTGTATTTTCTTATTGTGCACTCTTCTGATGTCTAGGTTTCCCTGAACCCTGAAATATTATCAGGTTTAATTCCCATGAGCTGGTCTTGACTCCCTATGTATTGCATGATAACTGAACTAATTTTCAACATATACCATGTGGGGGTTTTCTCATAAATAGAACTGTTTTTAAGTGAATCTGGTCAAGGTGGTTATTATGCTCTGATTGTAACTATAAGAAATCTCTAATAAGAAAAGCATTTACCATAGCTTTGTGAATTATTCCAACATGTAAGATATGACTCGATTTATTCATAGGTGCTTATGTTAGAATTTGCATTATATTTTAGACAATGGGTTAGGTGGATTGAACCCAGACACTTATTGCATTTCAGAGAGATCTACATTATTATTTTTTGAAAAATATACATAATAATTCTTCATACACGTTCACTTTATTAACAAAGAAATGCCATTTCACTCTAGCTCCAAAGACCTTTCTCTGACAGAGGTGCATTCACAGAGATGGCCTATTTGAATTCCTTTCTCCCACTCTCAGTCACAGCTTTAAAAATCCCTTCACCTTCAAATGATTCAAAGATATGATATTTAAAGCTGTGGTCATTTTTTTTTCACAGTTATAGGCCTCTAACACAGCAAAGGTCAGTTTGCTATGCTTTGCTCATCTGACTGTTTCAATCATTTTAGCCTCGGCAATACAATTTCCATAACTCAGCAGCATAGTCATCCTTTTCAAGGCATCTTGAATTGGATTGAATCCACAGGTATATTCATTCCAGGACTCAGATATACAAATGCTGAATTATCTTGTGTCCTAAGGCCAGTCTTCAGCCACCTCAGCACCTGGATAAGGCAGAAGGATGGGGAGGGAGGCCGCCTAGAAGGCCTGATTTCTTAGCCTAGTTCTTCTGATTCACCAGTGTGTGTCATGGAACAAGGGTCAGGTGACTCTAAGCCCTGGAATCCTGAGACCATAAGAGCAGGGGCATGTTCTATTTCTTTGCTAGTGTTTTCCAATGCCCAGCCATCTGCTTGATATAGGCTGGTACTCATGTTGTATTTGAGGTATGAATGGATGAGCCTCTTTGTTGTCTTCTTTGAAACTCAGACACACAGGAGTGCTAGGAGTAAAGACCACATGACACAGCTGTCACTGGAGACTTTAGAGGGTAGTAAGTAACTGAGCTAGAGTCACCTGGTCCTTCAGGGAACATCAAAAAGAAGTCTCACTCCGTGGAAGTCAGAAGGTCCTTGAGAAGAGACCTCAACACCAACTAGATGTGAAAAAACAAAAGTCACTGGGAAGGATGGGGCATGGCAGATGGGGGCCTCATCCAGGACAGCTATCTTGTGAGGGGATAAAGACCTAGCATCCTTATAGTGATCACATATGTGAGGAATGAGCCAAGAGGGGTGAGAATATTACCAGACTCTGAGTTATGGGGCTGGAAGAAATCCTATTACTCAAACAAGCCCATAGACTCTACTGGGAAAGTGAAGTCCAGAGATCTTCAAACTATAGATTCAAATACATTTCTTTTCTTTTCCATCTTCTATTTGACTTTCATGCTTTCTATGAAAATTCAAGCCCACAACAGTTTATAGAGGAAAACCTACGTGGCTTTTGTTGTTGTTGTTGTTTTCCTCTAAAAACAACTGCTACTATCAAATGCAGGGTTTTTTTTTCCACTAGAGGGGTAATTGATAAATTGTTTCAGAATTTTTCTATGCAGTTGCATTTGAAAACAAAAATGTGATTATATTATATATGGAAAGTTCTGAAGCATGATTAGTTGGTTGGTTGGTAGTCTGGTGGACTGGTTAGTTTTTTTTTTTTTGTCAAGGTGACATAAGTTATAACTGCCTGAGAAGAAGGAACCTCAACTGGAAATATGCTTCCATCATACTGGCCTGTAGACAAGTCTGTAAGGCATATTATTATTATTATTATTATTATTATTATTATTATTATTTATTATTA